>NC_046324.1:25731682-26337544 GCF_009819535.1 Lacerta agilis | reverse complement strand
AAATGCTGAAGCCCTCGGGTGAGGGGAGGAAAGCAGGGTGTGAGACAGGAATCCCTTACCTCCTCCTGTTCACAGTAACACTGGATCCGTTTTCCCTTAGAGTCATACCCTCTTAAGTCCCCTCTTCCACAGCAGAAAGGGGTGGCTGCTGGATCTACTCAGCAAGCAGATTTGAGGCTTGCAGGGCCTGATGTTTCAGTAAATTGGACACCAAGACCCACACCACAGAGCCAAAGAGCAATTACCTGATAAGGACAACATACTCTTAGGATTAGAGAACACAAGTGCCTCTGAGCACATGCCAGTCCTCAGAAAGAGACCACAGGATGGGACTCAATGCTAGTCCAACTCACAGTAGACCAACTGAAGCTAATTGCAGGTTGGACTGGATGACCCTTTAGGTCCCTTCCAACTCTACAGTTCTATTACTCTAATACACATGGCTTAAGTTAATCAATTTTAATGGGTCTACTCTGAGTAGGATTTAGCTGACTACAACCCACAGTTCCGCTGCACTTAGATCCACTCTTGTTTTTTGCCGTAAGCTTTGCTCAAATCAGCAGCCTAATTTAGAAGATGGCTTTTCGTTGTTGCTCTTGTTGAACAACTTGAGAGTGCTCTTGTGCTCGAATCCTGCTTGTGGGTTTCCCATTGGGGCACCTGGTTGCCTAGTGTGAGAACAGGATGCTGGACTAGATGGGCCATGGGCCTGATCCAGCACGCTCTCCTCATGTTCTCATGAAGTTCTGTCCTTATAACAACCAGAGGGAAACCAAATGTTCCAAATGAATTAATTCAAATCAGTTTACAGCGGAAGCCCCACAAACAAAACGCAACAAATGAGACCAGCCTTCAGCACCCTGGCACCTTCAAAATGTTTTGGACTACAACTCCCATCAGCTCCAGTCAGGATGGCCATATGGTGCTGGGGCTGACGGGAACCGAACTTCAAAACACCTGAAGGGTGCAAGGTTGGCAAAGGATGGGAGAGGCAGTCCTTTTTTGCAAAATGAAAAAGATGTTCCGCACCACAGTTCTTTCTGCTGCTTCACTCTCGTTTTCTGAACCGATTTGAAGCCAGAGCCTACGCAATTGCAGACGCTCGAGAGTTGCAACACGTTTAAAGTTTAAACATACTGTATTGTTACTCACTTGGAGCGTTTGGGCAAGTTCCAAACCTAAATTGGTTCAGGAACTTCAAACAAACACCGCAAAACCCAAACTAAAATATTAAAACAGGAAAGGTAGGGGAACCAAAACATTGCAATCATAATCCGAGTCCCGATGCAAAATGTAAGCAAACTTTGTCTCTATTCCAATTATTACGCTGCGAGGAATTTTCTTGGATAATTCCACCGATCAGCCTGTTACATGATATGAAAGGCTGCTCTTCAGATTGTGCAACCAAAGTTCTTTTAGAAACAAACCCGTGGTTTTAACAAGTCCTCGTTTTCACTCCTGCATGACAGCTACAGAACTCCGTCCTCAGAGGACGCTTTAACCAAAAGCAACGTTGCAAATAACTGCCAAACAGAACATCTCCGGAAATGGCAGGCAGGAAAAAAAAAAATACAGATGAAGTCCCTGTTTGTAGGGATGTATCTGGAATGTACTTAAAGGCAGTCTTTTATTAGCACTTTATTTATAGGTGCTACAAAGCACCTGCTAAAACTGGCTAAATGAGATGTGGAAGGAAGTGTCTACAATACCGTCATAATTCACACACGGCTCCCGGAACAGTTGCTGAGAAAAGCCACAACCCTACACTGCCTCTAGTACAGCTTCTGCCAACCTAAAGAAACTTGATCTTAACGAAATCTATTAACACTCACTCAGGGCAGGAATGAACAAGGGGGTTGTCTTAACATGAGAACAAATGAAGAGCCTGGTGGATCAGGCCAATGGCCCATCTGGTCCAGCATCCTGTTCTCACAGAGGCCAAGCAGATGCCTCAAAGGGAAACCAACAAGCAGGATCCAAGCACAAGAGCCTTCTCTCCCCCCCCCCTGCAGTTTTCATCAACTGGTATTCAGAAGCACTGGTGCCTCCGACTGTGGAGGCAGAGCATAGCCATCCAAGTTATCCAATGTTTCACTGTTTGGAAAAGTCAAGAGTCCATGGGAAATGCCAATGAACCTTCAGAAGGAAGTTGCTGCCATGGGTATTATGTGTATGTGTTTTTAATGAACTGAATAGAGCGGGATGTGGAGAGCGTGTGCATGAACTTAATAGTGCTTGGTTCATTTTTTGGGTTGCTGTTTTGTTAATGTTGTTAATATTGTTTTATGGATTATAAATGCTGTATTGATTTGTTAATCATATAATATGACATTTGCTTTAATTGTGATGTTTAGCTGACAGTGTTACCTTGGTTCTCAAACTTAATCCGTTCCGGAAGTGCATTTCAAAACCAAAGCATTCCCAAACCAAGGCATGCTTTCCCATAGAAAGTAATGCAAAATGGATTACAGTCGTATCTCGTGTTGCATTCGCTGCAGGTTGCGAACAGCTCAGGTTACGAACGCGGCAAACCCAGAAGCAATATTGCACTTCTGCACATGCGCAATATCGCCACTCGGGTTGCGGACTTTTCGGGGTGCGAACCCGGAACGGATCATGTCCGCAACCCAAGGTACCACTGTAATCCGTTCCAGACTTTTAAAAACAACCCCTCAAAAAAGCAATGTAACATGAATTTTACTATGTAAAGAGACCATTGATCCATAAAATGAACGCAATAAACAATGTGCTGAAGTTACACAATCAATCAATCAGTAGCTGAACTGGGTTCCACACAGTCAGAAGAAAACGCAAAATAAATAGCAAAAACAGGCAGACCTCAGCGTAACACTCAAAACAGAAGTGTGGCACTCAAATCAGAAGTGTAATACTCAAATCGTCAACGTAACACTCAAAACGGGAGTGTGGCACTCAAATCGGAAGTGTAACACCCAAAACGGAGCACGTTTGGCTTCCAAGCAAAGTTCACAAACTGGAACACTTACTTCTGGGTTTGCAGTGTTTTGGTTCCAAGGTGTTTGAGTACCAAGGCGTTTGAGAATCAAGGTACCACTGTATTTTTTTAAGCTGTTGCTTTGTTAACAGAGTTTCATAGATTGTAATTGTTTCACTGAAGATTTTTTAATTATTCTAGATGATTTATGCTGCATTTGTGATGTTATGGTTATTTATTTTTTGTAAGCTGCTTGGGGATTCATGTGAATGAAAAAAAAACACGTTAAGTCAAATAAATCCCATACTGAGTTGCTTTTAACCTACCCACCCAACCTCACATCCCACCCCCAGGAGCTTCTCTGCTTTGCCACCCCTCCTGGCCAACTTGCAAGGCAAAAGAGATCCTGAGATTCATACCTGAAAGCTATTTTGGCTCCCTGGCATCATCCACAAAAGCCAGCCGTGGCCACTGATGGCGAAGGAGGCTTTGGAAAATGTGCTACTATCTCTGTTGAATCAGTACGCACAGAGAGAGAGAGAGAGAGCGCAATCTTATAAAAAGATCAGAAAATTGCAACAGAAATGTCACACGGAGAAAGACTGCAAGATGCCCGGTCGTCTCGAAAGCGTGCTTGATGCATGTATGCTGGGCACTCGCTTCATTATGTGCTTGTAACAGCACACATACCTCATGCTAATCTTGGACAGGTAGATGCAGGAAGCAGGTCCAAACAACTCACCAGCTGCAGGTACCACTTGGCATGCTCTGCCAACCCAACAAAGTGCCGTATTTCTCTGTGTATAAGCCCCCCCCCATGTATAAGACAACCCCCACTTTTTAGCATTAATTTTTAATTAAAAAAAAACCCTAGTCTTATACACGAAAAAATACGGTAAGTCCCAAAAGCCAGCTCTACACTGTCAGTGTGAGATATGGATTCCTTGTAGCACATCAAGTCAATAACAGGATTTGTCACTTCCGAAACATCCTGTTGAAAATCATTAACTTAAAATAAAAATAAAAATATTGTGATCTATCCTGTACCCAGCATATAAATAACTCACATTGAACCAGTGTGTAAAATGTTTGGTCTCCAAGTCCACAAGAATCAATAGGAAGCTATTCATGTTCATCCTTTCACTCACAGTCAAGTGGTTCGCTTCCCAAGCCCTATTTCAGCTTTAAAACTGATTTTTTGTTTTTGTTTTATATAATTTGTTTATAGCTTGCAGGCTGGTGATTGACTGGTGAGTCATGTCTTTCCCTGAGTGAGAGCGTCATGGCCCTGGACCGGAAATTGTCCGATGCAGAGTCTTCCTACAACAGGAACCCAGAGGAGGAGATGGATCGGCTCCCTAGCCCTTCCCATGTAAATCCAATGGCAACACAGGCCACATCACATCCCTCAAACTCCAACTCCAGACTCCTATGACTGGACCACAGACTCCTGAGAACATCAAAAGTGCCCTGCAGGAAAAGTCAGCGGCCCATTTGGTGGTCAAAGCCAACTCCCAGGGACCAGGGTCTTCCACCTTGACTCCTGAGTCCAGACTACAGAGCTCTCCCCTTTGCTCCAAGACAATGAAGAGTCTGTTTGGTGTAGCAGTTAGAGTCTTGGACTAGGACCTGGGAGATGAGACTTCAAATCCCCACTTGGCCATGAAGCTCACTGGGTGACCTTGGGCCAGTCACTGCTGCTCAGCATAGCCTCCCTCACAGGGCTGTTGTGAGGATTACATGTGGAAGAGGAGAACCACGTACAGGCAACTCCTCATTTGCATGGGGGTTGCGTTCCGGGCACACATAAGCCCGCCCTGCCCCTGTTCCATTCCACCCTGCCCCCCATTCCACCCTCTTCTGGGTCCAAAATGACCCATGCGTCAGCGGTTGCATATCAATCAAACACGCACAAAATGGTTGCCATTTGTGCACCACCTTGAGTTCCTTAGAGGAAAACGTGGAATATAAATGCAATAAATAATAAAATCAATACAGCTTGGATTTTGTGCTTATCTGCAGGACTGCTAACCACTGTCCGGAACAAGCACTTTGGTCCTTATCCAAGGTCCTAACCTTGTCTTGCCAGGCCATCCATTGCAGATAAGCACCCAATATGCTTTCGGGAGTGTCAACCCGAAAAACTGCAACTCCAGCTGTTGAGAACTGGCCTCTGAGACAGACTGGGGCAGCAGTCTCCATCCAGATGTTTTGGATCACGACTGCCATCAGCATAGCCAGACTCTCATCAGCCCAAGCATAATACAGCTGTGCTAACTGGGGCTGCCATCCAAAACATCTGGAGGGCACCAAGTTGGGAAAGGTTGGGTGAGCTCAAGTTGCTCTGCCCTCTCTCCCTCTGCTCAGAGAATCTTTCCAACCAGATGCAGAGAATTAAAATGGGTGCCAGACTTGCAATTAGACCATCGGTTAATACCAAGGACTGGCTGTTGAGTAAAGGAGGAAGCAGAATCCGTCGCTCCAGGAATGAAAATGACTTTTTACATAAGATGGCATTCCAAAGAGGGAACTCGAGCCAGCTAAGACCAGTGGCCAAAAGGCAGAGACAGAGAAGAACCTGAATAGAAGGACTCTCTCTCTCTCTCTCTCCCTACCCAGTTGAGAAAAGGAACAAACACTGAATAAGGAACAAGCTCTCTAGTCTGGGTGCCAGAGGAAAGCCACTCTGGCAAAGACAAACAAGGAGCTGCTTTTACAGGCAGTCTAGGCTTGATGGTGTGTTTCTTCCAGAGCCAAGGCCTAGGGACTGAAGCATGCAAAAGATATCTGTGGACAACCATCAGTCATGCAGAGAGGGAGAACTAGAATATAAGAGGAGCCTGCTATATCAGGTCAAAGATGGTGCATCTAGACCTGCATCCTAGTCTCTCAGTGGCCAACTAGATGCCCCAGCAGAAATCCCACAAGCAGAATTTGAATCAGGAGCCTCCCATCCTGTGGTTTCCAGCAACTGGTATTCAGAAGCATAGGCATTGTGGCCAGCAGCCATTGACAACCCTCTCCTCCAGGAATTTGTCTAATCCTCTTTTAAAGCCATCCAAGTTGGTGGCCACCACTGTGGGATGGAGTTCCACACAGTGTAAGAAACTCAAATATATCCTCTAATTACCAAATGGCACCTTAAACTTAGGTTGCAGTCACCATAATGGACCACAAAAAAACAATATTTTTTTTTGCGTTTTTTGTGTTTGTTTTCTTTTGCACTGGAATTAATTAACTAATTAATATTATTATTATTCATTTCATTTCTACACCACTTTATATTTTAAGGAACAAATCTCAAAGCAGTTGACAAAACACTAAAACATTCAATAAAACAATCCAGAATAAAACAAATTCAAGCTTCAAGGAAAATATTCCAGATCCTTCTCTAAGGGACACGTGGGTTTGCTCAGTCGCCAACCTGGCATCCAGAGATCTCAGTGTGGTTGCAATTGGACCTGTGCCAGTTGCAAAATGTGCCTGGCGCCTGGTTAATTTCTAACACGGGTTCCAAATTTTGACTTTGCACTGCATGAAGGACTTCTGTCCTGAATCTTCCAGCACAGCAGAGTGGGGAAAGCTGAAACCCGACTCAGAAAAGCAGAAGCCAGTACAATTCCTCCAGGTAGCCGGAACCAAAGGGCTGAGCAGCACTGTTGGGAGGTCTCACTCTCCAGGTGCATCCAAAACGGAGAGGGAAAGGGCCCGCCACCTCCTCCCAGATCACCTGCTTTAGGGAACCCATTCCTCCAGCTGGGTTTTGAGAGCCTGCCTGTGTACGTGTGTGTCCCACTTTCCCAGCCTCTGCCTTCAGTGACCAGCTGGCAAAAAGCCCCCTTAAGATGTGGGTGGCATGCCTTGAGACCGGCCTCCTCCCTGGCTTAATCTGAAGTGGCATTCATCAAAGCATCTTGGTAATCTGTGTGATAGTTTCACTCGGGACAGCAGCTAGGCTGGAATAATGTTTGCATGTCACTCTGTAAACTTTGTAATTTGACTGACAAGCCACTATATCTCTTGGAGGGAAAGATGGATGCACATTATTCTATGCTCAAGAAAGAGGCAACCCAGAAACTATGCAGGGTTAAGAGACGCCCAGATGTGAAGTCTCCTCTGGGGCAGAAGCGCCCCGATGAAACCCCTTTAGGAAAGGAAGGGGGGAGAACAGAGAGAGGCCACTGCCCCAAACTCTGCCCTTGACCTTCCCAATGCTTCTGTCCCAGGGTGGCGCTGGACCCAACTGTGTAATTGCAGGAATCAGAAGAAAGTAATTCCTGCAGAGACTTCTGGAGTTCTCTATGAACAGCAGGCTAGAAGTTTTATTCAACTATTACTCAAAGAGGATCCATTGAAATTAATGGACCTAGGTTAGTCACGGTCATCGTTTGAAATGCATCTACTGTAAAAGTTGGTTGAATACAACCCAAAATGTTCAGTCCCAAGGGCTGCCCCATGGAAGATGCAGCAAACTTGGTTTCTGCTGCTCCAGAGGGGAAGAACCCAAACTAATAGATTCAAATGATAAGAAAGGAGATTCGACTCAACATCAATAACTTTCTGACAGTAAAAGCTGTTCCATAGTGGAATGGGCTCCCCCAGAATGTTGTGGACTCTCCTTTGCTAGAGGTTATTAAACAGAGGTTGGGTGATCATCTGTCAGGGATTACTGTGCTGTGATCCCGGCATTGCAGGAGGCTGGACTAGATGACTCTCGGGGTGCCTCCCAACTCTACAATTCTATGATTCCATGACTATAAAACAGCCTTTCCCAGCATCTTAGGGGCGTCTCAGGCAGAACAGAAGCAATGGGCATCATGCAAATACAAATGTCACTTGGAATCAGAAGGTGCCAACTTAACAGAGCAGCACACAAACAGCCATGAGATTCTCTGCTCCAATAAAAAGAGAGTCCAAGTTTCACTGAGCGGGGAAACAAAAGGAGACTGTGAGCATTCAAGCCTCAGGCAGGGCTGGCACAAGGGCCCTCCTTGCATCGATACAAAGCCACAAGTGGAAGAAGTGTTGTGTAAAAGGACAGCACAATGCCCAGAATGGAGTAAGTGGAAAGAGCAGTGGGGTGGGTGGGTGTGGAATTGCAAGGGGGTTGTTGTACCACTGAGCAGAATGCTGGCCACACCAGCAAGACCTCTGACACCAGTGCAGTGGCAGTATGCAAGTACATCCAAAGGCAAGAGCCAGCACCCAACAGGACTTGTACCCGAGCTTGCTTCTTTCCTTCTCCCTCTTGATTCATTTTTCTTCTTGTGTCGTGTCTTTTTAAATTGTAGGACTGAGGGCAAGGATGGTCTTCTTTTTGGAACGACCTGTATCCTGCCCCCAGAATCTTTTTATTTATTTTTTAAACCAAAGAATGGGACAAAATATATTTAAATAAATAAGTCAGCTTGTAACCTGGGAAAGGGGAAGAGAAAAGTCATTTCTAACCAGCCTCTTCAAGATCATTCTCATCCGGATAAAACTAGCTTCTGAGGCTGTGGCATATGCACAACTCTGAATGACCAAGCGGCCCCTCCAATTGAGTGGTTTCCTTGCAGGTGTATTCTGCAACATATAATTATTGACAGAAGGATAGTGCATTAGTGGAAGATTTACCCTGGACAGTTCATGTGTCATTCCATTTGACTGCCTCCCCTATTGAGCCATTTTCTCTGCCTCCACCTACCTGCCACGTTCATCAGCCACCCAACCAAGCGCACTAATGGCAACTTCCATTTTGAGAAGATTTCCACTGGGACAAAACGCTAGGGATCCAAACCACCCCCAACGCCGAGCAAAATGAAACAAACCCCAAACCATCTCATTATTTTTTTTGTGAACTGTTTTAAAGTGCTTTTGCTGGCAATCCAAATGACTCATTTTTGTCCCTTCTGTTTGGAATCCAATATCTTCCAAACAACTTGTGACACTTAAAATTATTCCATTAACAAACAAGTGTTCTGTTTTTAAACAAAGCCAATTTTCTACTTCTCATGCTTGCGTGGGCTTGTTTATGACTACTGTATATATAAAAAAACCAAAATAAAATCTCAGTCGAGGTTTACAAAGATTCTGTCCAAGCTGCTGTTAACATGATGATCTCCTACCTATTCACCCCTTACTTCCTTCAAAAGTCCCTCCCGCTGGAGGGAAAGATTACAACTAGTGCCTTACAAGGTTGTTGCAAAAATAAAATGAGTCGGGGGGGCATTTATACCACTTTGAGTTACAGGAGAGATAGGATATAAATGCAATTGAGCAGTGGTTCCCAAAGGGGCAGTGGGATTACCTGGGGGGGGGGGTGCTAAGAGGTCAGGTGGAGGGAGGGGGTGCTGGAGGTGTAAATGACTCCTAGATTTTCGAAAGATTGTATATTGCATCCAGGTCATTGATTTTGTCGAATTAAACTAAACAGCTTTCATTGGACTTTGAATAAATTTGCAATTAATTGTTTTGAGTTTTACTGTGTTGTTATCTTCTTTGCTGGGCCTACAAACCGCTATTCTGAATCATGCTTTTTATAGGGCACGTGAGGGGGCACTGGGGATGAGCTTACGAAGCTGGAGGTAGGGGCAGGCAGGGCGTCAAAAAAAAGTTTGGGAACTGCTACAATAGATAAAATTAATAATGTAATAGTTATTTTTGCGGCACAAAGGATGAATAGATTCTTCCACTGTTTGTGCCTGGCATACTCCAGTTCCACCAGGTTTGACTCTGGAAGAGACTGGTGGGCAACGCTGCCTGCTCTTGGCTTAGCGGGCAACACGCTCTCAGCCCAGCGGCTCGACCATGGCAGACCTGAAACCCTGCTCAGCGGCTGTGAGCCTCTCCTGGTGCAGAGGCAAGAGTAGCAGCGGACTCCCATTTATAACAAGTAACAGCTCCTTCACTGCAGTCCCTCAGACCTGCAAGCCTGGCCATTCCACGAGCCTTCTTCCTGTGATAATTTAATTTCCTATTCTGAGGAGACAGCGGCGGAAACAAAGACGACAGACTCGACTCTTAATGAGGTCACACCGTGCATATCCTTGCTGCATCCTCCTGGATCTGGGTTTCCTCCGGGACTGGCCTATATAAGGCTAAAATAGAATCACGAGGCTGTAATGAACCCAGTGGCCACCTAGACTAACTTCCTGCAGAGAAGGCGGAATTTGCAAAAAAAAAAAAAAAAACAGAAAACAGAAAACAAAAAGGAACAAAGACGTTGAGCACCAAATTCAGGCGTACCTGGTTCCTGCGAATAAGCCCAATTCTCTGCGGCTCCGTGGCTGGAAACCCAAATCTGTACCTGAGGACTAGCAGCTTGAGGGATCTAACACTTCATAGCAGGATGGGAAGCCTGTGGCTCTCCCAATGTTGCTGGATGCCACACCACGGGCCATGCTGGCTGGGGTTGATAGGAGTCGGAGGGTATCAGCTGCCTCTCACTTGTGAAGGCTCATGTTAGCGCATAGGTAGAGCATTTGCTCTGCATGCAGAAGGTCCCAGGTTCAATCCCTAGCACCTCCTCTTCAGTGTTCAAAATTCGCCAGGCACATTTTGCTACTAGCATGGGTCCAGTTGCGACTATGTGGATATTTCTGAGCACCGAAGTTGGTGACTGATATTTTCATCGAGGCAGCTGACTCGTCAACAGCAAAAGACAAGCGTCTTGTGCTTCTGTGATGCAGCGCAAATCATGGACCCCTTTGCTGGACATCTTAGTCCTCCATCATCACATCAAGGCAACTAAGTGCAGGGCCGAGCACAGATACATTTGACTGTGCTGCAGCCTTTCCACAGCCCACCCAAATGGAACCAAAAAACCAAACAGTTTAAAAACCTCTGCCTTGGTCCATAATTAATACCATTTCCACTGTGTATGTTTCTCCTTCTTGCATACTGGGACAAGTGAATGGTAGTAAGAGCAGGCAATGTAGCTGAGATTATAGAATCATATAATTGTAGTGTTGGAAGGTACTCTGAGGGTCATCTAGTCCAGGGGTCATCAACCTTTTCAGCTGTGGGCCGGTCCACCATCCCTCAGACCATGTGGTAGGCCGGACTATTTGGGGGGGGGGATGAACGAATTCCTATGCCCCACAAATAACTCAGAGATGCATTTTAAATAAAAGCACACATTTTACTCATGTAAAAACATGCTGATTCCTGGACTGTCCGCGGGCTGGATTTAGAAGGCGACTGGGGCGCATCTGGCCCGCGGGCCTTAGGTTGCCTACCCCTGATCTAGTCCAACCCCCTAGCAAACTGACATTCCATAACCCAGGTTTAAGCCGTCATTTGGAGCGTAGCTTATATATCTGAGTTTCTAACACTGCTCCTCTTAAGGCTGGGAAATGCACCCCCCCCCCAATCTCAAACCCTGTAGAGCTGCAGCCAGACTGTGCAGACAACACAAGGCTTAGATGGACTTGACAAAAGGCAGCTACCAGCAAACCAGACTCTGGTACTGAGGGATCTGAGATCTGGATCAAATGCGTCAACAAAACACCCCATCATTACCTCCACCAAGGTGGCCTTTCACAGGGAAGAGTTACATTTGCATAGCCTGAAATTAGCCCATTCTTCTCATCCCTTATGAAAGACCCCAAGCGAGCTCACTGCTGCCTTCAGTAAGCACAAGGCTAGTTCCAAAATCACAAAGAGTCTGGCATCGGGAACGAAACAGCAGATGGCATCTCAAAATGCCCTGTGATGGAACACACATTCCCAACTAATCGAGAACATCGCCTGTGTTCAAAGCATCCACTCTAAGCACTAGAGTCAATAGCACTGGAAGGCCGAATTTCTGGTACGTGAAAGATCATGTTCGATGTATGTGGATAAGCAGCAGGTAACCAACAGGCCAATGAACTAAGTGAGGAGCTTGTCCGTGTTCCTGGGGTTAGCAAACAGGATAGAGGTGTACATTCAGAGGTCTTAATTCTCAAGGCAAAGAAAGAATTAGTCATAGGTGAACTTACCCTGACTGAATTCAGAACGGAGCTCAGAAAGCTATGTTACTGTCTAAACATAGACAGTGCACACGCTCCTGTTTACTCTGCATCCAGTGCACTCCCGTTGCTGGTTTGGGAAGAGGTGTACACATGGTGTCAGCCACAATCCACATTAATCCTGTCATTTCTGATTAAATACTGCATTTGGACACATTTCCCCTCCAAATTGAGAAAAGAAATGACCTAGGCTCTTTTTCTGAGTCCGGTTCCAAATCTGGGAACCCTTTATTCTCCTAATGATTTATTTATTTAATGCATTCTCTCCCCCCCCCCACACACACACTCCTCTGTTGTTGGGGAAAAAAACCTCTCAGAACAGCCTGCAAAGCTAAATAGTAGCACAACCATTGCTTCCAGACTTAACAATTTAGAAAAGGCACAAAAGGAAAGGGAGTTGGGAGGGAAGAGGAAAAAGAAACTAACTCAGGCACTGGTTCTTAGTTACATATTTGGTTTGCTTTCAATAATCAAAACATCTTCTCAGGAGTGGCTGTGATGCTGAATTTTCAGGGTGGGACCTCAGACTTCCTGGGCCTAGCAGTGTCAGTACTTGTCAGTGCTTCCCTGAACAGTAAGGCTCAAGGTGGTCTAAATGACGGACACATACACCCCCCACAGAGCAGATGGAGCTGCTGCTGGATGCTCACAGTTCAAGAAAGGCCTTACTGAACCATCAATAAAGACGCTGGATAGGCTTTCCTAAACAAAAATCTTTTAAGCAGGCACCAAAAAAGAGTATATATAGCAAAGACATTTGCCTGAGATCAACAGGCAGGGAGTTCCAAAGTTGCAATGCAAGTGGGAGTTAGTGACCCAATTGGGCGGGGTCTTCACCTTCAGGGGCCTCACTGGAATCTGCTGGTGCCTTGCCATTCCCCCTTGTGCCAGGAAACACTCAGGAGGGGCCCAGATGACACCCCCACCCACCCCAGAGCAGATGATCCTGTTGGAAAGTGGAAAGCTCAGCTATTCCCACAATCTGGATTTATACCCCTGTGAAGCCTAGACCCCCTCCACCTCTCTCTGGCATCCTGAAAAAATGTGTTTCCTGGGGCTTGTTACTCAAGAGATGCTCTAGGTGAAGGAGGAAGGGGAGCCTTCCTCACAGAGAAACCTTATCATATCACCAACTCGACTCAAGGGAGAGGGAGTTGCGGAACAGAGAAAGTTTTTCTTTTAAGACAGAGAAGACGGGGGGGGGGGATAAGGCTCCCCTCCCATCAAAGGAGAGTCTTTGGAGCATAGAAGTGGCTGGCATCAGCATCACCAGCAAAAAGCGTAATAGAAAAGGGGCCCAGAACCTCTTAATGTTGACTGTAATCCCCCAATGAATTCTCCTATAAACTGAGCACTTCAGAGTGAACAGCCTCCTCCGGGCGATACGATGGTGTGTTATGCAAACTCATGGATTCCCCTGCTCATTTTAGAACTCCGGAAAAACAAGGAAAACTACATAGAAGGCTGCCTTACACTGAGTCAGACCCTTGGGTCCATCTAGCTCTGGCAGCAGTTCTCCAGGGTTTCATACTGGGGAACCCTCCCAGTCTTACCAGAAGATGCTACCGGAGATTGAACCTGGAACCTTCAACATGCAAAGCAGGTGCTTTGCCATGAAGCCACAGGACTTCCTCAGTCTAAAACATGGACAGGGATCAGAAGGCAACTCGCTCGACTGCTGGCCAGAGGGTGATAAGAATGGCATGAGAGGGTCAAGTGAGGATGCTTGCCCCCGCAGAACCCCACCCATGTGCTTTTACTTAACCCACTGTCATCATCACACCTGAAGAGGGCTTACATAGAGCTGCAGACTTGTATGGTCACCTATTCCTTTTTTTATTAAGAATTTATTAGATTTTCCAATTAAAAAACCAATTAAAACCAATACAATACAATACATGGTTAAACACTCCAGACTCCCCCCTCTCCCACCGAGGGGAGCAACAAATACCAAACCCCCCTCTCACAGAGGTAGCAAAGATCATTTTACATTTAACCACATATTTTCCAAATCACGACATAGAGCTGACCCTCTTCCTAGGCCAGTTAATTAAATTCCAATCATTACTTCTTACAATGACTTCCTCATTCCCCCCCCCTTACTGATTTCCAAATTATCACATAGTTCCAGATTTTTTCCCCTTTAACTCTAATTTAAAATCCATCTCATCATTTTTTTCTATTTAACATTTCTTTACCTCCGCCTCAAAATACTTCTGTATTTTCTCATTATCTTAACCAAAAAATTCCATATTACTCGTACTCCTCCCTCCCTTGTGGTCCCAGAATTTGTCTTTCAAAGCATTGTCCGTTATCGCATGTATGGTCACCTATTCCAACCCCTGGCAATGCAGGAACCAGAGCAAAAGAATCCCTGACAGATGACCATCCAACCTCTGCTTTGCAGGCATAGGCAAACTCTGGCCCTCCAGGTGTTTGGGACTACAATTCCCATCATCCCTGACCACTGGTCCTGTTAGCTAGGGATGATGGGAATTGTAGTCCCAAACATCTGGAGGGCTGGAGTTTGCCTATGCCTGTTCTAACGTTTCTCTTTTCTTGCAATCCATTGGTTCGGGTCCTACCCACACCCTACCAAACCGCGCTGAGAGCTGCATGGTGTGCACAGCACCTGCAGCTCTATGCGCAGGGCGACCTAGTGCGCTGTCCCATTTGCTGTTGTCTTTTAAAAGCAACCTCTCCAAATGTTATCGGTGAAAATGCTTGGGACTTAAATGAACAAACAGTGATTTTTAGTTACAGTGCTTGTACGAGATCGACAGTCAATTCGGCGCTGGTGGTGGCAGAGGCAGACTAGGGCCTGTGAGGTCTGCTCCCAGGCAGTAGCCCCTCCAGAGGGAGCCCCAGCACATCCGGGGTTATTAGCCATGCAAGAGTGGCAGCATCACAGCGAGGCAGGTTGGTGGGAGGCCGATGGAGAGACAGCTGCTGCCCATCCACTTCCAATGCCGCAGCTCTCTCCTGCGGGTCTCGGGGTCCTGCCTCTGGAAGGTGGAAGAACAGAGATGTCCGTGGTTCAGGCTGCATTCAAGGGCAGCCAGGGTGAGTGAAGGGGATTTTTCATTTTTTCTTGCATTAGGAGAGCAGGTCATTAATGTAGGGAACATGAGAAAATTCACTTTTGGAAAGGGGAAAAATGAATCAGGGATAATTCATTAATGGGGTTATTTTGGGAAGGTGCAGGATGAAAATTAACTCTTTAGGATTAAATCCAATCTAAAATTAAATCCAACTGAGAAGGGAAATTAATCTGAAAAGAGAGGACACAGAATTATGCAGTTTGAAACAACACCAAGGGTCATCTAGTCCAACCCCCTGCAATGCAGGAATATATTCTTAAATAAGCATATTCTTAAATGAAAGTAGAGCAGCAGTAGCAGCATGGTTCAGGGTTTGGGCTCTTGCAGCACACAGGAAGCTGCCTTATACCAAGCCCGACCCATTGGTCCATCCAACTCAGTGTTCACTACACTGACCGGCAGCAGCTCTCCAGGATATCAGGCATGGGACAGTCCCATCAGTTTGACACTGGTTTCAGAAAGAACACATCTAATGTCCATTTTCCACATCAGAGTGCAAGCTACAACTGCATTTTGGATAACGTCATGTGAACATGGGTTAAAAGCCCGGCCCCAGAAATGCATTGAGTGTCCAGTCAATGAGGGTGTGAACACAGCCACAGTAAACAGGGAAGGAATCCAGGAGCAATGGAATTATTTTACCCATTCATCCGCTGCAAAGTCGGGCTCTACAATTCTCATCTCTCTCCCCTCAACTTTGGGTAGAGTAGAGTTGAAGTGAGGTATGGTGGGAGCGGTACTTGGAAGCGGTGAGGCTTGGAGCCCCCCACCTTTTAAGAATCACCAGCCATCGGCACAGATTTATGCCTGAAATCATCCCACCCAAAAGGTTCCTTAAGATGCAACAAGACTCTTCGCTGGCTTTGCTACAACACAGACCAGCACAGCCACCCCTCTAAAAATAATCTAATGTGGTGCCTGGATTTATTCTCCATCGCAGGTCAGGCATAAACCAAAACTGTCCCACTGCCAGCTTTTCAGGAGCCTCCCAGAAGTGCTGATGGATTCATATCCACCCTTATGTGGAAGGCTACTGTGTCTTTCTGACAAGCGGGACCCCTTCCTCAAAAGCAAATGCTCCCCAGCACAAAAAGGGACACGCACTTCAGATGGGCTCTGCCGTCTTTTGAACCCACCACCCCAATCCAAACACAGCAAAAGCCATGAGTGTAGACAGATCATTTATACAAATCATTTCAACTAAATCTCCAACAGTGAGTGGTCAAATATATCTTCTGTCTTGGAAACCTAATATTCTTCGCCTGACTTAATTAAAACAGTATGAGGGACAAGAAAGTGCATACACCTGCATTCATATTTTTAAAAAGTCAAAATGGTGCATATACCCGGTAGTAGTTTTTTTTTAATGCTCTTGAAACAAAATCCCTGAACCCAAGTAAGTGAATTCGGCATTTTCCAAAGGAATGACCTTCAGAACTCACTCTCGGTTTGCAAGACTGCACACCGAGCAGGCAGCAATTCCTCTCGATTGTGAAACATTACCCATCACTATTGTGCATACAGATGTCCATTTCTCACAGCCTGCAAATGCTTTTGCTCAGACCGAGCATGCAAAAAACAGGGTTCACAATCTTTCACTCTCTCCCCCTGATCCACGCAAACAGACAGGTGCAGGTGTGACTGCAGCCACCCAGGTGGCCAAAGGAACAGCAGCTAATCATTTCTATCTTCAGTGCAGCAGAACCACCAGAACCAAGCAATTGGATCACACACTGGATGCAGCAGCACAAGAGGTAGAAATCTTCATCCACTGCAAAAGGTGGCTTCAATTTTCTTTCCCCACCAGAAGCCAAAACCAAAGCATTATACGCCGTGTGGCCCCCACTTTGTAGCCTTGTCCATCCACTTCATTTACCTGATGGACATTCTATCCCAGATTAAGCATATACAAAGTCAACTGGGGTTAAACAGAAGGAGTCAGTTTGTCATCTGAAGAGTATGGCAGAAAAGAGATCCACAGAACAAAGAATATTGCCTCGGCAAATGACCGAAACCAGCATCTGTTAATGCCCACCCCCTCTGGTTACAAGCAAGAATAGTGTCCCAAAACTCTTCCTTGTAGCAAATAAGACAACAATTTATTGCAGATGTCTACATGCAATATCAAGACACAGATACACACCATCCTAAGGGGCTTTGCAATACTTGGCATTACCAATGCACAGAGAAAGCCAGAGGAAAATTAGGCTGCAGTGCACTACTACCTATGAATTATCCCCTGTGAACATAGCATGTCTTACTTCCAAGGCAACGTGGATTGCATTATTAGAGGCAGCTGGAGTGATGCATGAATTACACATTCAGCCCCAAACCTTGCCAGCCTTCACTCCTGCTCACACATTGCAGCAGTAGCAGCAGCTGCTGCTACTACAAGCTTGGCAAGACCCAGATTCGTTCAGAAGAGTCCAAGGATAAAGCTGCCTTCAGTCCACCTGGGCTCTCACTTGAAATGGCACATCAGCTTTTGGAAACACACAGGGGACGCACCCCTCCCCCTCGGCAGAGCAATGTGTGGGTCACTGAGGGTGCTGTGATTAATCCACATCCAGGCCTTTGTGCTCACAACAGACAATGTGGAAAGAGAAATGCCACCATAGAAAAATTAATGCACATCCTTAGGGGTAAAACAGACACGCGCTGACAATGCAACATGTCAAAAAAGGCAGGAGAAGAAGGAACAGAGCAGTGTGTGTAAAGAGAGACTTTCTACGGCATGGCTGTCTTTCCTCCAGTGACCTTGAAGAGAATGTGCCCGATTACCTTCACAGAACACCTGAGCAGGTGCTTCAATATCTCCCCCTCTCTCCACATCTCCTACCTAGGACAATGTTATTCCATTACTGCTCAAGCACAACATGAGAACTGGACCATTTGCTTCAAGTGAAAACTGAAAAAGTGTCTAGTCCTCAAGGATGTGGGGGGAGGAATCATGGGGAAAGCTCTGGCTAGATCAACAAAAGCCTACAAAGTAAATTAAGTGTCAGTGGGAATTATAGCCTAACCCCTGGATTCTGGACTAAACAGTGAGTCCAGGGGAGTCTGAAAAAGGGCACCCATGAGATTTAATGCCTCCATGTAATGGAGAGGAACTGGTGAGCCCACCCTGCGCTGGGGGGGGGGGGGCTCAGCCTCTTGGTTGCTGCCCAAAAGTCTTAATGATCTGGCCCTCCTCCCCTCTGCCCAAGATGATGGCAATGCAAACAGAAAGAGTTCAGCGAGCATCCCCATTAAAGGAAAATAAGATGCATCCAACCCCATTAAAGGCGAAAGAATTGTGGGCACGTTGTTATCTCTCCTAAGAAGATCTGCCACTCTCGGGAGCTAGCCAGCCTGGGGTGTTTTCAGGCTCTTTGCTGCACCCAATTAAGTAGCCTGCCCTGCAGGAACCCAGGAGGGGCCCTCAAAGGGAGAAAGGGTCTCCATGCCCCACTCTCTGGAGTCAAAAGAGGGCGCCCCCCTCTTGCCTAGATTTTCGCAGGTCCCAGGCTAAGCAGAAGTCCCCAAGAGGACTGTGCTCTCCAGGCACCTATGGGCGCCCCTCTTCTCTCGGGCGCTCTGCCCTTCCTCCACCACCCCGGGTCTGCTAGCTCTCCCTCGCAGCTCCTTTCTCACCCTTGGGGACGGAACACCGACGGGTGGGGGAGACACCACCAACCGTTTAGCCAAAAAGGCACGGAGCTTTGCAGCCGAGGCGGAATTCTTTCCCCGCCCCCCTTTTGGTGCAACGCCAGCCCGGAGGGCGCCCCGAGAGAGAGAAAGCGAGGCAGGGAGCGCGCGGCTCCCCCGCCTGGATGGCGGCGGCGGCAGGAGAGCTACAGGTCTCGCCTCCGCTTTGTTCTGCGCCGCCGCCGCCGGCTGCAAAGTTAGCGCTGCGAGCGGGGAAGTTGCGCCGCTCTGCCCTCCGGCGAGCTGGGCAAGGCGGGCGGAAGAACGGACGGAGATCCCCGCTGCCTCCCCGACGGCTGGGGCAAGAAGCGAGCGGGTTTGTCGGGGGCGCGGGTGCCAGGAAAGGCGGCGGCAGCGGCGATCCTATCCTCCCCCCCCCCTCACTGCACACTCGGTCGGTCAGTCGGTCTCCCGGCGCTGGGACGCACCTGGATGGTGCAGGAGTACTCGCTGTCGTCCAGGAGGCGGACGGTGCAGCTGTAGTCGCGCTCCAGGCTCCTGCTGCTGCCGCTCATCAGCCGGCTGAGCATCTTTGCCTGCCGGCAGCCCGGCCACCAGGAGGAGGAGGAGCTGCTGCGGGGAGGCGGCGCGGCTCCGGCGGGCCGGCGAGCGGGCCTCTCACATGGTGGGCGCCTGCCTTTGGCCGCCGCCGCCGCCGCTGCTTCTGCCGCCGCCGCCGCCGCCTCCTCGCGTTCCGTCCGCACAAAGCCCGGCCGGGAGGAGGCGGGCGCGAGGCTGGAGCGGTGCAGCGGCGGCGTCGGGCGCAGGGAGGGAGAGGCGGGGAGGTTGCGCCAGGGCGGCCGTCTACCGCGGCAAGGGCCAATCCGAGCGCCGCAACGCGTCTAACGGGCTTCGGCGCCGACCAATAGAGCGCCGCCTGGGAGGGTCGTTCTTGGACTCCTCCTCCTCGCGCCCACCGCCGGCGCTGCGTTTGCAGTTGCTGCTGCTGCGGGTGACCAGGGCGCGCAGCACCCGCAATTATTGCAGCAGCAGCGACGACGGCGGTGTCTACAAGCGCTCCGGTGGTGCAGCAGCAGCAGCACCCCCGCCCCCCGAGAAGACTGCAGGCCGGGAGAGTCCCGGGTTTTTTCCTGTCCCAGCTGATAGCCTGTCTGCGAAGGAGAGCGCTTCTCCAGGGCACTGCCGAGAGGCCTCTTGCTGCCTTTGGCCTCGACCCTCTACGGGTCCTGGTACAAAGGAGGGGGCGGGGTAGAAAAGGCAGGCATGTGCTCAGAGGAACGGGGGTGGGGGAGGCAACCTCCAAGGGAGAAGAACCCAAGGGGTGGTGGGGGAGGAAGACTTCCTCCTCTGCAGGAAGGCTCCAGGGAAAGACGGGCATCTCGAGGATTCTGTGCCAGTTAAAGATGGGACATGCTTCTGGCCAGCTATAGCAAGCCTCCCTGCGTTTTTGCCACAAGGCCACAAAGCTTCAGAAGCGGGTGAGTGAAAATTAACCAGACAGGCCTGCTGTGATTGGGAGAAGCGACGGCTCCAAACCGAGCCCCAAACGCCTGTCTAAATTTCATCCAGTTCCGTAAAAAGGTGGTGGTGGAGGGGAATAGCCGTTGTTTTTTGTTTTAATTCCCGTAAGAGTGAACAGGGAGGAACAGATCTTTTGTTTTCCCGAACTGGTACCGGACATCAGAGCTGAACTGGACAGCCTCCAAGTTGTTTCCAGCCTAGTCAGACTGTTTCCTAAACCATCCAATTGGGGGCTGAATTATCTTCCGGCTGGTGCGCACTCCCAATTTAAATTCATTCCTGAGTATCTGATCTGTTGTTTTGTAAATTCGTTTTGGACCTGTGGGATCACTTATACATTGAATAGAAGAATTTGGAGCTGTCAGCCTAATCTTCCTCTTCACCTAGAGTTTCAGTTCTTAAGTGCTCAAAGTGATCTCTCTCATATATATATATATATATATATATAGCCATGCTAGAACAGGGATCAGCAACTTTTTTCATCCATGGGCCGGTCCACCATCCCTCAGACCATGTGGTGGGCCAGACAATTAAAAAAAATGAACGAATTCCTATGCCCCACAAATAACCCAGAGATGCATTTTAAAGAAAAGGACACATTCTACTCATGTAAAAACATGCTGATTTCCGGACCATCCGCGGGCCGGATTGAGAGGGTGATTGGGCCGCATCCATCCCCCAGGCCTTAGGTTGCCTACCCCTGTGCTAGAACATGGCACCAGGCCCTGAATTTTAATGTTGAAAGGGGGGGTCCCCAATTATAACAAATGCCCAAATGTTTGGCAGCTTGCTTGTGAAAGGACATCGAGTCCTCTTGAGAAATATTGATACAGGTGTTCATAATATATTGTTGGTTTAAGGGTACATCACACAAATCGGATTGTAATACAACAAAGTACAACATTTAAAATAAACAGTAATTAAAATCAATATGAATATTTAATACAGACATGCTACAGTTCACCTAAATAAAGTTTGTCGATCACAGTTTTGGGACTCTTTGGCTTACATACATATAATCAGAAAGTTCTGCCTATAATGATAATATCACACTTTAAATACCGTAATACAGAAACAATCACCTAGTTATCACTTCAGGTCACATTGAGTTAAAGTGTACAGCTGGATATTATTTAGAAATTTCAAATTCCAATAGTTTATAAATGAACTCCCATCTTTTGATACGTCTATCATCAGCTCATCCTCCTCTGACAGCAGTGTACTTTTAAGTTTGTAAAAAAACTATATTCCAGATTTTTATGTACTGTACCATTATATCTGATTAATTGCTATCACCAACTTTGATGGAATTTTTAAAATATTTTTTAAAGATATATAAACAGACATTTACAAATATACATCCATACATTTGCATACATTCTCTCATACATTAAACAGAAAAACATTCATATACAACCATAATCGCTCTCCTGTGTATTTTCTTACCCCTCCACCACCTTTCACCTCCATCACCCCTTCACTCCCCCACCTCACCCAGTGTTCTGCTTCCAATCCTCTCAGCTATAATATCTTCTCTTTTCCATTATTCCTTTTTGTATACTATTTTTCCTAACATTCATAGTCTACTCCCCCCCCCATTCCTTCTTTTCTCCTTATTACTTATATCTATCACGGTACTTGTTTCATTCTGATAGAAGTTCAGGCTTTTCAATGTATTCTCCCCCCCCCCAAAAAAAATAATAATATTTATTAAGATTTTCCAATTAAAACCAAATTACAATACATGATTAAATTTTCCATACTCCCCTTTCTCTCACCAAGGGGAGCAAACAAAACAAACCCCCCTCCCACTGGGGCAACCAACAAATTCTTTCCCAATTTAACCACTTACTTTGCACATAACATCTTTACAGACTTCCCCAATCCCCCCCTGTTGATTTCCAGGTTAACCCTAATTCACAGTTATTGCCAATTAATCCCCATATTACTTTTTTCTTCTAACATTTTCCTTTTTAAAACTCTTTTGCCTAATAATTATTCATCTTACATATCTTATTTATGAATTTATATATCCTCTGCATTCACAACATTTCTGAACCTCCATTGCCTAATTCAAAATTTCAATAAAACAACCTAATTTAATTAATTTCATTTTAACTCTTCTCCCCCCCCTTCCTTCCTACACTCCCCAAAATTAAATTCTATTCGTTAACCATTATCCATTGCCAGGCCATATGTCTACACCATAACACAAAGAGAATATCCATAGAAACATTCATTTTTTCAACCCACCCCCACCCTCTCCCATTCCAAAACCCCACAGTCCTGGGAAACTGGCTTCTGCTTCTTTCTTATCTCATATGTCCTTGAAACTTTTTCAACATTGTCCAAGCTCTGTACAGCTTTCCGTTGCACTCTCTTCTTTGCTGCAGCTTTCCCATTTTTCCTTCTTTTTGTTTTGTTCCTTCTCACTTTTCTCTTTTCTTTTCGTGGGTTGTCCATGAATTTTATCCTGGATTTTCTCCTCTTCTGTAGTTATATCCTCATAACTTTCACAAAAAGTAAATAATCCATTTTCCTGCAAAGCCAAGTCCAAAGGTACCACCGTCCCAGTTAGCTGATTTAACTGATTAACTTCCACTGTTAAATTGTGTAAAAGTTCCAGAACCTTTAATTTAAATTCCTGCGACCATTTCCTTTTAGGCATACTTAAAATCTAAAAAGCTTATGCAGTCCAGATGTATTTCTTTGCTGCAAAGCAGCCATCCAAAAGTTCCTCAAAGAGAGGGTAATAATATCTCCAAGAATCACAGTTCCAATTAAAATAAAAACCTGATTCAACCCCCCAACCTGGGGGAAAAGGCTTCAGAAATTTCCTTGTCACAAAGTTGGTCAATAGCTTCGGAATTGCAAATTACACTGTTTCCTTTTGTTTCAGTGCTCAGGGAACCGACTTCCGTTTTTGAAGTTCCCAGAACAGCCGAATTTTAAAGTCACTTTTTTTTTTCTTTTTGAAAAATCAATACTTACAAGTCCAAATTAGCCGAATCTTGGAAGAATTGGACGCTCTCTCTGTCAGCAGCCGCTACTTCTCACTGCGAGGACAGCAGACGATCCACAGCCCCTGCGCCTCTAAAACCTCGCCCATCACGTCAGCTCTTACTAGGGCTTACCGGAGAGCAAGGGAGGCGCCCCGGGGGACCAGCCGGATCCCATGTCTCCAGGACGCTCTACCTGGAGTTTCTTGGGGGGTCGAATCGCAGTTTCGACTTCCCCCTCCCCCGCAGCGACGGAGAAACCTCGGAGCCGAGGTTTCTCCCAACCGAGCAGAATGGCGTCCAACCGGAAGTCCCAGGCTTTTCAATGTAATTTTGTATATATCCCTTGAAGACCCTCCATTCCTTCTCTACCTTGTCTTTTGATACCCCTCCAATATTCCCCATTGTCTTGGTTACATTTTGGTATTCTATTAGTTTGGTAAGCCATTCTGTTTTTGTCGGAGTCACAACACTTCCCCAATTTTTAGCAACAATAAGCCTTATAGCCACTGTTGCGTATAAGTAAAGATATTCGTTTTAAAAAAACACCAGAGAGTTTTCTGCTAGGTATTGTACCTGAAAATTTGAAAGAAGAGGATAAGGTGCTTAACTTTGCTGGAATTATTAATGTGAAAGCAAGTTCTTAAATCTGTCTTCCAAACTACCTTTTAAGCTACCAAGGAGCATTTACTTTTGGTCTAAAGCTGTATTAGATCTAATTATATCACTGATAAGATTCAAGAGGGCTTTCTCTTGATTCTAAGTGCTCTTAAGCAGCCAACGAGTTCACTGGCTAGCCATGTACATGCACACACAGGAACATCAGTTTTGTTCCTGGGACAAGCACAAGCACACACATCTGAAGAGTAGGATTGTTGGAGAATTTCAGCAGAAATGAACAGAAATTAACAATGTCTGTTTTTTCGTCCTATGTCTGGAACGGAAATCAATCCAGTCAACAATACAATCAGTATTCACCATTGTTTTCAGTTCACAAATGGTACCTACTACACCCATTTGCACTGCATTCCATTTGCATTTAAATGATGTGGAATGACATAATTGTAATTAATTACACAGAATTTTGCCACAGCTGGCAGTGAGATGGATAACATAGTTTTCATTGGAAGCTAAACTGCAGTGGAATGGAAACAGCACTTCATGCAAAAGACAAGGGACAGAATGGAAACCGATGCCTTATTATGCAAGAGCACTCATCTTTTATTTGTGTCAAGTATACTCTGTTTTCTATAGCAGTGTGTGTAGAGCTGGATCCACTAGAAGCCCTGCTAAACATTTTTGTTCTGTATGAAGCAAGAGAGTCCCTCAGTGGTCGAGTAAGCAAATTCAGTTGTAGCTTGAGGCTAGTCATAGCACCAAGGCTGGCCCTCTCCTCCATCCACTGTGTGGCAACATCACAGCATTTGACAAGCAATGGATTTAATTTGCATTTCAGCTAAACTACTCCTGGCATTCCTTGCTTTGAACTCTGCTCGAATCTTCCAGTGTCTGATTTCGAAGACCCAGTTGGAATGGATGCCTTCCCAGCAGCTCACGCACAGCATGGCTCCATGCACACTGAATGCGCATTCATGCTTTTACC
This sequence comes from Lacerta agilis, assembly GCF_009819535.1. Classification (NCBI taxonomy): domain Eukaryota; kingdom Metazoa; phylum Chordata; class Lepidosauria; order Squamata; family Lacertidae; genus Lacerta; species Lacerta agilis. The sequence goes on along the minus strand of NC_046324.1, from coordinate 26,312,726 downwards.
TGTTGCATTGCTTTATCAGATCAGCAAGGCAGGCAACAGGGTGGGGGGCAGTGGCCTACCATGACTTTTTATGATATAGTGATTTACTTTGGATCAATTGATAGGTTTAAAAGGCAAAATATCAATCAGCTAAACAGATTTCATTGGTGCCTAGGTTGCATCCTTATCAGAACACTAAGCAACTGAATTTTGTCACCAAACTTGAAACCAGTCAGAAAGAGCTGGGGAAATGCTCCAAGATGCTGTCTCAAAATTCCTTGACTGCTATTCAAATTCTGTGAAGAAAAAGCTGCCTCTTACCAATCTGGCTTTTTAAAAATGCCAGAGTTATTACAATATTTATATACAACCTTTCCTCCAAGGAGCTCCAAGTGGCAGACATAGTTTACATCTTAACTTCACAACAACCCTATGTGGTGGGTTAGGCTGAAAGAGAGTGACTGGCCCAGGGTCACTCAGTGAGAGATTTGAATTCTGCTCTACCACACTGACACCTTACAGTTAAAAAGTCAACATATCAGTTCTGTTAGCAGCACTTTGTTGTCTCCCCCCCCCCCCCGCCAGCAACCAATTAGCAACAAGAAAGTCACTCACGAATCTCAGAATAAGATGGCATGTTTTGAGTGTGACTTGAAAAGAGTATGATTGGTTCTTTGGGGTAACCAATAAATAAATGCTGCAGTCTTCCTTTTGGTATTCCTCACTTATTCCTACTTTCTTGGTAAGCAAAACACTTAATGGAACTGTGTATTTGCTGCTACACATAAAACGTTTCACACTTCCTCACACACAATCTACGAAGATTCAGCGCTGTTTATATTGATGTCATCTAAAAAATCAATACCTTGATGCCTTGAGTGTTTTTACTCAGTATATGGCAATTTTCCAATAAAAACATGGTTATAAATAACTTGATGTAGACCGTTTGAGGGGGCTGAAGTATTACCAGAACTTGGTATGGTCAAGGAAGAAGTGCCTTTTTCTAAGACGGCATCCATCACTCACTGCAAAGGAACTCAGGCTTTATGTACTCCCAAGGTCAAGCAAGTAAGCAAGCCAGCCCATCCTCATTTTCTGCATTCCTGGATATGTGCATTTGGAGCCTGGAGGACCAAAGTGCAAACATGAAAACACTAAATTTAAGATGGCAGTTCTATAGGATGCAGCCAAGTCATTTTGGGGAGGACCTGATGTTGCAGCTGCTTCAAACAGTGCCTACTATATCCAGTGATCCCATTTTGTCACAAGCACAACCTTCTGCCTGAACAAAAGGTGCCATTTGTTGGCATTTCATGCAAGCTTGAACCAGATGTTTCAGCTTGGCATTAATGTTGCCACCAATCATAGAATTGTAGAGTTGGAAAGGACCCTGAGGATAATCTAGTCCAACCCGCTGCAGTGCAGGAATATGCAGCTGTCCCATACAGGGATTGAACCTGCAACCTTGGTGTTGTCAGTAATCATGAGCTTCCTTCTTTGTTTTCATTAAGAGAAATGCAATCCCTTAGGAACAGTGGAAGAAAAATGATAAAGTATTAGAAGGAAGTTGGTAACAGACAAGAATGTTACATATAATGCATTGGAAGAGTTTGAATAAAAACACAATGGCGGTGAGGGTGGGAAGTCAATACTATTTAATGCAACAATGCAACTATTTAATTCAAAGCTGATTTGGGGGGAAATCCATAAAATTATGTTGGAGAAGTGCAATCCCAGAGTTGCTTATAATTATTCCCTCCCTCCAATTTTTTGTATCTTTTCACACAGCCCTTTGGAACTGTCCTGTGCATGCAATACGATGATTGGATTAGCAGGGCAGCACCACCATGGCTTTTCATGTGCCATTGCCATCTGTTTGAGGTTTCAAAGGATAAAACCTTCATAAAATGACTGGTAATTCTGGCCACATTTTCAACTCTTTGGTTGGCTTGCTGTTCAGTAGTTGTTCCATACCCCAAGGCACATAAACCCTTATGCGTCTCCCAACCACCTGTATTTGCTTTAATAAAAACTGGCCAGTTTAGGTAAGAATGCATAAGCATTCTTAAGAACACCTGCCGTTTTTGATAAGTTTGTGTTCCTTTCTGCTTCTGCCAGTTACTGGCAGTGTGTAAAAAAATATGCAGGGCTCTACATGTCTCACTGAAAATGAGCTGCTGTTCTTTGTATATTGCATTTAGCAAGGAAAGTGCAGATTGTTCACTTTTTTCCACTTACCTGCAGCAGAACAGCCTGGCTCTGTCATTTCGGGTTTCACTCAAGTCTGTTGTGGGGTTCTACTCCTTTGAGTCAGGAAACCTCCTGAAGTCTTACAGACTCTCATTCTGTTCTTTCCATCTTCCAAGGATTATATGCTGCTCCATAGACCCATGAGGACCAATTATACCATTGGATGCACAATTTTTCATACCCTAACCCTAACCCTAACCGTCCTCATGATCTACTAGTTACAAGCATTTATTTCCCCTTCCTTCAAATCTGGAAAATAAACAGCTACTGATCTCTTGTCTATTAATAAGGTTATATTTTGAGCTACTGGGATTTAAAAGAATATAAGTGCCTTTTCTTTTGCTTTGGTAAATTTTACCTAATGACAACATCCCATTTTGGCAGGGGCATTAACTCAGTAGATTTAGAATCATGGCCAATATAGAGCAGCCAAAAAGAATATATATATATATAAAAATATAGTTGTTAAAGATGATGTCTTACAAAAGCAAAACTCAGGAAGTGACCTGAAAATTAACTTGTTTATTTTCACTGTCTTGAACTATAAACAACATGAGTGAGCTACTGCAAAAGAGGTGAAGAGCAATGCAAATGCCCCGAGTGTCAGGCAAGATTCAGACAGAAATGAAAGGACAGGAGTGGACTGCTGAATCTTGCTGACTGGCAGTATAAGAATAAACCTTTCAAACAGACCTGAATCTGCATTGTTCTCAGATGTCAAACTGCCTCAGCTAATATGGTCATGGCTTGGGACAGTTAGACCAGGTTAACCAGGCAGCCAGGGAAGCAAATGCAATCCCAGAGCAAGGATACATTGATTTGTATAGACAAATCATGTATATGATCTGGGGGAAAGGTGGGATATAAATAAATTAATAATAATAGACTGCTGATAGAAGAGGGGGAGGCACAAAATCAAGAAGGATGAATAGCTTGGAGAAGAAAATGGGGTATATTGGTTTAGTACTTGTCAAAATTAGAAGGCATCCAATCAAAGCTACACACAAACATCTTCTACATAATTTAGCACACATTGCCACAATTTTTGACAAAAGTCAAATGGAAATGACTAAGCAGGCTTTAGGACAAACATTTTAATTGCTTTAAACAACATTGGGGTAGAGACTCGGTCATGCATACTTTTCCCCTTTTGTCCAGAATTAAAATGTGGAAATTGCAGGGAAGCTGATTTTGGGAAAACATGAGGAGACAGTCCCTAACGATACAAGCTGTTTGCCTCAGGAAGTGTGGGCTCTCCTTTGCTGAAGGTATTTAAGCAGAGCCAGGAACTTCTGGCTAAGTTAAGGAGATGCCACAGCACTATACAGACCTTTATGTTTATCACTTGAACATGTCCAGGAAGTGCTGCCAACTAGAAACTGAAGTCATTTAGGCATTAGTTTAACAGTGTCCCTGCCCACAATCTGTTATTCCTAGATCCATATAAAGATTCACTTCAGAGTGGTTGAAGCTGTCATCAAGGATGGCATCACATGGGGCCAGCTTCCTCACTCCCTTTCCTTGCCCAGCAGATGGTGCCAAAGCCACATGGAGACAAACACAGAGCAAGCCTTCAACAATGGTGTTTTAGAAATGTGAAATAAGATAGGGACCTAAGGAGCTGACTTAGGTGGTCCATCTACCTCATCTACTCTGACTGGCAGAAACTCTCCAGGATTTCAGACAGGAGACATTTCCAGTCCTACCCAGAGATCGAATCTGGAGCATTGCATGGAAAATAGAGGTTCTACTGCTGATCTATAGCCATCCCTGGGAAAGAGGAAATGTAGTCACAATACCACCTATGATTAATCAGGTTTCAACAGCCAAAGAAATCTCATGTTTCATGTGCCACCAGCTCCAGCACAAATGACTGTGAATGCACAGCTGTACACTGACATCTCTAGGCAAAAATCGTTTTAGATTTTTATGGGAGGTATTTATATACAGTGGTACCTCTGGTTAGGGACACGGGTGGTGTTGTGGATTAAACCACAGAGCCTAGGGCTTGTTGACCAGAATGTCGGCGGTTGGAATCCCCTTGATGGGGTAAGCTCCCGTTGCTCGTTCCCAGCTCCTGCCCACCTAACAGTTCAAAAGCACGTCAAAAGTGCAAGTAGATAAATAGGTACCGCTCCGGCGGGAAGGTAAACAGTGTTTCCGTGCACTGCTCGCCAGAAACGGCTTTGTCATGCTGGCCACATAACCCGGAAGCTGTACGCCGGCTCCCTCAGCCAGTAACACGAGATGAGTGCTGCAACCCCAGTCGGACACGACTGGACCTAATGGTCAGGGGTCCCTTTACCTTTACCTTACCTCTGGTTAAGAACTTAATTAGTTCTGGAGGTCCATTCTTAACCTGAAACTGTTCTTAACCTGAGGTACCACTTTAGCTAATGGGGCCTCCCGCTGCTGCCGCACCGCCGCCACGCAATTTCTGTTCTCATCCTGAAGCAAAGTTCTTAACCAGAGTTACTATTTCTGGGTTAGCGGAGTCTGTAACCTGAAGTGTCTGTAACCCAAGGTACCACTGTACATCTTTTCAGGCAAGCCTGGAAAGGTTTTAAAAACAAGCATCAGTACCTCCCTTTAAATCCTTATCAGCAAAAAGAAAAGAACTCACTTGGTACCTAACACAACGGAAACTGGTGCTGATATGTCCAGGAACTTCACCAAAATGCTGGAGAGGCTGCATCTCCATAGGCACATACCTCCACATCAGGTGGAAATGCCCCCAAACCCAACTCTTCTGGACAGCAATCATACAAGAAATAAGCAAAATAACTAAACAGGTACTAGAAGTCAATCCTGAACTGGCCCTACTGAACATATTCCAAGATAACAAAGCCAACACACACTATAAAGAGCTCATAATCCACCTACTCTCAGCAGCCAGAAACATCATACCCAGACACTGGAGGGACCTGTCAGGAATAAATATAGAACACTGGTATCAAGTAGTATGGGAAACAGCCTTACTAGAAAAGCTGCCCAATAGACTGAAACTGACACGGGGACAAATAGAAGAGGATGTCTTCACTCTGGTATGGCTCCCCTTTATCACATACACAGCCCAACAAGACAACAACACGAACCCACTGAAATCACACAATTCAATATGATTAACTTAACCCAACAGTTAATTAACTTAATTAATTAACTTAACCCTCTCACATACGCACAAACAAATCCAACTGCAGCCAACCAAAGACAATCAACCACACCCTAGGCCACCCCAACTTCTCTCACTACCAAGGAAACATAACACTCAAATAGAAAGAGAACCTACCCAAGTGAGAGCTGACACAAAAACCCTATGCATACACTAAGTAAAAGAAAATAAACTTTACCACCCATCCCACCCCTCTCGCCTGCCCCCCCCCCTTTCTTCCCAACCCTATGCTGCATATAACAAACACCAGTGTCTCAGGGCAAATGTTACTGATCTGTAGAAAACCACAACCTGAAGAAAGAGACAATGCATGTGTTTTTGTAAACGAGGAAAATCTTTAATAAAAATTGTTTTGTTATTTAAAAAAAAAAGCACCAGCAATGAGTGCACAATGCAAGAGAAAAGGCAAGCGACTGAGGATTTTTATTTTTGAAATTCTGGTCTTTTCATGCCCCCGTTTTAAACTAGGACATCTCTCTTTCCTGTAGCCCTGTAAGTACCGGTAACTGGCGGGGAGACACCTGGCGCATCTGGATAGGGACAGTAGCTCCATTTCTGAACTGGGGACTGCAGTGCCTCCAACTCCCGCCACCTCTCTTTGCCCCATTATCAGCAGCGAGGCTCCTCCGTAGCCGGACAAAGCCCGCTCAGGGCTCGTCCACACAACCCTCAATTCCCCCGCCCCGCAACCCTCAACTGACCCTACCCCGCTCAATTAAGAAACTCAAACCAACCCAGAAGGACACCGTCCCAGGATCAAAATGGGTTTGCCGAAGGGAGGGGAACCCAAGTCCCGCCGCCGCGGCCGGTTCCCCGCCCCCCACCTCGTGGGGCTGTAGGAACCCGCCTCCAGATGGGCCTCGGGGATCCGCTGCGGCGGTACTCGGGGCCGCCGGACGAACAGGCGGCAGCACCAGGCCGGGCTTAGCCAGCGGGGCCTCCCCTACCCGCCGTGTGGGCACCTCATTGAGGTGGCGGCGCGTCTCGTGTGAAGGGCGCCCTTCTTCGGCCGCCGCTTGCCTGAGAGGCCCCCCGCCAGCAGCCGAGTCGCACACGGCAAAGCCGAGGCCGGATCTTTTTCCTATTTGCGCCCGGCCACTGCGCCGCTTCATCTCCTCAGGGACGGCTCTCTCTCGCCCTCTCTCCGCCGGGCAAGACGGAAGCCTCGCGAGACCTGGACCGGGAACGGGGAGGGAGGCGGAACCTGCGATGCTTCCGACGTTCTCGCGAGAAGCGGTTCCACGGCGACAGGAACGCGAACACGGAAGTGGCGGCGGCGGCGCCGCTGCATCGGAAGGCGAAGACGGTTGGAAGGCGGGGGGAAAGGCCAGGAGAAGCGGAGGCGCGCGTGGCGTGGTGGACGGGGGAACAGAGGAGGTAGAGCGGCGCCACCCGCCACCCCCCTACACTCCCCGGATAGTGGGATGGGCCTCTTCCTCCCGCATCAGTCCCTCCTTCTCCCCTCCCGGCGGGGACGCGACCTCGCGGGGCTCCTCGCTCGGCCTCTCTCGGGCTCCTGCTTAGGCGGCCCGAGCGAGAGAAGCCTGCAGCTACTATTCTTTGCACGGCGAGCCTGGGAGCTGGGAAAACGGGTTGCGGGGACGACGACGTTGGCTAATAGCACCTCCCCACCCGCGGCCAAGAGGACTCGACTGGGGAGGGGTTAAAATGTAGAAGGGGAGGGGGGAGATGCGGCGAGATGCGGCCAGCACAGCAACGGAGACAATTCGGGGGAAGCTCTTGCATGCAACGCTGAACCGGCCAGCAACCTCCCCTCCCCTCCCCTACCTATCTTCCCTCACCAAAGGTGGGCGCAGTGTTCGGCTTTGCAGATGCAGAGCATGATTTAGAGCTAGGACCTGGGTGCTGGACGGCCTTTCCCCCTCTTCCCCTCCTGCCCTGAAAAGTCGGAGAGGGTCCATCGTCTGGCCTCATTTTTGGTTTCTTTGACGGTTTCTACGTTGCCTTTATTGACTTGTATTTGGCTCCGCCTTTCAGATGGGAATACAGTTCCCATCATCCCTGACCACTGGTTCTGTTAGCTAGGGATGGGAGTTGTAGTACAAAAACATCTGGAGAGCGGAGTTTGGCCACCACTGTGTCTAGTCTAAACTTTATTTTAACCTGCTCCCATAACCCTGGCATACAGAAGAAAGAACAAACTAGGCAGTCCCCTCTCCATGCACTGGCAAGCCACTATGTGCAGACTAAAAAAGTCAAATTTCAAAATCATCCTATTTTATTAAGAGATGGTTTTGGAAATTAGTATGTTAAATAAATGCTTTAGATTATTTCTCAGTATGCCTTAAGATAAAAACAAACTTGTTTCTATTTATATACATGCAATGGAAGCTGAACACAGCCCAGTCAATGTTTCTGTGTACAGTATTCCCATTTTTTATACAGTACAGTATTTTGTTTCTGAAAAGTCAGGGTTTTTGTTTTCTTTCTCTACTTGTGCTGACTTGGGTACTTTCTTTCCTGGTAGGTGCAGTGAAAAGCTGAAGCGCCCCCCTCCCCAGCCTCCCCCATGGTGGGGTTTGGGGCCAACCGTAGGGGGGGCCGTCTCCCTTCATTCCTCTTTGTTGCCTTGCTGCTAGTCATTGCTGTCCTTGCCTTCAATTACTGGACTACCTCATCCCGCCAAACGGTCCTGCAGGAGGAGGTGGCAGAGTTGCAGGGCCAGGCCAAGCGCAGTGATGTTGCCCGGGGGCGCTTGGAGAAGAGGAACTCTGAGCTTTTGCTCCAGGGGGAGCTGCACAAGAAACAGCTGGAGCAGAAGGAAGCTGAGCACAGCCAGCTGAGCAACCAACTGCAAACCAGGGAAGGCCAGATAAGGAAGTGTGAAGAGAGCAGGGTGAGGTGTCATTGCATATCATGGTTGCTTGTGTCTATGTTATGCTGTCTAGTACTGTATATTCCAAACAGCATGTCTGAAACTAACTGGTCACCAGCTGCCTTTTGTGATTCAGGATCACCACCTTGTGACCAAGTGGAGATTTCCTGTAGTAAGGTTTGCCTCTGAAATCTCCACAGAAGAGAGCAAGGGCAGCTGTTATCCACCATTGAGCTTCTAGCTTTCCCTTTCCAAGCTAGTCCCATGAAGCCTTTTGATATGCTGAAGAGACTCCATTGTGGTACCTTTTGCCTATGTAAAAAACTGCAAAGCTCTTTCATGTGGTTTCAGCCCACCCACTCCCATCTCTCCCTCTGCCTCTCCTTTTTCTCCACTGTTTAATGAGGCATGTTTTCAGCTTTGCTTTCTGTTCTCTGTTAGGAGAGGGGTGGTAGATTCCCCTCCTCATCTTATTTCAGAAGAGAAGGGGTGTGTATGGGTGTGCTTTTAAGCAAAACGAGGTTTTGTTTTGGGAGAAAGAGGGAAGGGGGATGAAATCAAGGAAGAGTGGGGAGGTTGCTTTGTTGTTGTTGTGACAAGTTTACTTCCTTCCGCTTGTGGGCATTCCTTTCTTTTTTACATAATGGTTTGGGACCTCCTCTCTTCCCCCAACCCCCATTATTTAGGAGGAATATTATGGCATTTTAAAGACATAACACATTTAAGCCCACTTTGTCAGACTGCTGAATGCACCTCATGAAGGCAACTGTAGCTTACAAATGTTTGTTTATATCACAGAAGTCTGACAGCTTGTTGTTTTATTGTGTTGAATCTCTTAAGACTGGAGTCCCATTAGCTGTATTTACACAAGAAAACACTCTTGAGAGGACATGGGACCCATCAAGGGAGAGAGGAAAGATGGTGCTTACATTAATCTTTTAATATTTTAAGAGATTCTCAGATTCTAGGTTTTCAAAGGAAGGTTTGCAAAATGCATTAACATTTACAGAGTTAGTTTGCCATGGTAAATGTGGCATCCCAGATACCCAGAACTTTTCATGTAACAGAATTTTGACGGCTGAGGTGTACAGGCAGTCCTGCAAAAAAGTGTTCTTTTTGTGGAGGAGTAAATCATGACTGGGAGTAAGGAGCCAATTTGTCCAAATGTCTCTAAAGCCTTGGTTTTCATAGATTATTCACTATTCCCAGGATGTGTCAGAGCACTTCATTGTTCCAGCTGCCAACACTTTCATTGTGTGATCACATAGGAATAATTATGTGGCAGCAGAATGCTTATCAATCAAGGCCAAATTCCAAATGTGAATGCCTGGGTAGTACATTAATATCTGACCTCTAGGTACAAATGGTATTGAAAGTCAGAAGTTGTAGTCCTGGGATTAACATTGCAGCCTAATTAATGTAAGGCAGGCATGTCCAACAGGCAGATCACAATAATGGGTAGATCACTGCCAGTTTTTTTAATACTGTGAATAGATCGCAGTCTATTGGAAGTTGGACATCCCTGAAGTAAGGTAATGCTTGTTAAATCATATTGACATAGTAACTAATGTGCAGGCACTCTAGGTGGGGAGGCTGATTATCATGACCTTTTTGGGACCAGAATGATGGGTGACTTCCTGCAAGAGTGACAGGAGAAGTGTGACCCTGTGATCCTCCTGAATATGCAGCACCTTTTGAAACTGTTGAGCACAGAGGACTGGCTCTTTGGGTTGGGAGTGTAGTGGTTCCTCTCCTCTGCAGGAGCAGAAGGTAGCCTTGGGAGACTTCTGTTGGACCCCATGGCAGTTGATCTGTGGAGTCCCTGAGGGTTCCATTCTGTCCACAGTGCTATTAGCCATGCAGATTCTCAATCAATGTCTAGCCACTGTAATAGCCTGGATGAGGGAGAATAAATTAAAGGTGACTTAGAATAAGATGACGACGCTGTGGCTTGGTGGTTTCTGAGTTCATGAATTAGCACAGGGCAGTCTAACTTTTCATATCAAAACAAAATAAAATAAATTCCTTCCAGTAGCACCTTAGAGACCAACTAAGTAGCACCTTAGAGACCAACTAAGTTTGTTCTTGGTATGAGCTTTCGTGTGCATGCACACTTCTTCAGATACCTACCTGTAACTGGAACTTTTCATACCAAGTGGGCTGCAACAGTACTTCGACATGGAACCTGCTGGCCGCACACTTATCACGGGGTAGGGGGGTGGGGTGCAAGCCCAAAATCTGATGCCCCGCCCCCCTGCAGCCCTCACATTGCCTTCCCAAAGCTGGGAAAGTTCTCACTAGGATTTGAGAAGGTAGAAGGACTCTAGGACCCTGCCAGAGCCTTCACACCTCCTTTCCAAAGCCCAGTGCCTCTGCCTAGGCTTTGGGAAGGCAGCATGAAAACAGTTGGGGGGCATAAAATGTTGCTGAGGGATGGCTCGTGCCACACATTGGACCATTCTGAATTAGGAGAACAACCTATTCTTGGTGGGGTTCATTTCCCCTGAAGGAGTAGGTACAGATTCTTAAGGGGTACTTCTGGATACATATCTCTTACTGGAGACAAAAGTATTCACAGTATTGTGCAGTGGCTTTGCTCACCTTTGGCTGTTTCCGGACAGGGTTAGTTTAGCCACAATGATCTGTGTTCTGATAACTTCTTGTTTGGACTACTGTAATGCAGTAGTCATTACAGTATGTGGAGCTACCTTTGAATACTACTTTGGAACTGCAGCTTTTGCAAAATATGGTTTTCCATTGTTTGAGTGGGTCCACCAGCCAGAGTGGTTGTCACTCGGGTTCTTAAGGAACTTTCTGCACTGGCTGCCAGTTCATTTACAAGTCAAATCCAAGGTTTTTCAGATGATGTATAAAACCCTGATATGCCTTGGGACTTAAAATCTTGAGGGAGTCTCTCTCTCTCTCTCTCTCTCTCTCTCTCTCTCTCTCTCTCTGTGTGTGTGTGTGTGTGTGTGTGTGTCCTTGCATGGGAGATTGGTTGGGGCAGGGGGCTCCTTAGCTTCTGTGCACTTCACTGGGATGTGGGGTGGTCCTTTTCTGTTGTGGTATCTGTTTGTAGGAAGGGACACCCCAGAATTTGGTTGATACCTTCACTGCTGCTTTTTAGATGCTTGCTTGAAAATGCAGCCTTCAGTGCAATAGTGCCACTCACATTGGCAAATATTTCAACTGCTGTTTCTACGATTTGTTGTTGTTGTTGTTGTTTCAACTGCTGTTTCTATGATTTGTTGTTGTTGTTGTTGATGATGATGATGTTTGGTTTTATGCAATATTATTGTTACCTGCCCAGAGATCTGTGAAAGTGGGTCAGAATATAAATGAATAAAAAAATTCATTGATTAATCTGCATTCTAAGAAAACATTGAAGTGGTATTTTTGTTTTAAAAACAACAACATTTGAATGGCAGGTGGGGTCAAAGTAAAAAGTGTTGCTTCTTATTTTCTTGAAGTATAAATGGTTTGTGTGCAATATCTTGAATGAAAAAGAAAATTGATTTTGGGAAGCCTTTGTTGAAACTTTAGGCTATTTAATAAGCTCAGTGTTTCATCAGTCTTGTTTACCATAATCATTTTGATATTAACTGTATAGTCATAATATGACCACTAATTTGCACAATATTTAATTCCTCCTTTTCAGATTAAGCTTCAGAACAACATATCATACCAAATGGCAGACATACATCGCTTAAAGGGTAAGGAGTCAAAAGAAAGGAGAAGCATGCAGCAGTTAAACCTACTAATTCTGAGAACAGTATAAAGAAAATATACTGATAGCAAAGTAGCAACTGGTGATGTGGATTATTTGTAGAATTGTGAATTGGAAAAATTTCTGGTGCCCTAGAGATCTAATTTAGCAGGTTTATTTTACTTGTATTGGTAAGCAAAGCTTAAAACTTTGCAGCTGTCAAGTCTGCCTAATATCCTTCCTCTTGACATGAGCTAGAGCCTTTCTTTAAAAATTAACATGCTGTGTTCGTTTATCTGGCACAGGTGGGCCATTGCCTCGTTTGCCATTTCCCCCTTTCTGCTCCTGCCTCAAAGACGAGAGCATGAGTTCTCTTTTGTTACAAATTCTGCAAATGTGCCCTCAAATGATCTTGGTAAATGTGCCCTCAAATGTCTCATAGACCTTAGATACGCAGCAGTGTTTTGGTTTTTAAAAGGAGAGTTGAAATTATAGCATTGGCAGTGACCTATCAGTTGTACAGCCAAGTGCTATAACATTAAAATAATTTAAAGTCCTCTGGTGGAGATCTTACATTGCTCAATTCAAAGAATTGCTTTGTTTATGCAACAACACACCACTGTAGTATTGTCTCTAATATGGTTAATTACAGCTGGTAATCTTCTTACGCTGCTTTGTCAGGTGAAGTTACAAAATCATTTTCTCACAGAATGGAAGTCATGTGAAATAAATAACATTATGCCATACCCTTTCCAACACTGATATATTTGTTCATATATAAAGGGTGCTGGAGAGTAAATGGCAATGCTTTACGAAGACAGATGCATATGCAGACCCAAGTTAAATCCCCATACATCTATGAAGTTGATTGGGTGATCTTGGACCCTAATCTACATTAAAGTGTTGTGAAGATAAAGAGGGAAGGGAAAGAAATATGTAGACTCCTCTGAGTTTGAACGATGGGCCGGATGTAAATAAATAAGTGCTGTGGCTCCTTGGGCCCTAACATTATAGTTTGCAAGATGTAGTAGCTGTAGGAGTCTGTTTTACTAAAATACAAGCATTAGATATTAAAAATCGAATGTGGCATCACTGAGACAACCGTATTATGCCACGGAGACTCCAGAAAGAAAAGTAACGCCTCTTTGACACGCCCAAAAGCTTTCTTCTATCTTGTAATGAGAGTTCTAAAAAGTTATATTTTAGGTTTCGTATTTATTACTTGTCCAAGACATTAGCTTATACAGAATATTCTATTTTAGCAGTGGAGAAATAGCAATTTCCCAACTTGTGGGGGAAAGTTGCATTTAAGTTATGAAGGCATTATTTTTCTAACCATCTTGACTTTTACACATTGGCTTAGAACAACTTGCAGAGTTGCGTCAAGAATTTATTCGTCAAGAGGACCAGCTTCATGAATATAGGAACAACAATACACAACTTCTGAAAAGGTTGGAGTATGAAAGGTGAGCATAGTAATATATAAATCTGAACTGATGCCAATGTATTCTAATAATACAGAGTTCTGCAGAGTCTTTCCAGGTTAGCTGTGCCATGAACTTTCAGATCAAAGTGGAGTCCTGCTTTTGACACCAGTGTCCTTTATTAGCTATATGCAAAAGGAGTTAGAAGAAAAGCATATTTTAGGACAGCTGTGGTAGGGTAGTGCCCTTTCTGCCCTCACTGAAAAGGAGAATAGTGAAACTTCATGATTTTGACTTGCTTGCTAAAAGAAGCAAAAGAAATGGTGCTCAGAACCCGTTAATCAAGGTATCCAAGGTAGATAGATTGATAGATAATACTTTATTCAGCTATAAGACCACAAGGTAAAACAAATCAATAAATAAAAACAGCATTTTACATTCTAAAATATCAACTAAAATATTTCAATGCATAATCTCCTTCGCATTACGTACAAGCTCTAGATGTACCATATTATGGCCTTAAAGATAAAGATGGAACATAGAGTTTACTAGATTTTTAATAGTCATGAAGCATTCCATGAAGTCTTTTATATGAAAGAACTGAAATCAGGAATCTGGCAACCTGTAATGTTCTATAAGAGTCAATGTCCTGGAGTAGATAAGCTAGATGCAATTCAGGTGGTTTAGCAACAATTTCCAGAATGATTGAACTCAGAATCCTTGATCGGGGAACAATGTATAAAGGGCAATTTAACAAGATATGGTAAAGGGATATTGATTTGTTATCACATGCGCATAAAACACAGGTTTTACCATTAGAAAATCTATTGCTCAGAACATTTGAGATCCAAGGTAGAATTCCTGAGGGATGGCAATCTCTGCACCAAAAATGTATTGATTTCCTACAGCACCATCAGCCAATACAGTGAAGGGTGCCTCACAGTTTGCTATGTTATATGGAATGGAGGAAGAGCCAATTCCATGTTCCACCTCCTGACTCAGGCAAGGAATAAGCAAATACAATGGTTTGATAGGGAAAGGTCTGACAGGAGATTTCAATTCTTGTGGCACTTATTCATAGACTCATAGTTGGAAAGGACCCCAAGGGTCATCTAGTTCAACCCCCTGCAATGCAGGAATCTCAGCATGCAGTCCCTCGTCCAGTTTGAAACCATACCTGTCCCTACTTAGCTTTGCAAATGTACTAGCAATTTTATTGCCATTCATGTGTCTATAAGAAGAGTCACCTTAATTTAGAACCCAAGTCTTAGTAGAGGCTGCAACTCTTTCCTTTGCAAAGAGCATCCATAATATTGTGGTAGAGCATCTGCTTTGTGTGTAGAATATTTGAAATTCAGTCCCTGGCATCTTCACTTAAAAGGATATGTGGACTTCTGTCATCAACTCCAGGATTCTGTGATCTTGGGTAATACCCATCTTGCCTTGGACTTTAGAGAACCACTACCAGCTGGTGTAGATGACTGATGCTAGGCTAGATGGACCGAAAGACTGGATTCATACATTCAGTGCCTTGCAAGGGAAAAAGATACTGTTTTGTTCCAGAAACAAATAGTACTTCAACAGAGAGCATATAAAACCTGTGTCAATCTTGGACAAGTTATAAAATTTGTTACCTGTGTTGTACATTATCTGTTCTGCCAGTTTTCAGTGTGGACATCAGATCAAAGAACTGAGGATGCAGCATGAAGAAAATATGAGAAAGTTAGAGGACCAAGTTACACAAGACCAAAAGGTACATCATCTAAATGCTCAGTTGTTTAAGTCTGTGAAGGGCCATAGTTGAGGGGTAGAGAGAGCATCTTCCTTGGATGCTGGAGGTCCCAGGTTTAATCCCCAGCATCTCTAGGTAGAGCTGGGAATGTCCATGAAGGTAGGTAGCTTCGTATGTTCCTATCATTTTTCATAGACACTTGAGAATGCTTTTAAATACCATTTTCCTTTGGTAATTTCCTCTCTAGTTACTCATTAAGAGAAGAGTCAGGATCTAACCCAGGCATAGGCCCATAGCCCTCCAGATGTTTTGAGACTACAATTCCCATAATCTCTGACCTGTTAGCTAGGGATCATAGGAGTTGTAGGCCAAAAACATCTGGAGGGCCAAGTTTGCGTATGCCTGATCTAACCAGCTTTCGCTCCACTTGGGAATGGATAGGATTGCTTTGCATCCTACCCTTCACTGCTTGCTGCATGATTCTAGGATGGGTTGCCAGCACCCCTGTTGCTATGATGATGATGATGATAATGATAATACAATTTATTATTTATACCTCGGCCACCTGGGGTAGATCAGTTCTATCCATAAATTTGATGTTAGACTTTGTTATGAGAAAAGAACAAAACTTGGCTGAGATAGAAGTAGAAGTGAATTTCCATTGACAACAAATTGAATCATCCTAATGGAGTTACAAGCACACAGGATGTCTAATTCAAATGTGAACGAATGTGTTTCATAGTTGGTTCTTTACATTTTTGCAGCAGGCGGCACACAGAAGCCAGTCCAGTAAGGATATTGAGAGCAACCTGAGCAATAATCCAACAATATTGAAGACAACGCAACAATTGGATGAAAAGAATGTAATTAGGAATGAAACACCTTCCATCAACAATATCTCAGATGGCAAAGGTCTGTCTAGTACAATTGTGGGTCATATCACTATGTACCTCTTAAGTGTCTTGGGAGAATGCAGAGTACCTGGCTGGCTAGGAACTCCTCAGTCTTGTGGCACAGATTTGGTGCCATTTTTACTACTGGCTAGCAATGAAGTCTTGGAGAGAGTTGCTTGCCTTTGCAGCTAGCTCACAGAGGGAGATGTATTGCTTTTTGTTTACCAACTATGACCTACTACCTCTAGTCCAGTCCTTGTAACAATTCTGAATGCACTTAGAACTTAAAAGTAAGCAGCAGTAAGGAGAGAAATGTCTTGTTGCCTTGACAGAGAAAATTAAACCAGGAGATGATGCAGGCATGCCTGGGATAGAAGAGAATGACCCTGCTAAAGCTGAAGATACACTCACAGGTTAGCAAAGATATATATTATTTCTAAGTAATCTAAACTCTATTATTTTTGATAATTCTGAAATACCCATTCCCTCCCTCAGCAGTTTGTGGGGTTTTTTTAGATGGGTTACTGATTTCAATTCCAGAGAAAGGGCTAGATATGTCAGATTTCAGTTTGTTGCCAAAGGTGACCAAGGGCGTTTACAAGAGGACTTGCCTGAAGAGGGGTAAAGTGCTATTGGCTAAAGAAGTTATCAGATGTGAAATAAAAAGACAGATGCCGCACCAGAATCTCTGGGTTCCTACTTGTCTTGATTTTTAGTATAAACTGGCAGAATTACCGTATATATTCGAGTATAAGTCGACCCAAATATAAGCCGAGGCACCTAATTTCCCTACAAAAATGTGGGAAAGCTTATTGACTCAAGTATAAGCCGGTTCGCCTTTGCCACTGTGGTAGAGGAGGAACGAGCAGCCCAAAGCAGCCCTTTGGGCTGCTCCTTCCTCTTCCTCCTTTGCTGCTGTGGAGCTCACCCCGTCGCAGGGTTTCGAACCGCCATTCTTCTGATCAGCAAGCCCTAGGGCTCTGTGGTTTAACTCACAGCGCAATGTTCCCTTGTGTTATACAGAGAAGGCTGGGATCCTGTCCTGTTTAAGCAGGAGCCAGGGAAAGTGAGCACCTGTGGGGTTTTAATACTTCCTTAACTGATAGGCTTTCTGCCTTCTGGGGTCTAAAGTTTGCATTTATGTGAGCAGTTCAGGAATGGAACAAGCTGCCTAGGGAGAGTAAAGAACCACCGTTCTTGTACACTTCTTAAGGAATGGTTGACTTGAGTATAAGCCGAGGACAGCTTTTAAAGCACAAAAAGTGTGCTGAAAAACTAGGCTTATACTCAAGTATATATGGTTGTCACTGATTCTTGCTCATCAATAAGTATAAATAGGGAGGTGGGAAAGCTTTTTTAAATATATTTTTTGCAACCCCACAAAATTGCACTTAACTCTTCTCGGCATGTGAATGCTAGCAAATGCTGCCCTGACAAAACATTTCAAACTGGTGAGAGCACAAACTTTTGTTATAGTATCCTGGATTCTGGCCCTTGCAGGAAAGCCCCTGCTTCTGTATGGCTTATCTTGAAAATATAGAAGAGCTTCTGGCAACAACTGCATTTGTACCAATCTTGGTTCACTTGTCAGAAATCAGCCCTTCGCAGAACATATCAGTTCTCTTTTTGAACAGTGCGCTCAGTGGTTGCCTTAGGATGTGCCATTGGTATTAGTAGATTAGTGAGTCATAGTGTGATTTTGTTTGTTTAGCTTTGAAGAAGCCACTTGTTTCAGCTTCTCAGAATGAACCTCAACCCAATGGAAATCTTCCAACAGAAAAGCCCCATGCTCCAAATCTGGCTCAAGGTAAGTCCCTGGTGTATCTTCAAAACAGGAGTAAATATTCTCCTTCAGTGAAGACAAAATAAAAATAAAAAATAAAAAAAATCCTTCCAGTAGCACCTTAGAGACCAACTAAGTTTGTTCTTGGTATGAGCTTTCATGTGCATGCACACTTCTTCAGATGCCAGTGAAGGGCATTCTAAAGCAGGTTATCCCTCACTCTCTTATGGTGGAATGAGGTCACCAGTTCTTTCCCAGTCTGCTAAGAGTCAACAGGGGGAGGACAGTGATTTGGTTTGTGTCCAACCAAGTTATAAGTACAGTAGACTTGTTGAAATTAATGGTCTTAAGAGAAAAAAAAGTTCTCAGTCTGGCCTCTCCTTTAGTCTTTATGCAGAGCCAAGGTGAGTGTGATCTAAAACTTCTTTAAAGGGACCCCTGTCCATTAGGTCCAGTCGCGAACGACTCTGGGGTTGCGGTGCTCATATCGCTTTATTGGCCGAGGGAGCCAGCATACGGCTTCCGGGTCATGTGGCCAGCATGACTATGCCACTTCTGGCAAACCAGAGCAGTGCACAGAAATGCCGTTTACCTTCCTGCCAGAGCGGTACCTATTATCTACTTGCACTTCGTGCTTTTGAACTGCTAGGTTGGCAGGAGGAGGGACCGAGCAACTCACCCCGTTGCGGGGATAAAACCACCACCTTCCATCTCTGTTTCTCAGGTTTAGCAAAGACATTACAAAGCAGACATTATTTAGGAATTAGAGGCGTGAAGGTGTACATGTGGGCAGCTTTTATTTGTAAAGTGAGCAATCCCAGAGAACAGAGAGGTGTTAATCACAACAGATTGGAAGTGAGAAGCAACCACTAACAAGGTTAATCTAACTTGTAAAAGAGCTGAAGTTAATCCAGTTTGTTTCTCTAGGACCATGGTTCCTGAGAGCCAGTGTGGTGTAGTGGTGAAGAGCGGTAGACTCGTAATCTGGGGAACCGGGTTCGCGTCTCCACTCCTCCACATGCAGCTGCTGGGTGACCTTGGGCTAGTCACACTTCTTTGAAGTCTCTCAGCCCCACTCACCTCACAGAGTGTTTGTTGTGGGGGAGGAAGGGAAAGGAGAATGTTAGCCGCTTTGAGACTCCTTCGGGTAGTAAAAAGCGGGATATCAAATCCAAACTCTTCTTCTTCTTCTTCTTCCCAACGTGGGACACAGGGGGGTAATTTATTTTTAAGGGGGGCAATTCGAGAATGAGTTATTAACAGTGAATGGCCTTTTAGGCTTCCTCCACTTGAATAGGAGTTCCCTTTTTCAATAAGAATAATTATATGTCACCGGGGGGGGGGGTGGATCAGCATTTTATAGAAGCTTAGGTGGGGCATGGACAAAAAAAGGTTGGGAACCACAGCTCTACGCTGCCCCACGCCATGCAATAAATTAAACAACTGTACAAAGTGGTTTGAGTGACACAAGTGGTCACCAGACTTGGTAAGAAAGTAAAGTCCAGGCATGGAGAAAGCCTGATGCTTCCAATGATGTATTTGCAGCATTCCTGTTAAGCTTTTAAACGAAGTGTGACAGAAGTATCAATAGCTGAAAATGGACGACACTCCTTCCCCATTCTCTGCCTTGACTACTGAGAAAATGAAAGCACAGGTGTCAGCAATGTTTGGAGAAAAATCTGTAAAGAAGTTTAAAAAACACAAAAAAACAAAAACACCAGGGGATCCCCTGCCCTTCGGAAAGGACTTCATTCATAAACTGCTTTTCCTTGTGCCTGAACAGTGCAAATAGTCAAAGTCCTTTAATCGTTTTTTGCGCTTCCAGGTGTAAACAGTAACCAGGATGGAAATGCTGACATGATAAGGCAGATCCCACCAAATCCTCTTCAGCATTTGATTCCTGATCATGTCCTAGATAATCAGAAAGCTGAAAAAGAACATTTAAAAAAGGACAGAATCAGTGACTTCCAAAGAATGAAGCAAAGTAAGTTAATCAGACCCTCGCTTATATTTCTCTCAGACCCTCCTTCATAATTGGAGCACCAGTTGATAAAACAACACAGTAAAACCAAAGTGTGAATTTTCTAGATAATATTCAGGTAATGTTAGTAACACCAGATCTTGTGGGGGTGGGGAGCTTTACTGTGGTAATTTTGAGGATGTATTTGATTTATGGAAAAGAGACAATGGGTCACATTTCCATTGTGAGGCACTGTGAATATGAGGAGCAGCTTTAGATAGGCACAATTTTCAGAATCAAGTTGATCCCGAACTTTCTTTCATTGAATTCACGTGGCTTGTTATAAATAGGAACTTAGTGTGCTTAAAATGTTGCTTAGTTCCAAAAGTGTTGCCTACTTATTTTTTTTCAAAATTTTCTTGAGGGTTTAAGGTTCATTTTCGCCATATTATGACAACATCTAACTTCGATTATTTCATTGTGTTAAACCTAGAAATAGACTGTCTTTGGCTGCAAATCCTGTTACAGTTAGTGGAGCATATACTTCTGTTTGGGCAGGTTTAAGACTGTACTGTTAAACAGTTTAATAAACTCATGGATTCCTTTATTTTCATAGTGCTTAACAATTTTGAATGGCTCCGAAACTGATAAATCCATGCAATGCAAGCTTTATTCTAACTCTTTTCCTCAAGTTAGGAATTGCTTGCATCATTGAGGGTTTGCTTTAATATACCTCTTGGAAAATAAAAATAGCTGAGCTCTGGTCTTGTGATGCAGAAAAGTGGAACTTTTTAGGATTATCTTCTGTAGCTTTAAGTGAAGCATGGTCAGTTTGCCTTGACGTATTTATTTTAAAACTTTTGTATCTTGCCTTAAAGCCCAAGTTGGAAAACAGCACGAGCCAATATTACAAAACTACTTCTGTAACAGAGTGAAAGATTACAAAGATTACCAAGTAGACTAGCCAGTTTTAAAATTACTGTAACAAGTGGGATCTGCAAAAAAAAATGTTGCATGACATGCGTCATCTCCAGGGCTTTCTATTTTCCCCTACCTTCCTGAGGGTTTTTCAGTGATGTTTTTTGTCCTTCTACAAGCCTTTGGGTTTTCCCTCACTCTTATATGTGGATGGTGCCATTTTGCTTTCATAAGGATCCAGAACGTTCCATAAAACTTCAAGAATAGGGGGAATGGTGCCACAAACTCCCACAGCATAGTTGAAATGACAAGCTGAATTGACTCATCTTTGCCATGCTGCAGAACGCCATTGAAGATAGTGCAAGGTAGGCTCCCTAGTGAACCAATGGGGCAACTAATGAGGAAGGTCCTGTATGGCTAGAGTCAAATGTGTGGTTAGAGTTAATGGGACACACAAGGGTATCATCACCAGCTCTTTGAAATGGTCCTGGAAATAAATTAAAACCTAGTGCAGCTGTTTCAGCAAGAGAGTAGCATGCTCCTGATAAGCTGCTTTTGTTTTTTACCTGACTGCTGTATTCTGGGCCAGTTGAATATATAGTATTTCAATATATAGTATTTGTTGCTCAGATTCTACTTGTTAAAGATTAGTTATGGCTGTCCGGTTTCTCCTACCATATTTGGTATGGGTATTCTCCCCCATACCACACCCCTGTATGGACATAGAATATGAAACTGTATTGCTATGTAAGGGTCTCAAAGTAATGCCCGCCTATGCAACTTAGCAAGATTGTTGTTGTGTTTGAAAACAGCCTTGGGCATTTAGACAGATGCAAATAACTCAAGCGTTTCCAGGAACTTTCCACTTTATTGATTTCAATTTATTAAATGCTTCCTATAAAATATTTCTAAGCAATTTAACTATTAAAAACAATAACAATAAAAAGTGATTTTAACTTTTAGACATGGGAACTTCAGAGTTCTCCTGTGTGGCTGAATGGTAATTGAAGAATTTTTGAGAGAACTTTAAAATAACCACAACAAATGCTAGTAATATTACCATAGACCAGGCCAGGGCTGAGGAACCGGATCCACTTTGAATGCCAGATCCTGATCTGTTCCCTCCATCTGCAGGTCATTTTGGCAGGTGGGGCATGTCAAATGACACCCAGTGATTCAAATTTCAAGCCACAGGGTCATTTCCAACTCTAGTGTTATAATCCCACAACTCTAAGATAAGAGATGAGCTTTTCCTGTATCTTATTTCCACCAGAGCATATTAATTTGGTACTTATACACATTTCTAATTTGGCATAACATTTGCTATCTTCTTTTTTTATTCTAGCATTCAGTACTTAAAACATCTTGATAATGCATCAGATATGACGTTATCCTTCCCTTTTTCATGTTTAATGTCAAAGTTGTAATCTTGCAAATGCATACTCCATCAAATTAATTTATTATTGGTGCCTTTTACTTGGTTTAACCACCTCAAAGGAGAGTGATCCGTGCACAGGGTTGATAAGTTTTGTCCAGTTTCTCCACCAAAATTATGGGCGAGGACCATGGGCTATGGGAAGGTTCAGTCAGCCCCAAGTCTAACATTTCTTTAATCTCAGTGGAGATTAAATCTGCTTGCACTCCAGTTACTCTATAAAGTGGGGAAGCAATTAGCTTAGCCTTTGTTAATTTTAAATTAATTAAATTTGTTAAATAAAATTAAATAAAATTAATTAAATTTGTTAAGTGATGTTAAAACATAGAAGTTGGGGACAAAGGGAAATACTGGGTTGTTGGTTTTGATTAAGCTCTAATACATTGCTTCGGCATTGTTTAAAATGTACAACTATGCCTATGCAATGACTTTGGGGGTGGGACAAATGTGGCGGAATAATGCCTGCTGATGATTCAGGTTCATCATGGGTTAACCTATCACTCCCATGTTAGGTAGGTGTTCCCTGGGAGACGGAGCTAGTAAGGAGGGTAGTTGGGGGTGGAGGGTGAGAGAGAGAAAATGAGAGGTTAGGCTTAGGGGAATGTGAGGAAAGGTCATTACCATTGCTAAAGGGATGCAGGAAATATTATAACGAAGCTGAATTACATGAGAAGTTTTGTACCAGTAATATCCCGAGACATCCATGTTTTCTAGTTACCTAATAAAGTTAAATGTGCTTAAACGTTAAAAAAAAGATAAAAGAGATGAGCTTCTGCCTGCTGCCTTTGCAAGAGCAAGCAGGTGCTTATTGCCGATCTTAGCATTGTGA
The DNA here is from genome assembly GCF_009819535.1 of Lacerta agilis. NCBI lineage: Eukaryota > Metazoa > Chordata > Lepidosauria > Squamata > Lacertidae > Lacerta > Lacerta agilis. Next base: position 26,289,809 of record NC_046324.1, on the reverse strand, counting down.
TGCTTAATGCTATGAGATAAGAGATCACTCCTCTCCAATCCAAACTTAGCACTTTGTAATGTTGGGCCAGATTCAGAGGCCTTGTGGGCCAAAGATTCTCCACTTTGTACCCCCAAGTACAAACATTTTTTTATGTGAGCATGAATTCCTCAGTGCACCTGTTGGCACTTCTGGCTCTGAGCAGATTATCTGACAAGAAAGAATTTAAAATTTCTAAAAATACTTTAAAAATTGCTTTATAGTTTAGCTGTGGCTCTGAAAATGAACTTTTGAGCCTTCATTTTTTTCAGATCTGCAACATTGGACAGGCATTTAGGAAATAAGTTGAAAATTATTTCAATTTATGAAGCTTCTAATTGTTTGCTTCAGTCGTTCTTAGCTGTTAATTTTCAAGATACAGAAAACATGAAGCATGACAGTGTAACTGGAGAACTCTCAATTGTTGAAGTCTTCACTTGCCACTTACTGTTCATTTCATATGGAAGATTTTAGCGAACTTTATTTGCTTGCAGCTTATTGTCAACTCTGCTGTAGTCCGTATTTCCGACACTCGTGTGTGTGTGTGTGTGTGTGTGTGTGTGTGTGTATCTTAGCTGTTTAGCTCAAGTGTTCAGTTCGTAAATATTGTTATTGGAAAACACCAAAGTCCTATGCAAGTTTTCATCTTCTGGAAATGTCAGTAGCCTTCTTTTGCAGAATCCTACATGGCTGAAATAGAAACTTTGTGTTGGGCTCAGACTTTTGCCCAAAGCTGACTCTTCCTCTGCTACTAGCATGACACTGAATCTTACTTTTTGCTCATGCGTATTAGTGTGAGATGTATTCTTTTCTTTGGTTTAATGTATATTTTCACTGTGTAGAACTACTTTTCCATTTTTTAAAGTTTCTAAAGCTTTGAAAGTTTCAGATTAGAAAATAGTTACATTAAAGGCTATAGCATATAAACGATTATAAAGTTCAGATCTTGTCAAAGCAACCAAAATCTTTTGATAAAGTTTCATTAATACAAGATGCTCACTTATTCCAAAAAGGCAGTTGCCTTCTTTTGAGGGAAGTGTTTTGCGGCTTAGATACAAAACACTAGAGATTTTAAGGGGCTAGAGATAATGAAAGGTCATAAAATTTAGTGCTCTGAAGTTCCAGGCAGAAGGATTTGTTTTTTAAAAAAATAAGCAAGGCCTTGAACTGCTGAATATTTTTCTCTATAGTGCTGCAAGGATTATTTGCAACCAAACACTTTTAAACACTTTTCTGAGTTCAGATTCCTTCCTGCTTCTCTGTACTCCGCTTTTTTTTCCTCTCCCCTTCTCTCCCCCTCCCCTTCATCCTGGCATCTGACTATAAATCCTTTGCCTACTTCACAGGCCGGTTCTTTGATGAGAATGAGTCCCCTGTTGATCCGCAACATGGCTCTAAACTGGCGGATTATAATGGGGATGATGGGAACGTGGGTGAGTATGAGGCAGACAAGCAGGCTGAGCTGGCCTACAATGAGGAAGAGGATGGTGATGGTGGTGAAGAAGACGTCCAAGGTGAGCTTGGGCCTTGTCTCCATCCCATTCATGTGATTCCCTCACTTGAGAACCATGCTGCAGTGGTGTAGAGTTCCACTATTTAGCTGCTTAGAAAGGTCCTGCTGTGAATAGACAGCTGAATTTTGACTGTGTCACCTTCTAGCAGTTCAGCTTGTGAAATAACTCTAGAACTTTAAGCAATTTCTAATTGGTAGTAGATATGGTTTTTTCCAGTAGTCTTGAATTTGTACCAGAGGGCGTCAAGGGTACTTTGATGAAGCTGGTTCTTGCCTATGCAGGGCACGATAAAACTATTCTTGAAGGTGCTTCTGCGTTTTCCTCCTTATTGCCAAGGACTAACATGGTGGCTGTCCTGGAATTAATTTGTGTGTCTAGCTATTAGGAAAGCATGCGGATCTGGCAGAGGCCCAAAGCTGAATCTGTAGCCATCACTGTTGTGATTAACTATAGCTATCTGGAATGTTCTTATGACTTACTAATATAAATAATCAGTGTACCACCATGGTGCATTTCTGTTGCTTCCAATACCTAAAGTGTTCTCATGCATGCTCTCATCTCGCCTTGGTCCATCACTCTCTTTTACCTGTTTGCTTCCATTGCTTGTGTGTGTGTTGTGGTATCGCTTCCAAACCCTAAACTGTCTCTGCCAACTTGAAGAACAAAGTAGCACATAGTAATTTTTTTTTTGTACTGCAGAAGACTCTAGAAATCAGTAAGAAATAGCTTCCACAGTTCAGTTTTCCAAATCACATTAGGGCCCAAACTTGTATTCATGTTAACTAAACCCCTTTTTTCTTTTTACCCTGCCCACTCTGGAATACAGCAGTTTCCCCATTCATTTCAAGGGCTCTTGTGGAGACATCCTCTCATTAAATTACGAAATGTGAAATATACATTTATTTTGCATCTTCCCAGGATAAGATGTTATCATTTTCCAAAGCTTCATTCTTGACACTGGTGTTCTAGTCTTCTAGGTCAGTTGAAATTCAATTTCGTTGTACTACGTACAATGACAATAAAGTATCTATCTATCTATCTAAATTCTTTTAAATTGGCCTGCCTGCAAGTACCACAGAATTTTAAGAGGGTGTTTTTGTTTTTGTTTAGTTTGGAATGAAGTGCTGCTGGGATTTCTTTAAAATATGCTTTTTTCCTATCAGTGAACTTGGTAGGTCCAGCACACATTAAGTGACAGAACAACTTCTATTAACTTACAAGTACATTCTCACAATCACATTGTAAGCATAATTGTATGTGAGATTAATCTGTTGGGAGACCATAAGAGAAAATGATATTAGTGCTCTCTAACTACATTCCTGTCTGAATCCCCTCATGTAAATATTGGGTGATAATGAAGTTTAAATCAAACTGGGTGCTATCCTTCAAAACACTGTATATTTGTGTGCAAACAGATTATATTGCAGTTCTGTTTATGCCTCTTGTACCTATGAACAGCATTTGTCCACAGCAGGTGATTGTGGGAGGGTTACTTCTGGTTTGATGGACTCTGCCTTTCTGTGCCTAGCAGCAGGGTTTCAAACTGGGTGTGCATGTATAAGGTGTCCTAAGGTAAAGCTACTGTTCAGTTAATTCTAGTATGCTGTAAAAGTCTAGAGGGGTATAGAGAACACCAGTTCAGAATCAGTACAGCTAAATAACTTACTCATTTTACTAAGCCAAAGGGGTGTGTAACCTGCTGGTTGGTTTGCTCACAAAAGCTCCTGTGAATCCTCCTTGGGATTGTGTTCTGTATAAAACAGAACAGATGGGATACAGATGGGATGGGAAAGAGTGAATAGGAAGGAAAACAGTGGTTCAAAGCAGAAAGTTTACAGAAATGCAGACCTCTAGAACAAAGGGTGTTACGTAATTGTTTCTCTTAGCAAAGCATCTTGCATACAAAAATTCTGAATGTGCACACTTCACACACCCATAATTTATATGGAAAGGCAGTGAATTGTTTGTTCTCAACACATGGTTCTGTGGGTTTCCAGAGAACTTACTCAAAAAACTTAATGTTGGTTTGCCTCCTTTGATTCCAGATGATGAGGAGAGAGAGCTTCAAATGGATCTTGCAGACTACAGAAAACCACACTTCAACGATGTACTTTAAATTCCAAATTACCTTTATCTGAGGAATTCTGCAAGTGGGGAAAAAATGCAACCATTTTTTCAGTATTTACTGTAAGAGACACTGAAAAGAATGACAGCAAAAAGTTAACAGTGGAAGGAGAAGGTAAAATGCTGTGTATATGTATATAGTTGTACTTATTTCGCAAATGAACAGAACCAGAGATGGTTTGTTCTTTTAGGAGATGCTTAATAACCTGAAACTACGCAAAGTTGGGTGCACCTGGCTCTTTATTGGACTGGGCAGTAAGACTGTTCCTTACCTGTAACCTTTGAAATAATAGCTAACATTGCAAAATAACTTAGGTCAACATGTTTCTGAAACTAAGCCACTTTGTAAACTGGAGAACTTTGTACAGTTTGTATCTTATATATGAATTACTTCATTGCAGGAATAACTGTACAGATGGGACACTCTTTGATACCACAATGTATTTAACCCATGCAAGCAAATTATTCATTTCTCTTACTGTTGTGATTTGCATTTTAGAGACTACATTTCATTTTGAGAAAGTTGACTGAAAATGTGTTTGTGTTTTATGAAAGAACTTTCCTTACTATAACTAAGGAAGGTCTGTGTGATACATACTACATTAATTCTATATGAGACAATATTGTTAACTCTAGGAGTGACTAAAGTTATCCATAGTAAAAATGCAGCAACAGTGTAGTAATTTTATAGGATAATTACCAGAGTTTAAATCTGCAAAACCTACAAACAGTATTTCCAACACATAAAAGCTATAAATATTTTATTTGCCTTTGTTTTTACAGCAGTGATTTCAGTCTTATGCAATAATAGCCGAATGTAATGGAGAGTGGCTAAAAGTGCAATCTCATCAGTTTCTTCATTCATTCCTGTCTGAACCTCTGATGTGTTTGAGAACTGGGAGTCATGCTCAGTTTGTTTCAACTTCAGTGCTGTAGTATGGATTACTCAAAACGCTGGGCATGTTCTATGTTTTTGCGGTTTTGTACTGTGTTTTTGTGTAAGAGGTCTTATTTTGGTTTTTTTGTTTGTTTTGATGTTTAAGCACTTTCTGAAGTTCACAGAAATGGTTATGCCCATCTATATCCTGAGCAACAAATTATTAACCCTAGTTATCAACAAGGGCTACTGTGAATAAAGAATTTAGGTCCTATGACAGGGTTGATTGTACTTCATGATTTCTGCTGTACTCAGGTTATTGGTCTCTTTGGTAAGTTAAAGTTAATTTGCAGTAATTTAATTAACAATTTGCATTGAATAAAAAGGAGAGATCTGTTTAAGACTTCCCTTAGAACAGTGTTTGTTTCTGACAACAAAAATGGAAGTTTGTGCTTGGGCACTTCTCAAACACACAAACCTGGACACATGTTTGTCTTAGTTTTATTTTAAAGCTGTAAAACTTACAAGGCTGAACCTGCCTTAGAGGTAGTTTCTCTCCCCCTCTCCCTGCCACCATTCCTAACACCCCTTTCTCCATAAGTCTTCAGTGTTGTACTTTGTGAATTGACCAAAATGTGTCTGCCCCAAATTAGGTGTAATTTTATTAGGATTTTGCTGTTGAAATCCAAAATTTAATAGGTTCTAATAAAACTTAATGCAGTTTTAGTGCTTGTCTTTTGTGTCCTTTCAACCATCCAGTGAAGGAGGGCAATGTCTTCCAGGGATGTGCTGCTCTCCATTCTATGAACCTGGTCAGCCTCACAAGCTGTCCATGGAGGAATTTTTATGATGCACTCAAGGCATAAGTCATGCTTCTGACCTTATGGTATAAAAGGCTGCCTTCCCCCAACATGGTGCCTCCAGAAGGTTTGGATTTCAATTTCTATCAGCTCTAGTCAGCCAGCAGCTGAAAGTTGTAGTCCAGAACATCTGGAGGGCATCAGGTTTGGGAAGGTTGGTATAAGTGTGCTGGTTCCTGAAAAGGGGGAATTGAGGCTGGCAGACAGACAAAAATCCTTATCTGAACAGAGATTGATTTCAGCTTTAAGACCCATAGTAATTAACACATTATTTGGTAGTCTCATGTTTAAAGAACATCAGTTCTGGGGTTCAGTTTGATTGCAATAAATCCCAAGTAATGCTGTTTCACACAAAGAATTCCCCTATGCAAAGTACTTAGGTGTAGGAAAATTATCATACAGCAAAATGCACACTTGTGCAAGTGCATCGAGACTAAAGTCACTGTGCTCCTCCTGTGGTCCATCTGCTGCTACCATTGGCATGCTACCTGGGCCTAAGCCATTGTTTGGTTTAGCATTATCTCTGAACCTGGGCTCTTGGTTTTTCTGGAGTAAGAGAAACCCCAAGCCCAGGTTCGAACATCATTCTGTGTCAAAACCATGGTTCAGTCCTGGGTAGCACAACAGCAATATCTGCTCCAGGAATCTACTCCTCTTGCTAAACTGTGCTTCAGCTTGTAGACATGCAGTCTTAACATTTATTTAGAGTACTTGCTTTCCTGTTTACAGCCCTGAGCACCTCTTAAAGCAGTTTATAAGAATCTCAAAATTAAAGTCAAACTGCAATCTAGACAGGAACAGAAATGGCATGGTACTCGTGTGAAACAGATTATTCAGCCCTTGTCCTTCTCTGGTATCTGAGCAAGGACCAGCTCCTTCCAAAGTATTTTAGGCAAAGGTGGGGCTGAGCAGCTAGGTCTTACTCAGCCCATGATGGAAGTAGTCTTCCCTTGCTAGCAGGTGGCAGTTGCCAGGAAACAGCTCCTTTTGAGGCAAGGCAAGGGGGCTATACAGCTATATGTTGCTTAGACTCTGACAGAAGTAGTCTTCCCTTGCTAGCAGTTGCCAGGCAACAATTGTGTGAAGCAGCCTGTCAGGGAAGAAATAGAGAAACTGCATGTTGTTCCAGGAAACAGCAATTGCTAACTATTGGGATTGGGGGGGGGGGTCATATAAAGTAGACATGGACCAAACTGACAGTCTTGCTACAGCAATGCAACTGAGCTTGTACAAGGTAAGCACAAATCTAACTCTTTTCCTATACATGCTTCTTGGTCTTTAAGTTAATGGGCAGGAACACAGCCACTCTAACACTGCTAATTTGAATCTGCATTGGACGTACATAAAAGGTGATGTGTTAAATTTTCGTAACTGCCTCTGTCCTGTAGGCATTATTTTCTTAAAGCAACATGTCTGCTGCCTGTGGTGCAATCTGAGTATCTAAATAGGACATGCTTGCTGTACACAATTCCATGCATGTGATATTGAAGAGGGAAGGGTTTGTGTAAAAATAAGTTTTTGAAAGCATCCACTTGTATTTCCTTCCAAACAAACAATCTAAAAGCTACAAGCTTGTGTTTGGGCTGTTTTCCAAAATGAGTGGTTTATACATCCACCAACTTATGTGTGATGCCATTACCATGGAAACAGGTACCAGCTTGACACAAATAATGCTGCACCATTTGAGGTACTTCCAATCCAACTGTGGCTTGCCTTAAGAGCCACATCTTGATTTGAAACCTGCAGCCCTAATATGCTAGAATAAAAAATTTAAAAAGCATTTAGCTTTCCGCCGTGATCAAAAAGCTTTGTCGTAAAGTATCTGGTAATAAGCATACCGAATCAAATTCTTAATGTCTGCTTTATAAATAGCAATGCCATTGCCCTATGCAATAATTTGTTTTAAACAGGGTAATCTCAGAAAGCAACTCACCCAGCCAACTTGAAAGCTTTGCATAATTTTGGATTAGGTTCTTTTATGCACAGTGGAAATGTTTTGAGTGCAAAGCCAGGACACATTGTTGCTCTAGGCAATCCAGAAGTTGTGCCCCATAATCCACTATAAATTTGGGTTTTATCATCTGGTTATGGCCCACTGCTTTTATCATTTGACTTATTTTAAGTTTGAAGTAGAGGATACCATGGGAGTTTTGTGCTGAAGGGCAGCTTATAAACTGTTTATGGGCCATTTGAAACAATATTTATTTATACAACATATAATTTATTGAACAGCAGAATTCCTGTTATGAAATCCATGGACCAGGCCTATTGATGCTTTAATAAGCACCCTCTTCTGCTATTTTTATGGTTGAAACAAGGCATGATAAGGCTTGTGGAAAGTCTGGGCAGCAGCAGTTCAGCTTCTTGGGTGGTTTCTTCAATCTCATTCTTCCAAAAACCACAAAGCAGATCCCAACATGACAGCTTCCCTGCGTCCCAGTTTATAAGCATAACCAGTTTTCTCTCACAAACAGCTTTTCTGAACAATCCAAACCCAGAGAAGCGTGCCAAAGAGTAGCCTCCAGGCACAGCAATCAGCAATGCCACCCTCACCCCCATCAAATCTTCTCACAACTGCCACGTCTTTAAGCTCAATTTGATGGTCTTATCTTCAAAGGTGCGGTCTCCCTCTCTCTGCCAACAGTACAAGCGTTATGATGTAGAAGTTGGTTACTAGTTCACAGTTCCTTATTTGCACAAAAGTTTGAAACAGCTCAAGCAGAAAACTTAAAGGTTTTGGTCTATCCTTATCATGACTGACAGACTGTGCCTTTCGATAACATTGTTCTCCAATTCAAACTGTTGTCTTAGTGCAATCCCAAATGACAATAAATAATAAGGAAATACACCATAATAAGCTTTGACCTATGCCAAATCGTACATCCACGTATGTCCAGCTCAATGTCTCTCCAGTATAGTGCAAGGTCAAATGTGACCCACTGCCAATGTATATAGAAAAGAATAAGTGGGCATGTACACCCCAAAAACAAGATTTAGGCCACACCTCCAGCATTTGGATAGCACTGCATCACATTCAGCCCAATGCATTTCTTAGGCACAGACATTTTCAAGTGCTAGTACGGTACCTCCTCACTCATACAACCCCAGTTCCTTTTTTCTGCTATTGATTGCCCAGCACATTTGAGCTTTTATAGGCATCAAGCTGCCACTTCTGACAGTTTGCTGCACCCAAATGCCATACTGGGCAGGGCATAGTTAAATGCCTTTCCACACACCTGGAGGTGTGGAATTTAAGATTTGGGGTGTGCACTGCCCAAATTATTTCTTTGTTGTTGCCACTGGAGGTTTTCACCCACTTGGTAGTATTCACCAAACAGTGATTTTGATGGAGAAAACTATTGTGACTCTTGGAGGCAACAGCCTGTCACTCATGGAGATATACTATGTGGTAGACAAAAGCTTATTCTGAGGTTCAGGGCCAAATAAACTTTAGTTCTCTTTTTAAAGTTTTCTGCTTGAATTGTGTTTTGAACTTTAATGCAAGTAAGGAACTGGTAACTAGTAACCAACTTAAGCACCATACAGATAATGAATTATAATAAAAATTGTCAAGTATTCTGATATTGGAGTGAGGGAATACAGGCAGGGTCCTGCAACAATAATACCACTAAACTGAATGCTTTCTGTCATTATGTGACTGGTAATGCTATAAAAGATCAGCCAGAGAGTTCTTCACCGGATTATATTGTTGTGGTGGCAATGTTTTAACTAACAGTCAGATCTTTTGTTGGATGGGTGGCTGCTCATTACCAAGTGAGCAATTCACACTATGTTTTGGGGATAAAATAATGATGGTGATTTTCTGTGGACTGAAAAGTAAAATGGATGGACTTTCACAAAACGTATTTGGACACTGTTACCTTGGAGACCTTGCAGCTCTGCTACCTTGAAAACAGATAGCACCTTGCTGAGCAGACACATACAGCTAGAGATGTAACAAAGGACTCACCTCAAGATGAAATCACAATGCAGGATACCTTTGCACTTCATAAGGAGGACAAACAAAATGTATGCCGGGGAAAACAAAAAGGCCTCTTTCCCCAGGAATGCATTGTTTTAGGCAGTTCTAACTGAGGAAAACTCTTCAAAGGTTTCAGGAAGGCCACTGTGAGGTCAGCGCTTTGATTCAGTGGTATACAAGTCCATCTCAATCCACTAGGTGGCAGACCAAGAAGCAGCATCCTTTGGGAAGGTGAAACACAGGAAAGTCCACTTAAGCATCTTTTGTTTATGGATATCACTTAGTCACCTTTCCATGGATGGGGAAAAAATACTCATGGCATTAAGTACTACAAAATGTAACGGGATTAACATTCGTGTAAATATAACTAGGTATGTAGCCTCTAAGGCAGATTATACATTTTAAAAGTGACCTATAAAATTAATTAGTTGCAGGGATTGTGACTTCTGCAACCGTTATGCAAAATTCCATCATATTTTTTTTTGGGGGGGGCCTTCTCTCTTTTAAACATTCCTTGCCTTCGAGCTGCAGTACCTATGAAGTTGTGCTGCTGGAAAAACAACAGCCTTACCTGCCAACTGCACCTGTTGGATTTGCTCTATGCCGCCTTGTCCAAACGCCCTAGGCAGCGAACAGGATCTCGCTGCCGATGGAACTGTTTCCTGCTGATCTCTTCTGTGGCTGCTTGTCTTCGAAATCAACGCAATCATTCCTCAATCTCCGACGAGCGGGAAAATTTAAAAACACGCACACACGAAGAAACTGCTTCAGCAAGTCCGAAAAAAGGAAAATCCTTCCCGCCGCCCTCTTCAGTCCTTTCGGAGCGTCTCCGAAGCGGCGAGCGGTCCCTACGGTAGCTGTGGCCCGCGAGTCCAGGGACCGGGCGTGCCTTTGCGGTCCCCGTCCTGGCGCCGGCTGCCTCCCCGTCCGAGGTGGTCCTGCTGCCTCTCGCTCGCCAGTCCATCGGCGCTGGGCGGCCTCCCACAGACAGCAGAAACAGCCGCTTCCTCCCTTGAGACAAGGCTTGTGCGAGTGGAGGAAGGTCGCCCGAGCATGTGCAGAGTGCCTTGGCGGCGGCGTCGACCGAAATGCATTTCTCTGGGAGACGCAGGACCCCACCAGCGCGAGCTGCCTGAGGGCGCCTTCTTCCCCTTCTCCTCAGCCGGAGCTCTCCTCCCTTTTCCCTCTTCCTTCTTCCTCTCACAGCTGAAGAGCCGATTCCCCTCAGGTACCGCTCCTCCCGCCTGAGGGGCTAGCCTGGCGTGCGCGCGCGGAGTGCGCCTGCGCAGTAACTGCGTCGGCCCAGGCAGGCAAGCAAGGCACCTCCCTGCCTCTCTCCGTCGCTCTCTCGCTCCCCCCTCCTTCCTCCTCCTCCCGTCATCATCCGGGTTCTTCCGTGCGGTGCAGCAGGTCGGTAGGCGGGAAATGGCGACTGGCCGCTGCCGGGGCTGCTGAGCGGCTACGGAGCCCCCGGCGGCGGCGGTGCTGCTTCGTGCGACCAAGGTGGCGGGGGGTCCGGCCCTGCCGCCGGGGTAGCCGGACACCTGACGGACAGCAGAGACGACGAAGGCGGCGGGAGAAGTGAGGGACGTCCCCCTTCGCCACAGCCGCCGCCTCCTCACCCCCTCATCTCTCTCTCAGCGCTTCACAGGTAACCGCCGCCGCGACGCCGCCCTGGGCGACTTCTGAGGGGATAGGGAAGGCAGCGGAAGGAGGCGGGGAGCGCGGCGGCCCCTCCGCCGCCTCCGCCGCCGCGGGGGAAGGGAGAGAGGAAGGAGGGGTCTCCGGGCTCGCCCCCCTCCCTGGTCGGGCCTAGGCCGGAGGGGAGGGGCCAGGGGGGTCCTTCGCGCCCGAGTGACTCACGAGGCGAGCGCGGGAGGGGGGCGGGCGAGTGAGTGAGTGAGTAAACGAGCGAGCGGGAGCTTCTCTCTCCGCGCTCGCCTTCCCGCCCGCGCTGCTCCTCCTCCGGGGTGGTCTCTCTCTCTCGCTCTCTGGTGTGTGTGTGTGTCTACTCGCGAGTTGTATTTGTTTTGGGGGCGCCGCAGAAGGAGGAGCAGCAGCACCCGAACGAGGCGCTTGCGTCCTCCCTCTCTTTCTCTCTCTGCCTGCATGCTTGCGAGTGGGACTGGCGCTGGGAGCTCCTCTCGCGCACGCCTACTGCTTGTGGTCAGGCCCTAGACGAGTGTGTTGGAGGTGGGGGGAGAGAGATTGCCCCAGAGCATGTGCAAAGCCTCAACAAGAGCAGGCAGGCAAGCAGAATGGATCCTTAGGCGTTGTTGGACTCTGGTGTTGGATGAAGATTGGCAGGGCCCTGGGGTTAGGTGCCCCAGAAACCCCCACCCCACCCCAGATGCTAACACTGGCCTTCTTGCCTGGGATTTGTTGCTGGGGATTAGCCATTGAACACACTTGCGAAGCCTGCTTGTCATGCAAAACGTCCCAGGTTCAGTTCCCAGTCACATCTCCAGGTGGGATTGGGATGGTCTCTTGCATGCCACCCTGGAGAGTCACTGCTCCCTGTCTGTGTCGGCAGGTGGTCCAGTGGTATGATTTTGTATCAAACAGCTTCCTATGTTCCTGTGCCTAAGCACTTGATAAGCAACAAGGTGTGGGACCACGGTCCCTGTCATGCTGAGGAGTGTGTTGTGGATCCGCTGCTTAATATGGATCTTAATATATGCATTTTTGACTCCTTTAAAAAGAGAGCTCCAGGCAACAGTTATAATATTAGCTTCTCAACAGCCCTGTGAGGAAGGTTAAGCTGAGACAGGGTAACTGGCCCAAGGTCACCCAAGGAGCTTCACCACTGAGTGGTGGATTTGAACCTGGGTCTCCCCACTCAGAATCTGACATAATATTTCTGTGAGTCTTTTGGAATTTATTCAGGCATGGGAAGCTCATGTAAGCCATGTGTTATACTCCTAGTCTGTGGTTGCCCTTCATCTCTATAATTGTTTATTAGGAATGTTCAATGTGGGACTACCCAGTGTTCCTGTTTAATGTATTGGTTGAGACTGTGGGTAGAGGTGATTGTCTTGGCCATGGAATTCAGCTCAAATCCTTAGGGACCACTTGTGGCATGTTCTAAGCTAAGGGGCCATACCTCTGCTGGGGTAGGACAAATTTTGACTGCTCACAATGCCACTGAAGAATGTGCCCAGGCAACCAAGTACCTGCCAGTGATGCTTTGGATGTGGTTTTTGTCTGCCTAACGCATACCAAGGATAAAGCAATTGGGGTACCTTTGATAGGAAAAGGAAAATTGAACTCAAGTAGCTAAGCTATTACTGTATTATGGAAATAAAGAATATTCATAGCAATCAGTACAACAGTATATAGCTTATGGGGATTGGGAGTCAAGAGGACTGTTTTACTCTTCCATTAGCTCCATCAAAATAGTAAGAATTATCAGATTGTGTTGCTGAACAAATGTATACAACTCTGCACTGAGGCTGCCTGTTGCTCTTAATATTGGGGCAATTAAATCTGAATGAATGTAGTGACCTGTTTGGCATCAGCAGTGCTTCACCTGCCCATGGCTTTTGGTGGAAATAGTATCAAAGCACAGTGCTTGAATGTGTCTGCTGAATTCTAAACTAATAATACTCCCAAGTGCTGAGTTTCTAATACTGGAGTTTACTACTCCAACTTTGTTTATGGATTCACTTTCTTATTATTCCTATTTATATAACACTGTCAGTGCCTGTGGTGCTTTAGGGAGACATGCCCTGAGGAGCTTACAATCTAAAATTGGATACACTGAGAGCAGGGGAAGGGCAGGTGAGATAAATGGGGAAGGAATATGTGGTTGTTGCATTTGCTTAAGCTTGGTTGCAGGTTTAATTGCAGCCGGGCACCCTGGTGTTTTCCAGAAGTTTTATACCACAGCTCCCTTTTTTGTTGTAGTCCAAAACAACCAGAAGGGCACACAGTTGGTGAAGAACACCACGTAGGACATAGGAACAAGGGAGCCAAGTCAAAGGCCTCATGAAAAATAAATCTTTGAGAAATTTAAAGGAAGTGGCATCTCATGTTGATATATGAGTACAGTGGTACCTCTGGTTACGAACTTAATTCATTCTGGAGGTCCATTCTTAACCTGAAACTGTTCTTATCCTGAAGCACCACTTTAGCTAATGGGACCTCCCACTGCCACTGTGCCACCAGAGCACGATTTCTGTTCTTATCCTGAAGCAAAGTTCTTAACCTGAAGCTTTATTTCTGGGTTAGTGGAGTATGTAATCTGAAGCGTATGGTATGAAGGTACCACTGTACAGCACTAGTTTGACTCCTGTTTTCCCTAGAAGGTTTCAAATCCATTTGTGAGCATTAATTACTGCTAGCTTGTATTGAACAAAAATAGTAATATTTATTTCCAATCTATTACAAAGGGCTGGTGCTGCAAAGGTTACTTATTAGTGTAAACGAAGGGCTTTGAATGGAAAATGGCCCACACAAATGAAACCGTAAGTTACTGGTTTAATTTAATAGTAGCCCTGTGAAGTATGATAGTTGAATCTCATCTGCACGTGAAATAATGTATGTGATACTTTAATAAATGTTGTACATGGGTGACAGAAGAATGAACACCCTTGAGTGCTACTTTTCCTGTCTGTAATAAAGCATTGCCTACGGTAAATACAAAACAAACTTTATTTCAGTGAAATGGGCATATTCTTTCTTCTCCTGAGCTTCCAGTTTTTCATCAGAGAATTACTTTTAGAGTTATAGTTTTGGAGGCTTTTCAGATTTTGGCTAGGTTTATTAGTCAGCCATAATTTGTTGTCCTTGATCAACCAAATTTGCTGTGCATCCCAGAAGGTGTGTGTGTGTGTAAGAGAGAGAGACAGAGAGGGTGGGGGGTGTGAGTGTGGGTGTGGGTAGTCTTTGGAATGTGTAGAAGTAGTTGGAGCCCCTAGTGTGGCATCTGCCCTACTATAAAGCTCTGCCTCCTGCCCCAACAACTAAAGATAGGGAAATGGCAAGGATCTAGTCCCTTCTTGGGGTGGGGATGGGAAGTTAGGTAGGGTCAAATGTTGGGTGAAGGCAGAACAAGGGGCGTGAGAAGAATAAAGCCATAAGGAGCTCCCAGTTGCAATGAGGAGAAGAGAAAAACGAGCTTCATTTTCATGAGGATGAGGGTGTAGGTTTGGGCAAATTGGAAAACGGCCAGTGTTTGAAACTCCCATTGTTCTAGGCGCATTTTGCGACAGGAAATTTCATTAGTGCAGGCAGTTTCTGAGCTCTGGGCGCAGTACTGTGCCTAAGATTTCAGATTTAAACTGCAGTGGAAGGAAACAAGGACCTTTTTCTGCCTCTCGACTTCCAGCTACACTCTGAAGACTGGAGAAGAGACCCTAAGAGTATTAGGGGGGTGGGCAGGGAAAGGACTAGATCATGTAAAAAATGAACATAATATTTTATCTGCAGTTCATTCATTTTCAGCTTTGTATTCTTGATATAAAAAGTGCACTAGACATTCCGTTATTGCACGCATAACCTAGGTTTAAGGTGCCATTTAGCTTAAGGTTACCAGACGACCCTGTTTCCTGGGGACAGTCCCCAGATTTACAAATCAGTTCCCTGACAAAACCCATATATTTAGTGGGAAGTTGAAAAGTGTCCCCGGATTAATTAAAAAAATCTGGTAACCTTAATTTAGCTCCTAGCTTTCATATCTCAGTTTCTAACACTGGAAATGGCCTTATACTGGAGCAGATCATTTGCCCACCTAGCCCATTATTAGTTGCTTTGATTGACAGTGGCTGTCCAGGATCACAGGCAGAGTCCTTTCTCCATCATTTGATGTGGTCCTTTTAAAAGGAGATACTAGCTATTGATCCTGGGGCACAGGTGGCGCTGTGGGTTAAACCACAGAGCCTAGGGCTTGCTGATCAGAAGGTCGGCGGTTCAAATCCCCTTGATGGGGTGAGCTCCCGTTGCTTGGTCCCAGCTTGTATCTGTTGTATGGGAACTATGAATTATGTTATTTTCAGTATTCTTTTAATAAATGTTTAAAGGAATATTTGTCCTGTGTTTTGTTCATCTCTAAGTTGCTGCTTGGCTAAATCAATGTTTACCGCTTAGATCCATTCTACTGGGGAAAAAGGTTTCTATCTGTGGCTCTGTTTGAGCAAGGCAGTGGCGTTGCCAGCACAGGACCGAGTTTCCCCTTTTGTCTCTGTCCTGGGAACGCAGCTGAGACTGGTACTAAAGGGGTGGTGGCAGCAGACTTTAGGAGTGGTTTTGGGGACAGCCTGTGGGCTGGTCCAAAACAGACACGAGTGAAAAACGCACGAGTGGGAAACCGCTGGGCAAGGGGGTGCACGTTCACTACATAGCAGTTCGAAAGCACGTCAAAGTGCAAGTAGATAAATAGGTACCGCTCCGGCGGGAAGGTAAATGGTATTTCTGTGCACTGCTCTGGTTTGCCAGAAGTGGCTTTGTCATGCTGGCCACATGACCCGGAAGCTGTGCGCCGGCTCCCTTGGCCAGTAACGTGAGATGAGCGCTGCAACCCCAGAGTTGGACACGACTGGACCTAATGGTCAGGGGTCCCTTTACCTTTATCTTTACTTGCTATTGATCCTGGGACCTTTTGCAAACAAAGCAGGAGCACTGCTTTTTGAGCTGTAGCTCCTCCCCTGAAGTAAAGCAGGAGGTGAGCTGGGGCCCTTTCCAGAGGGCATGGGGCATATGTCCCCTGCAAACTGGCAGCTGGATTTGTAGAGGTTGGTTGGTGATGCTACTTCCTTGTTTGCTTCCACATGGTGTCTTGTTTCCTAGCTGAGCACATTCTCTGGGACATGCAGGATTTGTTTGTTTTGTTAATAACAGTTTGTAAGCCACCTTTCTGTATTTGATGCCCAGGGCAGCTAGCAGCCACCCTGATGTATCTTGCCTGCCCACTTAAAAGGTGTCTTATTAGTTCAATTAATCAGTATTATTACTATATTCCTTAGACCACTTGATCCTCCACATATATTTTTTTTAATTTCACTTTCTGGAAATACAATGGGTTGTTTCCAGTGTTAGTCATATTCAGAGTAGACCTGTTGAAATTAGTGAACATGGCTTTTTGAAGTCTATTAGTTTTAGTGGGTTTACTCTGAGTAGAACCCCTATGTGGCATCATTGCTCTGATGCATCCCATTTTATTACCATTATTTAGTGGTGAATGGTTTCTCCTTGCAGGTGGAGTGTGGTTCTGGTTTATGAAATTCTGTGCTCTTCCATTGTTTTTCAAATCCCCACCTCATTGGGTTACATCCACTCAATACCTACATCTTTCCTCCTCTTCACATAGCATCTCATTGCCAACCCGAGCCTATTAGAGTCAGGGACTACATTCCCCAGGCTCTCCCTGCAAGATTCCATTTAGGATACAATGAGGCTTCACTGATAAATCTACATACAGTTTTAAATGTCTTATTGTATAGCACATCCCAGTTTGAGAGAGACCATTTTCCTTTTCCTGTAGAAGCCTGGCGATGTATTTGTCTTGTCCTGGTCTTTTAGTTGTGGGTTTTGAAAACCAGGAGCAGCTTCAATTTTTTCAATTCAAATCTTGTACATGAAAAGAGAAATGATACTAGGTATTTATATTGAAATAAAGTTGTCATTCCTCAGAGTAACACTTGTGGTACCAAAGTTTATAATTAGCAGGGCAGGTGTGATAACATATTTTCAATATCCCTGCAATAGTTTGCATTTTACTGGTTTTCAGTGGTAGACCATGAGGAAGCTTCTTTCTCCACATATTTAATGACATTAAGGTGTTTGCACACTAGAACCAAGTAATTTATAGGAAAGCATATTTCTACATTGGTAGGTAGACATTAAACCTTATATGAAGTATGTGGAAGATCCTTCAGAATGTTCAATGTGTGACTGAAACAGCGACATTATTTCTATTTCAAGAATATGCAGACTTGTTTTAAATGTGCATACAATATTAATCGGTAAACTGTATAAATTTATTGTTGGATATATATAAACAAACTTTCCTGGCCTCATATTTGGCTTGTCGTTTTCAGCAGTTCCACGACACTTCAGTCTTCCAAATGTTAGTCTCCTCTGGAGCAGGTCTGGAAAAATATCTCAACAACCCAGAAACCTGAACAAAGTACCGGTATTCAAGAAGAGCCATCAGAGTTTGCAGCATGACATCCTTTGATACCTAGGTGTCCTGGCACCCTGGAAATTTCCAGACCTGTTTCTGTGAGTGGCTATTCTCAAGCAGCATATGACCTAATTGAATGGATATATTATGTAGGGAAGGAAATAAAAAATACAGTCCCAAATGAATAGTCTTGCATTGTCATTATTATCGAGTGGCTCTCAAATACAGTATAGCTACAATAACATTTTGGGTGAGCTTACTTCATGTTTGGTGAAGAAATACAAACTCTGAAAATGAGGAAATAAGTTTCAAATTACTGTTGTTAAGTCTGACCTATGCATGAGATTACAAAGTTGTTCTTCCAGATTTATGGCTTTGTGACTGATCCCTTTTCTCTTCTCTCTCGCTCCCCCCCTCCCCCATGTTGATCCTTATTGCTATCCACTGGCTTTGGACTTCATGTTTGTGCCTATGGGATAAGCAGTTTTGTTCTTTTCCCCAGGATATCCCAGGCTGCCCTTTCAATATGCACATCAGTTTCTCATTCCAGTGCATTAACTAAGATAACAGGCAAAAGGAAGTAAGGTGTGTAAGAATGAATATTTTGATAGAGCTTTCCATGCAGTTCATGTGGAAGGGAGTGGATTAAAAATCATTTTGGCATGTCTTCCTGTATCATGAATGGATAAGGTGCATTATGTGGTGCCTGCCAAGTCCTCTACACTTACATTTAAAGGTAAAGGGACCCCTGACCATTAGGTCCAGTCGTGTCCGACTCTGGGGTTGCGGCGCTCATCTCGCGTTACTGGCCAAGGGAGCCGGGGTACAGCTTCCGGGTCATGTGGCCAGCATGACAAAGCCACTTCTGGCAAACCAGAGCAGCACATGGAAACACCTTTTACCTTCCCGCTGGAGTGGTACCTATTTATCTACTTGCACTCGACGTGCTTTCGAACTGCTAGGTGGGTAGCAGCTGGGACCGAGCAACGGGAGCTCACCCCGTTGTGGGGATTCGAACCGCCGACTTTTTGATCAGCAAGCCCTAGGCTCTGTGGTTTAATCCATAGTGCCATTAGGAATGAGGAAATCAAAGAGCTCTTTGCCTGTGCCCCAGCTTGAGTGAAGCCAATGTTACTGTCCTTTCAGCCTTTCCCTCTGGTAAAATATAATAAAAATAATATTTGCCAACCAAAGACTACAGAGCATCTCTCAACCAGACTTCTGAAGTCAGTCCATTTGGATAGTATTGGCTTTCATAAGATGTTTCCTCTTGGGGTCTAGGAGAATCTACCAAGTTTCTTTCATTTGGGGGCAATGGTTTTTTATTCCTTTAATTTATTTGTATGCTGTTTGGGGAAACCACATAGGACCCCCAAGGAAGCTCACAAAACATAATAAGATTACAATCCAAAAATCATTTTAAACAAACACCAGAAAACCAAAATAGCATCTTGATAAACCATTACTTTGGAGATTGGATAACATCAAACATATGTCTGAACACAACAAGGCCGGGAATGTGATAGTGGGGGTGGCGGCACTGAACTGGCTTCCTAAGCGTGCCGTCACCAAGAAGGCCCTGTCCTGCATACTCACCAGATATATCTTATATACATATATATAATAAGTTCCACAATTTTGGTGGTTTCCTCAACAACTTTTGGGGTGTTCTGGTTTTTACTCTTTGAAATATGGCAACCCTAATATAGGGGTTTAAAGGTAACTGCCTGCACTTTCAGTTGGGCTTGGAATTGCATTTGGAGCCGCTGTGGATTGAAGTAGCAACAGAGTTGCATGCTCGAAGTAATGGACCCCTGTCAACAGCAGGATGAAGCTTTTTGAGGCAACTGTAATGACAAGACATATAATTAAAATGGCAGTCCTGCGTACAGCACATCACAGCAGAACCTTGATGTATGATATCTTGTGTCATCAGCTATATGGAACAGTGATACGAGTGTCATGATCGCTGTATTGCAATTGATTCTCAGTTACGTAGCAATATATTTTACTTCTGAATTGCTAATATAAATGCTGTTGTAGATTTAAATGGGGAAGCAATTTAGTAAAAATACTTATTTTAATTATTATATCATGCATTTAATCCAAATTGAACCTTTAGGATCACATCAAGAGAAATAATTTCCTTGGTGGGAGAACCATACTCTTTGTCATTTTTTTATATTTATATACCACCTTTCCAACTAGAGGTCTTCAAAACATTTTACACAATAAAAACAAATAAAAACCAGCAACCATCATATTAAAATGCAGTGGTGACATTGAATGTCCTATATGCTACATCAATAAGTATTGGAGAGAATTAGAGGTACTCTTTAGCCTCATTTGGATATCACACTAACCAATGATGTACACTGTAGTGTTTTGTGAATGAGCCTTGGTCTCATGTATTCCCCTCTCCTTTGGTTTGGAAGTGTCGTGGAAAAGGAAAGCTTTTGTTCTGTTTCTAACTGCAGCTGGGCAAACTGGTTGTTCTTAACTATGGTTTGCTGAAACTAGTCAACTTCATGCTATGGTTTATTGAAAATGGAAGTAACATCAGCAGATCTATTCATGACCACACTGGGGAGGGGAGGATTGTTCGCATAATGTTAAGCCATAGTCCAAATGAGGCTTTTGTATATCTTGGGGGGGCCAGTCATTTCATTAGAAAATTATTGTGTCACAATTTCAGTTTAGTTTTAGATGTTTGAATGTGTGAAAACAAAACATGTATCTTCTTCTTTTGCCCTCCCCACACTGTTTTCATTCAGTCCGGCTTGACTCCCAAGGAAATAGTTACAAGCAGAATAGATACCATGTGTAAATAATAACTTTTCTATATTGCATTTTGACACTGAAAGTTAGACCATCAATATAGTTACTGTGTTTAAGAAGGGGCAAGTCTGATTCAGGCATATACATTTTTCAAGATGTACTTTGTACAAATACATACAAAGTAGTATTCCTACAATTATTTTAGATGTGTGTTTTCAATGGTCCTTACTTAATCAGTGACATAGCTTTTAATACAAAATTCCATTAGGCTGCAGTATTAAGTGTGTTTATTTTGAAACTAGTTTTAATGAAATTAGTAGGAAGTATGACCAGCAACCAGTTGAGCTGAGTCAAATTAATGGCATGCTGTGTGACCACAGGCATGCTGTGCTTGGCAGGGGGTTGGACTGGATGGCCCTTGTGGTCTCTTCCAACTCTATGATTCTATGACAAGTTGCTTGATATCTTTGGGCCTGAGGGGTCATTCTTACATTATGTTTTTGTTCTGGATAGCTATACATTCATTGTAGTGTTAACATGTTATTTTAAAAAATGTTGTCACTTTCTACAGAACAGTTAGGACAACAATCTATGAGGTTTAAACATGACCTTGAAGAAAGTTACATACATGATTGCCAGAGGACAATCATGATGGTTCCCGCCCCCCCAATAGATGTAGCTTCTGAAAAGATCCCTAATCCTAGTTTTGTGCCCCCTTTGTGCCCTTTCTTGATCACAAAGAGAGAGGTAACTGAATAATTATTACTGGCCATCGTGGAAGGTGGAACCTGCTGAGCTCCCATAACATCTCTAGATATCTTTCCTAGTTTATATTTTGTAAGAGTTATTTCACCATTAGGTCCAGTCACGAACGACTCTGGGGTTGCGGCGCTCATCTCGCTTTATTGGCCAATGGGAGCCGGCTTACAACTTCCGGGTCATGTGGCCAGCATGACTAAGCCGCTTCTGGCGAACCAGAACAGCACACGGAAACGCTGTTTACCTTTCCGCTGGAGTGGTACCTATTTATCCACTTGCACTTTGACGTGCTTTCGAACTGCTAAGTTGGCAGGAGCAGGGACCGAGCAACAGAAGCTCACCGCATCATGGGGATTCGAACCGCCAACCTTCTGATCAGCAAGCCCTAGGCTCTGTGATTTAACCCACAGCGCCACCCGCAAATGGGCAGCTTGTCGGTACATGCAAACCACCATATGTTTCTTGCCAGTGTTTTTACTCTCCTTTTGCCCCTACACACTGCTGAATGCAGTCGTTTTCCCTATTTCTTTCACGCGGGTGGCGCTGTGGGTTAAACCACAGAGCCTAGGGCTTGCTGATCAGAAGGTCAGTGGTTCGAATCCCTGCGACGGAGTGAGCTCCCGTTGCTCAGTCCCAGCTCCTGCCCACCTAGCAGTTCAAAAGCACGTCAAAGTGCAAGTAGATAAATAGCTACCGCTCTGGTGGGGAAGGTAAACGGCGTTTCCGTGTGCTGCTCTGGTTCACCAGAAGCAGCTTTGTCATGCTGTCCACGTGACCCGGAAGCTGTATGCCGGCTCCCTTGGCCAGTAACACGACTGGACCTAATGGTCAGGGGTCCCTTTACCTTTACCTTGAATGTTTAACTCTCCTAGAGCAGCTTCTGGCAGAGGCTCACCCCCAGACACCATCCTACATATGTAAGCTAGCCTGCGCTAGCTCCCAAATAGCTGTGTGTCAGGCTGTGGGGGTGCATTATTATGATAGGAGGGCAGCGCAAGGAGGGAAGGGCTAACCCTACCCTCCTTGTACATATTCACTGACGACTCACTGGTGCATGTGAGTTTAAAATTGTTGGCAACTCCTGCACTTAACTGTGGTTTAGCATGATGTGCATGAGCTGGGATGAACCTCAGCCTTCTGCATTGCTTTCTCCTTTCTGCAGCCTTATCACAGCATGGAAAACAATTTTGACTGTTTTGTTTCATTGTCCCTGAAACTCGGCTTCTTGTTGTTTGGCTTATGTTTTATAGCAAGCTCCTGTCAGTTTTAGAACAAGCTAATTCCAAACCATGGGTTATGAAGCTTTCTTGTTAAACTAACCAGAGTTTATTGTCATAAGATTCAGGGAGAATGAAGCAAAATGCTGTCTGGGTAATTTTCCAGGCCATGTGGGCTGATGATGCCACTGTTGGGATTGTTCTATCTTGTGCACATCATGCTAAAGCAGGGGGGAGGCTTTTTCAGCCTGAGGGCCACATTCTCTTGTGGAAAAAATTGTAGGGTCTGCATGCCAGAGACAAAAGTAGGTGGAGCAAAGGATGCTACCTTTTCCTTTTTAGAGTAGGCTACATTCCAGCCATACAAAGTCAGAGGTTTCTACAAGTGTCTCTCCCCACCCCTTCACATATTTTCATCCATACAATCACAGTTCAAGGACACATTCCAGCCAATCAAACACTTAAGGAGGCCACAGAAATAGGGCTGGTGAGAGGTGTGGCCTGAGACGAAGGGGTGTGGCCAGAGACTCGGTAGAGGGGCCTGGAGGAGGCTGCATTTTGCACCTAGACCTTAGGTTCCCCAAAGGTGTGCTAGACCATGGTTATAGCCTTATGAACATTGCCACTGAGTCATATGAGACAGGTGATTAATATTCCCATTTAACATTCAAAATATAGTTTGAATGGAGTATAATTTATTTGGCTTGTCCAAAGTCATGTAAAAAGTTGATGACTAGGCATAAATTGGAAACAGGTTTGATGGTTTTTTAAATTTACCATTTTAATAGTCTGCCCTTTGCTGAAAGATGCCAAAGTAGAAATACATAAAATCAAAGTTAAGCAGTAATATCAAAACAGGCCAACATGAATTCCATACAACAAAATAACAGCAGCCCTGAAAGTCCAATCCAGTGTACCACACCCCTTTTTAAAGTGCCCAGAAATGGACATAAAATTCCAGATGAGATGTGACTAATGCAGAATAAAGTGGAACTGTTGCTTCTTGTTATTTGGAAACTGTGGTTCGATTAATGCAGCCTAAAATCGCAGTAGGCCTTTTGCAGCTTTTTCATATGTGCTGTTTCCAAGCTGGGTACAGTGGTACCTTGTGTTACGGACGGGATCCGTTCCAGAGGCCCATCCGTAACGTGAAATGCCTGCAACTCAAAGTGCTGCATCTGCGCAGGCACGCAGCGCGATTTGGCACTTCTGCACATGTGCAAAGTGCGATTTAGCGCTTCTGCGCATGCATGAGTGGTGAAACCCGGAAGTAACCTGTTCCGGTACTTCCGGGTTGCTGTGGGACGTAACGCAAAAAGATGCAGCATAAAGCGGACGCAACACGAGATATGACTGTATCTTCTATCTTATTACTGTTTGTGAATATATGTTTGCTTCACTATGTGCAGAGCTTTGAATTTGTCTCTGATGAATTACATTTTTTTAGTTTGCACTCTAATTTTCCCCACAAGTCATGCTACTTTTAGAACTTTGCACACTCTTTTCTTTTTTGAAGAAGGTGGAGGTAAGATTGATGTAGAATCTGATGGGTGACTTAAGATTAATTGGCTTTAGACACTAGGTCATTTTGCATGGGGGAGCATACTTGTTAAGGAAATGCAAACCTTTTCTACTAGGCCTTTGGCTTTTAATTATCTATGGCCTTGTTGCATGGTGGAATGTTTTAATCTAGCTTTAAAAAAACAACTATCTTTTAGACAAGTTTTTTTTATTAAAAACTGGTTTTAATGTATGTGTTTGTTTTCTGCTTAGTGTTTGTGGGGTGTTTTGTTTTGTTTTGTTTTTTTGGTCATGTTTGAAAATGATTAATAAATAATATCTAAAGACCCCTGGCTCTCCACCCCACCACATCATACAGATGACTAATATTATTTAAAAGTGGGTGAAAAGCCAGGGGAATCAGAGGTGGCTGAACATCAGGAAGAGCTTTCGGGCAGTAAGAGCTGTTTGACAGTGGAACAGACGCCTCTGGAGGTAGTGGACTCCCTTTCCTTGGAGGTTGGATGGTCATCTGTGATGTATGAGCTAGTTGATATTCTTGCAATGCAGTGGGTTGGACTGGATGACCCTTGGAGTTCTTTTCAACTCTACAATTCTTTGATGCTTCACTACCCTTTTGGGGGGGTAGTGTCTGTAGCTTTTCAATTGGTTACTATTTAAATTACTGCTGTTGTGAAGTGTGTGTGTGTGTGTGTGTGTGTGTCTTGTACATTTTAGCTTTGCAGAGACATGTGATAGCCTTCCTGCATTTCAAGGCCCTACTGTTTATAATTTTCCCCTCTGTATGTATAATATTCAAAGAGAACAGTTTTTGTATCTGATGGAAATGGGCTGCAGCCCATGGAAACTTATATCATAATAAAACTGTTAGGCCTTTAAGTTGCCACAACACTCTGCATTGTCTTTTCCCAAAATTGCTGCCATTTAACAGGTGGTGCTGCCTGTTTTATTTCTCTCTGTTCAGTCTGCTGCTGCTGCTGCTGCTGCTGCTGCTGCTGCTGCTGCTGCTGCTGCTGCTGCTTAGGAAGAACAAGTGCTTGCCTCCAGTAGTAGGCACTCTGGGCATAAGCAAACCTTCAAATAAGATAAGAGTGCCTTTTAGAGGTTATTTAAACTTCCAGTTGATGGTAACAGCCGACAACATCACAGAATGAGACTTGAATGAGTTGGACAGGTTTCCATCTCTTTGGAGTAAGGAAATTATTTTTAACATTCTGGTTGGTGACAATAGACTAGATTTATTTTTTATACTTACACAGTGGGCTAGACATTAACTACCGGTTAGTGTTTGGAGGTTGTATAAATAAATATCCCAACAGTGATATAAAAAATTAAAACACTTTTGAGTTATTCTTCTGCAACTTCATTCTCTAGGTATTCCTCAACCAAAATAAGCTATAAATTGGCATGTGGTTCTTCCATCCTCAACACACACACCCCAGCCTAGTTAAAGTGTGCCTTATTCTTACAGCTTTGAGGGTCACTTCCGCCTATCATAGAGAATTCAGACTGATAATACTGAAACACTATACACATAAGTTGCCAGGGTCAAAAGAACTCCACAAAATTATGTTTATTTCTCATCTCTGTAGAATCTTAGACCAGAAGTGGTTCTTGTGAGAAAGTCACACGAAGGTTGAAAATAGAATATTTTGTCCATTTTCATAGTAGACATTTCACTTCCCTTAATATCACTACAAACTGTTTTAGAGGTCAGTAGTACCCCAAAACCCTTTAAAAACATTTTCTCTCCAATTCTTCATTAAAAGGTAAAGGTACCCCTGACCATTAGCAAAACCCAGGACAGTGATTCTTGCATTCATTCCATAAAGATGCTGCAATTCAGACAGCAGCAAGTCCATGCCTAAGATAACTTTACACTGGCTCCCACACAATTTCAGGACTCTTAATACTTGTGTGTTGTGTAGTATGCCAGTTAGTCCTTACTTGTTAGCTTAGCAAGTGTTAAATAGTAGGCAGAAATAATTACTGGCTGATAAAGCTTATAGTGTAAGAATAAATGCCTGGGAACCACAAAAATCAAGCCAGTTAAGTCTTATAATTACTTTGTTTTGTTTAAAATTACAAACATGCCTGAGGTAAGCAATTAAAGATGCCAATAAAATTATTATTTAGGGTCATGACTTCCCATGAAAAACCTAAAGGGCACATTCAGGAAGTTTCTGGCTATACTACATCAGCTTTGAAACAAGAGGAAAATTACTTCCAAAAATAGGCTTCTGCATGTCGAGTGCTATGGATTATAAATCCAGAGAGCTTAATGTCTCCAGGAGCAGCTGTTTCATTCCAGAATTCCAACAGGAACTGCACAGGTTTTGCTGAAACCTATAAGCCACTAACAGTTCAGTCTTGCACATATCTATTCAAAAGGAAGTCCTGCTGAATTCATTGGACTTAGGCACTGCAACTTAACAAAGTTTTGTGAATTGTCAGTGCAGGATCTTAAAATTCTTGGTGGGGGAGGGAGGGAAGTGTACAATTTAAATATATTTAAATTTGGATATTACAAATAGCGTTTTTGTGGATATTGAAGGAAATATAGATAAATTGGAGTTTAATTAACAGCTTTTTCATCATCATTAGTAGAAAATGCTATGTCGCGCTCGTTTTAAATAAAAAGAGTCAAAACGAATTTGGTTTTTAAAATGTCATTCACTCTTGCACCAACAACTTAAAGCCCTCCTGCGCCCTTCATTGGTTGATGAATGTTCAGTTAAATTGATTAATGCTTGAAGCCCTGTTCTTTTCAATTTGATGCAGCTTTCATTGGCCAGGTCTGGACTTAGACATGAATTGGAATATGGGCAGTTGTTACTGTGTTTCTGTGTTGTGAAAGTGAGGGAAGCTTACAGTGAGATATGTGTGGTGTTACACTGGAGGTGTAGCTATTTCCACTTTAAGCAGCTACTGATGTACCTGTAGCATCTGTCAGAATTCATCTAGTGTCATGTTTTAGGGATCAGCTTTGTATGACTTGGCATATTCATAGAAACATTGCTTCATGCCTCCTAATTCCAGCCTCCACACATCTATGTTTGGTAGGCTGAAATACACAATTCTAGAGTGACAGGCAGCAACAGCTGCCAATTACAACACAACTTCCGAACTCCTGCTGATTGATCAGCCGCCTAGAACTCTGCTCAGTGTTTGTGAGACACAAACTGCAAACACGTCTGCAGATAAAAAAAGGCTTTTCTTGTAATGTTAGGGAAGGAGGTGTTAGAAAAGGTACTTGTACTAGTTTGGGTCCAATCTTATAGCCTGTTGAAAAGGATATGTTTCTGAAAGGTGTTCATACTCTTTATAGGAAGGGAATTTCACAGTTGTATATAACAAATAATACCGTATTTACTCGAGTTTAATATGCCATCAAATTTAACGCGCATCTCAATTTTCAGAACCTTGAAACCAAAAAAGTGTTTGCTGGCAAATGTAAATGTTCCATCTAATGCGCACCTTAATTTTCACCACCTAATTTGGCCCCAAAAGGTGATCATTAGATTTGAGTAAATGTGGTAGTTCTCTATGTCTTTCATTATATGGAAAAATATTTTACACATTTTCCCATCCTGATGCAGCTCTCTTTACTGCCATCTGTCACTATTATCTGATTTTCCAGCATTTCTTAGAGTTGTACAGGTAGCAACGTCCTTTGTTAGTACGCTGCTCCAAACTTTTGGCAAGCCAAAAAGGAAGCCTCGTGTCTAATTATGGAAAGCAGCTCAGATCTGATAGAACCTGGAATTCACTGCACACACTTCACTACTGTGTCTCATAGGAAGAAAGCATGAGGTACCTTCTCAGGAATCAGGCAGTTCTTCTTTGTCTTGTGTTTCCCATTAGAATTTCAGGCTTATCAGCCTTTAACTAGTGCTATATATGCATTGCTGTGGAAGGGAATGCTGCACCAGTTGAATTTCTGCTGTCATATAACTGTTAAAGGCATAAAACCTCTGTGAGGAATCAATCGCCTTCAGCATGGTGGGCTACCAGTACATATCTGAATTGAGTGAACGTGTTCCTTTAGCACAAGTGTTTAATGTTGTGCTGATTCTTCTGTGTTTTGTTTGTGTGCAATTCAAGTCAAAACAGCACTGTGTTCTGGGCGCATCAGGTAATGGGAAAACAAACTTCTGTCATCAAAAGGATTGTAGGTACCTGTTGCTAAGTCCATTAAGGATATTTATAACTGAGGTTTGATAGCCAGGATGTGAAGTAAGCCAAAGACTCTCTGGCATTAGCAGTCAAGACTCTCTGGCATTAGCAGTCGGCCCAGTTAAATGAACTGCAGCTTAGAGGATAACGCTCATGCTCTCTCAATATAGATACCTAATCTCCCATTCAAAAACATTTACTCTGTGTGCACATTTGCAGCCTACCTTCTATAGCTTTCTGTAAATAAGTGCAGTCTTCCCTTTCACACCTTTTGGATAGAGGACTGGTAATATGTTTCCCCTCAGGTTTTCCCCAAACTAAGGATACATTCCAACAAACACCTGGAAGCCTCATTAATTCCAATGGAATTGTTTTGGATAACACTGTCCTGTTGAAACCAATGGGACATTAAAAGACTTGGCATTGCTTGGATCTTGCCCTGTTAATAATATCCTAACAAAATTCCCAAGGCACATTTTATAATTGGGTAATGCACTCTGTTGTTGAGAGGCAATGGAGAACGCCTCTGAGAGTGAAATCAAACCACTGTGCAAGCAGCACTGAAGTGACCTCCCCAGGGCACAAGCCTGGGCAGTGTGTATGGAGGTCCTGGGGTGCCCAGATGACAAGAACCCCCTCTCTAGCTTGTTGATGTGGTCCAAAGGAAAGCAGAGCAATACATTTGGCACCACCTTGGTGAGAGCTGAGTGCAGGGTGAGGACCAAAGGTGGACAAACTACTGCAGAAAGAGCACGATGTGTCCCTACCAGAGGTACTACTCCTCCCCTAATGCCCCCTCCCCATACACATGTAATAACTGCTTCTTTTAAATTAACTTAAAATTAAAGAGTTTCAGCATGAAACTGTATGCTCCTTATCTTAGCTACTTCAAATGGAAAATAACAATTAAGGCAAGACTACACCTTCATGTTGCATTTTACCTGGTTAAGATTTCACAGCTTTGTTTATGGGTGGTGATTCTTAGCAGTTTTATTGACATTATACCTAATTAAGGCTTTTTTTATTGTTAGAGACATGAAGAGTCGGACATGACTAAACGACTAAACAACAACAATTGTTAGAGAAAATCAGTTCACAGAGTAGGTCCTGTGTTTTATAAATGTAGAAGTTGAAGTTATCAACACTGACAAATGGAAGCCCATTTACCTAAGCATATAGTTTTCATGGTGTAATATTTTTACTGGTTTGTTAACTTTGGCAAAGTTAGGTACCCTTTGCACAGAGCACTTGGAGTTTAGCAGACTTGTCTCCCTCCTCATTGTTGTTTGTTAGCAGCTTACAAACATTAGTGAAAGCTCACTTCCTCTCTCTCCCTCTGGTGGGCCACACAAACATACTTGTTCCCCAGATGGTAAGCAGGGGATCTGACAGGTTGTGGCTTGCCTCTAGCCATGCAGGAAGTGTGTAGGAGAGCTGGAAATTGATATGGTGTGTGTTCAGGTGCCAGTCACTGAATTACCCTTTTGCGAATATGGATGTACAAAGTAACAACATATTCCATTTTCCCTCTCAAACATAAGTGTTCAATTAGAATGTGATTGGGACATGGCTGTTTTACACCTTTATTTGCACAGTGATAATGCAGCAAACAAATAAACTCCCTGGTATTTTTCTTTGTGCTTTGCTGGGATAGACTTGGCTTGTCAATGTGCGTCCTAATGCACATAAATGAGAGAAAATAATATTTGATTCACAGTAATTATGCTGTATTCCAGTTCCATACTTCCATCTCTTGGTCATGCTGAACTTATTTTCAGAGAAAAGAGCCAGTAAGACCAATGACCCTGTTCCAGGTTAGGGCAGGAAGGAGCCTGCCTTGTTTTCTTCAGTGGCTAACTTGTCATGGCAATGGGGATATGATGCTTTAACTTCTTCTTTAGAAACTCATGAAATTTTCTACAACCGTTATGTATACTGATCTCTGGGAGTCAGATGGGTCCTATGCCCAAAGTACAGGGTAGGTTTTTCTTTTGTGAGAGTAGAATCACAAAGTGCATCCTTAGATTTCTCAGTGCTGAGTGGCTGCCCCTCTCTTGCTAGAAGACCTACTCCAGAGCAGCATCCATGAAGAGTCCTGCTGAATGGCATGTTGAGATTCTGAATAGAAATGTTGCAAATATCCTGAGCATGTGCTAATGTCCCCTTTGAAAATATGGCTCACCTGAATAGTGAGATGGGTACCTGACCCCTCAAGTTCTCATGTCTTGATCTTGATCAAATAGTGTGTAGGAGACTGAAACATATGTTCTTTAGCCAGGAATGGCTGAATTTTCAAATTCCTACATGCCAGCATCAGCATTTTAGGAAGCTGGAAACCAGTTGTGCATGTGGCATTTCATTTATTTATTTTAAATAAACACTTGGTTAAAAAAGAAACCCAGTTACCCCAGATTTGGGTTAATTCTTGAAAGTGTTATAAAACCATAGATGATTAGTACTTATTGGGCTTTAGTTAATGTTATGTGCTTGTTCTCTTACAGTTTTACATGTGATACCAACAAAATGAGGCTGAGAACGCGGAAAGCTTCTCAGCAGTCAAATCAAAATCACACGCAGCGTGCACTGAGGGTGAAGAGAAAGTACTCAGATGTAGAAGAGAGCTTACCTGTTGGAGGAGGAAAACCTCAGAAAAATGAAACAGGCTTATTATCTTCAATCAAAAAGTTTATTAAAGGAAGCACCCCAAAGGTAAGTTTCAAATATTTTGATCATGCTAATCTATCTAAGGAATATTTATCACCACAGTCTTCCCAAAAGGGATTTACACAAAAAAAGTTTTAAAACCACAAAAAATCACAATAAAAAGAAATGTAAACACATTAGTTGTATGTGGAATAAGCAGCCTCACATAACCAACATGCTTAAGTCTAATTAATGCATGAAGGGGTTAAGACCATAGAGCAAGCTGTCCTGCCAAGCTTCACTCAACTTGGAAGGGTCTGCCTGAGAAGCTCCCATGTTAAGAGTTTTGAGTTGGTTGCTCCAGCTCAGACTGCATGGCTCCCACAAGCTACTCTTGATTTCCTATACCAGTAACCAAGGAACTTTCACCACTCTGTAACGAAGCTTAAGTTTTACTTCCTGTGATAGTGTTGACTGGGGCATCTAGTGCTCATATTAGGGATAGCTAGACTGCCACTTCATGAAGGGATAGAGAGAGATTTCTCAAGGGGATTGGCACAGTAAAGCTAGCATGGCCTTAGAATTCTAGTTCACTTTGCGGTGGTGGTGGGGAGCTTCCCATGCAAAATAAGAAGCAGTGAGTGGCCTGAAGCTGCAAGGCTGTTGAGCTAAGCAGGTGGGGAAGCAATCCTAAAGACAGCAAGAAAGTAGACTTGGTAAAGTTCCCCATGAAGGGAATTCCAAAAGCATGGGGCCACTACTGAAAAGGCTCTGTCCTTGCCATTTCATAAAGCTAATCTCAAGCAGGTTATTATGAGAGCTGTCAGACCTTCATCTAACATGGCTCCAAATGTTTTAGGGATTTAAGGATCAGTGCCAGCACATTAAATCGAACCTGGAAATAAACATCAATGTAGCTGGTGTATGAATGATGTAATGCAAGGGCAGGCAACCCTCAATGCAAATGCTAGCAGAAAGGGGCTTCCCTCCTCTCCTGCCTGCCCCCTCCCCCAATCTTCTCTGGAGGGAACTCCCAGAACAGCACACAGTGGGAGAAGAGAAGGGATCATTTTGTTGATGGAACAATAAGAAGAGTGTGCAGATGAATTCCTCCCAGGGTGTTGGAAAAGTGATTCAGCATGTCTTCTCAGTGAAAAGAATGGAAACTTCTTAGGAAATTTCCATCATTCAGGTTGGTGACAATGGAGCAGACTTTAATTGGGATTATCTCAAGAAAGAAAGTTCCTCATCCACCCTATTCTTGTTTCACACAAGAATGCAGGGTATTTTGTAAAAAGCTCATACTTTAGTAGAGCCATGTGTTTCTCAGTAATAACTTTCCACAAGGTTCCAAGCAGTGATTTTGGGAGACTTTTAAAGGCAACATTTTAGGTTGTTGGAGAATTTCAGTTTGTAGTACCTCAAATATAGGTAAAAAAGCAGCCAGTCCTCATACAGGTATTGTAATCTTAGAATACAAGTGTTGAAAAGAAAGAGGTTTGAGCCTTCTATTTCTCCCTTCCCTCCTATAGCATAACAATTTCTATAATTGCATTTTTCTATAGAGGTGTATAAGTACGAGGAATATTTTTTAAAACCAAAGCTTGGACTTTGAAGATTCCAATTTGAATCTTTGAGCACACACAAGAAACCAACACACCCATCCACACTTTTGTCCTGGGGAGGGGGGTGGAGACCTGTGCAGCTTTCACTTGCTTTCAACTGAAGGGCCCCTTTATTTCAGCCTTTTATGACATTTTTTTTCTACCAAAACAGTCAGAGCTGAACCTTATGAAATGAGAGATGTGGAAACGAAAATGTGGTAGCTAACAGTGCCACCACCATGAGCATAAAAGTGAGGATCAGTTTTTAAAAGGGCATAGAAAGTTTGTTAGTAACCTACATATCAGATGATAAATTGTTTATGCTTTATTCTTTAAGGATGAAAGAGAACATCCTGCAAAGAGGAGTAGAACTGAACGTGATATAGATGACAACTTGATTACATCCACTCCTCGAACAGGAGAAAAGCCTAACAAACAGATTTCTCGAGTTAGGCGGAAAAGTCAAGTGAATGGAGGTTTGTAAATATTCTACTCAAGTGACTCCTATGAAGCCTTTGGTCTTTCCACACCATTGAAGTAATTAAGATTTTGTGTCCTGGTTTTCATGGAAGAGAAAAATAGAGCCTGCAGTACCAGCAGTACTGGGCAGCATATAACTATGTAAAACAAAGTTATTTGGGTGGTTTAGAAGTAAAGCTAGTGTCTTTATTGTGTAAAATACATTGCAGCATTTTTTTTGATGCTTACAGTAGCCCAATCTGACATAAGTCAAAAAGGTTGGGTCCTTAGAGAAGTTAGTTTAAGAAAATTCACAGAAGAAAAGTTTGCAGTCCCCTCCTTTCCTCCCTCACACACAACCCCACACCCCCGAGCTACTTGTGACCCCCACCCACAATAGCCTCTGCAGAGTATTGGTTGGCCATCCTGAACAATATTAGAAGGGCAGGGAGGACTCCTGATGGAAGGAAGGGATGGGCTGTGATTTTCATTTAGTTACCATCTTACGATTCATGCATGGTACTGGAGGATTTCTCCCTCCCACAGCAGCCCCCTGCACAGCACCAAACATTGTCCAGAGAAGATTTTGGGGGACATCGGGGGCGGGGGTCTGCTGTAGGTAGAAGGGAATGCAAAACCATATTTCCATGAACTTCCTTAATTAAACTGTCCACTCAAACCTCTTGACAGAGTGGCCAACATGGTGCCCTCCAAATCTTGGGCTACAGCTCCATCGTCCTTGACCATTGGCCATGTTGACTAGAACTGATAGGAGTTGAAGTCCAACAACATATGGAGGGCAGCACATTGGCTGATGCCCCCACCCCACCTACACTGTAGTGGTTAATGATGTTTGGCAATGGAGCAGAGCACTCTTACATAGCTTGCAGCTGCATAGATAGCAGGATCACCCGCTCCTTTTCCTCCTTCAATGAAATGGGCTATATCAGGGGTATCCCAAACTAAGGGCCGGACGCGGCCCAATCGCCTTCTAAATCCAGCCCGCGGACGGTCTGGGAATCAGCGTGTTTTTACATGAGTAGAATGTGTCCTTTTATTTAAAATGCATCTCTGGGTTATTTGTGGGGCATAGGAATTCGTTCATATTTTTTCCCCAAAATATAGTCCGACCCCCCACAAGGTCTGAGGGACAGTGGACCGCCCCCCTGCTGAAAAAGTTTGCTGACCCCTGGGCCATATTGTTTGCATTGGGGACAGTTAATGCTTAACATGCTGAACTGCATTTTTGTTTTACACAAATGGATCACTTAAGAAAAGAAAGAAAACAGTATTATTTTCCTTTAGGAAGGAGAGGATCGTTGGGTGAGTTGGCTGCTCCACTAGACAATAATATGCAAATTGAGCTGTTCTTACCTTTCCCTTCCATGTATAAGAAGGCCCTGGCAACTGAGTGGACAGAGCCTGCGGGTGGGTGGGTGTCTGACTTTAGTATCTATCTGATATTCCAGATAGATTATGGTGCAAGCAGCTACTGTGTATTATTGGATACATGTTGTGAGCAAATAACTGTATCTTTAATAGGGATTTGGTAGTCAGAGGTGACCAGTTGTGATGCTGCCTGCTTTACTGCCTTGAAGACTGCAGGCCACAGGATCTGCCTTAATCTCATCAGCTCTTTATGGGTTTCCTTGATATTGAGTGGCTGTTCTGGTGTTTAATTACAGGGTTTTTTGTTTTTTTTTACTGTAAAACAAACGCAGAAACCTCTTGTTCCAGTTTTAAGAGGGTTAAACTCCTGAAATAAGTGTTTGTTGAACTAAGCATGTGTTTGTATGGATTGAAAATATTGCCTACTGAAATCCTGATTAGAATAAAAAATATTGCTATTGCTACTCATACATGTTGACTGTGTTTGGATGTAATGCCAGCTCCCTCCTTGCCTCCAGTACGGCTGCAAGGAGAAGTCTGCCTCAGGCAGCAAAATGTATTGTTCTGGCCCTGGAAACGTACTTGAAGATACTGTGTGACTTGGTCATTCCAACCTATGCAGTAAAAATGACATCAGGAACAATGTGAGCATTGTACAATACTGTCTAGTCAAATGTTTTGTGTCTGCATTCTAGAAGCTGGAAATTATGAAATGACAAACCAGCATGTTAGGCAAAATGGCAAATTGGAAGATAATCCCACAGCCGGCAGCCCTCCACGGACTACTTTACTGGGGACCATATTTTCTCCCGTCTTCAATTTTTTCTCACCAGCAAATAAAAATGGCAAGTATTATGCAAATCCATGTTTAGCGTGTTATATACACTTAAAAATAAAATAGCAATTTAGAAAAAGTAATCTCTCTCAATTCTGGGCAAAATATAAGTATGTTTTGATTACTCTTTTTTTAAAAAAATATTTAAAGATTCTGAAGCTAAAAATGAAATAAGAATGTTAATTCTTACCTAAGTGCAATAGCAATCTGTGAACCGAAAACATCATTTCAGGGACAGCCGGATCAGACTCTCCGGGGCAAGCTGTTGAAGCTGAAGAAATAGTGAAGCAGCTTGATATGGAGCAGGTGGATGAGATTATCACTAGCACTGCAACTTCAGCCAATGGAGCATCCTATACTAGCCAAGCAGTGCAAGTCAGATCAACGATCAACAATGGCTTGGAGGAAGTAGAGGATGTAACTGATCGTGATTTGCCTCCTCTCACTGGTAAGAACCAGGCATATTTTGGTGTGGTTGTTTTTAAATCTTATGTACACGAATAATTTTGGGGGGTTGTGCGGTCTGCATGGCTAGCTTTCTATGATTTGTTGGGAGAGAATTATATCCTAAACTTCCCTTCCTTGGGATACTCGCAAGTGTTTCTGTAGCTATGGACTGCAGGAGCAGAGAAGCTTTTATCTGGACTTAATCTGTTGAACAGTGCTCTGCAATTTTGAATGGAAATGGTGCAAGTTTATCTGAGCATGAATTAACAATTGTTGTTGTTGTTGTTGTTGTTGTTACTATCATTCTTATTTATCCACCCTTCACACTAAGGTCCAGGGTGGGTTACAACAATAAAAACACAATGTTAAAAACAGTTGAAAACACCTTACAATCACAGAAATAAGGTGGGTCTTTAAAATGTACATCTCAAATGTCAGAAGCCAGGGGAAAGAGGTGTATCTTCTGCCTTCACTGAAAGATGAATAATGCCAGGGCACCTCTGTGAGGAGGGAGTTTCACAACTTAGAACTAAATACAGTGGTACCTCTAGTTATGAACTTAATTCATTCTGGAGGTCCGTTCTTGACCTGAAACTGTTCTTAACTAGAGGCGTGCTTTCGCTAATGGGGCCTCTTGCTGCTGCTGCGCCACCGGCACACAATTTCTGTTCTCATCCTGGAGCAAAGTTCTCAACTCGAGGTGACTCTTCCAGGTTAGCAGAGTTTGTAACCTGAAGCATTTGTAACCTGAGGCGTTTGTAACTCGAGGTACCACTGTAATTGCATTGAGTGTCTTAGTGCCAAAGAAAGAAAAGAAAACCAAAGGGAATAACTCTTTGGTGGATGAGAGTGTAGCCAAAGAAATGGATGGTGGTTTTTTCTGTCTTATGTTTGTAATTCTAGTTTCAATGTGTCATTAACTATACTCTATTGTAACATTCAAATGAAATTATAGCTGACACTTGAAAGTTAGCATTTAAGACTTTAATAGGTTGATAAAAGCTGTTATTAGAGGTGAAACCATTCTGGGGAGGTTCCTACTAATTATTTTAGTAGTATTATATTTTTACGTATATCCCACCTCTCCCCCACACCAGGACTGATGGAAGCTTACACAGATTAAATAGAACAGACCCAAAAAAAGCAATCCTTAAAATGTGATTTAATGTAATTTCAGGCAAAAATGGAGACTAGAAATATTTTGATTATTGAATATTCCACTTAGCTGCTAACTGGAGCTTTCCTCCCCTCTTCAAATGAACTAATGAGGAGCTTTTGTGTTTATTAGCACCAGTATCTCCGGACAGTGGTTACTCATCAGCTCATGCAGAAGGTGCCTATGAGGAAGACTGGGAAGTTTTTGATCCGTATGTGTTCATGTTTGATTTCACTTTGTAATTTTAGATACGACATTTTGAGAAATAAAACACTTTGCCCTCTGAGTTAGCTTTGTGAGTCAGTGTTGAAGGCTGCAGTACTTAACATTTATTTTGAGCACAATACTGCAGCAGTTCTACAAGCCTCAGTTGTAGAGCCATAGCAGTAAAATCAACATTTATTTATTTGAACCCTTTTTATACTGCTCATCATCAAAATTGATTTCAGCAGAGTTTACAAGGTTTAAGAAGAATAAAATATACGTTACGTCCTCTAACAGCAAACTCAGCTAGTGAGCACTGACAAAAGTATGGCCAAAACATGGCTGCTGAGAAACAAGGAAGAGGTATTGATGTGCTCAAGGGAACCATATGGTTTGCAGAAATGGAAAAAGGAGGAAAATGTATGGAGGCATTTGAAAAAAAAAACCAAACAACCCAGTGAGGACTGCATGCTTACTGGTCACAGAATACTTTATGTCTGGGGGGGGGGGGTGGAATAGAACAGAATATTTTGGAAGAGAGCTGAGTCAGCTGTCTAGAATCCTGAGCAGGAGCATGCCACACTGCTGCAACATTTACAGCTCCCACTTACATACAGGTACTTCCCCCATTTGCGCATGATCAGCACGCGCATGACTGCTGACAGGCGCACAATTTTCGGCACTGCAAGGGGGGTGGGGCAGAATGGGGTGGGTTTGTATCATTCCACTGGTGCATGTGGTGCCTCAGAATGAACCCCCCATGTAAATGGGGATCTGCCTGTATGTACATAAAACGTTTATACATAAAAAAGACCTACAGGTAAAAGAAAAATCAATAGTCCTTAGATGAGTGAATAAAAAGGTTTTATCTCAAAACATCTTCATTTAATCCCAAAACATTACAATTGCACACGCACACCACATCCCATTGAATCATACAGGAAAGTTTTCCAGGGCTTCCCAGATTAGTTGTGTGTCTATTTCCATCCTGCATCCAGTGGGGGCTGGGATTGCTGAAAATGTCTTCTTACTGCCCTGGTGGTCCATTACATTAGCCTGCCAGGGCGGCTTTCCAAATTTGTCCCAAGAGTTGTAAAGCAGCAACCATATATTGGTTTGCCTTTCTTCTAGGTACTACTTCATCAAACATGTTCCACCACTAACAGAAGAACAACTTAATCGGAAGCCTGCTCTTCCATTGAAAACGAGAAGCACACCAGAATTCTCTTTAGTTCTAGACTTGGTAAGGAATACATATTGACATTAGTTGTGATAGAAAGGGGTGTGTGTGTGTGTGTGTGTGTGTGAGAGAGAGAGAGAGAGAGAGAGAGAGAGAGAGAGAGAGAGAGAGAGAGAGAGATGTATGTTGTACAAATTACAGGTGGGAGGACTTCATTTCCGAGCATACTTTATTTCTACCTGCTTTCTAAGTCATCTCATTTTCTTAATTCTTTATAGGATGAAACACTAGTCCACTGTAGTCTAAATGAACTGGAAGATGCTGCACTCACATTTCCAGTCCTTTTCCAAGATGTCATTTACCAGGTAATCAAAACCACGCTCCGGTGAAGTATAAAACTGCTTATATAAATTAAATGGGCAAACACTTGTCATGCACATGGTGTCTTCTTGCCCTCCTGGAACATTGGCAGTTAATCAGTATTGATTACATTCTTTGAAATTTTGTCAGGCAAGTCCTCAGATATTGGATGTATTTTGAAACACTGCTTCTACACTTCCTTGCCATTTATTTGTAAAGAGCTCAAGCATGAGGAAGCCAGAAGGCTTCCTCTTAACTGTCTTTCTACATAGCAGCTTTTCTCCCTGCCAGCAGGTGGAGGCAGGAGTTCTGGAAGCTTAAATAATTTTACTACAGAAGAGCTTAGTGCAGACTTGCTTTTCTACCTTGCCTGAGTAAAATCGACCCATGCTATTCTGCTCAGAAGGGATTAAAAATACAGACCGGGGAATAACTTGTACAGATCCATCTCTTCCTTCCTAGTTAGGTGCTGCTTGTGTGGCAGGAGTTGCTTTTGTTGGTGCAGACTGCCAGGTTGCTAGCTGTTGGTTGTGCTTCACAACATAATCTTAGCTTCCATCTACTGTGTGCACAACAATTCGGTCAGTGAGGAGCAGAGGAAAGAGGAAGAGTTGGAGGTGTGTTCCAGCAACTGCCAAAGATACTGCACTGACCCTGGCTGTTGTTTTCAGGTCCCTATTTTGTGGTGTACCTGGGAATAGCAACAGCTTCCCTCCATGTAGTTTGCATGATATTGGACTCCTCTGTAGTATCTTTGGAGAATGACACCAGGCACCTTAAATGGACGCTTGTCCAGGTATTTTACCCTAATTTTAAAACTTGCATTTTTTCTTTTTGTTCTGTAAAACCCTCCAAAATTCTGAGGCTTAAAATGAGGTATTTCCTCTCCCCCTTTCCCCAGAAGAAATAATGTTTAGTGACACCAATGTTCAGCTTCCTCTTTAATTAGATAATTTAGGAAGTTACAGTAGAATATTTTGGATAGTAAAAGCAAGAACTGAAAATTGGCTAATAGCATCATCTTTTTTCTGTGGCTTGCCAATATTACATCTTGCTGAGAACAGCTGAGAAGTAAACACTACTTTATGAGGTTTCTTTATATAAATATTGCTGAAGTGAGCAACAACACATTTGAGTCTTGGGTGGAATAAATCTAGCGTTCCAATTTTGCAAGACCCCCCCCCCCTGGTTCTTGGGCTGGGCTGTTTTTTAGGGGGTGACGTTTGGGGTGGGGTTGTTGTTGCTGTTAATTTTTAGGATTTTTATTTTGGATTTTACAAATTATGTAGAAAGTGTTCAATAGTTTTGATATTTTGTTTAGTGTTTATAACTACTTTTATTACATTAGTAGTTATGCAATTTTTTATATGTTGTAAGCTGCCTTGAGCATAGTTTTAAATTTGGAAAGGCGGCATACAAATAAAATTATTGATTGAGTGGTTGGTTTCTTGGCAGTCCTTTTCTGCCTAGCACAGGGCTAGCACCATAAAAATTGATTTTTGCAAACTTGGACATTTAGTTAGGAGTTTAGTGACCTCTGCTCCTCAACCTATTGTAATCCTCTACCCACTTATTCCACTGTCAGTCTCATTAAAAGCTCCTCCAGAGTAAGCAGGTTAAGAACTGCAGCTGTAAATGTTCCGGACCTGGTCCTAACCTTTAAGCATTTTGCCTCTCAAGCCAAATGCTCACATCTGGAAGTAAGTTTCATTGCTTTCAGGGGAAACCAGTTTCCAAGTATGCTTGAAATTGCAGTCACGCCCATCTATGGCTATAGACAGAGTTTGCCCCTATTACGCTTGAGTGTCATTTCTTCTGTTTTGATATGGACCCAGTGAAAATGGCAAGGAAGTTTGAAGTGTCAGCTTCATAATATTATTGTTAGTCTCTGAAAAACCATTATTCAGTCAAACTCCAAAAGGCAAAAACAATCAAAAGCCTTTTGTGGACCAGAGTCCTCTTTATTTGCTACATAATTTATTTAGAACTTATTTGGTGCCAATGGTCACATTGATGATGAAGTGTTGTAGTGATGTGGTCCATTACTGCAGCCAAGTTTGATCTTATCTGGGTCCTTTGGTCATCCAGAAGACTTCATCCAAGATCTTGCTGAAAATCAGAATGGCAACAAGAGAGACTTTTTGTGGTTGTCCCACATTTCTGGAGTGCTTTCTCCAGAGAGGTTCCCCTGGCACCAGTCTTTGTGGCAGCAGGCAAATACCTTTTTTTCCTCCCAGGCAGTTTTGTATCTTCTCCTCAGTTGGTGCCCTTAATGCTATCTGCCAGGATAGCTTGATTTTTTAAATTTTAATGGTGGTTGTGTCCATACTTGAGGAGCGGATTTTGTTGCCTTGTTAAAAACTTGGTTATGCTGTATTTATCTTACAAGTTGTATTTGCTTATTTGATGTTTTAAACTATTTTATTGTAAGTCACCAGGAGGCTTTGGAGCAGGTGACTAAAAATTTAATTAATAATAATAGGAAGGAAGGTTCAAATGGTTACTTAACTGCACTAAGAATGACTGAGACCTTGCAAGTTCACTCTCTTGCTCTCCCCACCCTTTTCAATGATCATCTTCTGTTGATTGCAAGTGCCTGTGGTGACAGTACTGAATCAAGATGGCAGTACAGTATGGGGTTTAAATTCTCTGTCATGTGCTCCTTTGGAAGTGGTGATCTGCTTAATTTGTTTCTCAGTGTGGTTTTGAAGGCAAATGAGAGTTGTAAAGCAAGTTGGGCACTGAAAGATACTGTAGAATTAAGTGTCCTAAAAAACAGCAACTGTCTAGAGTTGAGGTTTTTTTAAAGGCCTTGCTCACTCCTTTAGCATTTGTGTTTTTCCCTTAGACTGAAGTCTGAACATTGGAGGCATATTGGTAGCTTGTCTTAAATTATTGACACCAACTGGAAATAATGTGAACCCAAGAGCTTCTTTGTCCACTTTGCAGCCAAATATTGTTTATTCTTCTGGGTGGAAACCAATTCCTGCATTGCAGTGGGTTGGACTAGATGGCACTTGGGGGTCCCTTCCAACTCTGTGGTTCTGAGTCAGTACTCAGTACACACTTGGGTACTAATAATTTGTATTGGCACTTGCAGAGGTTATGATGAAGGGATTGTTAATCAGTGAATAAGACTTCTCTTTAGTTCACTAGAGAGCAACCTTCTCATGCCCTTCATTGTGACTCACCACAGGCACTCAGTCCACCCTCACTGCTGAATTTCATCCCCCACCCACCTGAGGGAGCACAATTTGGATGGACAGAAAGGTATTCAGGGAAAGTTAGCCCTTCCTCCACAACACAGTCACTCTTCCCATATCTTGCTAAAGAGTTGTTTGCCAGACTGGGGCATGCTGTTTACATAGGGAGGAAGGCGCCTGGGGATAACCTAGGAACACCAGAACTTAGGAAGCTGACTTAGACTTAGACAGTTCGTCTGCTGAATTCACTATTTTCTCTCCCAGCTGTGCCTGGAGATGCTGGGGATTGAACCTGGAACCTTTTGCATAAAAACAGGTGGCCCTTCCCACAATAACCTGCCCCAGGCAGCAAAGCAGATGAACAGCAAAGCATCTGCTACTGTATATTTCTTGAGCCCAATTTGCTGCAATAGATCGCTTTTTGGCTTCATCTAAGGACCACAGGGCGATTTACAATATAAAAGTACAAAAATACATAATATAGTGACAAACTAAAGCAATACTTCCCACCCCATGCAGTTTTAAAGGCCATACAGTATATTGTTTAATTAGCCAAAGGCCTGGGATAAGGGGAATGTGTTTGCCTGGCGCCTAAGATACGTGACGAAGGCACCAGGTGAGCCTCCCTGGGGAGAGCATTCCACAAGCAGGGAATCACTGCAGAAACTACCTGCTCTTGTGTAGCCACCCTCTAGACCTCTTGTGGAAGAGGCACACAAGAGCCTCAGATTTTGATAGCCAGGTATGGTTCGGTTCATATGGGGAGAGGTAGTAAATAGGAAAAGCCTTTCCAAGCTTTGCCAAACTGTATAACAGTTCCTCCAGCCTCTTCATCTGCCTGTAGCTGTTGTAAAGTGGTCAATTTCTGGAGAAGATGGAACACCCTTTGCACAGCACTAAGTCTTCCTCCTCCAATGATCTCTGGCCTGTCTGTCATTTCCTCCCCCCTGCCCCAGATTGTAGGAAAGAAGAAGGGGGCTGCTGTTCAGTTATTGCTGCTGCTGCTGCTGCTGCTGCTGCTGATGCTTCTTCCTCTTCTTCTTGCAATAGAACAATTTCTGTTTTTGTTTTGGAATCTCTAGTAAGGGTGTGGAGGGTGGATTACATTGAGAATGAAAGAGGAGGTAGGCAGGGTTCATTGCCTTTGGTTCATTGCCTTTTTCCAATGAGGTTTGCTTATTAAGCAGTCCCCTTCCATCAAGACTCTGTAGCCAGTGGCACTGGGGTAGGCTAGTAGTGAATGAAAATAACTGGGACACAGATGATATAAAAGTTGTGTGGTCTGGGAAGGGGTTGCTTCCTGAGCTCCACCTATTCTCCCTCTCTTCTTGTTCTTCCTACTAAAATTCATACAGAATCTTGCAGTTATTTCTCACCTTTATTTACTTGGCAACCTGGGAAATGGTCCTTTGTCACTCAATGCTGCAAGAGGTTAAATGATGTCAGTGTGGGTGTGTAAAAAGTTCTAGGACCGTTGGGCACTGGGGTGCACTTCATTCATCTCTCCTTTTCTCCAGCACCAGCCTTGCCCACAGGCATGCAGCCGCTAACCACCCACACGTGTCCTTTGTGAGCTAAATGGTGGCACATCCCTGCTTTAAACGGGGATCTTTGCTGATGACATTCTTGTGGAAGCTACAGAGTACAGCTAATGCTTCCATCCTGTACACACTTATGTCAGGGGGGATAGTTTGGCCACAGAAGTACTGCCCTTGGTCACCTTCTAGACTGGACTACACACTCTGTTTGGGACTACTCTAGAGGTTGGTTCAGAAATTGTAGCTAGTGTAGAATGCTGCACCCCAATTGTTGCTGGAACACTGCATATTACACAGATGAAGAAAGCTCTGCACTGGTTGCCAGTACATAATTGAACTTAGCTAAAGTATTAAAAAGGTGTATAAACCTAAATGACCTGGGATCAGGTTACCTGAAGGGACTGCCTTGTTCCTTATGTACTGTGCTCATCTGGAGAAGCTTTCCTGATTGTCCCGGTTATCCCATACTTTTTTAGTTTCTCCACATACTTAGGCTTTCAGTATAGGGCAGGCATGTCCAACAGGTAGATCACTGAATGTCTGTGGTAGATCACTGGTAGATCAATGGCTCCCCCCAAAGTTCAACAACTTTGACTCCCCAAAAAAAGCTCAACAACTTTGACCTGAACCCCTAAAAATGGGCTTTCCTCCCTAAAAAAAAGCTCTACAACCTGAACCCCCCAAAATGGGGTAGATCACTGCCTGTTTTTAACTCCGTGAGTAGATCACAGTCTCTTGGGAGTTGTCCACCCCTGGTATAGGGGAACATGCTGAAATAGCATACCAAGACTTTCAGTAATTTGGAACACTGTTCCTATTGAAATCAGACAGGCACCTACAATCCTGGTATTTTGTTGCCTGTGGAAAACTTACTTGTTTGTAGAAAATTAATTTGATATAGTTTTGGTGAGACAAAGTGTTCTGTATTTTATGATTCTATAATTTTAAGATTTTAAAACTTTTATGATGATTTTACTGTACACTGTTTTGATACTTTTTATGTGTTGGTGGTTTATAAATATTCATAATAATAAATAAACAAACAAACAAACAAATAAATAAATAAATAAATAAAAATAAGACACTGCCTGGTACAATTGCCATTGTATCAAGTGCAATAGATGATGCTACAAGTTTTTGAGTGAGTTGTAGTAGTACCAGTAGTAATTTTTATTAATTTTATCATAAAACATATGGATAAACTAACATACAAACCAAACAATAACTGGGTTGTTTTTTGTTTTGTTTTGTTTTCCAATTATACAAGCAAACAGTAATAAGAATTTTACACCTATCTAGCATTATAATTTCTTCTTCAATTACTGAATATAATAAGTATTTTACTGTAAATTTTCACTGCTGTGGGACTGTCCACCAACTATAGTTTCAGAAACCCCTGCCATTTGAAGCAAAATGTCCCTATTGTATTCTGTGTATTTTAAAATTGCATTTTCTTTTTGTTCTAGGTTTATGTGAGATTAAGACCATTCTTCAGAGAATTTTTGGAGCGTATGTCCCAAATCTATGAGGTAAAGGGA
This sequence comes from Lacerta agilis, assembly GCF_009819535.1. NCBI lineage: Eukaryota > Metazoa > Chordata > Lepidosauria > Squamata > Lacertidae > Lacerta > Lacerta agilis. Next base: position 26,245,305 of record NC_046324.1, on the reverse strand, counting down.
CTTAACTTGGATCTTGTATGATTATCTTAGCCTTCAGCAGTAGAACAGATAATAACAGTGTCCCTCCCTTCATTTTCAGATCATTCTTTTTACTGCTTCAAAGAAGGTGTATGCAGACAAATTGCTGAACATACTAGACCCCAAAAAGCAACTGGTCAGGTAAGCTTGATGACCAAGTGGTGGCTGTTATTTTTTTTTTAATCAGAATTGCAGCATACACCATCTTGATGTAGAACCTGAGTGCATTTTAGTTATCATAGCTGAATACACATGGAAACACATGTGGTGAAGATAAAACGCTGACAACAGGCTATTTTGAAACCTTGGAAACGTTGAACAGTACAACAACAAATGGAGCCTGCAACAAAATGCTGCAGTGTCTCCTCAGGCCTTACTGAGTGCTCATGTTCAGGGTTCCCACCTGCCAGCCATACCTTCCCCCAAGTTCTGAGGGGCTCAAGCAGGCCAGTTCGTTCCATTCCTACCCACCCCAGCCTTCCATTTCCTGGTTTTCTTTACCAAATTACGTCAGCATTCCATAGCAGCTTACAGTGGCCACTGGTGGCATGCTCAGTTCTCATTAGACTCTGTGTTCTGGGTTGGGGGTGTTTTTTAAAGTGTTGGATTCCTGCATATTTTAGGGTTCACTAAGCATTAAAAAATATTCCTCTTGATTCTCAGTGACCCCATTTTGGCTCCAATTCCCTGTCATCACTTAATCCCCTTGAGTTTGCTATTGGAGGATTTGATTATCCATTTTATTCATATATGTGGTAGCAACTTAGATGGTCTAGTGCAGGGGTGGGAAATCTGTGGGGGCCCTCTGGATGTGCTTGGTTACAGCTCCCATCATTCCTGACCATCATCATCCCTGACCATTGATTAGCTGCTGGGGGTGCTGGGAGTTGGAGTCCAGCATCACCTGAAGGGCCCACATGGGAGAAAAATGGGGCTACCTACCAATGAGGTAGCACTTCCTACATATATGAGGGAGTGTATAGGTAAATGAAAAATAGGATACTCAGTTGGCCTGGAATGGGGGTGGGGGGTGGGGTGGGATGGACTGACTTGCTTGAGTCCCTAGCAGCACCTAGTATCCTGGAAAAATATTTGACTGGCTGGAAGTCTGAAGAGAAGCACTCATGTTAATGATGCAACATTTTGTTGCAGGTCCCACTTGTTCCTTCTAATAGTGAACTCATGTGGCTGAGTGCAGACAGAATTGGGCTACTGAGGAACAGGAGGGAGGTATCGGCACGCTTGGGTGAACCCCGAGGTATGCAGAAGTACAAACATTTTTAAAAGCAAAAGCAAAAAAGAAAATCTCCCAAATGTTTCCTGGGCATGCTCAGTAGTGTACAGGAGCCACAGAACGTTGGAATATTGGGAAAGAAAAACAGAAACTTGGGGGGGGGAGGGGTCTGTTGGCCTGATAGCGTGTACTGTTCTGAAGGAAGACACGGCTGGATGTTTGGAACTCTGAAGATGAGCCATCCTATTTTATTTATTCATAATATTTATATCCCACACAATAACAAAAGTTCTTTTGGCAGATTATAGTAAAAATTAAATCAATACAAATAAATTAGGCTCAAACAAGAAAACTACAACAACATAAGAACAACAACTGAATTCTCCTGGTGGACTTGTGCGTGAAAGATGGCAGTTGAGGCTTGGCTATCTTTGGGTTCTCTCCAAATGTTACCGGATCATTGTAAAAACACTTCATCATTGCCTGATTTTCTTCCATAGTTAACAGCACAGGTGCTCCACATCCTGGTCAAGTTAATCATTAAGAACACAAGGCCTAGTTTGGTTTTGCGTGCTATATATATATTGGGTAAATATATTGTACTGCAGGGAATTAAAAACGTATTTTTCAGCCAAAAAAGAGCAGCCTTTAGCTGTGTTTTGAACATCTATTTTTCAAATAGATAAAACACCACACACACCAAAAAACTACCATTTAATAAAAAGACAATTCTTAACATTAAATCCCATGAAAGAGAGGAAATCTTGTAAAAAGCAGCATTTTCTTCATATACATTTTTCTCCATGTAATCTGAATGTGTTCTTTTAACCAAATACAGGCATCGACTTTTCCGTGAGCATTGTGTTTGTGTACAAGGAAACTACATAAAGGATTTAAATATCCTTGGTAGAGATCTCTCAAAAACTATTATTATTGACAATTCACCACAAGCCTTTGCCTATCAGGTGAGTGTTTTTTCCGCAGCTGGCTTTGCAGACCAAACAAATGCTAATGTAACTTCATCTGTAGCCTCAGCAAGTAAAAAAAGCATGATTTTTGTCTATGCATGCGGGGGCAAGTACCGTACCTAATTCACCACAAAATGTATACGGTACTTTACAATTTGAAGGGCAGTTTGCTATCACAATATTTCATGATAAATACTGGAAAAGTGTACTTATGTAAAATTATGTGGTTGAATCAGAGTTAGGACACTGCTGTTGACCTTATCCTGTATTAGCTTTGGTCATGTTAAGAGATTTGCCCTCACACACCTTCCTGGATTAGGGGCCAGGATGTTTTAGCATTAAGCATGAAATCTCTGGAATGGAGAGGAAACAAACAAAGTTTTGATATGATCCGTTGACAGAAATAGAAGTTGCACTGTATTGATTGTGGCTACAATCTGTAGTAAGGCAAGATGCACTTAATGCACTGAAGTTTCCAACTGCTTTCCCCAACCGTCTTTCCCACCGTTACAGCTTTTCATAATTGGGGACAGTTGGGGTCATAGGGGAATTGCTGAAAATGAAACTCACAGTAAGATGTCAAGGTATTGCTACTTGCCTGAACTCACTTCAGAAATTCTTATAAATTGACAATATATCTGGTGTTGACCTATTTAATTGCATGCATTTAATTATAATATGCCTTGTGAGCTGAATGAAGGGTGGGTTTGTAAATTAAAATACATAAATAATTTAACTTGCCTCTGATATTTTGCTTTTTCTAGCTTTCAAATGGAATTCCTATAGAGAGCTGGTTCATGGATAAAAATGACAATGAACTCCTAAAATTGATTCCTTTTCTGGAGAAACTTGTAGAAATGGTATGTATTTCAGTGATTAATCTTTTGATATAATTTTTCCTCTTAAAACTTGATAGCATTACAAGTGTAGTGGCCCTCTCTTCCTTTCTAGGCATAATTCAGGATCCTGATGTTGGTGTAAAAAGCCTTCCCTAAAAAAACCATAGTTTGGGATTCCAGATCACCATGCAGGGCTTGCAAATATTTCTGCACAGTGATTTCAGCATCACTGATCAGCTGATCACGGGCACTTCAAAACACTTAGCAGGGCTACCTGCAAGGAACTTTTCCTCTGCTCTTTGCAAGCCCCTTCAAGTCCCTGTGGAGTTCTGTTTGGGGCACTTGGTAGTGCCACGAGTCCCATGGAGCTTGAAGTTAGCTGATAGTCATTGACTTCTGCTTTCTTGTGGGGTTGGCTGCACTATGGAATTCCCCATGGGGATGGGGAACTTAGTAGTGCACCCAATCCCATTTGGCTTGCTCTAAGTGCCCATTCACAAATTGGTGGTGGCAGCAATCAGGAGCGCACTTCTAAGGTTTGGCACTTTGTGCACCTGCCCCACACCTGATGCTGCATGTATCATTAGGTGTAGGGCAGGTTGGTGTGGTTTGGGAAAAAGAAGCTAGAGCAGAGGCGGGGAACTTCTAGCCTGCCTGGCTTAATTTGGCCCAGCACAGGTTCCAATTTGGCACATGGGTTTGAGGTTCCCCACTCCTGCTATAGCTTCTGCATTAGTAAATGTAAAGTCTGCCAAAGCTCAAGGTTGAATGCTTTCAGGAGGCCAAGCAATGTGGAATTTTGCAGAGGATGGCTAGAGTAGTGGAGCTGCCTCGAGTCTCTGGAATTGGGTTGGAGAGGAACAGAAGTGAAATCATTCGCTGGATTTTACATGCATGCAAGAAGTCTGTGTACTTGGAAATTCTGCATAGAAGTAGGTTTAGGCATAACACTGAGTAAAAGGGAACTGTGGAAAGCTGCAGGTGAGCAGTTGAAAATTAGAATCTCTGTTGACATCTTTTCTTCTGCTGTGGTGGAGAACTACCATGCACTTTACAAGTGGAGCTGCTTCTTACATGTGAGACATGGAAGTTACTGGTTTTTCTTTCATTGCTTCTTTTTAGAATGAAGATGTTCGACCTCACATCAGAGACAGATTTCGCTTGCACGACTTACTACCCCCTGACTAAACACCAATGCTTTGCCCAGGTAGCTGAAGGAGAAGAAAATGCAGGACCTTTTTTTTCTTTTCTTTTTGGACTAAAACAAAAACATTGCCATTACTGTTGAAATTTTTGCATTTTTGTACCCTGTCTCGCTTTTCTTATCTCTGGTGCCCAACAATAATCAAGGGTTACAGAAGAACTTTATATAATAATATTCGCCAAATGGAATCCATACAGTAGGTAGGCTAGAACAGAAGCGTCTTTAGAACTAGTGCAACTCCAATAATTTTTTTTATGTACAGGACATCTGCCGTTTTTAAAGAATTCTGTTTCTGCCACCAGCAGTTTGACCTATAAACACACACACAGGATTTTATGAAATAACAGAGATTGAAAATGGACTCTTTTTCTTTTCTCTCTGTTTGGTGCTCTCTAAGTGGGTTTATAGCCACTTTGTGTTACTTTTAAGATTCTCATTTCAACAGGAATGGCCAGTAAATGTTTTTTTTTTCCTGTTAAGGTTTATAACCTTCTTACATTTTTGACTTGTATTAGAGTTTAGAATTTCATTATGCATTCCTTTTAGTTGAAGCGGCTTCATAGTTTTTCTGGGAATAGCCAAGTTTTATTAGTTTTTTATTATACAATTGAATGGCCATTTTCCTGCTTTGACTGCCTGCATACTGTATATTTGTTTAAAAATATTATCTAGTTTTATTCCATGTAAGTTTCATTTAGAAATCTGCGTTTAAATATATATTTTTTGTTTCTGTAATATTCTACTGTAGTGGAAATCTTTTCAAAAAAAATCAAGAGACTGGCTAGATAAGAAAAAATATAAGAATTACTAATATTCAGAATATTTAAACCATTGTGATGGCATGTACTCTGGACAGAGATGATCTATAGTGGTGGTGCACATGGCTGAAGGACAAGGATCAATACCTCAGAGTCTACTGTGCATAATACAAGTCCTTGGGGAGAGCTTGCTTGGTCTAATGCAATTCAGTTACTTCTGCCTTCAGTGTCCTCCAAGAATGAAGTATTGTGGAGAGCAGTTCAGTATTTGAAACTGTCTTGCGTGGGTTGGTCTCTCTGCTATGCAGCTTGTTACAATCAATGCTAAACTTCTTGCCTAGCAGGGATAGGGCCACCACAGTAACTGTGCATAACCCTGTGGTTCAGTACACTCCTTTGCCACCAGTGCAGCTGATATGCTATCAGAGTGGTTTTCTATGCTATATGGAAATGGTTTTCAAGCCTTGGTTCTCTAATGCAGCTTGTACAAAGAGGCTGATATTTTTTTAATGGAGTGTAATCTCCTTTTTAGGAGGCTTTTTATGGAAGGGAAAAATTTGTAAAAGTTAGTAAGCTTTGCCTCTAAACTGCATTGACATGCCATAGGCTCGGGCTGTTTTTGTGTAAAGGGTGTTGCAGAATGGCACTTTTTCTAAAGAGAAGTTTGATATTTTGTATGCTTGTTAAAGAAAGTACAGTATTGGAAATTAAAGGTGGACAATTGATAATTGAGAAGTATGTCAATTAATTTTTTATGTATATTACCTGTTTACTTGTACAATTTTATTGTACAAATTACACGCAGCTTCATTTTCAAATGAGTCCTTAAAATAAGGAAAATCTTTTTAGGAAAACATTTAATTTTTGTATTTTTTGATTTTAAAAGGCATGAGTTATGTCAACTTTTTCCAATGTATTAATGAAGATTTTAACTTTTCATCAGGTTGAGTGTTTTCTTACTATATTATCTGTTGTATATGTAGCTAGCACATTGTGTCACTGAACTGTTAAAAAAGTAAGCATGTAGAGCAAGCCTGCTTTGTGGAAAATCATTATTCATTTGAATCAAAATTTTGGTGGATTTTCTGCAGAAAGAAAGAAAGAAAAAGAAAGGCATTTGCTATCTAGAATGCTAAAGGTATTTTGCTTGCAGGAAAATGCTACAAATTCATTTTAATGAGAATCTCTGAAATGTATTTATCTTTCGGGCATCTGAACATCTTTATGCTGTTTGTCTTAACGTCTTTATTGAAATAAAATGTACATAATGTTACTAATTTTATATATATATATAAATGTGTATATACATATATATGTATGTATAAAAATTATATATATATGTATATGTATATTAATATATATATATACACATATATATAATTATAAATGTGTATGTGTTTGCAGAGAAGTGACCCCTGTAACCACTCCCTTCCTGGATATAGATACATTTGATTTTGAAAACGTTAAGTTTTATATTTCCCACATAATTTTTTTTAAGGAAAAGATACATCTAGTGATAACCAAGAAACACTCCCTTATTGCTTCTACTAATGCTAACAACCCACAGCAGTTTTCCCCAGTGGTCTCTAGGAAGAGGCATCCCATGCACACTCTTTCTGTTCACACTTGGATACAGAAGTTGACCGAGGAGGCTTTGCAGGGACACCACCCCATGCTGAGTTTCTTCAGCTTGATAGAAGCACCAGCTAAAAGTGGGATGACAGCAGCACGATAATGGCAGCTGTGATGGGAGCAAAATGTACCTGCTTCGGTGGAAGGTAGGCACAGAGAGATTCTTTATTTTCTGCAGTTCACAAATAAGTGAGTAGAACCTCCTCCCCACCAAATAAATAGTTGGACATTTTTTGATGACTTGAAGGAAAAACTGTACAGCATCTTCTTTAGAGTACCTTTCTAAAGCATTTGTGCATTTCCATTAAAAAAAAATCCATTACAAACCCCACTGCTTTTAGTGAAGCTGACACAGTGCATATTACAAACCTACCTGTTCTGTGATGTCTGATCACTGAAAAGAGAAAAGAAGAAAGAATGTGAGCTTTTACAATAACGATTATTAGAAATTGTAGGGAAATCTACAGTCCTACCTAGGACAGCTAAATCAACCATTGCAGGCTGCTCTGTAAATACATATTAAAGTATCATTTTGTAAGTTGGTGCAAGTCTGATTTTTAATTCCCCTTGTCCCTTTTCAGTGGAAATGTAAAAATGCTACTATGGTTATTGTAAATGTCATACAGTGTTGAGATTTCAATCTTTTGGCATGGTTGGGTTGTTTTTTTTTTTCTTGAATTTGGAATAACTAAACAAGGTAGTATGGGAAGGTCTTCCTTTTGTTATATAGAACAAATCATTTAGGCTAAATCTGGCATTTTGAGAACTATCATTGAAAAAAAGACAAAGGACACAAACTTGTATTCCATCACTTACTCCTGCTGAATTCCTACTTGCATAAAGAAAAGTCCAAAGTTGTTCAGATTTTCCTCATCTGTCACCCCCACCCTTTTTAGCAAAAGCACCCATCTTTGATGTGATTTTTAAAAGCCCTATCATCAAACCAGATGATTCTTTTCCAAATGGACAGCCAGACACAGCTTAAAGCTGCTGCCTCCTTTTATGTTCCATGTGCTCAGCAATCCCTGTTTCCATTCTCTGGAGGTAAAGCTACAGCTGTAGCTATGGTTTGCCAAGGCAGACATTGTGCCGTGGCCTAGTTAGCACAAGCCATGGTGTCTGGGTCCTGATTGCTGCAAAGTGTGCTTGGTCAATTCAGGTATCAGCCCAAACCATAATTAAGCTTCCTCAACTATAGTTTGGTGATACTGAGCCGTATCAAGTTCTAATCTGCTAAGAATTATTTTAGGAACACTTTCCATTTGCAGGGTTTAGTCTGGGTTTGGCTATCACAACAAGCTGCTACTTTGTATTCATGAAGATTTGAGCACTTTCAGATCAGTGTCTTAATTCTTCATTCACTGGCTGTCATGTTTTGCATCCTTTTGTAAATGGGTTTCTGATGCTCAAAATGTGAGTCATTTGTGCATTTTTGGTGCCTTTAAAAAACCAGTTAATTATGAATATAGTTTATGATCGTCCAATCACATATAAAAATATACAGACTATTAAAATAAAAATCAGAAAGCAGCCATAGATTGTCTAAAGCAAATCACAGTATTTAGGCATTTTTGCAAATGGCTTAGTAATTTAAAAAGAAGCCTCCAATGAAATGACCAGTAGAGACTCTGAATGCTACCTTGAGAAGGACTGTGTAATGGGACATACCAGTTTTTCTAGCTCCCTGGTGTAAACTGTTTAACAAGAATATATGACACTAGCCCCACTGTTTAGTTATTACAAGGGCATAATATGTTATTTCTACTATATATTTTCCTTTGTTTAAGTTTCTTTTTCAAGGATTTTGTATGCATAATATGGCTTACACTGGCTTGTGGGTTAGAGGTGAACAGCAAGAAAGAACTTAAAACCTAAAGCAAAACCTGCTACTAACCCCTAAGCAGCAGATGACATTCCTTCCTGAACGGCTTAGGATATTGAATTCCCTCACTCAAGTAAATATCAAAAATGGGGCAGCAAGTCATCTGGCACCACCTATCCACAAGTCCAGCTTTTTTTAAAAGAATGAAATCCTAACAAAACTTTTCTAAAGTTAACGGGTATGCAGCGCTTTGTAAACAGTAAAAATTAGATCTATTATCTTACGTACATCTCCATAGGTTTGTGGATCTCTGCTATTATTATTATTATTTACTTATATGGGTTGCCCCAACCACTCTGGGCAACTCCCAACAAAAAAAATAGTAAAAACACAATACAGCATCACAAACTAAAAACTTCCCTGTGCAGGGTTGTGCAAGTGCTTGGTTTGAGCATGCTCAAGACATCAGGTTTCCTAACAAATGCAGCTTTATGTTAAATTAAATATTTATCTTCTCTTAGAACACAAAGGAGATTTACTCTTTTTAAATACAAAAGGGGTGGTGGTGGTGGCAAACTTAGGTTTGTTTTTGTTAGAACCTAACACAACCTCTGTTAGAGTGGTGCCTTCAAATGATTTGGAACATTAACTCCCATCAGTCCCCAGGTTGGCAAAGGATGCCCTGAGCCAAGCTGAATCAAAGAATCTCAAAACCCATCCAGTGGTAAAAAGCAGAGAAAGCCTAGGTTGAAACTGATGAGAGTTGTAGTCCAAAACACCTTGAGGGCACCAGGTTGGTGAAAGCTGCTGCAGGTCATTTGGCAGGCTCCCTGCTATTGACTTCCCTAAAGTGCTACTCCTTGTTTATAGGCAGGCTTTTCAGAGGCACTTGAGAAACAAGGTTGGACTAGATTACTTTTGGTACCCTTCCAACTCTACCCAGCGACCTAGATTGCAGCCTATCTGTCCCTTTTGATTGCAGCATCCAGGGCAGGCCTAATGTATTCTGCAGTCACCTGTCCTGCTCCTACAAAATTGATCACACAATCTGAAACATGCATGTGCTTAGAGTGCTTTAAAAACCTCTGCAGATTCACAGAGCTGCCAGATACAACTCTTGATTGCTGATTAGAGCAGAGCAAGGAGGTGGCAGGGCGCCCCCTAGAGTTAAAGGTGGGAATTTTGCCTGTTGCAAAGTCCTGAGGCTCAGTGAGCTCTCACAGCAGTTCAAAGCAAAAAATAAAGGAGGCAGACATACTTGCCCAGGCATGGTTGCCACTGCCAGGCTATTTTAAGTCCAAGTTCAAACACCACACTGGCGCTCTTGCTGTCATTCTGCCAAAAGATGAGGGGCTGGGATTGAATTAAATAATAGGTAGGCTGGTGAATACCTGTTTTGACAGTGTCATGTGTGAAAAGGCTCTCAGGATAGCAGCGAATAGCAGTTGAGCAAGAGGCAGTCATGGTATAAGGCTACAAAAAAGCCTAATGTAACAGAACCAAGTAGCAAAAAGCAACAGTCAACTTTATTCTGTATTAGAAGCCTTGAAAGTGGAGACAACAGCTGGGAAAGGCCAATAGACTTGCAGTAAAAGCGGTTCGAATCCCCATGACGGGGTGAGCTCCCGTTGCTCGGTCCCAGCTCCTGCCCACCTAGCAGTTCGAAAGCACATCAAAGTGCAAGTAGATAAATAGGTACCACTCCGGCGGGAAGGTAAACGGTGTTTCTGTGTGCTGCTCTGGTTCGCCAGAAGCAGCTTGTCATGCTGGCCACATGACCCGGAAGCTGTATGGCGGCTCCCTCAGCCAGTAATGCGAGATGAGCACTGCAACCCCAGAGTCTGCCACAACTGGACCTAATGGTCAGGGATCCCTTTACCTTTTTAATGCAAAAGTGAAGGGCACTAAGACAGGCTGCAGGGTCAACAGCTCAAATCCCTGCAAGCATAAGTGTTTCATATTTTCTGTAAGGGCGCTGTGTTTTATATTTTATGGTTTGTCTCATGGAATATGGAGCAAACTTGTTTTCTGCTGCTCTAGAGAGGAGGACCCAAACCAATGAATTCAAATGACAAGAAGCGAGTTTGTGACTAAACATTAGGAAGAACTTTATGACCGTAAGAACTGTTGGGACAGTGGAACGGACTTCCTCAGAAAGTGGTGGCCTCACCTTGATGGGAGGTTTTTAAGTAGCGGTTGGATAACCACCTGTCAGGAATTCTTTAGCTGTGATTCTTGCATTGCGCAGGGTTGGACTAGATGACTCTTGGGGTCCCTTCCAACTCCATGCAGTTCTATGATATCCCCATGGTGGCGCAGACTGGGAGGCTGCTGGAAGTTGGAAGGCAGCAAGGCGGGAGAGGCCGCATGGGATAAACTCCATGGGCTCCTCCCTCAAGGGTCAGCCATCCGCAGACATTGCGCTTGGAGCGCAGGGCCTCCCACCAGCAACTTTTGCCGCCGCCTCTGCTTAAGCTGTTCTGCCTCCCCCAAGCTGGCCATGCCAAGAATTCTAGTGCCTAAGGCTGCTCCGCTTCCCCGATCTGCGCCCTGCAACCCCTTTCGCTTTTGCGCCGTGATTGTGTCAGAGCGTAAACCTTGAGGTCTGGGGCTGTTTTTCTCACCCGTAGAAATGAATGTCAAGGCGGCGGTCGGGAGTCTGCAGAGACCCTGCGTCTCCCTCCTCTGCTTTTTCGGGTAACAGGCGGCAACTCCCATCCGTCCTTAAACCCTAAACAGAGCCGGAAGCTGGGTCCCCGCGGTCAAGTTATCATTTTAGTAAATCTATGGCCAACGTCGCCGTCGTGGTCCGCTGGGGGGGGCGGAGCGGGTCGACAGGAAGTTCCGCCCATTGCTCCGCGTCGGCCTCCTGTCCCCCCTTCACTCCGCCCCTTTCATCCCGGCATGCTACGCGTGGCTGACGCCTACTCCTCCCTCCTGCTTGCCTGACTGGCCTGGGCGAGCAAGCAGGCAAGATGGCGGCTGAGGCGGATTCGTGGGGTAAGTCCGTCCCGGCCTAGTCCGGCCCAGCGGCGCGTCTCCCTCCCCGTTCCCTCGGCCCAGCCCCGTCCGCTGACGCCGCTTTCCCTCCTTCTCCCGCCACAGACGTGGACTCCTTCGAGGCGCCGGACCCCGTGGCCAGGCGGCTCCTACCCACGCCGGCCGGGGTGGCGGTGGTGGATCGATGGGCCGGCGAGGACGAGGACGACGACGTCAAGGTGGGCAGCGGAGGGGCCGCTACTCAGGCCTGTCAAGAGGCTTCTCCCCTCCCGGCCCCTTGTAGGCCCGGTCGCTATGGAGACGCCTCTGCTTCCCCCCGCGACAGGGGTGGGGACTTTGAAGCGGATGGGGGGGGTCTTCTCCGAGCGGGAACAGGGCGAGGGGGGGCGTGTTGGATCTGCCTCCCCGGCCCCCCTCCATATGTCAAGCTGGGTCTCCTCCCTCTCGGGCTGGGTCTCCCTCCGGCTCTGGAAAGGGGCTGATGACTCAGCAGGAAAGGATCCTGTATGTAATGGGGGTGGGGGCTGCTCAGGCCGCCGCCTGCTGGGCCGCTTCCGCTTCTGCCATGTGGCGGCCCAACAGGTGCCTGCTGTGTGGCTGGTTCGAGGGCTGCTGTGCTGCTCGGCCAGCGCGGCCCCTCGGCGCCCCCTTCCACCTCCTTTGCAGCCCCCTTGCCAGTCGTTCCAGGAAGCCCCGGGCGTGGAAGCCGTTTTCCCAGTCGATATGGGAGTTGGCCCCGCCGCGGGAGAAGCCGCGTGGGACTTGGTTGTGTCCGGCTCGGCTTTGAGACTTGCTCATCTAGGGCAGGATTTGGCCCTGGGGCATGTGGCACCGCCAGGGCCAAATGCTTTACGCTGCCTGTACGTATGTGGGGAAGGGAGAGCTGGCCCAAGGAGATCTTGGCAAGGCCTATATGGCCCCGGTCCACTGAGTTGGGCTCACCTTTGTAGGGCACCCCGCTTTTTTTCTATGGACTTAATACCTCTTGTTGTCAAGTCCTGCTTTTTTTGGTTGCAGCTGGCTGGGTCCGTTTCTTGGCTTAGGCTGTGGGGCCTCTCTTCCTCACAGCCCGCAGAGAGAAAGGCAGGTGGGGTTACCCAGCTGTAGCTACCCGCTCACCAGTCAGTATCTAATTACTATATGTTTTTGAAAGAGTGTGAGATCATGAAGGGGAAGGCCATAAAGGTGGGGACAGCCACAATCTCCTGCACCAAGTAACATTACACTGGTGCCTGGGCAAGTGAAATAGTTGTATCAAGCTAGTTCAGACTTCAAGTTAACCTAAGAACATTAGATAGGTTTTTTCAAGTTTTAGTATCTTTCAGGAGAGGAAAATGCAATTGTTCTTGTTGAGTTTTGCAGATTTCCCCTTAAAAGGAGACAAGACAAAGCATGAAATAAAACTTGACAGGCAACTGTACCTTTCTGTGATGTAGGAGGGGGCTTAACAACAGAAAGCTGGGGAATGATGCAGTGTTTGAGAGGGAGATGCTTCCTATTGATCAAGCCATTCTTACTGGATTTGTCTCCAACAAAAATCATGGATGTGCTAAAATTCTTAATGATGGAAGAGTTTTTAATATATTTTTGGATTATCTTAAAACAACCTAGAAGAGTAAAATTGTCCATGTCTGTCATCTTGGAGCACAAACTTTGGTGCTCTGGTGGAAGTTTAATGTAAGTTAATAACCCTGTTGATGGTTCATGTTTGAGTCTCTTCTGTTCTCTGTTAGCTTGCTCTGATGCAACTACCTTGCCAGATTCTTTCTGAATGAGGATATAGTTTATATATAGTTTATTTCTATAATGATATTCTTAGAGCTAGAATAACTGTCAGTCATGAATTGGTTTTGTTTTTCTGGGGCTACAGCCATGGTTGTATCAGGGGAGCAAATGGACTTGGGGCAGGACCATATGTTCAGTCTTGCCCTTATCAGCCCTGGGCATGGAGGTGTGTCAGAGGGTGTGGCTGCTTGTAGGGTTGCTGCTGAGAAGCTAGACTCTGGAAGTGGGATATCAGAGGGCCTGTCGCTAGAACAGGGGTCAGCAACCTTTTACAGCTTTGGGCTGGTCCACTGTCCCTAAGACCATGTGGTGGGTCGGACTATATTTTTTTGGGGGGGGGGTGAACGAATTCCTATGCCCCACAAATAACCCAGAGATGCATTTTAAATAAAGGCACCCATTCTACTTGTGTAAAAACACCAGGCAGGCCCCACAAATAATCCAGAGATGCATTTTAAATAAAAGGACACATTCTACTCATGTAAAAACATGCTGATTTCCGGACCGTTGAGAAGGCGATTGGGCCACATCCGACCCACGGGCCTTAGGTTGCTTACCCCTGCCCTAGAATATGGCCTGGCACACTAGTTTACTTGTGGGAGATGACTGACTGCCTGGTGTGTGTCATAAAAATAGCCACATTCAGTTTCCTTGGCTTATACTTCAAATATCTGTTGACACTTGTAAATTTTGTCAGAAACGTTATTTGCAAAAGATAAGTTGGTCTCTATCCACTCACAGTGAGTTTTTCAAGAATGCAGAGATAACTTGTAAATCGTTGCTGTTGATTATTGAAAAAGTTTCCCCATGAATGGAAATAGGAGCCTCCCTTGCTACTGTTTCAAAAACAGGTTTGTAAATAGCCACTTCTTTGGCTGTCTGCAGCAAATAAGGCAGTTCTTGTTTTATTGTTAGTCAATTGCAGACTGAAAGAATAGTGTGCAAGGGAAGATAAGCCAGCTATGCTATGAGGGACACTGCTGAGCCAATGCACCATGTGTTGGAGCTGCAGCTCCAGGCAGAACTCCTGTGTTCTGGCACTTGCTGGGTGAGCAAAGCACTCTGGACTGGGAAGTCCAGTTCCTCCCCTCTTGTTTTTCACTTATATTGGTAATTAAAGTGTGCTACTTGGAGTTAGCAATTAAGTCTGATGCTTTGTTGCAATTCTTCAAGGCCGGAAGGACCCGAGTCTGCGGCTGAGCTGGTTCCAGTGAGATGCAGAGATGCCATCTTGCAGCAACTATATTAGCTCAAGGATGCTGTCTTAAGATGTCTTTGGTGGAAATAGCTACGCAGCTGGTGGCTGGCTTTAGCACACCAGTTAAGGGCTCCTCCCTGGAATAGCATCCAAACAGGGTGAAATTCTGTAGCTTTTTACACTGTGGGAATGTTTCTCATTTTCCAAGGAAAACTTTCTTTTGTCCTTGGAAAAACGTTCTGTTGAGTGGGTCATAAAGGAAGCCAGCCTACTGCCTGAGCTTGGCCTTAGTTGAGAGTCCATCTCTCAGTTCCTGTAACTCTTAAGGGTGGGAGCAATGAGACTCTTAAAGAGCAGAGTCATAATTCTGCCAGCTTCCCTTGCATAGGGCCTCAGTAATCTGAAGTGGTGGAAATGTACCTGGCTGCTTCAGTGGTAAGCCTGGTACCAAGTTCTGCACTCCAGTTCCAAAGACTGCATTGAATTATTTGAAAAAGGATCTAGTGTTGGGGTCAGGGGCTGCTGCATTGGGCATGATTGCTGACAACCAGTCCTGCCTACTCTTTCCCCCATCTAGGATAATTGGGATGATGAGGAAGAGGAAGAAGAAAAGGAGGCGGATGTAAAGACAGGTGAGAAATATGGTGGGGGCGGGACTCTGCTCCTTTTGTGGGGCAGGAGGATGCTGGTTGTGGCTTGGGCAGCCTCATGCATGTTTCCTGCAGATGGGATTGGATACCTATGGATGATGTGTGGGTAGCAGTTCTTGTTCTGAATCCTTAGCACTGAAAAAATAAAATGGAAGGAAATAATGTTGTGCCCTGTTTGCAGAACCCAAAGTTTCAGAAAAGAAGAAAATAGCAGAAAAAATAAAAGAGAGGGAAAAACTGCAGAAGAAAAAGCAAGAGGAGATTAAAAAAAGGGTAAGGCATTTCTGAGATAGGAGAGGGTGGAGATCCTACTTCATGCACCAAATAAATTTCAGTGCCTTGATTCAGTTTTACCTGCCCTTTTGTCTTGTTAAGGAGTGAGCCCCAATAGCCTTTGCCTATGAGGATGTCAAAGAGCTGGGGGTGGGGAATACTTATCTGAGTTACCAAAGGCCAGCTCTGTCCACACAGTAAGATCTTTGTCTGGATGTTCTGAGTTTGTCCCATGAAGTCACACTGAGCTGCTCCAGTTGTTGCTGCTTTGAGTGAGTTGCTACATGCGTAGAGCTGCCCCAAATCAGTTCCCTCTGCATGTATGTAGATCACCTGGTGAGGTTAGCTTTGAGAGGCACCCTCCAACTCCCCAGGTGAACATGACTTCTCTGAGGGGAAGGCCCTTGATTTTGCTGCTGAGATTTGTAGTGTTGTATCTTAAAGACCAATCACAACAGAAAGTATAGGCAAACTTGATTATAATTGCAAAGGAAAGTGTTTTTAAGACAACAATCAAGGTAGCAAAAGAAACCAAAAACTGCAGAAAGTTTTATTAACAGCCAGCTGTCACACTGGGTAAATAGGAATGACCACCCTGAGCACTACAGGAGTCTTGTGGGTCTTTAAAAGCCCCATCTTGATGCTGAGGCCTCTTCCCAGGCTCCAATAAGGAGGAAAGGGGTGTTTGTATTTTAACCAAACTATATTTACTACAACTCCCATCATCCCTGACCACTGGTCCTGTTAGCTAGGGATGATGGGAGCTGTAGTCCCAAAACATCTGGAGGGCCGAATTTGCCTATGCCTGCTTTAGAGGTATTTTATCTTGTTTTTCATCGTTGTGCCTGGTGATGAACACAAAGCTAACTTGTGCAAAAAAGGGGGGGTCCATTTGACCCTGTAGAAGTAGTGTTATTACAGTCTCACATGACTATCCATTTCTAGTAATAGCTAGGGGGTTAAAAAAAAAACATTTTGTTTCATACCGGACTGCAATTTTTGCTATGTGGTTGCTTAGTTATATATATAAACATATGCAATTATTTTGAAGTTTCATTTTTTAAAATATAGTTGAATAAAGCAAGAGTTAAACCTGTTTGTGGTACCCCTGCATGCTCAACTAAGTGGTCAGATTTTTTTTCAGAAGGGGTGTTCATATAAGGACATTAAAGTAAAGATGCAAAATATTCCCATTGTTTGCTCACTATATGAATGCCAAGCTTTCTAAAACCCACGTTGGCTTCCATATTTAGTTTATTAAGCAGCATTGACAAAAGAGCTGCTGCATGTAATTGATCTTGATTTTATTACTTCTTTCAAGTTAGAGGAATCGGAAGAATCTAAAGAACTTACGCCAGAAGAACAGTTAGCAGACAAACTACGGCTGCAGAAATTGCAAGAAGAGGCAGACCTTGAGTTAGCAAAAGAAACCTTTGGTAAGTGTTAAGAGCCTTCTGTGGGGACATGTACGCAAGGATGTTCTGTTGTCACATTTGCCACCAGGGAGCCTGATACTTGAAATGGGGTGGGCGGGCTTGCCCCTTACTTCTGGGCACCACAGAAATGTAATTGATTTTTGCCACCCTGTCTGCAACACCTCTTTGATCAATTGGCTGTTCTTTCTACAGGTGTAAATAGCACGTGTGGAATAGATGCCATGAATCCATCTTCCAAAGATGACTTCACGGAGTTCGGCAAATTGTTAAAAGAGAAAATAACACAGTATGAGAAATCCCTATATTATGCTGGTTTTTTGGAAGCATTAGTTCGAGATGTATGTATTTCACGTAAGTATGTTTATCACAAATTTGCACTCTGCTCTTCTTCTAAACATGGGGAAGAGATAAAATGGGGATCAGTTGGGAGAGGCTGGGTGGTCAGGTAGGGTTAAACTGGTGTTCTTAGTCTGTATAATACGTCCTGTGCTCCATCTGAAGACTCTTACAAACTGAACAGTCAACATCCTTGTGGCATTTTAGTTAATCCTAATCGGCATTGCCTGAGGGTTTTGGGGATCATAATCTCTATTTACTGGACCAACACCTAAAATATTTCCTGTGATTGGGTTGTGCCACTATGATCAGCCTTGTCCTTTGTATCTCTGTCACAGCAGCTGGGCAGCCTCCCCAAGGGGGAGATTTGGTGGGTTTTCCTTTCAGAGATCATGAGGGAGCTTGTGAGCAATTGCTTATTTCATCTGTCTCCTGTTTTCCACTTACAAGCAGTATAAGGAAGCGCCACCTTGACCTGGGAATATTGACCCAGGGCTGTCTAGCCTGCTTGGCAGAGGGGCCTTTTTCAGCTCTGCATCTGAGATGCTTGTAACCTGGAGATGACAGTGGCTGAACCTGTGGCCACAAGCATCTGAACACCCACAATGCTTTGCTAGTAAGCTTCAGCCCTCCTTTCCCTTGGCTTCTTTCCATTCCGTCTGAAGCATTTTTTTCTGAAAGGGGCTTCCTGCGGAGATCTAAAATGCCACACTTGTTTTGTAAATAGGAATCCTGTTATTCAGTAAAAGAAACAAACTGTGTCCAGTGCTTGGAAAGCCATATGAATGACCCTCCTTACTGTGCTTTTATTTCCAATTTAGTGGAAGTTGATGACTTGAAAAAGATCACAAATTCCTTGACAGTGCTATGCAGCGAGAAGCAGAAACAAGAGAAGGTACATCTTGAGCATATTTCCTGTGAGAATGTTTGTGTTGGGTGCCCTCTAGGTCAGGGGTCGGCAAGGTGTATCTTGCCTGGGCCAGATTGGTCCCGTGGAGATCCCTCCGTGGGCTGGATTGCTCGCGCGCACCCACAATTTTCGACGTGTGCGCAGATGCGATTTTTGGCACCGCAGAAGCAAGTTGCGGTGTCCTGCGGGCGGGCAGCTGGGTTCAGGGGCGGCTCATGGGCTAGTTAAACAAGCTCTGCGGGCCGCATCCGGCCCATGGGCCTTAGGTTGCTGACCCCTGCTCTAGGTGATGCTGAGCTTCTGTAGAATGCTTCTTTCCACTGACCTTGGCAGCATTCATTTCTTACACCTTTGTAAGTTGCTAATCCAACTTTCCCCAATTGGGTGCCCTTCAGGTGTTGTCAGACTCCCAAGTCCCCCTCAGTCCCAATGGCTCAGGATTATGGGAGCTATAGTTCCATACATCTGGACCATGCCAGATCAGGGAATGATGTATGATCTAAATGGTGGGTTTGTTTTTAAGAATCGAGTGGCATATAATTTGCATGAAATAAATAAATCATATTCTGTGTTTATAGAAAGTGCTGTTCTCTTTGCACTAACTGAGGGTAGGGATGCTGAAGCTGGGCTTTATTGATCCCTTCCTAAACTGCTTCTGTCTTTCCTACAGCAAAACAAAGCCAAAAAGAAGAAAAAGGGGGTGGTACCAGGAGGTGGTTTAAAAGCAACTATGAAAGACGACCTGGCAGACTATGGTGGCTATGACGGTGGCTATGTACAAGACTTTGAAGACTTCATGTGACATTTCTTCTCCCTCCTTGTCTTTCTGTTGCCCATAATCCCTTAAATGTGTAGCACAACTTCTTTCCTTTAAATTCTGCCAAATGCTACAATCAAAAAAAAGGGCAGTATATTTGTGCTGTTGGGTTACCCTGTCGCCACTCAGCTGCTGAAGCATTGGGATGCCCATCTCGATGCCAAGGGAGTAAAATTATGAGGCTCAATTGTTTAATCATAGGAAATAATGGAACTTTGTTCATGTTTGACTTCATAGCAGCAGAAGCAGCACTGAATTGGAAACTAATTAATTTCAACAAGGCCAAAATTGTATTCTTACCAGCACAGTTTAGTCATAACAGCCTTAACTGTACCTCTTCCACTGACTACCCAGACAACAAAAGCAGTTTGCAGCAAGGGGGCATGGTGTGTATTTAGTATTAAAAATGGCTTTTATCTATTAAATAGAGCTTGAGGTGTTTCATTAGGTTGGCAAATGGCCTGAGGGAGAAGATTCTACACTTGGACATCGGAGCTTTTGAAAGCAGCAAATAACCCTTTCTTTGGGTCAGAACAGAGGCTGGTTCTGTTGCATCGGGCAGGGGGAACTTGTGGCTTAAGTCTAAGCAGTTTAGTTTATACACATTTTTTTCCTGACTCTTTGGGAGAATTCTTTCTCACCAGGTTGTGGTGGCTTTAGTTGAGCTCTCACAAGACTTTGCTGTTTTTCATTTTTTTCATTTACAGGAATCCTGCTTAGCAAACTGCAACAGTTACGACAGTTGGGTAAATTGTTATGTTAACAATTATGACATCTGCAATGTTTTATAAAAGCAACTAATTTAATAAAATCACTATTGTGAGGACTGAGAGCTTTGGTTTGGCTGTGCTTCCACCTCGGGCAAGAACTGTTGCTGGATTGGGACAAACTCACTGCAGGGTGTTTAATCACAGGACATCAAGTCTTGTGGCACCATAGAAGACTAACAGGTGCCTTCATTTTTGTGAACTGCAGTAACTCCGTCCCTGCCCAAAAAAAGTCCAAAGAGACTGAGAAGCAGGGAGGAGTTAAGCAGGACTGCTTGGTCAGCCGATCTGCCAAGAGGGCACCGTCATGCTCTTCCCCAACAGCAGAGCCAGGGGCCAACATATTAGGAAGCCCCCCCCCCCCCGCGTAGTGTTTACCCTACCCATATCCCTCTTCACTTACGGGGAGTTCCTTTCCATTGCTACTTGGGGGATGGATCTATGGGGAGATGCTAGGCAGGCTTGCTGTAGGCAAGGTGTATTGGGGTGAGGGACTAGACAGGTGGGCAGGCATGGTTTGAGGAAAATAGCTCATGTCCAGAGATTCCCCACCCTGCTCTCCAGGGTCAAAAGGTTGTTATTTAATCAGATGCTTATGGGAAGATTTATTAATTGTTGACGCTCATTTTTTTCTGAAACATAGCCAACACAAGTGCCCAGCTTTACAGAAATGAGCAAGAGCAGCTCTTGCACTGGAGTCGTAAGGGTTAGAGGAGCTCAGCATTCTCGGGTAGTGGCTGCAGGTTTCTATGACACTCCACCTACCTTGTACCTGAAATACTTTGAGAACATTAAATTATACATGACCAGGGAAAAGCAGGTATGGTAAAGTTTATACCATATGTTCAATATTAAATCTGCACAAAAATATTTTTATACAGCAAATGGTTCTCCAATATTCATATCATCCGGCAATATGCAAGGGGGAGAGGTTACTGCAGAGAAAGCCCGTCCTCATCATTTTGTAACCCAGAAACTCAGCTGCAGTTTCAAGAGCCAGCTTAGTTTTTAAGTAACCTCTATATTCAACACAAGGATTCCCAGAGAGAAAAAGCTCTCTCCTAATAAAAAGTTCTAACTTCAACTGTCAAATTAACTCGAAACCAACCCTGAGGTTAATATTCCTCACCTTTTCATTAATGTTGTCGTCTACTTTGTTGCACGTTTCAGATACTGAAACAAATCTAACCACTTCTGCACAAACCCCTGCCTGTACTGACAGGAGTTTCCTACAACACCAGTGATGGCTCTGGCTCTTCTTTCTCCCAAGCATCGTCTAGTTGGCCAGCAGGTCCTTCAGACAACAACCTGTCTGAGCATCTTTTAGAAGCGTGTTCACTACGTCGTAGAACTGGTTGTCATAAGCCAGCTTGTAATACACGTAGATGTCATCGCAGTACGTCAGCAGCCGCTTCAGGTTTTTCAGGGCAGGCTCATTGCCTGTGTGCTGCTTGAACCTGAAACAGAAGGTCACAGAGGGTTTAGACATAAGCCTCGTCCCCCACTCTCTGCCCTCTGACAAGATCCTGCTTCTACCTGCCAGATAAGTGCAGCAAGCGAGAAAGGTGTTCCCCTTGGGACAAAAAGGTGCCCAGTGGAGGAAGAATTACTTTCAGTACATACAGTATGACTGCATCTTACCAGAGTGGGGGGTTGGTTCCAAGGGTCCTATATAAACCTTGGAACTGCTCCTGTGTGAACCTCCTGGGGCTTCTGGAGCGGGCCCTGCTTCCCAAGCATGACAGAGAGCTTAAAAGCTCTCCGCGTTGCAACCAGCAACCTTCAACCGAGGATTAGAGAGGATCTCGACCAGAAATCCTGATTTGGGGAATGTCTCCCACTGGGAGAAGTGGGCTGCAAATGGTTCCCTTGGACTCACTTCCGGGCTATTTCCTCAAAGGTGCTAGTCTTGAGCAGGCCACGCTGCTTGTACTCCTCCAGGTAGCTGAAGTCTCCCTTCAGGATCACATGCTGATACAGGACCTCAGCCCAGTCTGGGATGAAGTCGTAGGCCTCAGCCACAATGGCAGCCTGGGGAGAGAGGGAAGAGAAATGCTAGCTGACATCATCCTCCCAGGAATGTGCACTGTGTCCTTCCATCAATAGGACACCACAGGCTCTTGTGTTGGTGCCTGGCATCCTTACCTGGTAGAACCTGGGCAGGGACATGATACACTCCAGCAGGCTCTTCCTGCTCAGATTGATCAGCTTGGTGCTGTGGCTGCTGTTCAGGAAGTGGAGTTGCAGGGTGATGAGCTTTGTCAGCCTGTTGCAGCGCAAGGACTGGCGCACACAGAAGTCCTAAGAGAAGGGAGTCAAAAGATGCATGGATGAAGCTGAGTGACTGCAACTGCCTTCCCTCCTCAACACACACTTGCAAACATCTCGCTGGTCACAGCCCTCTTCACACATCTGATGTCACCTCTGTGACTCTAAGGCAGTGTTTTTCAACCTTTTTTGTGCAAAGGCACACTTGTTTCATGAAAAGAATCACGAGGCACACCACCATTAGAAAATGTTTAAAAAATTAACTCTGTGCCTATATTGACTATATATAAAGTAATTTTTCAATTTTTCCCACGGCACACCAGGCAACATCTCGCGGCACACTAGTGTGCCACGGAACAGTGGTTGAAAAACTCTGCTCTAAGGGACACATTAATCCCTGAAGCAAACAAACAAGGCCCTGCTGCTCGCCTTTCCACCTTCACTCAGTCCCACTCCCATCTTACCTTGGAATAGCTTTCTGCAGCATCTATGTAGAGGGTCAGGGCTTTCATCAGGAGCTTCTTCAGAGTGGGCACATCCTGCAGGCACTCCTCTGAAAAAGAAACAGGTGTTGAATGCCTTCATGCCAAATCCAGAGGGAAGGAAGAGAGGTAGCAAGCGAACCAAAGATGTATCCACCAAAGCCAATGCAGACACCTCAGTGAGGACTCAAATGATAGGAGGCACAAAGCAAGCAGATTATGCCTTTCATTAGATCAGGGGTCCCCAAACTAAGGCCCAGGGGCCGGATGCGGCCCAATCGCCTTCTAAATGCGGCCCGCGGACGATCCGGGAATCAGCGTGTTTTTACATGAGTAGAATGTGTCCATTTATTTTAAATGCATCTCTATGTTATTTGTGGGGGCCTGCCTGGTGTTTATACATGAGTAGAATGTGTGCTTTTATTTAAAACTAGCTGGCACAGCCACGCCTTACTGTGGCTCTTCACCACCACCACCACCTCCGTTTTCGCCTGGTTTCCCACATGTTATCCTGATGAACTTCTGCCTAACTCCTCTCCGTCTTTGCCCGTTTTCACCTGCCTCCCCACAGCTTCTCCCGTTGAACTCCCGCCCACCTCCTCTGTATTTCCCTTTTCGCCTGCCTCCCCACAGCTTATCCCGTAGAACTTCTGCCTGCCTCCTCTCCATCTTTGCCATTTTTGCCTTCCTCCCCACCGCTTCACCTATTGAACTTCCGCCTGCCTGTTTGTCTTACCCATTTTCGCCTTCCTCCCCACAGCTTATCCCGTTGAACTCTCGCCTGGCACCTCTCTCTCCCCCCCCCCCCCCCGCCTCACCAGAGCTTCTCCTGTTGAACTCCTGTGGTGTGATTTGTTCGCCACCCCCACACTCTCCCTGGTCACCCCGAAACACTGTTGCTTACTGTTGTATAATTGCAAATGTCGCAGCCTGAGTCAAGGAGTTAACTTTGCGGTGGCAGTTGAAGCGTGTTCTGGCCACTCTCCCGCCAGCAGCCTATTGGCTGAGCTGACCTCAAGTTCCGCTCCCCCTCCCTCCCTCCCCCCCTCCCTGCTGTTCAATAGTGTGCTGTGTTTTACGTCCACTGGAGGGCGCTATTTTTTTAATAAAATCACATTTTTAGGTTTGATAGGTGTGGATTTTCTTTAATGTAAGTACATCAGATCACTCCCATATTTCCATGGAACGTTGTGTCCAAATTTGAAGGCAATCAGTCAAGTGGTTACGGAGCAAGGCAACAAACACCCAGCTTGAACATTTTTATATATATAGATGCATCTCTGGGTTATTTGTGGGGCATAGGAATTCATTCATTTTTTCCCCAAAATTTAGTCCAGCCCCCCACAAGGTCTGAGGGACAGTGGACCGGCCCCCTGCTGAAAAAGTTTGCTGACCCCTGCATTAGCTCAACCCTAGGCTGATTCAGGGCAATGTGTACTTTCAGGTATAGGCCTCCATAATGCCAAGTTTTAAACTTGTGGCTCAACTGGCCATTGCCTGATTTTCCTGAAATTTAGCCATATCATACACCTTACTGAACAGATTCCCAGTGCTATATTTCATACTGCTAGGACGAACGGTCAGCTTTATAGCCTATAGAATATTGGGGTCTAGAATGATACAGTTGCTTCCTTAAACTATGGAGCTGCTCTTGCGGTTCCATTGCCTCCAAGAGGTGAATAAGGAACCAGGGTGTTGAGCACCTGTTATCCTGGGCAGGTGGGCTCTCTGCATGTCTAGGGTATACTGGCTCCTCTTTAGCTGGAGCTGATGAGAGTTGTAGTCCAAACTATCTGGACATCACAAGGCTGGCAAAGGAGTTCATTTCTCTTCAGACAGCCTGTCTTCCTCTCCATCAGACTGCCGAAGTGTCAGATGAGCCCTGAGAATACAGAAACTGCCCATCTACCCACCGCCGCCACTGGTCTGGCAACTTACCCCACAGCTGGGATTCAATGAGCTTCAGCTGGGTGTTGGCTGCCGCCTCATGGTTCTCCCCAATCTCTCGGCACATGCTGAAGCAGAGGGCAATCATGTTGTGCTTCTCGCTGTCCCCTGGGCGACAGCGCTTGATGTAGTCCAGCAGAGCTGTCTTGAGGGTCCCGCTCTGCCCAAGTGGGAGGGAGGCAAGGAGCGAATGTGACAAAGAGGAGTTGAGAAAGCTTGCAGCTGAGAACAGGGGAAGCTAGAGTTCTCAGGCAGAGCCCCCAGCCCCCCCCCCCCCAAAAAAAAAGTGTATTTAAAAGGGATTAGAAGAGCTGGTGCCACAAGTGTTAAGGAAAGGAATAGCTGCATTTCAGGGCTGCATTTTAACAAGTGAGCGAGAAAAAGCCACTATTAAAGGAGAGTTTTAGCTTTATGGCTTTACTATAGCAGGGACATTCTGGAGTGGGGATACGGTGACTGGAATGATGATTTGGCAAGAAGGTAACAAATGGGAAGACTGAAGGCACTGCAGGGGAAGCAGATTTGAGAACTGAGAATGAGCCTTCAGATAGAGAAATACTTTGAGCTGCATACAACTGCCACCTGTCCCAAGCCAGCCAAGTTCCCTGCAGAATAAAGAGCCAGCACATATCCTGGCTTCAACCTCCCTCCCTTGGATCACTCAGGATGATGATCCCCATGTGATGGCAGGCAGGCAGGCAGAGAGACAGAGACAGAGAGAGACTAAGCCTTATCCACATCCTGCTGAATATAAAGGCTTCAGACTCAATGACATATTTGCAATTGGATTCCCTCTATTGTCCCTCTGATGGAAGGGTTGGAACTATTGAGAAAGGATGAGGCAGATTTGCGTCTCCTGCACTCACCGGATCCAGCTTTTTCCTCATGAGCACCTCAAAGTAATGCTTCTCGTGCAGCAGGTCAAAGATGTATGTCATCTCGTTGTATCTGCCGATGCCAGTGAGAAGCCGAACCTTTGGTAGGGAGGAAGAAGAGATAAGAACTTGTACAGCAAGGCAGGCAGAAGGGCCTCACTCTGTGTCATCATGCATACTGAGGTAAGCCAAAAGGTCATGGCAGCTGTCGCCACCCCTCCTTAGGGGGCACAGCAGAAGTCTGTGGAAGGTTACTGATCAGCCATTTCCAATGGATGGCCAGGGGAAAGAAAAGGCAGCTTTCCTACCAGGCCAGGGGAAGCCAATGAAGGCTGCACATGCTGCTTCTTATAAGAGGAGCTACTTGTTACTTGCTAACATCAATGCAGAGGACAGCAGAGGACAAACCATCTGTGGGAGTCTTTGACCTACCACTACCTTCCTTTTTCAGCAAAGCAAGGGGATGTCTTGGAATCAGCAGGACCCTTCAAAGGCCTGGGGTGTGTGTGTGTGTGTCCCTGCAACCAGTTCACATTTCCCACAAATAGGGCAGCTTTAGAGCAGTCATGTACCACAAGGCCATATTCTTCGTTGGGTGCCAAATGCTCCTCTGTGAGCAGCCGGGCAGCTTGCAGAACCCGTGTGATCCCTTCCATGTGACAGGTCAAGCTGAAGCAGTTGTGGGCCAAGATCAGCAGCTCTGTAGCTGAAAAAGGAGGGAAGGGGTCTTCATCAGCAAGCACATTTTTTGCAGTTTTGCAGGTGCTCTCCAAGACAACAAGGGAGACCCCCTCCCCGCCCCGATTTAAGTTTCTCCCTTGGCCAAAGATTGTGTGGCATCTGGTCCCTCAGCTGCAAAGTGGAACAACAACTGTCACTTTCACATACACTGGACGGGGACAGCAGCTCTCGGAGGCAAAAGCTCCTCAGCTGCTCATAGACAAACCCTCTTCCCTGCCTTGAGGACAGCTAGGTGAAGTCAGAGGCCACTCCCTTTCCCCCCAGAATTGCTAAATGCTCCTTTATGAAAGGCTCCAGCAAAAACCTGTACTACTGCTAAGACAGATGGAGAATGGCAGCATGTGGGCCAAACCCTTCGTGACCACAGCTCCAGCTTCCTGACATCAATGAACATGATTGAGGGGGGGGGGTGCATTTTCCAGATGCAAACCACACAAAGACAGCAAACAGAAAAAAGGGCATGAGAACCCTCCTCCTGAGGCCTAACTCCACCTATGTTTATTTAGAAGCATAGTCCCAAGAACCTGAATAAGATCTGCATTCAAGTAAGCAGGCTTTGGATTGCAGCCTTAGCCATGCAGCATGCTAGTGTGCTGTTACTGGAAGTTTAAACCCTGGCCAAAAAGGATCCTCCACCTGTCCATCACTGACTTACTGCAGGCAAGTTCCCCGTGAGGCACAGATGAGATCTTGTCCAGTAGCTTCATGCCAATCAATGTGTGGTCCTGGCACAATTTAGCCAGCTGCAGGAATGCCTGGCTCTCCTCTGCTGGGTTCAGAATTTGCTTTTCTTCTGTATATACAAATGACATATTGGTGACAAGATATTCTCCAGCTGACAGGGGGAAGGGGAAGAAACACCACCGCCTCCACTCTTGCCCAAACCCAATCCTAGGAGTCTTTCCGCCTCCCCACAAGTTATAGGATTATTCTCCTTGGTCAATAACAACAAAGCAGGACTCACTGCCTTTCCCTTGCAAAGGGGCCAGCAGCTCTCGGGTGACTTCCTCGGCCACAATCTCCGCCACGGTTTCCAGCTCCATGGCCTGTGTGGTGACAAAGGCCTGGGCTTTTTTGCACCTGTCCGGCTGCTGAGAAGACAGGATCACCCGAAGCAGCTTCTCAGAATCGTGGGCAGAGATCTCACTGAAGGGGCAGCCCAGTTCCTGCAAAAGACCATGGGGAAGTCTTATGTCTGGGATCCTGAGGAGTCTCATCCTCAAAGGGCCCCTCAGTGCCATGCTGGCAGGCAAGGCCCCCACTGGAGAGATCCCGCAGCTCCCATCACTGCAGCACAATGGCTGCCCCTCCCCAGTTCCCAACCCGCACGCACCTTGGACAGCTCAAACAGGCAGAGGACCTGCCGGCAGTAGTTCCGCCCATGGACACATTCCGCCAGCAGGGCCTGCAGGCTGCCCACCACCTCGCTCTCTGGGCCTGGACCTCCCACAAAGGACCAGGACTCAAGGCTCGAGGCTGAAAAGGAAACAGAGACTCTGGATAGCAAGGAACAAGCAAGCTGAGCAGGATGCTTGGGCAGGGGGAGAAGACAAGGCTGGAGGTGGACAGGGCAAAACTGGGAGAACACCAACAATGGTTGGGATAAGGGCACATTTCTTGCTCTTCTGAGCTCTGGAGGCTGAAGATTTTTAAACACAGGGATTCTTTAGCTGTGATTCCTATATTGCAGAGGATTGGTTTAAATGACCCTTTGGGTCCCTTCCACTCTACACTGCCATGATTCTATGACAAACTTGAACATTAGAAATGCTCAGTGGTTCTCAAATGATCAGCTGCCACCCTCCCTTCTCTTCCCCCCTCCCAATTTTTGAAGGAAAAACATTGCAGCAGTTTTGAATGCTACGAATGGCAAAGAAACACCTACATTTCTAAAGAACGGGCAATGACAAGACCCACAAAATAGCAGAGAAAGGAAGAAATGGCCCAGGAGGGTCCTCTGTGGACTCCTGAGAGGTGCTTTTTCCAATTTGCAGCTCCAAACGCTCCTGCTACTTACTGCTCAGAGATTGTTTCTTTGAAGAGTCCTCTCCCCCTCCATTATTCTTGTCCTTAGCCTCCTCTCTGTCTCTTGCTGCAAGGATGGCATGAACCTCTGAGTGAAACTCGCTCCGAAGGGCTTCTCCAGAGGCCAGCGTTCTGCAGTGCAAGACCAGCAAGACATCTCGACTGTAGAAGTTAAAGTACCGACAAACCCGGCTGGCCTCGTGGATGCTCCCCTCGTCCAGCAGGCGCCCAACCAGAAAGCTAAGTGATTCCACATCAGCCGCAGAAAGTGTGGCTTGCAAAGATGCATTGTGCGAGGGCAAACCCTCCAGCTGCAAGTACTTGGGCACGTTCAAGGCAGCCAGCTTGGAAAAGGAAAACTCCTTGGCTAAGGAATCAAAGGACACTTCACCGCTCATAGAAATCTGGGGGGAGAATCTGTGCTTGGCCTTCTCGGGGCCCCGGTTCAAAGTCTGCTGAGCGATGCGGCAAAGCCAGATTTCTTTCTCGATCCCTTCCAGCTCCTGAAGTGGAACCGGATCGCTTTTGGCTAACCAGTGGCCAGCCAAGGTCAGCAGAAGTTGCCTCTCCAAGATGCCAGATGTTCTCCCCTCATCCAAGGACTCAGACAGAAGGTCTGCCTGAGCTAAGAAGAAATTGGAGGCCGCTTGGGTTGAGATGGCATTTCTCACATAGTTTTTGTGGCACTTTTCCCAGAACTCGATCCTTGTCCGCTTCTGAGGCCAGTGGCCAATTTGTTGCAAGAGGTGAATATTCTGGAGGACCTGCAAAACACACAAAAGATCAAAGGGATTCTCAGCCCCATCTTTCCATGATAACCAATGAAAGGAAGCTGAACTACTGATTCACCAGCTATGGCCATTTGTCGATAGGGAGAGCCTGGCTGCAACTCCTGTTTACACAACATAGGACTGCTCTTGAGAACTGTGTGAAGATGGAAGATAGTGACAAATGTAGCTGCTAGCATCCTGATGGGCCTGATGGCTCAAGAACATGTACCAACAACTTTGAGAGACCTGCGCTGGCTGCCTGATTATTACCAGGCACAGTCCAAGGTGATGGCTTTGACAGATAAATACATATTACCCTCTCACTGCCCCACAGCAGGAAACTACAAGCACCTCTTTCTTGGTCCCCAAGTTCCCTTACTTACTCATATGTAGCCAAAGGTAGCACTGGATCTAGGACTGAACCACCAAAACTAGGGGCTGAGTCCAATAGATGGGGAAGCCACATTCTAATTCTGCCTTGGTTGGAGATGGAACATAATCAACCAAAACATGAGTTGTCAAAAGGTTGACGCACCTCTTGGATCACCACGCTGTCCACAGGCAGCTCTGCCAGCTCTGCCACCTTCCGCGCTATTAGGAAAGAGCTTTGGTTCTGCAGCTCCTCCAGAATTCTTCTGCACTCCTTCTGGAAATTCTCTGGGGTGTAACTGCTCAGAATGGCACAATCAATGGAGACAGGAGAGTCCTTCAAGGTGAAGCTGAGGGCACTCAGCTTCTTCATATCAGGCCCTAAGCACAAAAGCAGCCCAAAGAGAGACAGGTCCTTAACTGGATAGTCTGTGCTCTAATGACACAGCCTTTTCTGGAAAGGGGCAAAGGGGATCCCCATCAAGCTGCCCATGCTGGGGCCCTTTGCTGAGCAACACCTTTGGCAGAAGTGAAGTGGAGGGCAACGAAGGGAGGCGTTTTTGTCAGCAGAACCACAATTAGGGGAGGCCCACTTGGCATCAGTATTTTTATTTTGTTTTAGACACCAGACCAAAAACCTTCTTGTTCACCCCAATGCTTTTAAATTGCTGATGTGCTGCTTTTACTTCTAATCCACTAGTTTATTCCCATGCTTTTCTTCTTCTATCTTTAAAGTTCACAAGCCAACCTGGGATCATTTTAGATGAAAGGTGGTATAAAAACGAAGCAGAAGACAACCATCTCATGCAGTTCAGTCCCTGCCTTTCTAAGTAGCACTGGGGATGCACATGATGGACCAAGAGAGAAGTGACTGGGTTTCCCAGCATGCCAAGGAGAGGCAGGACTTGGAAAGGGAGGGGCTGCTTTCACCACATGTGCATCCCTTTTTCTGGTCTTCCAAATATCCTGGATTCCCATCTTATTCCCATGCCCTGGAAACCAATGATTTGACTACACTTAAAAGCAGAATGAACTCGGCAGCTGATGCTCCTTTACTACCACCTCCCAAGGGCTGCCTGATGTCAGGCAATGAAAACAGATTTCAAGAGGAAGTCTTGACTGTGCAGGTAACAAATTACTGACCGGGAGCCAAAGGAAACTGTCCTTACCGTGAGGGAGAACCGTGTCCGTATCTGCAAAAAGCTGAAGGACCTTTCCAAGCTCGTACTGAGTCCTGCACTGCTGGAGCATCAGCTCAAGAAGAAATGAAGCCTGCGACACCAGCCAGGGCACAGGTAAGAGGAGAGGTGGACCTTCGAGTAAGGCTTGCAGCTGTGCAAAAGTCATTTTGAAAGTTATCCAAGTGCCAAAACATACCTCTCCCCCACCCTCTCCTTCAGCTCTCTGACAAATTAAGCCAACTTGTACAATGCAAAACAGTAGCGTGATAGGGAACTGGGAAGGATGTATCCAAGGAAGAAGGGTGGGAAGCCATACGTTGTGTGCCCGCATGCTCAAATAATCCTTCAACTGAAAAAATTAAACCTCACACACTCAAGAGAAGACCATGCTCTAGCCTAGAGATGCTAGCTACCTCTGTAATTAAAAAGTTGGTTCAAAAGCTTCAGCAACCAAAGGGAAGAGTCTGCTTACTCTTGAAATACTGTCTTGGAACGCAAGGAGTCTGCTCTGCGCTTCGCTGTAGTTTCTGTAGTCCATGCACAACTCATACAGCTCCAGGATCATCAGCAAAGGGGAGTCCTGAATAGATTGGTGCAAATTTATGTTCAACATTCTTCACAAGTGTTGCACCATTTATTTACTTAAGAATACACCTCTGACATTGAACACACACACACCCAATCTAGCTCCTGTGGCTCTGAAAGTGTAACCACAGCAGGGGGCAGAAATTCGGCCATTTCCCTTCCTTAACTTGGAATGGAGGGTTCATTTGGGCTGCTCCATGTGCAGTCTCCATGCCTCTTGAAGCTTTCAGTTTGAAATCACACACACACACACACACACACACACACACACACAGGAACCCTTGTTACATTTACTTTCACATGCACTCTATAAAATGTGAAGAAGCACAAGTGAAACAAATGGGAGTTGTATGCTGGGGCAGTTTCTGGTGCACCCAGCAGAGGCAGCCCAAGTAATATCAGGTAAAGGGACTTATAAGAGTTACCTTCAGAAAGAACTGAAAGCCACGAAGAAGAGTTTGGATTTTCTGCCTCTGGAGAAGTGTCTGCCACAGGGTGGCCAAGTCCTGAAGATCCCATTCATGCGTTTCAGCCGAGCCTTCCAAGTAGTCTGTCACTTGGGCAGTGGTGGAGCTATCCAAGGAAGTTATGAGCCAAACACAGAGGCAATGGATAATACTGGTGTCCTTCCAAATGGGTGGATGTGGCCAGAGAGGAGTGGGAAAGAGGTAAAGAAAGTTAGATACAAGATGGAAGTGATCCACCTTCAGGAATGTACTTGCAAATATTTCTAAAATATCAAACTGAGGATATATATATGGCCTACGAAAATAAATGAACGACAGAAGCACAGGGCCATCCTCAGAGCATTCTTACCTGGAAGCATGCAGCAAGCACACTCAGGATGGGAGCTTGGTGTTTCACAGCTTCACCCAGAAGGTAATGCCAGGGACGCGGCTGCTCCTGACACCAAAGGAGAATGCGGAAAAGATCACTGGTGTGGGTGCCTGGCTTTTGCTCATGCCTCAGCCGGTGGGAGTTGCCACCCTGACTGTCCTCCAATGGAGTAACTGAGGACTGCAAACTCTCCAAGGCCAGCCTCAAGTGGTCCTGCAGAGGAGGGGGGAACTCCTGGAGGATGGGGACAACCTGGGAAAGGGAAAGAACAAACTAGGCGATGAAATATATAAAGTGAACAAACAGTGCAAAGAGGCAATCAGACAATGGTTTATTGAAGTCTTCACCAACTTGGTGCCCTCAAGGGACTGGTGGGAGTTGCAGAACAAAACACCTGGAAGTCTGGTTTATTGTCTTGAGCTCATGAGTCACAGCAAAGTGGTACACATACCAAACACAAATTAAAACTCTACTATATTAATGCCCTTATAGATTTGTACCTGTCTTTCTGCTGCCAGGGCAAATGAAGCCACATTAGTGATCTCTCCCCCTATTTCAACAGCACTGTCTGTTCAAAGGGGCCACTGCAAACACTAAACCCCAAATTAATAAAGATGGCCATTGGCCATATCACTTTTGCCTGAAGGGCTCCTTACCTCAGAGGGTTGGTAGTTGTACCTCTGGGCTTCAATGAGGAACTGCAGCCATTCGCTGGATCTCGCACACACCTTCAGGTATGACATGCTCAGCTTGAGGCCGTGGAGCCTGCAAAACTGGGTCACCAGAGACCACTGCTTCCTTGCCTCACTGGATGTCCTATGGGGAAGGGCTGTATTAGCTCTACTGAAACAGACAGTAACTTAAGCTTCCCCCTCCATAAAAAACACTTGCCAAGAACAACCAAAACCATCAAGGGACAAGCACAACAGCCCTCTAAAGAAAAGGCAAGTGAAGGCATAGAACATTATGCATGGTGTGCAAAAAATGAACACATAATACTAGACCAAACTTGGGTCATCCAATCAAGACAAATGGTGGAAGAGTAGAGACAAACAAAAGGAAAGACATTGAAATAATTTGTTAAAAAAACATAGCGATGACCATGAATCTGGGTTGCTTTGAAAGGGGTCAGCATTCACGGGGAACAAGGCTATCAAAGGCTACTGGTTATGACAGCGAGATATTACTACCTGCAGTGTCAGAGGGGGCATGCCTATGAATGGCAGCTGCTATGGGTGGGAGAGTGTCATTGCTCTCGTGCCTCAGAGGTATCTGGAAACAGCACTGGATTAATTGAGCCCTTTGCTTCTTACACTCTTCTCTGCCCCTCCTAGCTTTGATGTTCTTAACTACCCCTCTCTATCCCCTGTGACTCAAGTGAACGTGGAGATACAGGAAACTGGAAACACAGAAACGGCATTTGGAAGGGGCATCTCTCTTTGCTAATATGCAGCTAGCAGGGATTCCAGGCTAAAAAGTAAAGGGGGTGGGGACAGCATGCAAGCTATACTTGATTTCCTTCCTTTTTTTGTTCTATACATCACACTTCAACCTTAAGCTGTATTTGTGATGTTCTATTATGTTATTGTTATTTATTGTTTGTAAGCTGCTTTGAGGTTCGCTTGAATGAAAAGTGGCATAGAAATATAAAATATCAAATCAAATCTACAGTATATTCTGGCGTATAAGACTACTTTTTAATCCAGGAAAATCATCTCAAAAGTTGGGGGTCGTCTTATACGCCAGGTGGAGAAACTGCGGTCGAGTATATCTCAAACTCTATATTTTAACTGGAAAAGTTGGGGGTCGTCTTATACGCCCAGTCGTCTTATACGCCGGTATATACGGTACTCAAAAATCAAATCAATCCTTCCAAATTTGAATCCTAAAGTCTTCATAGAAGTAATGTAAGGCCACAAAGAATGTATAGCCAATTCCCACCACTGGGCTCAAAGGGCTGACTCACTTGCTTATCTCCTGGTGCTCCATCTTATCCCACACGGCTTCCTCCAAGCAGACAAGGAGTTCTTCTGCTGCTGTTTTTTCTCCCTCTGCCAGCTGAGTCAGCTTTTCAACTGCAAACAGAAAAGGCAAAGCATTTTGCTTCATGTGGTTACAGAATACTTCAAAGTTATACTTTTCTTCCAATAGGTTATCTACCTTTGGTTTTTTTTAAAGTGTTTTGGCGCTTTTATTGACATTACGGTATGTATTTTTGTTTTGCTGATATTCTATTTTTTTAAAAAAATTTTTTTTTTTCCAGCAAATAAAATACAAACAAGTTGAACATACAATATTTTACAATATTACATAAAACTCCGTCGAGTTTTCTGACTTCCCTCCTTCTCTTCTCTGGTTTTCTAACTTCTCGCTACTTCCTCGCTTTTTCTTATTTCCGTTTATTTTACTAACTTATTTTCCTCACTTTGTCTTAACATGTCATCCTAGTGCAAGAATTCCGCCGACACCCGAAAGTGTTACCTATTTTTACAGTCTTTCATATAATCTAAAAATTTACCCCACTCCAATTGAAACCTTTGGTCTCTTTGCTCTCTTACTCTCCCAGTTAATTTGGCCAGTTCTGAATATTCCCATAACTTTATTTTCCAATCATCCACCGAAGGTAAGTCTTTTGATTTCCAATACTGCGCCAAAAGTATCCTTGCTGCTGTAGTTGCATAAAGGAAAAACCTTTGGTCCTTCTTTTTTATCTCATTTCCAACTAAACCAATTAGGAAAGCTTCCGGTTTTTTTGTAAATGTATATTTAAGTATTTTCTTTAATTCATTATAAATTACTTCCCAATACTGCTTGATTTTATCGCATGTCCACCACATGTGGTAGAAATCACCGTCCTTCACCTCACATTTCCAGCATTTCTTATCGTAACTTCTATACATTTTTGCTAGTCTTACCGGCGTGAGATACCAGCGATACATCATTTTCATGATGTTCTCCTTCAAGATTGTACAAGCAGTGAATTTTATGTGTTCACACCATAATTTCTCCCACATTTCAAATTGAATATTATGACCTATATCTATAGCCCACTTTATCATTGTTTCTTTGATTTCTTCATCTTTTGTGAACCACTCTAATAAATAATTATACATTTTGGATAATAGTTTTGCTGATATTCTAACCTTGTAATTTTATGGTGTCTACTTTCTAAATCACTTGGAATTTTTAAAATATTAAACAGTCTACAAACTGATTAAATAAATATAACAGTTCACTGTGGATGTGGACTTTGCCATTCAGGAACTGTCAGGTTTTCTGGGCATCTTAGAGTTAATGAGGCAAGAGGCGTTCTGATCCTGGGAGCTTAGCCTTGCCCACTGTAATACGGGCACTTTTCCTTTGTCTAGAAAAGGGGAGGTTTGGTTTCACTTTCCCCTTCTCTGCATTCTTCTGCCTTATTGCTTTGTGTTACTGCTGAATGTTAGTTTGCTGCAAGCATGCAGCTCAAGTCTGTAGGATTTGTGTGTGTGCTACTAAATAAAGCCTAGTTTAGTTTAGTAGCACTGGCGTCTGTCAAGTTATTTCACGACGCCACGGAGAAGCAGACCTAAAAGCCATCGCGACGCTGTGCTTAACTCTGCAATTGGAGAACGCTCAGGACGCAGCAGAAGTGTGCCTGGGCGCCATTGATGTCGGAGACGATCGTAAAGGTGATTGATTGCAGTGCCGGCCAGCAGCACTACTTGGGTCAAAGTTTTTATGACCCAATATCAACACTATTCAAAACAGGAACAAAAGGGCAGGGGGCTTTCTGCTCTTGTGAGCCCATCAAATATTACACTCTTTTCTCCAATATAGAAAACATGTAGAAGAAACGCTACCCAAGGACTGCCTGATCGAGTTATGCTGAGGCTCCTCTCTTCGAGACATGAAGCTCAGGATCACGTTGGCAGCTTTAACATCCACCCGGAGTTTGAGGCTATCAAGGCCCAGCAGTTCCAAAAAGCAGGCGCAGGCGGAAGCCACAGAAGGCACATAAAAGAAGGAGAGGGCTAAGGAGTAGGCGTCATTGCCTGCTTGCTGGATCCTAGGGAAGAAAAGGCAGCAGCATCATGCATCTGGAACAGCAGAGAGGTTGCAAGGAGGTTGCAAGGAAAGGACCCAACTCTGCACACAGTCAAAATCAAAGCCAAGGGGACTGTATGCAGGTCAGGGGAAAACCTGGGGTCCAAATCTGAAAAGTACTTTATATAAATTAATACCCCTTCTTACAAGGCAGTTTACATCTATCTAAAACAACACAATACCTTATTGCAATACAAAGATTTCTCAACAGAAAATGTTCTGTTGAGAACATGAGAGGCTCCTTTCCAAATCTCTGCTGCTTTCAAATACTCACAGCTGCTTTGGAGTTTTGCTCTTCGCCAGCTGTTGGACTAAAAAAGTCCCAAAAGCAAATGAGGGGCGTTCATGACGCAAGAAGTAGGAGAAATCCAGACGTTCGACTACAGCATATTTGTTGACAAAAGGGGCACTTGAGAAGTGAGGAAGGTCACTACAGGTATCTAAAGAGAAGGGAGAACAGTGTGGTGAGTAGACAGAAAAATAGCAGGCTCCACAGGCCCAAGTGCCAGACACAATTCTTCTGGCTGACTCTTTGAAACTTGGCCTCGCACCTGGCCACGGGCACTTCTCTTGGATCAGCCCACTGAAAGAGCTACAAAAAGGCAGCTCTGTCCTTTCATGTATAAGCCTTGTGGGTTTCAATGGGGCTGGCGCAGGAAAAGTTTCTGGTAGGAAGTTTTGCTGCTCAGTGTCTACACCAGGAGGTAACTGACAATCTCAGCAATCTACATAAAAACTTAAGAGCCTATTGGATCAGGCCCAAAGGTCTGTCTAAACCAGCATCCTGTTCTCACAATGGCCAAACAGAAGCCCCAACAGGAAGCCCCAACAAAGGACCTGAGTGCCAGAGCACCACATGGGATTACAGTTGAAACACCAGCAACAGCCATTATAGCCTTGGGGATGGACACTTTCAACCACTGAAAGAGGAAGCCTTGCCAGACTAGCGCTCTCCAGATGTTTTTGACTACAACTCCCATCTACACCAGCCAAATAAGGCCAAGCTGGCAAAGACTACCCCAGAACATCCATAGTGTCCCAACACTGGAAGAGAAACAGAGCTACAGGCTGTCCAGTTGCCAATGGAAGCAGACTGGGGTGGGGGCTATTTTCCCACACAGCCTCCACGTGCCTTTCTAATAGCAGCAGCTGAAACACCCACACCAATGCCAACAACTTCTAAGGAGAACTGCACTGGTTTCTAAAAGCAAGTTCCACTTGCATAAAGTATCTTGATTTATTATTGCATTCTATAATCCAAAACTAGATACATCACAGATATGAACACAATTACTATATAGAAGAGCACACAACCCATTAAACAAAACAAAACCTACAAGGACAATAAATTATGGTGTCTTTTAACCAGCTGCTTTCTGGTCTTCTCTGCCAGTGAAAGCCCAGGAGTTTTATCTGCTCATCGAACCACTTGTATAAAAATTTACTGACCTACCCAGTAAAGTGGCCAGAAGGAGGACAGCTAGTTGGTTTCAAATTCCAGAATAAAAGTGGCAAGAGGGGAGGACTTGACCCAACATTTCCACTTCCATTAGACCTTCAAACTCTCAAGACCACCAAACTGTCAACAAACCTTCTAAATAAAACTTGGGAATGCAGAACATCCAGGGTGAGAGAAGTGAAACACAAGTGGCATCTTATAAACACAAATAATTGATAAATTGGATACATTTTCCATTGAGAATTTTTAAAAGTGCAGAGAAAATTTTATTTGTATGAACCAAGAGCTCTTGAAAACATTATATTCCAGGGTTTGATTTGATTAAACCTGTTCTGCAACTGAACTTGGCTTAAAGGAAAGAGGGTCACAGTCCAGTGCTGCTGCAGGTATTCTAAGTCCATTTTCATTCATATACTATTACAGCTGTCACTTGGAGCCAGAGACACTTTAGTAAATGTGGATCCAGAGCTAAAGTTTTTAAGCAGCCAACCATGCCCTAAAATCTGTGGGGCCAGTTTCCAAAGCAGTGGCTGCATCTGATCCAGATTGCAACCCCATAAAGAATTTGGACTGAGGCTTTGGAATGGCAAACATTTTATTGCTGCTGGAACAGGCTGGCCTCCTCTGATACAGAAGAACCACAGGACCATTGTCTGACTTGCGGTGGCTTTCTGGACAGCGTAAAGTTTGTGTGTGAGAGCCAACAAGTGGAATGATGAAATGGAGCTCCAAGGGAAGAACTCTTTTCTTGTTCAAGAATTTGGCTGTCCAATAGCCACATCCACTGAGTAAACTTTTTTTAAAAAATAGTAATCTGTAAAAATTTAAATTACAGGAGCAAGACAACAAGGCCAAAAACCATTTAAGACCAAGTCTTAATAATTGGGAAAAGACAATACAGAAATTTTCTTGTTGCCAACTTTAGGAGAGTGGCAGTCTGGGACATCATTTAGATTCAAGATAGAACAGCTAAGGGGCAAGAATACCAGCTTGCCTAACTCTAGGGCTCCAGTTCACCTTTTGAAAGATCAGATGCAACAGGGAGAGCAAAGAAGATTCTGCTGGAAGCCAAACCTCTCAGCATCTTGTCAGCTCCCAGAGAAATGTCTATTTAAAAGAATGAAATACTGGGAGATTCCACCCACGTATACTTTATACTCACTTTAAATGGTAACAAGATACGGCAAAGGTTACCTACCAGGTATGACAAGCGTATTTGCTGACTGCCAGCCAAACAATTTTGTGGGATCAAATGGAACTAACGACTGAAAAATTAGAACACAACATTAATTTCAAGGGCTGCTTAAAATGCAGCAAACATGTTAACCTAAGCTGCTCGACTGAGCACACATTTTGTGCAGCATCTTACACATGTAGTACATCCGCTGCCACACATTGACCCAAATATTCTGGAATGAAACAGTCACATCAGATTCAAACCCAGTCTTATATACATACACTCCACAGAGCAGAGTGCAGCTCCAGAGGATTTTATTTATTCAAAAGCATATTTAAGCCACTTAATATTTTAAAATATCTGTGTCAAATGAAACCAAGCTGAGAGGAGAAAATTATCCACAGAGGGCGAGGCAAAAGGGAATTTCACTCTTAAGCATGGGTAGGCAAACAAAGGCCGGGGGGGGGGCAGATCTGGCCCAATTGCCTTCTAAATCCAGCCCATGGATGGTCCAGGAATCAGCGTCTTTTTGCATGAGTAGAATATGTGCTTTTATTTAAAATGCATCTCTGGGTTATTTGTGGGGCATAGGAATTCGTTCATTTTTATTTTTATTTTCAAAATATAGTCCGGCCCCCCACAAGGTCTGAGGGACAGTGGACCGGCCCTCTGCTGAAAGAGTTTGCTGACCCCTGCTTAAGCATCCAACAAGACGCAGCAGCTCCATGAAATGCTCTTGTGGTGAGTGATGGTGGGAGAGGCAGGTGCCCTTCCACTTGTGCAAGTCAGGGCTATTGCTATGTAGCTGTGGCTAAGATGGGGAGAAGCGGCCAAGGGGTGGTGGTATGGGAGCCATGTTACCACACACACAGATCCTCTGCAGTACTGCTCCCTGCCTTGCAAGGCTTTTTCCACTTGGCCTGGGAGGACTGACTCCAGCCACAAAAGCTGAGGCTGCTGAACAGATTCTTAGGTTGGGGGGGTGTAGTTGGGAGCAGGGTAGTTGTTCTTGTTTCTATTAATTGTTTTGTGCCTTTATTTTAGATGTTATTATGATTTATGTGGAAATTGTTTAATTTGGTTGTGCACTATTTGATGTTTTATTTACAGTTTATGACTACTTACGTTTGCAATTATGTGCCATTTTTTAATATTACAAGCTGCCTTGAGCATGGTTTTAACCATGGAAAGGCAACATGCAAATAAAATTATGTACGTATTTATGTTCTAGTGTACACTGCTGGGAGCCCTGGGCCCTGTACATTGGAAGGAGGTGTGCCATAGGCTAAGCCCCCAGGACATCCACACAGCCTTTTTTCCTACCTACTCCTGTGACTGTGTGGTTAGGGAGCTGATAGGTATATATTTATACCTGCACAAGGTGGTAGAGAGAAATGTCGGAAGGCA
This sequence comes from Lacerta agilis, assembly GCF_009819535.1. Classification (NCBI taxonomy): domain Eukaryota; kingdom Metazoa; phylum Chordata; class Lepidosauria; order Squamata; family Lacertidae; genus Lacerta; species Lacerta agilis. The sequence continues at coordinate 26,205,449 of NC_046324.1, read as the reverse complement.
AGGTCCCATGACAGGTATACTGGGGGAAGAGGGCTGCTCTCAGCTTGGGATAAGGAGCAAGGGCCATCCTGAAGAGCTGGACATCTACTTTCTCTCCTTCATCTCCATTCTGAAGGACCTACAATGAAGAAGAACAACCTGAATACACTTGCAAGGAAATGGGAACCGAACAGTTCATTGGCACAAGCCACAGCACCTGGCATAAGGCTTTATCTGAATCTTCAGAGAAAGAACACGATCCAAATTTCCTGAGGCTGCTGGCCTTTAATATCTTTTTGACATTTTCTGTCACTTTGAAAGGAAAAGGTCATCAACAGCCTGCCAATATTCTACAGCATACCTGGTCAATACCTCCAGGGGTGTACATTGTGGTGGCAAGAGCAAGTAGCGTTCGGCCTTCCAACAGCATTGTGCTCACACTGGCCTGGTTGCTGGGAATCAAGATCTGGGCATTTGCCAGGCTAGCTTGGAAAATCATATTTGCATCTGGAGGGAGGAAAGAAAGAAAGAACTGTTGCCTTGTTTTCCATTATTATACCCTGCCTTTCTGCCCAAGAACAGGCTCCAAAGGCGGATGGCAAAGAAAAGAAATTCATCTATTATTTATTATTATTATTATTATTATTATTATTATTATTATTATTATTATTATTATTATTATTATTATTATTATTATATTTCTTACCTGCCCTTCACCATTACAATTTTAAAATACAATATTAAAACCAGTTAAAACACAGCAAAACTTTAAAAGGCCAAGCACATGGCAACAATAATAGTTAATCAACAGTTAACTTTTCTAATGTCAGCCAGAATGTTATCTCCAATTTAAATAAAAATAAAAATCCAATCCATGGCACATACAACCCTCTCTCTGAAAGCTCCCTGTGGGGAAGGTTCCATAGATGGGACACTGCTATAACTAGTTCCCCCACCACAATGTTGTAGTCAGGGGAACCTGGAGCAGGACTTACCACCCCTTTGAGTTGGGTCCAGAAATCAACCAGGAGTCAGTTAAGAACAAAAAATATTTCATTCCTATGTCGATGCAACAGCTGGTCTAGAATGTACTGGTCTCTGTTGTCCTATGTCGAAAGCCCAGTACGTTCTGGACCAGCTGTTGCATCCAAATATTTTTTAAAGGCAGCTCCACAGTGGCTGGGTCCCCATTTCTCAGAATAGGATGCCAGAAAGCCCACAGACCAGACAACACTGGTATAAAAGGTGCTCGTCCCCACAGCAACCACCTGAGCGTCCACAGAAAAGGTCAAGCCCAGGTGAGTTCCAAGCTGACCATTAAGGGAGAATCCATCATCACTTGGGATGGTCAATGGCTCACAAATGTTTGTTTTTAATCAGAATTGCACAAAGAACATTGGCCCAGAAGAGAATCACAGGTGAAGGTTCCTACCTCCAGGATTGCTGGCGATGGCTCGACACCGCACTAAAAACTCAAACCACGGATGAGCTTCGTGGAGTGCTTTGTCATCCAAAAGAGGGCAATTTGAAGGAAATAAACTGCAAAATCAAGGACAAAATAACAATTTCATAGAATAAAAAAGAAAAAACAAGTTATTTTCCCCCTTCTAAAATATGGGCCAGTAGAAAGCTGAGCCAGCAGCCACATGGATTTTGAGAAGACCAACTGCTCTGGCAGGAGTAAAAGAGACTGATATCTTAGTTAGCTAGGGGTGTACTGGCCACACAGACCCCACTGGGCAAGCACTCTGTCATTTCTGCTCCTTTAGGTTATAAAATTAGATGATGCTCCAGCTGCAGAGTCCAGAACAAAGCTCCATTGAAAGGCAACAGTCTGGGGGCATGGGGAGAAGTTCTGCTGCCTTTGTTCTGAAAACATTTTGGAGGTGGTGGTGGTGGAAAGAGGATGGATAGTCTACACAAGGCTTCACCAACCTGAACTACAACTCCCATCACAAGTAGACAAAGCCTCTGGAGGGCATCAGGTTGTGGAAGCCTGCTCTAGAGAAAATGCTACTGATGGTATTGGTTTTTAAATCCCTGAAAGTAGTTTTGATTTCAGCAGGCAAGCTGAAAGACAGGCAAGTATTAGGGCTACTCTCTTGCTTCACTGGGTTGCAGCTATTCTTATCATCTACAAATGTGTGTACAGTGGTACCTCGACTTACAAGCGACTCGACTTCCGCATTTTTCAACTTCTGAGTGACCTCCGGAAGCGGAAAAATGGCCGCCGCTTCTGAAATTTTCGAGTTATGAAGGGTAAGTGGCGGCACGGTACCTCGACTTACGAGGTTTTCAATGCAGTTTTTTTCGACTTGTGAAGTTTTTTTCCGTTCCGAGATGGCGGCTTCGACTTGCGAAGATTTCGACTTGCGAGCGCGCCTTCGGAACGGATTAACTTCGTAAGTGGAGGTACCACTGTATAAGAAACCACTTCAGGTCATGTATTCCTACCTATAATAGTCGAGATAGGTGTAGAGAAGATGGTCCAGCCCATGTTCTAAACAGTACAGGATAAAGCAGGCATGGAAATCTAAGCCACTGGTGGGCATATATTCTGGAACAGGATGAGGATTCTGCATCACTCCTCCAACAAGAGTCAATCTTTGGAGAAGGCATTCAAAGTCTTCTAGTTCCACTGGCACAAATATTCCATTGCTACAAAGAAAAACAAAGCAATCTTTTTAATGCAAAGCAGCCAATGATCTCTTCATAAAGTTGTTAAGGAGACTTCCACCAATAAACATTATTAGGAAAGCTTGACAGAAGTTGATCATCAATTTAGAGCTAGACTGGGGAACCCCTTTCAGCCTAAAGGCCAGATTCAAAACCTGGCTAGTCTTCAGGGACCATATTCCAATGGTGGGTGGGTAAGAGATAAAAGTGGACAAGGCCAATTTCACAACATAGATTATGTAAAATTATGGGCAATTATAAGTCTAACCCAGGAAACTACAGAAAGTTGCAGGGCGGATTGAAATGATTGATGTCAAATGATGTCATACAATTGGCAAGTGGGCAGAGTTTGCTGGAAATGGCCTGGTGGACTGAATGAGACCCATGGCCAGAGGTTCCCCCAACCATGACATAGACAAGGCACATACCTGGCTAAATTGTCCAATATTTCATTTTGCATGTAATGGCTACACAATGTTCTGCGCTCAATGGTCTCTGTTGTCAGCCGTGGCCAGCTTGTGCTACTGTCCTGTTGCTGAGATGCTGCAATCCATGAGCTCATACTGGAGTAATCATGCCAAGATGACAGGTGCATCCAAAGAACCTCTGGATCACATGATTTGCGTTCTGTGTGTGTAGTTTTTTTTAAAAAAAGGTAGTCAGTACAATAAACTATGTGTATGCCTGTAGTTGCACACTGTGTATAGGATTACAGGGTTAGTCCTCACTGTCAATGTAAAATAAAGCACTGTAAGCTTAGGAAGAGTAAATGTGTATGAGCCAATCTGTTTCCTGGTGTAATGCAAAGAATTGGGTCTTATTCTTAAAACCCTTAACAATCTGGGTGCATGATACCCAAGGGGCTGCTTCACCAACATCAGTCTGCCCTCACTTTATCAGAGAGGCTCCTGTCCATATCCTGTCTGTGGCCGAGGCACAGTTAGTTAGGACAAGGTAAAAGGTCTTCTTGGCAGCTATGCCCTGATTACTGAATAGATGACCCTGGCCCAAATTCAGGATACTTCCAATCCATTTCTTTCAACAGATCCCTTATTATCAATACAAACTGTAGGCAAGGGGGAGGGGCTCATCCCAGATGTGGACTACAGAAGGTAACAGGGGGTTACCACATGCTGGGTGGAGTCCCAATCCAAAACAAGTCCCCAGTGCTTGCCATTTCCTGTTTTTTCCCTTGCCTCTGCAGCCACTGAGGGCGGAGAGCAAGTGAGGCTTCAGGGGCCAGACAGGAAGCCTCTGAGGGTTGCATCTGACTTGGGGGTCAGATATCCCCACACTTGCTTTAAAACATTATGGCCTATTCTTAGTCCCAAAATAACAGTCTTAAGACACAAAGCTCCCTGACCACAACATATTTATGGCAGAGTACTTGCCTTTGGGAGATTGCTTAGGAAGAAGAATCATCTCTCGGGTAACCTGATCCCACCACTGAGCCCAGTTTAACATAATGCTGTACTCTGCATTATTAACTCCATCTTCATTGCATTGCAGGAATGAATCCAGAACAGGAATGTGGATAGACAGATCTTGTTCTTTTCTCCAGGAACTGAAAATGAGAACAAAACATCTCTATCTCTATGAGTTCCATGTCATTTATCTACTCTTCCTGGTGAGTTCAGATTTTCAAGCTAGCCACCTTGTTCCCAATACAACCATTTCCAATGAACAATGAAAGTTTGCAGCCTACAGCACAGTTAGGCACAACTGCTAACAACCAGTTGAGTAAGAAGGAAAATCATCTCACACCTTCCATGGAAAGAAAGCTTGCAGCTGGAGAAAGCTGGATCAAACAAGGAGTCACTTTTTTGCTGCATGGGTGGAGATTCAAAACCTCACACAATTCTCATCACATCACTGTTGGTAAAGATTATGTTTTTAAAAATTGTGGCTGAAGATCTATTACCTGGGCTGGGCTGTAGTCTTTCCCTTCTCTTGGAAAGTGCTTGCATAGACATTTTCCACCTTATGCACGAAGTCTATCATTTCCTTCTCAGCTTCAGAAAAGTAGTTTTCCTCTTTCAGTATGTTCACCTTAAGTCAGACCAAAACATTAACTAGCAATGCAGTTTGCACCCTAACATCAAAGGCACTGCAAAAGCAACTCCTTAAAGGGTTTGTTGTCAAATCAAAAATGTAAGCAGGAACTGGAAGTGGTCTAGAACAAAACAATGTGGTGTGGATCCCTGATGGCACTGACGTCACTGCAACAGGATTTCCACACCAGCTACTAATGCCAAAGAGACAACAAGAAAGTGAAGTCATCACTGGGACTTGGGTGAAAACTAACACCATTTGTGAGGTGGGGGCAGGCAGTAGCAGCAGAAGTCACCCAGGAATACACCCTGTACATGCAGGTGAGGCATATGAAATTAAAGGCCACAAGAACCAAAACCCATGCAAAGGTTTTCCCCCGCACTCACCAAGAAGTCACGAACACGGTGATCAGTTACATAGAAACATATTTTGCGCAGCTGTTCCATCACATTGAAGCCCTAGCAAAGAAGGGGAAGGGTAGAAGAGTTTACACAATAAAGTATTAATGCCATGTTTTCTCTCATAGGCTTTCTTTTGTGCGTACGTATCTACAAAGGATTTCTGGGCTCAGCTGCAGCTTGCAAAGGACTGAAGAAATTTCAACAACAGATTGCGAAATGGACTTAAAATGCTCAACCCTTAAGAACTCCTGCCTCCCTTCCTCAGACAAATTATTACTATTACTGTTGGTTTCTTTTTACAGCCAAGTGTCTCAAAGTGACTTACAAAATAAAAATACCCGAGGTATGAAAAAATATTAAAACCAAATATAAAAATGGCAATAAAACAAGAACTAAAGTGCTTATCCAAATATATGTACATAAAAGGAACATATACTACCCTTTTTAAAAAGATGACTGCAGAAAGTGACAACAGACCTATGTTACCCACCCAATTAAGAATCAAATGCATACACGTACACATATATAAACGTCAGTGCGTTTTTACCCTTCAATGGATCATGCCCACACTTATTTTTCTCCTATGTTAGATACTTCTCTCCCCCTCCACCCAATTAAGCAGAATATGACAGGAAAAAGAAAATCCTTAATGAGTTCAACTCCCATTGTTAACTCGCCAAGGACCCCAATGGCCCTTACTTTAGCACCTGAAGAAGCAAAGCCAATCCCTTGCTGTGTGTACATGCAAATACACTGAAGCAAGCACAGTAGATCAAGCCACGTTCTGGACATGCATTACTCACCATGTTTCTTAAGAGTTTGGAGGCTTCTTTGACATCATCCTTCAGAAGGCTTTTGTACACCAGATCTAGTCCTATCTGGGTCAGTACCTTGAGATTCTGGGCAGGGTTACCTGCCATCCGGAAGAAGGTCTGAGCCTCCAGGAGCTTGTTGTTTAATATGGCTTCAGCAACTGTTTGCTGAAAGAGCAAAGAAAGGCAGGCAATGCAACTAGCTGCTTTTGAAAAACACCACGCCTGACATTCAACCTCTTTCCTGAAGGATCAGGAGAGGCAAGTTGGGGAATGGCGGAGAAGTGGGTGGAAGTTGTTAAGAGCACACAATCCAGTCTTAAGAACACAGGAAGTCACCTGCTTTAGCTGAGATTCCTGCATTGCAAGGGGTTGAACTAGATGACCCTTGGGGTCCCTTTCAACTCTACAATTCTATGATTATGAGGAAGAGGGAAAATGTCTCTCTTGCTACTTTCCCTCCATGCTACCACTTGATCATTCTGGTATCCCTTCCTACATATTTTCCAGTTCCAGGATATCCTTTTCTGTTATGAGGCAGCCAGAACTGGACACAGTCTTCCATTGCTATACTATCAAGTTGTACTTTCAAATCCTTCCTTAGCACACAACTTTTCAAAAGTTGCTCCACAAGTTAATGTTTTTATTGTGCTACCTGCCTTTCATTTCAATGGGAGTGTTTGGCATGCAGTCTCTAGCTCTCTCACTGAAATCAACAGGACTTCCAAATGCTTAACTATGGCTGGATTCTGCCACAAACGTGGCTTTAGGTCACTAATTTTTCCTTGGGATAATGAAATTATTTAGCAAACAGACACAATGTCTTGGACAATATATGTTCAGGCGTTGTAGAAACTGATGCTGTGGTTACCTCTGTATTGAACTTTTCCCACTTCTGGCTTTGTTCTATGCAAGGCACGTCTTCTTCTTCAAGATCGCACGCGAAGCTGATGGCACTGGAAGGCTTGTGAGGGAACTTTATCATAAACATCCTAAGTTTATTGATGTAGCTGGTTAAAATATCAACACATCTGTCCAGATTTTCATCCAGTTCTGTGAAGAGTATCGGGAAGACACTTAACGGAAGGAACGAATGAAAACATCTCCCTGGGAGACTGGCAACACTAAAGGCAGTCCAATGAACATTAACATATTCAAAGACATATCCCACCACATCCTGTTCTGCTTGCACTGGTGCAGAGGAGGAGAAAGACGTTCTCCCCTTCATTCCTCTCCTCATTACCAGTGGTGATAGTGACAGCAGGAACACAGGGAAGCCTGCCTGGGCCACTCACCTGCCCACTCACCCAGGTGCACTCACTCATCAACAAAGGAGTCCAAATATAGTATAGAGAGAAACACACAAGATGCAAAAGTGCCGAAGCCCATAGTATGAACCGACTGTAAGGTACTGACCCCTCCTGACCGAGTACAGGTGCTGGTCCCGCTAGTCCAAATGACTAGGTTGTTAAGTCAGCTCAAATCCTGGAACACTGACTTAATTGTTTTATGAATCACAGCTTTACAGCCCATACAGCGACTATGATTGTCTGCGTGTTTATTCATGAGCACATCCCATGGAGTCCAAAAGGGAACACCTCCAAGTATGTGTGTATAGGATTTGGACATTACGGTAATGGGAGAAAACAACTATACACTATTCACTGAGCTGAGGCCTGAATCGCTCCTCCTCTTCTCTCATCAAATATCACCACTGGAGAGTTTTTTTTTAAAAAAGGTCACATGCAGGAGCACACAGCTTGCACATGAAAATAGCTCAAATAATAGAAAGGTTTCATGGCCCGTTACGGGGGAAATGCAGAGCATGATGATAATTCACACAACACAAGCACAACCGTTACCTTCTCTGTGGATACAAATTTCACGGAGCTGTTTGTTAAGAAAGGACAAGGTGAGGTTCAGCAGCTGCTCAGAGAAATGCTTGCTCTGTGCTTCCAAATCATTTTCTCGGATTGCCATGCAAAGCAAATCTAAGGCTGGTGTAAGCTCTTCCATGCCTGTGTGAGAAAAATTAAAGCAGGAAATGACCAGACGATCACTTTAAAATGTCCTCCCCCACAAAAAAAAAAAAGATTCTCAGAAAAGCACAGCTTGCCCCCATCTTTTATACGGTATCTATTTACCCCATTGCACTTTCTGAAAACACAGGGCATATTCCATCTCTCCCAAGAATGCTTCGCTCAGCATAGTATGCCCTTATATAGCTCTCATTATTTTCTATGTGTCTTGTGCAGCATTAATTTCACACGAGCTGTACCACAGTGAACTTCTTTCATCTTCACTACGCCAGCCTTTCCTAACATGGAACTTTCCAGATATTTTGGATCGCAACCAGTCTTGGCAACAGTCTTGGCAGCCATGTTGGCTGGGGCTGATGGGAACCGTACCGAGCTGTCAACCATCCTTTTTTTTGCATTGGGAAACGGCCATAGCTGTCAACTTTCCCTTTTTTTACAATGGGAAACGGTGCTGGAATAAGAGAATTTCCCACAAAAAAGGGAAAGTTGACAGCTATGGAACCATAGTCCAAAATATATGGAAGGCATCAGGCAGGGGAAGACTATACTATGCTTTGTGAAGGTCTGTGTCAAAGCAATGTCCATTTCAGCATTCACATTGTTTTACTTACTCTTCAAGTAAAAATTTGACATAGTGCTTGCAGGCTGATCTTGTAAGGAGCAAGTTGCAGAGGGACTGAAAATATTCTCTTTGTTCTTTAAAAAGAAATCCACTGTGTCCAGCTGACGGTTCTCTAAGCCAGCCTAAACAGCAACAACAGTATCACTGTTAAAAAATGCAGCAACATGTAGAAACAGAAGTTCTTAACTAAGGGAACTGGTATTCTTTTTGAAGAAGAAGGAGAGTTTGGATTTGATATCCCGCTTTTCACTACCCGAAGGAGTCTCAAAAGTTGAAAAGTTACTTTCTGCCAATTTCCAGGATGGTTTAACAACAAGGCAAGAACAAAGTACTGCAAAAAAGCATCCACCCAAGAATGCAATTAAATAAGCCAAAAAGTCATGCAACAAGACAAGAGAGCCTGTTTTCCCCAAACACTATTCCACTAGGGACCCATAAGGGAGGCTTCATGAAGGAGGGTGGAATGTCCTCCTATCTGTCAGAAAAATAGATGCCCAGCAGGTGAGAACTTCCATTTGTCTTTTTGTGGGAGGACTTTCCTAGATAGGATGTGCAGCACAAATCAGGAAAAGGAGGATCACCTCATGCCGAAAATACTGCAGGAGAATCAAAAACTAGGGCTGGAGGACAGAGTCACCAAGAGCAGTCAGTTCTGTCATGCTCCACAATTTATCTACACGGCAGCTCCGCATATTACTTTGGGAGGTGCCCTTTCCAAGCAGCCTGCAAAGGCTGCAGATTAAATAAAATCAAAATAAACATTTGAGGCTGTCAAAAAAAAAGAATCCCCTGTCAGCTGCAAGATCCCACCACTCCCAGCACTGAGGGATGTGGGAGGCACAGAACCTCAAGGGCCACAAGTGTTTCTTTACCTCCAAGGCATGTATGGGAATAGAGCATCTTCCCCATCCATTGAGCTGGCAAAGAGAATCTACAGTGCCAGCACTTCCATGGATGATCAGTCTATTCAAGAATTCCTCTTGAGTCAAGCCAAATAGAACCAAGGAGAGGCCGTGCTCTAAGGGTTATAATAAATAAAAGAAGAACTTATTCACCTGTCATATCAAACATGATCTATATGGTACTTTATGAGAGTGAATGCAATCTTCTTGCATTGCCCTCAGTGGTGTCAATACTTACAAAGAAATGCTTCTGGTTTCTAGACTGCAGACTTTGGTTTTTATTTGCAACTAAAAGATGCTCACCTGAAAGGATGGGACATAACTGCTCCTCTCTGTTACACTCCACAAAAAATGATTTTTTGCCCACACAAGAACGCTTCACGTCTTGGGTCTCCAAATCCCACAGAAGAAGAATCAGTCCTTCACTCTCACTTGAGAGAGTGAATAATGCACTAAATCCTGTCACAGATTTACACTCAAGTTTCACACCATCTTCTAGTCCTCCTAAATCTATGCTCTTCCATAGTCTGTCTCTTTTGCCTGTGTTTTGGGGATCTTTTCCTCTTGAGTTTGAAAGGACATGAGCAGCATCATGCAGAAAGGAGGCCTCAGAAGCTTCACGAGTCTTACAGTCACAGTGCTCTAGATGCAAAGGATACTGACACCAAGGCAAGAAAACGTTGGCTGCCAAATTTGAAGAATTAGATCTTTTTGCTGTGCCAAACAATGAAGACAAATGTGCCTTCCAGGATCTGGAAAAAAGGAGAAAAATCACACCAACGTTTTTAAGAATGAATCTAAGAATTATCTGTAGTTGCTTTACTTGAACAAAAAGGATATGTAATACAGATAAATAGAATGGATAAGTATAAATAGTTTCTTGCCATCAAAACAACTGCAAACTAGTCCTGGGGGGGAGGGTGTTTAGACATACTTGTGCATCTATTTAGAAATGATGCCACATGTCTAAGCTTATACTAATTCATCCTAACATTCTAAAGCTATTTTACCAGCAGTATCAGCAGGAACAGCAGGAACCAGAGAGCTAAAGTGGCAAGTAGGACTGAACAAACATATCCCTCTTTTCCACATAGATTAATAATGCAAGGCAGAAGTTCTGTAGATATACCTGTCAGTCCGAAATGGATGCTGCATAAGTTTCATGCTGTAATCTGAACTTCTGAGGTCATCCTCATCTGTCCCCTCCAACTGTTCTACAGGAAGGTTGTCAAAGTTTTTCTTGCAAATTAAATGCTCAGGATATTCTCTGTAGGGGAAAAGTGTTTATTTATAAGTAAGATGATTTCAACTCCACCTTTCAACCCTCAAAAAGTTCCCTATAACAGTTAATCTCCTTTTTTAAAAAAATTGAATTTTCACTGACAATAAATTATAACAATAAAAAACTGTGAGCATTAAAACAGTCATTGAAAGCAATTTAAGCAGCAGGGGGGAAGTGAGATTAAGACCACAAATGTCCAGTACAATAAAATGTTTTAACCATTTTCCTAAATGTTTCAAGAGAGCAGGACCATCAGACTTTTTGGGGGAGAGAGAGAAAGAGAGGGGGGAGGCTAGAACTAGCAAAGAATTTAAAAAGTGAAAATCTGCCTGCCCAATACCACTTTATAGCATACTGTGGCCAACCTACTTGAAGTATAAATGGAGGTCAATAGCCACAACACAACTGGAGCTGTTGGCAACCACAGCAACACTGAGATCATAGGATATATTTAACAGTGTAAGAGAAGACATGATGTCCAGACACTTCTCATCTTGCCCCCCTGTTTGATAGAGGGAGACATCAACATGGGCAAGGTAGGCACCATCCGTAGCATCGAAAATATCTTTACAACAATGTTAAAGAAAAACACTTTCTGAGTCACATGAACAGGCACACATGCAAAGGAAAACCCACCATCATGACACAGCAATCCTATGCATGTTAACTTAGACCTAATGTGCAAGACCACTGGACACTGTTTCGAATTGAGATAGTAGACTGAACCATTCTAAACTGCATGCATTTGGACACCTCTTAAGATATTGCAACTGTCAGGCACATGGCTAGAACAATCCTCTTCACAGGAAGATTTGGCGCTCAAGAAAGCAAGCATGATAGAGAAACAGGCTGTGTCAATGCACAGTGAGACAGAGCAAGGGAAACTGGGACCTTCAGGTATCACAGCACTCCAATCTTCTCTGCAAGATAGAGAGGGCCCCTGCAAGAATCAGAGTCAGAGGCTTAGTTAGCACCAAGTCTAGTGACACGCTGGCGGATAAAGGTACAGGTGCACCCACCCGAAGAACAAAGACTCCTTGAAAATAAAGTGTTACTTGTGAGGAAGCTCCTCCTCATGAGAAGACCAAACTCCTCAGGCCAGAGGTTTTCAACCTTTTTGAGTCCATGGCTCCCTTAACCAACTACATTCTTTCTGAGGCACCTGTGGGGGCTCAGGAGTCCTGTTATGTCACCCCTTGCAGACAAAGCTGGCAGCCTGTGGAGTGTTCCCTCAGCCTCCTCTCCTCTCTCCTTGGGAGTCCTCTGGGCAGCTACAGCTGCTGCCCATGGTCTCTGAGCTGCCCCCCACCCCAAAGAGAGGTGCCTCCTCCAACTGCCCCACAGGGGCCTAGACCTTGTCTGTCCATTCCCATCAGCAAGGCCTGGAAGACTGGCTGGCTGGGCTTCCTTGCCCACTTGCTTGTTAACTTCAAGGCTGCCTCAGCTCCTGGCAACCAGTTCCCCGTGGCCAGCCCCAGAGGCACCATTTGCCTGGGGAGCTTGTAGCCAGGGCTGCTACAACAGCTGTGCAAGGCTTTGGGAGGCAGAGATGTAAGAGGGCATCAGAGGAGAGAGGGGAGGAAAGAGGGACAGAAGCCAGTATTGCTGCAGCACTCCGGACCATCATTCAAGGCACCCCAGGGTGCCACAGCACACTGGTTGAAAATCACTGCCTCAGGCAATCCAGATAGCCTCCAGCTGTGCTCTGGGTGGAACTCTGAAGCTTCCTGGTTAAAAGTCTCCAGTTGCTGGCAGAGTGCTTGAACAAAATCCTTGCATTAGCACCCTGACTTGCCTTGTGACCTAATGTGTTTTGACCTTGTTTTGATCCTGGATTGTTTCTGCATCTTACCTTTTGTATTACTCAAGGCTAGCACTTTATTAAGAGACAAACAACAACAAAAATATCCATTTATATATCTCAGTATTTGTCTGTTTCTTAAGAATTACTGAACAACACAGAACTATCTGCTAGTGTTTTATTTTACTGCTTATATTATACATTTGTTTTGCAAACCACTCTGTGCTGGAGGAAGGGCAGGATTTTAAAACTCGATTTAAAAGGATACATATCCATCCAGATTCCTCTAACAAGAAAAGAACACCTCTGCAAAAGGCAACATCTACTATCCTTTCCAGAGCTTCTGATGACAGATCAAGAAGAAAGCATTCCTCCAACTTTTCCACTTTCAGTTCTTCTCCAAGAAAAGCAAGTTGTGCAATAATACAGTTGTTGAGCAGCATCAAAGCTTTGCCATTTTTAAATGACAGCACTCTCAAAGAGGAGATTGAAGATAAACCTGCATGATGAGGACAAAAGGGATATTTTCAAATTCTAAGATGCAGTAACAATAGGTGCAGAGAAACAAGCGATACAGCACAGTCCTAATAAAGTTAAATGGATCACCCATCCTACAAGTGACAAAAGTCAGGCATATCCGTCTGCATTCAATGTTTGAAATAGCCCTACCAACGCTTATAAGCATTACCTGTCTACAGCAAGTTACAACTCATGGGCTAAGAGGTCTGCAATAGATACCATATGACATATTTTGTTTTCTAGTCACTGCTGAAGAATGGCCTCCAAATTAATAAACAAATTAATAAACTAGTATCTTACATCTTGAATGAATGTTATACTCACTAATATTTTTAAGTTTGATGAGCTGCTTCTGCGTATCTTCACTGCAGCTCTGCAAGAGTTTTGCATCACATTTTCCAACCTCTAGATTAATTTCATATACGAAAAGTTCATGGGTCTTACTGACAGCAAGTAGTTTAAGACTGTCCACTGGAAGGTCCTCATCTTCCACACTCTCCCATGTGAAGCTAGGAAAACAATACTTAATACATGAGCCATACCTCCAATTGTTCTTCTTTGGAATTTTAAGTATGCTGTACCTTTTAGAGACAAATTACTTAACTGAATTACATTACTGTCCACTTGCACAAAAAATGATCACAAACTTAGAAGAACACAGCAGTTGAAAAGGACAACCAACATACAATCAATGAAACAAAAACTCTATGGAGTGAAACCAATAATAATCTACTTGGGTTTACAATTTTGTCTATTTCTCTAACAAGAGTAGTAATACTTCCGATTTATCCAAAGAAAAAATTACAAGCAACTCGATTTCATAACAGAGGTAGGAAGGGACCAGAAGGTGAACTGGGGAACTATAGATTCTGACAGCTCCTTTTACATGGATGCTCACAGCCTCACAACAGGTGGGGCTGTTGCAAAATGGGGTGCTGAGCCAGAGAAGTGGTTGATTCAAGTAAAACTGGGCAGTAACGGGGAGGGCACTGGATAAACCATCCTCAGTGGTGCGGCTAGATGATTTTGGACTTAATGGTCTGACAGCCCCCCCCCCTTTAGACAACTATGTGCATTATTGCCATCATGAAGGCCAAAACTGAAACTTCTCTTCTCTCCCTCACCTGCAATCCATGCTCTACAATTACTTCCACATTCAAGGGTTGCCAACAGAGGCTTTTCCTGATGTGTCTCCAGCCCCCTCTCCTAAAATAAGGTTTTAAAGACGCAACAGGATAGTTTGTGTGGTGTGTCCTTAGTTACAATGCAGGGTGGGGCGTACCCATGACAATTCCTCTGATTTGCAAAGGTGCTAAAGGCCCAGAAAAAGTTGGTGAGACCTAATGATGATATTACTAAGGTCATATGCATCTTTTATCAATGCATCATCATGAATACAGCAACAACCCCCCACTTACTCTTCCCAGGCGCCGGGCTGGGCGATACTGCCGTCCCCTCTGGGCCCGTCCTGCCCGCCGTCGAGCCGGGCTGACACCAGCCCCGTCAGGCGCATCTCCGCCCCCGTCACGGTTGCCAGTGCGTCTCGGCCGCCGCTGAGCTTGGCCCGGGTGATTCCCTGGCTGGGGCTGGGGAACGGCTGCAGGAGAACGCGAAGCGACCCAGCCTCCGACGCCGCCATTCTCTTCTTTCCCCTGAGAGAACCACGACCGCCGGGTCCGTGGGTCTCCTCAGAAACCTACCGCGGCCGCCGCCATCTTGGGGCAGAGCCACAACTAGAGAACGAAAGCCGGGAGGGCGGAGGCCGACGCTCTTCCTTCGGACTAACCTTCCCAGAATGCCTCGCGGGGACAAGCTGCCACACGACGGGCGGCGAGTGAGAGCATTGCGAATCGGGAAATGTAGTCCTCGCCGCGCGGAAAGCAGGGCGAGCGAGCGCATTGGACGGCGGGAAATGTAGTCTTGGTTGAGTAGTGCGCGTTTGTGAGTACTGTGTGTACAGCGTCGCTTTGCCTGTGGAGCGCCCCGCCCATCCCAAGACCGGAAGTGCCCGCGAGGGCCGCCTGACGGGCTGCGGGCGGGCCGGTTGATGGAGACTGCGAGCGGGCTTGGCTCGGGGCGGGATGCTTTCGCTGGGGCTGCTTTGGCGGGCGCTCTCTAGCGGGGGGCATGAGGACCGGGAAGAGAAGGACGACCATCAGGCCCACCACCGGCCCGAGGCCCCGAGCAGAATCGCCGCCGCTGCCATGGAGCAGGAGCAGGAGCGGGCCCTGGAGGTCTACGGTCAGTGGCTCCCCAGCCCCGTCCCTATCCAGGCTTAACGGGGCGGGAGGTCTTTCGCGGCCCAGGACCCTGCTTGCCTCGCAGTTGGAGGAGGGGGTGTTTAAAAAGAAAACCGAAACCTTGAAGCGGTGTACGAAGAAAATAAAGCAATAAGATAAAAAATTAAAAACAAAAAACCCCAAAGCAAGTCTGTAAATCATTCAGTACATAAAATCAACAATAAACCGAAAACAGTTTAAACTTACACACCTCCTCTCGTCTGAAACTACAAGGCGCTAAAAATGCATTGAGACTGCAGCACAAATTAAACCAGCAGCCAGGTGTGTCAAGAGTGTGCACGTTAAAATATACAAATTTTTATTTCTAATTTTTACGAGAACTTACTTATACAGCCCACTGCCACTAATGACTAGCCAGAGGAAATAAATGCGTTTTTGGCAGAGGGGCCCAATTGATTCTGGTGTTGGCATTTGCCTGTGTGTCCCAGAAGGGAGGGGCTTCCAAAGAGGGGGCTGCTACCCAAAAGGCCTTCTTCCCCTTGCTTATGGCCTATGGGCTCTGTGGGCACAGCCAGGAGGGCCTCACCAGACTGCCCTGGCTGCTAGGCAGGGAGCTACGGAAGAAGGCGATCCCTCGGGTACCTGTTCAGGGTTTTATAAGTTGGAACGTAACCCTCATCCAGTAATTTATTGGCAGCTAGCATGAGGCTCTTTTAACCACACTGCAACATGTGCGTGACAACAGTATGCCAACTAATACATTTTGCGTTGGCTTTAACTTCCAGGTCACTCCTGAGGGCAGCCCCACATAGAGCTTATTGCAGTGGATCCCAAACTTTTGGGGGCCACTACACTTTTGGTTCGATAAACTCATCCCCACTGCCTTTAGCCTTCCCGATAAAAAGCATGATTCATAATAGTGGTTTGCATGACCCATGCAGGAAGATAATAACAATCAAATTCCAAATTGTAACAATTAATTGCACATTTTTTAAAAATCCAATTTTAGTTCAATTAATCTAACAATAAATAAATAATTTAGTTTAATTAATTCAACAAAGCTGTTTAACTTGATCCAGTGATACCAGCTTTTCAAAGTCTGATAGTCATTTACATCTCCAGCCCCCTTGCCTCTTACCTCCCCCCACTCAGGTAATCCCTTGCCCAGGTTTATTGCAATAGTTCCTTTCTTGAGGATAACAATGCATGAGTCACAGTGGCAAAATTATTTCCAATCCAAAAGAGACCAAAAAATAAATAAATCCAAATCCATTCCACAGTACCCATTTGCTTACAGGCTCACTGGTCATGAAGCAATGAGCCTCAGAACACATTTCATATGCTGTTTTTATCATTTCTCATTTGAAATGTCACTTGCAACCTTTGTTCCTCCAAAAGGCCAAGAGGGACCAGATTGTGAAGAGTCCTGGCAAGGCTTGTGTCAAACTCCCTTTTATGTCACAAGCAAGTTGATTTGCAGCTGACTCCAGGCCTAGAGTTTGACCACTCAACCTTTCCCCCATAATTAGACACTTGTGATCTGTTTGTTTCTGCTTAGATATAATTCGAACTATCCGGGACCCAGAGAAGCCCAACACGTTAGAAGAACTAGACGTCGTAACAGAAAGCTGCGTTGAAGTGCATGAAATTGGGGAAGATGAATATTTGGTCACAATCAGGTTTACACCAACAGTACCTCATTGCTCTTTGGCCACTCTCATAGGTAAGGGGGTGCTTTGAGCAGTTTGTGAAGTTGCCAGTTTTATGATGTTAAGTAAAGAAAGATATCGGACAGCCAAATAACAGGACACTCAGTTCTTCTGGAAGCATTTCTGGATTTGTGTGTTGAAACATGCAGCAGCATTGTGAATTATTGAAGCTGAATGGGTTGCAGGACCTTTCATGTTGAAAAAAATGTTTCCTTTAGGGATAGGCTTCTTTGGAACCAATTTAATCTTTGTTTTTTGCAAGGCAGACTGAAAACGGCGTCCCTGTATAAAGCTCAACACATTAGTGTCCTGATCCCAATCAGAGCTCATGTCGTGGCAGTGTGTGGTGCGAAACCCTTCAGTCTTTCACAGCTTATTACCAAATTGTGAAACAGTTCTGTGCTTGAAAGCAGATTTCAAAAATGGATGCCACTCACTTCATTTCCCAGCCTATTTTTTAGAGCAAGATACATTGAGAACCAAGGCAAGCTCTCCCTCACATGTTTATAAAACTGAATTACAGATGGTTGGGCAATATGCTTTGCTGCATGACCACATGCCACCAACTCTTTTGGTAGAAAGATAATGGAAGCGTAGTGCTTGAAAAGAAAAATGACATTTTTTTTCTTTAAAATGCAGGGCTGTGTTTGAGGATCAAGCTGCAGAGATGTTTGCCTTTTAAACACAAGGTATGCACTTTGTACAGTTTCTTTGTATTTCTAAAAACATACTGCAGCTGACTCTCCAGAAATGCATGTTTAGAGGGCTTTATCTGGCCACACATTCCACTTCCAACTTCCCCCAAAATGTTTTGCATGTTTGCTTGTATGGGGAATTTCAAGGGGTGGTGTTATCTGTTGCTCATGCAAAATGTGGTCTTAGAAGAGGATGCGCAATGAAGAAACACAGAGTGCTTCTGTTGGCAGGATTTCCAGAGGGATTGCAACCATGCTAGTCTCTTGCAGGAAGAACAACACAGTTTTGTGACTAACACATTTATTGTTGCATAAGCTTTCACTCTCTGCAGTCTACTTCATCAAGTACACTTCATGCATCTGGTGAAGTGGTCTGTAGTCTACCAAAGTTTAAGTCAGGCTTTCTCAACCTCAGTCCTCCAGATGTTTTGAGAGTACAATTCCCATCATCCCTGCCCCCTGGTCCTGCTAGCTAGGGATCATGGGAGTTGTAGGCCAAAAACATCTGGAGGGCCGAGGTTGAGGAAGCCTGGTTTAAGTCATAATAAATTTGTACAAGAATCATATAATTTTAGAGTTGTAAGGTACCCAAAGAGTCATCTAGTCTGTCTTTGCAGGACAGGAATCACAGCTAGTCACAGTCTTTAAGGTACCATAAGATTCTCAGGAGACTGTATCATGTACACAGCTTTGGTAGGCATGTGAGAACTGCCAGATTAAGTTACCTTCAGGTAACGTAACTTTCGGGTTGCCAATACGGCAAACCTGGAAGTGTATTCTTGCGGGTTTCACCACACGCGCATGCGCAGAACATTCGTATCCAGAGGGTCCACTGTATAGCAAGCCATCAAAACAGTATTGTGTATTCTGTGCAGATGCATACCTGTTCTATAAAAACATCTTAAGCAGTCATTTTCTCTCTCATGTAGTTGGAAATCTACATTTCAGAGGGAGCGCATTCCACTGAGGAGGATAGTAAGTATGTCTTCAGCTTGCGTTGGGGAATAAAGCAGCCTCTTGAGACACATCACCAAGTGTGTGTGTTGAATTTTCCTGTTGAGCATGTCTTAAATCCTCTTGTGTGGCAGTCAGGCTGGGAGGGCCTGGCACCCAGCACCATAGGAAGTGATGCACCATAGGAAGTGATGCACACCACGCTGAAACACAATAGCTTCTGCTTTCATACTTGTTTGCAAGATCTCTTGCAATCTTAGCATTGCATGACTTCTCTATTTATTTATCATATGCCCAAAGGTTCTAGGGCAGAAATACATAAAATTAAAAAACAAAGTTAAACAATATTGCTGAAACTGGCCGTCATAAATTCCCTACAAGCAGAAGCAATAAAACCCAACCCAATGTACCGTTCCCACAGGAAACACCAAACTTCTTGTTGTTGTTCAGCCGTGTCTGACTCTTCGTGACCCCATGGACCAGAGCACACCAGGCACACCTATCTTTCACTGCCTCCCACAGTTTGGCCAAACTCATGCTAGTCGCTTCGAGAACACTGTCCAACCATCTCATCCTCTGTCGTCCCCTTCTCCTTGTGCCCTCCATCTTTCCCAACATAAGGGTCTTTTCTAGGAAGTCTTCTCTTCTCATGAGGTGGCCAAAGTACTGGAGCCTCAACTTCAGGATCTGTCCTTCCAGTGAGCACTCAGGGCTGATTTCCTTAAGGATGGATAA
This sequence comes from Lacerta agilis, assembly GCF_009819535.1. Classification (NCBI taxonomy): domain Eukaryota; kingdom Metazoa; phylum Chordata; class Lepidosauria; order Squamata; family Lacertidae; genus Lacerta; species Lacerta agilis. The sequence goes on along the minus strand of NC_046324.1, from coordinate 26,186,031 downwards.
GTTTGATCTTTTTGCTGTCCATGGGACTCTCAAGAATCTCCTCCAGCACCATAATTCAAAAGCATCAATTCTTTAAAAAAGAATTAGATAAATTCACAGAGGAGAGCTGCCTCCGTGGGTCGGAGGCAGCACTGCTTCTGAATATCAGTTGTTGGAAACCACAGGAGTGGAGAGGTACTCAGGTCCTGCTTACAGGTTTCCCACAATAGGCATCTGGTTGGCTGCTTCTAATGTTCTTACCTTCCCTAAAAGCCCGGTAAGACGGTGATGAGATCTAAAAGTTGCAGGCATTGGACAGCAGATTGTGGGAGGCATTCACTGAGCTCTGATACTTGACAAATCTGTGTTTGTCTCTGTAAGACTTGCATCTTTGTGCGCACACACTGTGTGTGTGTGTTGCGATATTGTAGTGCATTTCTGTTGATCATTAACCAAAGACTTCTTGTTTGTCTTTCGTCGTGCTGCAGTTAACAAGCAGATAAATGACAAAGAGAGAGTCGCCGCTGCAATGGAGAATCCTCACTTGCGGGAGATTGTGGAGCAGTGTGTTCTGGATCCAGACTAGCAACCGTGACAGCAGCTCCTGTTGACCTGGGATCTTTCTGGCACTTTGGTGTTCATGTCTTTTGGGGGAGGAATGGAGGCCTTGAATTTGATACTGGACAGTTCTTTGTACCTCCTGTATATTTTTAATAAATTATTTTATAAAAAATCCATTTAAATTACGAAGGAGAGTGAGCCATGTATAGTCTTAGATTAATTTTGAAGGATTGTGAGAAGCTCATAATTTTTTTAAAAAAATTATGAAACCATTCTGTTGCCACCTCATGAATATACATTGTAATTTTAAACAACTGATTTTGAAGATTGAATTTTACACATTGTTATGATGGAATGTGTTTGATTAGCTGCCGGTGTGAGAGATAAATAAAATACAGAGTTTTAGAAACAGAAGTTGTCTTCAATTTCAGGAAAACTTCCCTGTAAGTTTTTTTATGGTGTAAACCAAAGTAGATTAAGAAAGATATATTTAACTAGGCATTTCTGAAGACAGGTAAAAATAATGTGGTGGCTGCAACCTTATAGATATTTACTAGACAGTAAAGTACCACTGTAACCTGTAGAACTTACATAAGCTCAGAAGTTCTGCAAGCTTCAGTGGTACTTTACTGTCTAGGGCTGGATTGCCACTGAGTCTGTTCTGTTTAATTAAGTTTGATCAAGTTCAGGTTGTAGCCAGCTTGCAAAAAGAAATTGGTTCATACAGAAATTCTAACAACACCTTGCAATGTGAAATTTCTTGGCTGGTAAATTGCCTTTCTTCCTGTATCAAAAACAAACTAGTCTTTTTATTTATTACAGCAGCATCAACAAGTGCACGTAAAAGTGGCTCGTGAAGTCATGCAAAATAAGAATTAATTTTTAAAAATGTCATTGGAAACATGAAAAAGAGGCATTAATTAAAGGCGTGATGAGGAAAGGACCAAGATAACTCTTAATGAGGAATTCTGATGTACACTGAGCACCTTTGGAAAGTTTTTGTGGAAATTTTCTGAAGCAAAGTTTTTTTCAATATTCAATTTTGTTAGAATTTAACCAGTTAAAAAGAACCTTCATTTCCCTAGAAGTGTTCTAAGGAATAAGTTAAATATTTCCTTCAACTTTAAGCTGTAAGTAATAGCTGCTTTTCATCTTGGAACGAAAGGAAGATAGTCATAGCGGTGCAATAAAGGACAATATTTTTTACTGGAGTGTAGTACTGTGCTGTAATGCTCTCTGAATTCTGCTTTGTGCCTTCTGTTCCTGACAGTGTCCTGTTATGCCAGAAGCGGTTTAGTCACGCTGGCCACATGACCCAGAAAGGTGTCTGTGGACAAACGCCTGCTCCCTTGGCCTAAAAGCGAGATGAGCACCGCAAACCCACAGTCGCCTTTGACTGGACTTAACCGTCCAGGGGTCCTTTGTTGTTGTTCAGTCGTTCAGTCGTGTCCGACTCTTCGTGACCCCATGGACCAGAGCACGCCAGGCACGCCTATCCTTCACTGCCTCTCGCAGTTTGGCCAAACTCATGTTAGTAGCTTCGAGAACACTGTCCAACCATCTCATCCTCTGTCGTCCCCTTCTCCTTGTGCCCTCCATCTTTCCCAACATCAGGGTCTTTTCCAGGGAGTCTTCTCTTCTCATGAGGTGGCCAAAGTACTGGAGCCTCAACTTCAGGATCTGTCCTTCTAGTGAGCACTCAGGGCTGATTTCTTTGAGAATGGATAGGTTTGATCTTCTTGCAGTCCATGGGACTCTCAAGAGTCTCCTCCAGCACCATAATTCAAAAGCATCATAATTCTAAAGGTCCTTTACCTTTTACCTTTACTACCCAGGCTCTTATAGTCAGGTGGGGGAGAAGACTCAGACTGTATCTTCCCCCCTCCATCTCTCAGCCAAGCTGGCACTGCAGCTGTCTCAACCACAGAAGCTTTGCTGTACCAAGGCAAGATTTTGGTGGCCTGTACCTGTTGGAAGGAGAAATCCCCATACTGTAAAAACTGTCTTTGCCATTGTTGTTTTGGTGCTGTTCCTTGCGAAGCCAGTAGATGACACTCCTGTGCTAATTAACACTTCCTGTGGGCAATGCTATTTCCAGCCTCTTGCTTGTCTGTGTGTCTATGGGGAGGGGGGCTGGGGAGCCTTTCTCAGCCCCAGAGACACATTTGCTTGCGGCTGATCTTCTGCCAGGGCCAGACACAAAACTGGGCAATGGATGCGACACTTGCCTTTGTATGGCAGACAGCCTTCCAGCCTCGCAGAAAGAAGCCAGAGGTTTCTCCTCCGCCCACTCTTCTCTCTCCAGGCAAGCGAGAGGCAGGATCATAGTTCAAGGACATTTTCCAGCCAAACAGAAGCACTCCAGAAGGCCATAGAGCAGGGCTGGTGAGTGCCATGGCCTGCGGAGGGTTCCAAGGGCCAGATACAAAGGTCTGGGGGCCACTTCCAACCCCCAAGCCTCCACCTCGTTAGTAATACAACTGACCATTTCTCACACTCGGGCACAATAGTCCAGCAGTGAATTGCTTTGGCTTTTCCCCGCAATCATTTAAACTTTCATATCCTGCCTTTCTTGCAAGGAAGTGTACCTGGTTCTCCCCCACCTCCCCATTTTATCTTCACAACAGCTCTGTGAGGTACGTTAAGCTGAGAGGCAGTGACTGGCCCATGGTCACCCAGTAAGCTTCATTGACTGGGGAGTGGATTTGAACCCAGGTCTCTCCCACTAAACCCTATACCACCCTGGGCATTGTCAGAGATGGCACGATCCCTGTTTGGGTATCTGGGGGCTGCATTTCATCTCATCCCCAAAATCCAGAGGTAACTTGGAATGTTCTCCAGCTAGTAACATGAAGGCAAGGAGCTGCCACTGAAGTTTCAGTTAATAGCATGTGCAGTTAACAATAATTATCAACCCACCCATCCCGCACACACATTAATTGTGCCACTATTGACATCCTAGCAGCTTCATGAGCTGAATGTGAGCTGGGTCCAAAATATCATGCAAGTGTGAATTATATGACGGTCTTCTGTTGGAGGGTGTCTCCTTTTGGGGAGCCGAGTGCTTTTTTTGTCTGTTATAGCTGATTGGAGGGTTTGTTTTACCTGTAGATTGGGGTAAGATGATGACCTACCAGTTTTCCTTATGTGATTTTTAAAAAAGTATCTTTTATTAAATTTTCAATTTCAAAAGTAACATTTTACATACTTTTGAATATCCAATGGCTCCCCTCCTTCTCCTTCCATGGTTCATTTTACATATCTTTCATTCCCACATATTTTACTATAACTATTTAGGTCAGTTCTCCACTTTATCATCACACATTGATTACACTGCTGATTTTATCTTAATGCTGTGTACAGTTATTTTCCATACAGTCAATAAATATTTTTCACTCTTCTTTAAATATATGTTCTTCTTGCTCTCTTATCCTGTATGTTAAACCTGCAAGTTCTGCATATTCTAACATCTTAAGCTGCCAGTCCTCTTTACCGGGGACCTCACTCACTTTCCATTTTGGGGCTAACAGAACTTGAGCCGCTGTTGTTGCATACATATAGAAACCTTTCTGACACCTAGGGATTTCTGTCTGAATTACTCCCAATAAGGAGGATTCCGGTCTTTTTGGCAAGGTTATTTTAAACACTTTTTTCAACCCATTATAAATAATTTCCCAATATCCTTTTACCTTTTTACATGTCCACCACATATGAAAAAAAGTTCCCTCCATTATTATTTTTTACATCTCCAACACATATCTGATTCTGCTTTATACATCTTAGCCAACCTACTGGGAGTTAGATATCATCTCTGAATCATTTTCATATAATTGTGATTGATTGATTTATTGCAGTACCTATGACAGTTTCTTCAATTTTCAGATGCACCCCCCCAGTCCAAAAAAGGCTGGAGACCTCAATGTTTAATCACACTTTTAAAATCAATTTTACTGGAAAAGGAATTAAGCTAAACTGACCTGACAATTTCCTGGATCTCACCATCATTATCCCTCTTTATTTATTTATTTTTTAAATCAATCCTTTATTTTTTAAATCAATCCTTATTTTTTAAATCAATCCTTTCCAATCCTTTGTACTGGAGGACAACTTTTTTTTGGGGGGGGGGAGCTGCATCTTCCTATTAGAAGCTTGCCAATTTCAGAAGTGTGTGTTTTGTCTTACGAGCTCTTGGTTGGATGCCAATGAAACTTTGTGAATTACTGTTTTTCAACGTGTTGATAATCCCTAGAATTGTATCTCTTCACACCTCCATTTCTTTTCTTTTTCTTTTTTAAGAAAAAGCCTGATCCTAGAAACTTGCCTCAATTGTATTTCTGTTATGGAATCTGTGGTTCCAGCCTGTTGCCTAGCTACCTCCTTCTCCATCCATCTCTGCTCCACCCCAAACAAAGGTTGTTAAACAGAATCCCTCTCCACTAATTTACACCTGGAATCTTTTCCCGTGGCTCTGTATTATTTGGAAAACTGAGCGTTTCCTTTCCTCTCTCATAGTAGAGGATGTGTGTTCCGTGAATGGAGCACACCACAGACAAAGTTCCCATCTGTGGTTGACACATGATTCTCTCTGGGGCTTGGGAAACAGACCTGCTGCTCAGAAACGATGGGAAGCGGGGGGTGGTACTCAGTTACACTCTCATAAATGTTTAGGACAATTCAAACATCTGTTGGGATTTCCAAGTATTTCGAACTATGACTCTTCCTTTGTAATGAGCAACCCTCTGAGGCACGAAACAGACCGTCCTCTGAAGACTGTGAAAATGAGATGTTGTAGCATGTTGACTTTCGCTCTGCGGACAGAGGAGTGGCCGCCTAAAACATCAGGAGAGTACCAGATTGGAGGAAGCTGATCTAAGGTGTCCAAGTGATGTACAACAATCAACTAGGACTTGGAAGAGAAATGTACGGGGTGTGTGTGTGAAAAACTCTTTGATATAAGAAGAGAGATGGCCAATGGCCCATCTGCTTCCATATCCTATTCTCACAGAGGCCAACCAGATGCATATTGGAAACCTTCAAGCTGGATTAGAGCACAGAAGCACTCTCTCTGTAGTTTCCAGAAGCTGGTATCCAGAAGCATTGCTGCCTCCAACTGCGCCAGAGGCAGAGCACAACCTCTATCATGGCTGGCAGATATTGATAGCCCTCTCCTCCTTGAAACTGGCTAATCCTCTTTTAAAGCCATCCAAATTGGAGGCTATCATCATCTCCTGTGGCCAGTGGCGGAGGCAGGGCCATCTTAAAGGGATCGGCCGCCCTGGTGCAACGATCCCTTGGCGCCCCCCGTGGGCCGCCTCTCCGCCCACCTCCCTCCCGCGCTGGCCGCCCCTCGGGGGGGTGGGAGAGCGGGGGATGAGGGGCGTGGCGCTGCAAGCCGGCCGCCCTCCGGAGCCCCAGCTGGAGCGCTGGGAAGGGCGTGCAAAGCCCCACGCTGCTCCAGCGCCACGCCCCTCATCCCCCGAGGGGCAGCCAGCGCGGGAGGGAGGTGGGCAAGCGGGGGATGAGGGGCGTGGCACTGGGCGGGCGCGGGTTGGGGAGGGGGCGTCCGGTATGCCGACGGGCTCACAGGGGCGCCCCGGGGGGGGCCTGGCGCCCTGGTGCACCGTGCCACCCAGCCCCTATGATGAGACGGCCCTGGGTGGAGGAAGGCTCCGTGCTACCCAGGGAAGCGAAAGGAGGAAGGCTCCGTGCTACCCACTCTGTCGTCGGGCCATGCGCTGCTGCTCCCGGGGCGACGGAGAGAGCGGTGGCGCATGGGGGTCACAAGGGGTGCCCCCCGCCACTCTCCACGCACCGCCGCTCGCTCCGTCACCCCGGAAGCAGCAGTGCTGTACAGACAGGGTGCCGGGTGGCGGCGCTCCCCTTGGGGAGTGGCGGGAGGGGCCGCCACTTGTCACCCCCCTCCCCTGGCACACGGGGCGTACCGCCCCCCCCCCAGCGACACCCCTGCCTGTGGCAGCTCGTTCCATAGTTTATGTGCTACACAGAGAAGTTCTTTCTCTGATCTGTCCTGAATCTTCCAGCATTCAGCTTCGGTGGATGTCCACAAGTTCTGGTGTTATGAGAGCGGGAGGAAAAAATATAATGTATAGCACTAAGAACTCATTGGAAAACCTTTCCCTGCTTATCATTCCCTTTGGAAAGAAAAGAGTTTTCACATTTCTTCTAATTCCTCCGGCCACCGTGTGTGAAGAAGGGACTTCGTGACGCTGAGAGGGGCCACAGTGTGCCTGCGTGTTCATTGACCCCCTCCCCACAGGATCCCTCCCACTGTGGCTGGTTCTTGCGGGGGTTGCAAGAGCTCCAGCCCTCATTTTTCTGCATGGCTGAGGCTTTGCAGATGTTCACCCCCGCTGGAAAATCTGCTTGAAAGCAATTCCTTCATGCAAATGCCGGGTGCCCCAAAGGGTAAGAGCTGGCTGATGCTGCCTGTTACAAGAACACAGGTTTTGAAAATAATAATAATAATAATAATAATAATAATGGTTCCTCTTGCTGTGAAAGTAATTTCCTCCATTTGAAAAATCATCTGGATTACATTGTTATCTCAGAATGGGCTTTCTGTCTTTGCTGTTTAGGACTTTAAAAAAAAGCACAGTATGGTGAGCACTCTCTCTCTCCCTGCTTTGGAGCCTTTTCCTTATTGAAACCAGCTGAAGGCAGCATTAATGTGCAACAAGACCATATGTTTGTTTTGTTAAACGACATGTGAGATGGGGTATCTTCTTGGTAACAGAATTAAATGTGAAATTGTTCAACACATATTTTTTTTTATTGGAAAAGGGCAAGAATATTTGAGGATCAAAACACTTAATGTATTCAAACTTCAGTTACTGAAAATGCCATTTGTTCCCAGACTTCTGAACGACTACTTTCCTCTGCGTTTTATAATATCAACTATACCATCCACTGTATCAGTATTGGACAATGCAGAATTAGTATGTAAAGCTGCTATATATTTGTTGGCTGCAGCCAGACTGACCATCACCCAAGGGTGGAGAAATAAGCCAGACTTTCCCCTTAACATCTGGTTTAAGAAGGCCTTGCTTACTGCAGTTTCAGAATAATTTACTCATTCAGTGTGTGTTTGACAAGGCACTGCAAAGCCAATGGACTACACCACTATGGGGTGGTTGTCTTTGATGCATATTAGAAAACAAACCAATGGTTGGCAGGTTCCCACCTACTTTGGTCCTGATTAGATCAAGAAGGCAGTTTCTGTATGTACTGTAGAAGGAAGTGAAGAGCAGGTGGGGATCATCAACCTGGGAAGGTAGCTCATCTAGGAAAAGGAAAATGTGATCCTAAACCTCCACTGCCTTGTGAGACATCTTCCGGAGAAGAAAAGGCTAAGGAGTAAACCCTATACAAATCTGGAGTGGAGTCCTGTGGATGGCACCTTGTACTCCTCCTTCCGGCGACTCCTGCAGCCAAGCTGGTGCCAAATGTTTGCGCTGAGTATCATTTCACTTCCCTTGTACCGGCAAATGTGCAAATGTGCAGGATGGGAGCCCAGCTGTTGTTGTGTTCCCTCCGACTTTGTGCTGCAAAGCTAGTACAATATTAACACGATGGTCTAGAAAAGCAAAAAGTATCACCATTCACAATAGCAACCAGATATGACTCAGTGTTTACAGGAAACAGACTTTTGGAGGACAATCTCATGAGAATGAAAGACGGTGCTACTTTTTCCAGCCACGTGCCGAGTAGAAAAGGCATGAAATCTACTGGAAAGGAGGTTATTCCTGGCATGAGCCCTGTTGAAGAGGAGAGGAGCTCAAAGAGTGGAAGGGACACTTTTGTCAATTTCTTGAGACTCTTGTCAATTTCAGGGACTGTCTTAGCTTTAAATTTCACAAATATATGAAACAAACATTTGGCTGATTAAACAATCTGGCCTGTGTCTCAGGCAGGCAACTTACATTTTGTTGTTGGCATCAGTTTGTCTTGAGAGACAATAGATTACGCCTCCGGGGGTGAAGTCAAACCTCTGATTTAGCAGCACAGAAGTGACCTCTCCGGGGCACAAGCCTGGGCATTGTGTACTGAGGTCCTGGGCTGCCCAGACAACCAGACCTCTCTCTTGGCCTCACTGATGTGGTCCAAAGGAAAGCAGAGCAATACGTTTGGCACCAGCTTGGCTACAGGAGTTGCTGGAAGAAAGTGTACAAGACACCTTAAGGACCCCACTCCGGATTTATGTAGGGTTTACACCTTAGCTTTTTCTTCTCATGAAGATATCCCACAAGGCAGTGGAGGTTTAGGATCAGAGTTTTCCTTCTCCAAGATGGGCCACATTCCTGGGTTGACAAGCCCCATCTGCCCCTCACTTCCCTCTACAGCACATGCAGAAAGAGTCAATGAGAGCCAGTGTGGTGTAGTGGTTAAGAGTGGTAGACTCGTAATCTGGGGAACCGGGTTCGTGTCTCCGCTCCTCCACATGCAGCTGCTGGGTGACCTTGGGCTGGTCACACTTCTTTGAAGTCTCTCAGCCCCATTCACCTCACAGAGTGTTTTTCTCGTGGGGGAGGAAGGGAAAGGAGAATGTTAGCCGCTTTGAGACTCCTTCGGGTAGTGAAAAGCGGGATATCAAATCCAAACTCTTCTTCTTCTTCTTCTTCTTCTTCTTGACCGTTGGACCCACTCTTGGTCTTATCCACTCAATCATCCAGAGCCTGACTTGGCCTGTAGAGGAAGTCCCTAACACACCGAGGGTTTGAGTCCCATCAGCTACCCTCTCCTGGTTTAGCTGGCCAGTTGAAGCAGTTTCCTGGGGTGTGGCCGCTGTTGCATGCTGACAGCTTCTAGAAGCCACAGGTGAGAGCTGAGTGCAGGGTGGGGACCAAAGGTGGACAAACTACCCCAGAAGCACATGTCTCCCCCACCAGACATACTAGCCTACTCTTCCCCTAACACCCCAGGCAACTTAAGTACCGTTTTAACATTTGACGAGACTGGGAGGAAGAGACATGACAGCTTGACTTAGAGGAATGGTGGAGGCAGATCAGGGCCATTCTTCACACTTATCTGCTAACCCTAATCTGAGTCTTGACAATTTCCTTCCCTCTCCTGCTCCTCCACATGCAGAGCCATCACTTTTATGCACTTTGACAGCTGGAGTCAAGCAAGCTTCATTAAGAGCTTCCCTCAGGCTTTACATTCAGCTTGGCTGGAGTGTTGCCACGATGATTGACAGCTGGAGGGGGCCCCTCCATATCAGCAAGACCGGAGGTGGAGCATCAAATGGGAAGCCTCCACCTCCAAAGTGCAGGGGACCGAAAGCCAGCCGAGATATTTCGGCACCCGAGGCAGGAAATACCACAAGCACCTCTCCCCCCCCCCCCCATAGTCAAAATGCAATTGTAATAAATGAAACAGCTAACAGACTCCACCTGGAGTCCTGTGTCCAGATTGGGGCATCACAGCAAAAAAAAGGATATTGACAAGCTAGATGGTGTGCAGAAGAGGGCAGCCAAGATGTGGGTTCTGCTCACCAGCTTGAAAAAAGGACAGGTGAGCAGGCAGGAGCAGTGGGGGGAGTAGCAAGGTCAGGGGGCTCTAGGGTTTTAATTTAATTGAGGAGGAAGATGGAGCAGGGACAGGTGATGCAGCGAGGCCAATGGTGGTGCCTGCCTTCCTGTTTAGCCATGCTAAGATAACCATAGAGATTCTTCAAGAGGCAGCAGAAATATTGTGGTGCTGAAGCAAACCAACAAAGGCACAGCTCATACTTTGTTATAACAATTTAATTTAACACACTTGAGAGCTACAGACATTAAAAAAAAAAAAATTAAAAAGATCTCCTTGTATAACATCTCCTTGCAAAGAGTTGGGTTGTTGTTGTTTTTTAATTCCCATGTATCTGTACTGAATGACTGGGGAATCTACATGGCTGGCATGGGAGAGCAGAAATTTGGATGTGGTCTTAAATAATTGGTTCCATCACGCCCCCTAGACAGAGACAAGAAGACAACCTTGGTCTGGCGTTGACATAAGGCAACTGATCCACGGCTTGTTCTGCTGGTACTTACTGGCTTTCATGCTGTCAAGTATTTGTTACCCACCATGCATTGAGAGCAATTTAAAACTATTCACACTAAATAACCAAATCTTTGATTGATCTAGATCAGAAATGCTGTGGATCTGGCAATCAAACCTTGACATTATCAGCTTTCAAAAAAGAACGGAAATGTTCTCTAGTCATATAAACAAAGATACTTCAAGTGCATTCATCAAAAGTTCACATAATATTATGCCAAATTATATAAATCAGTCTTCAATGGATTTGCGAATTACTTGGCTAGAATGAAAACAAACCTGTAACATAGGGCCATTTTAGGTGAGAAAAGTTCAGTCCATATGAAAATTCCAAGTTAAGGAACAATAAATCTTCAGGGCCAGATGGTTTCCCATGTATTTTTTATTTAAAAAATAATAATGACATGTTAATTCCATATTCATAGAAAGTCTACAACGATCCTTTAGAGAGAGGGTGTATCCCTGACACAAGTAGAATGATGAGGCCTTATCAGACTTCTAGGAAAAACACATTGGCAAATTATAACTTAACTACTGAAGTATTTTGGTGTTATGCCACCTTTGCACCCTGAAAGAATGGGGTTTTGGTTACGATGTCCATATATAACATGACTGTTGCTGTGAACTGAAAACAACAACAGTGGAGTCCTGGTCATATTTGTTGGATTGATTTCCATTCCAGAAATGGAAGGAATAAGGAAGCATCATCCATTTCTTCGTCCACTGGAATTTCTCAACATCCCTAGCTCTGACCGCCCCCCCCCCAATGTTGAGCTCCAGTTCACAGCAGCCAGCAAGGCCATTGGTTGGGGTCCTGACACAGGGTTGATGTAGTCCAACACTGCTTGGAAGGCCATAGGATCCCTTTTCCTTGCTTAACACATGCTAAATACCCAAATGAGACTATCAGTGCACGATAGAAAGCAGTGAAGTGTTCTTAAATCAGGTGCCTTCTTGACAATAAGGATATTGATACTTCCAGTGATAGAGAAGGGGCGGGGGGACCAGAAACTGATCTTGATAGTCTTGGGCTTTTTCAGGGTAACCAAGCCAGTAGCCTAGAAAGGGCAGCTCACCCTGACAGATATTGAACTGCTGAGCCAGAGAACAGGGCATTAGATATGGAGGATCATTCAGTCGGTAGAGCATGAGACTCTTAATCTCAGGGTCATGGGTTTGAGCCCCACGTTGGGCAAAATATTCCTGCATTGCAGGGGGTTGGACTAAATGACCCTCGTGGTCCCCTCCAACTCTACAATTCTATTATTCAAAGACTCAAGCCAGAGAGGTTAGTTTTAGTTCAACTTGAGTGAGAACCAAACAACTCTTAACCCCAATGCTTTGGGTCCTCCCAACTAGAGCAAGTGTGATGACCAGCTGGCTCAGCAAGTCTGAAATGGGGGACATTTCACTGCCGCTTTGAGCTCCCCCCACCAACTACCAGGGAGAAAGGCATCCCTATCACAACAAATGCAACCAAACAGTCAAGCGACTTGGTCAGGTTTGCTGGATGCCCATTCTTACAAAACAAAAATAATAATTGTGTGTTTCCTGTTTGTTTGTTTTTTAAAAAGAAATCACTCAAGTCAAGAGTTTTGTGCTGGCCCGCCAACACCGAGTGAAACCTGAATATACCCGACGATAGCACCAGATATGTTTCTGAGATCATGCCAAGAGTTATTGCTTTTGTAGGGTACAGTGCGTGGCCTTGCAGAGCAGATTCTCCTCTGCTGCGCATTGGAGGGCAGCAGACTTGGGTAGCCCTGAGGGCAGTTTGGTGAGAGGAACTGGAGTTAAGCACCATGCCTGTCCAACTTCGGTGAACAGCACCAGCCAAGGTCCCATGGGAGGAAGGAGAGGAGAGCAATTGGACAGAGACGGTGGCTGAGCTGCCTTCGTCTTAGGCAGCCATTTCTCCCCGAGGCCACCACCGGCTCTTTGCGCCCGAAAGGGTCCTGAGGGGATGAGAGTGCTCACTTCCGGGAAGCCCGCTCGTTCCCGCGGTCCCGGGGGCCATGGCCCTGCTGGCGGCACGTCTGGCAGCACTGGAGGCTGACGGTAGGGAGGTGGCACCTGCCCAGGAACAGCAGTGTCTGGCAGAAGCTGAAGGAGAGCCTGTCGCGCTCGCAGGCAAAACCTGCAGGAAGAAAACAACAGTGGCGTGTGGTGAATTATTTTTGCAGGGGAACAGTTGGGGCTAGAGGAACCAGCTTGTGAGGACCATTGTGGGGGCTAACATCACACACATGAGCACCTGTCTCCCTAACCCAGGCAGAAGCTTCCCAGGCTTTGGGAAGGAGGTGCCAGGGCTCTGACAGGCTGCTGGAATCCACCTGTCCTGAATCTTTCTACATTCAGCTTTGTTGGATACCCATAAGTTCTACTTGTCGTGAGAGAGGAAGAAAAACGTTTCTCTCCTTTGATTCACATCGTCTTCTCCCACAGAGCCAGGAAGGGAGAAGAAGCGTTTGCCTTTCTCCTCCCACAATTGGGGGGGGGGGCACATCCCAGTTCCCATACTCTGCTGCCCATCTTCTGTCCCCTCCCCTCCCGCCACCTGAAGTACTCATGCAAATGAACACACACACCCCACCCCATCCTGCCTCTCTTGATGTGAAACAGATGCTGCGCTGCTGGGAGGGAGTGCATCCCACCATCACTCATCTCAGATCTGTCCATATTCAAGATAAATGCTCCCCTGGGTGAAAAAACAACGGAGTGCTAAAAACCACATTGCAGCGATTGATGTGAGAACAGGGATCTCCCCCCCCCCATCTTTCCTGTGGCTGCCTAAGATCCTCACTAGAAGAGGAAGGGAAGGTTTGTGCATCTCATTAGCAACCTGGAGACACTCCTCCCCTCCACACCACCTGCTGCTTTACACATACACCCACACACAATATCTCTGCATCTTTTTTCTCATCAGAAAGTAGCCCCTGCGAACTTCTGTCAGCCTGTTCCAGTGTTCCACGCTCATAGGAATCACCACCACTCACTTTGGAAGAAATTTATCTCTCCAGCAGTGGCATCTGCAAATACTACCTTTTGCAAGATCATCTCTTTCCAACTATAAGGTGGGGAAGATCACATGCACACAAAGGAATAGGGAGCCACTTTTCAGACTCTTGTGATTTAGGATGACCTCAGGCTTTGGCAACTAGTCACAACTGGATCCCATTGCCTGAATGATGGATGACCTGTCTCTTAATCTTCCACCATTTTTTTTAAATAACCGAATTTACACCCAAGAGGCTTCCTCCAGGCTCTCATTTCAGCTGTGCTAATCCTTTTGGAGAAGTCCCCATCCCCCAATGCTAATACACTATGTGAAAGTTTGCTTTTGGCTGTTTGGGGGTCAGGCTTGATGAGGAGGCATGTGTGGGGTCAGAGCCTCTTGGGACACATGATTTAGTTTTGCATGCTTGTTTTTAAATTATGCTGATTTTTTCTGCATATTATTCATAATTATTTTACTGCGGCCTTCCAACAAAGAGATTATTTAAGCTGTTTATAAAAATTCCTTAACCAGCTAAAAGATGGTTAAGAAGGCGCCTGATGCTGTTAAAACTGAGTAAGCCCGTTGTCAGAGAAACAAACTAAACTTCATGCTTGAGAGACTTGTTTTGCTTTTGTATTTCCATCGCCCCCAACCTCTCTCCAATGTAAAGGCTTGCAATGGAAACAAGAGCCAAGACCATGGGTTGACAAGGCTTCCCCCTCCAGCACAAGAGTGAATTTCTGCTTAGCCCATTATCTCAGGCGATACCAGGTGAGGCCACCTCCCCCCACCCCATCGCTAATCATTTACACGCCAAGAGGAATAGCCTGGGATTAACCTGCTGCTCAGTGATGTGGAATGGGAACCAGGAGGCTGCAGCGGTGCTTGGCAAGGCGCTCAGCACCTCCAATGAGCTCATGATCACTTGCTCTTTCCCATCACTCCCAAGGCTCAGAGCTCATAAATGGCTCACTGGGCTGACGCAGCCAGTTCCTCGCCTAGCGCTCCTCCAGCATCCTGCCCGCACTGTACATTTATAGCACTCTTATACCACTTTTAATATGACCATACTTTTTCACCCCCGTCAAGAGTCCTGAGAAATGTCGTTTCTGCAGGGTGCTGGAAGTTGCTAGGAGACCCTTAGCAAACCACATGTGCAAGACACGTAACCCCAAAGGCAGGACACGAAAAATGGTTCTTACCTTGGGGGGGGGGGAGGCTGAGGAGATGACTTTGAGAGAAGAAAACTACAGTTCCCAGGAGTCTTTGGGGAAAGTCATGTGCTTTCAATGGATGGTGTGTAATGCAGCTACAATAGCCCCGGGCTGCTACCAGACAGGAGCTTGATATTCCAAATGGGCTGTTCAGCAATTCCAAATGGGTAATTGGCGATGCGTCTTTTTAATTTATTGGATTATACAAGGGACAAGAAGGGCAATCAGGATTAAATAGCTGGAGTGTGTGCCTATTTAGGACAATGATGCAGAGTAGACACTGCAACAAAACACCCCACATGTGTGGGGAACCCCAATCCCACAATGAAGTCTCCCTGGGAGCCCCCCTAGAGCATTAGGCAGCTCCCCCCCAGGCAATGGCTGGAGAGAGAGGTTTCTTCTGCCTACTGATAAAAATGTGTCTGAAACACAGGAGCCATTTCCTAGTCCATGGAGATTAGCAGTCATGACCTCGCACAGGCCAGAGGTTAAGACCTCTAAACCTCTGGCTCGCCAGCTCTATCGCAGGCTAAACCTTCTCTCGCTTTTGCAAATCGCACATCAGGAAGTTTATTTTCCTGCAGTGTCCAAGTATTGTGAGTGAACAGCACCATCCTGCACAAAAAGGCAAAGCAGCCTGTAGCCTAACCCTGAAAAACAAATACGAAAGGTCTGGTGTGTTTTTATTAACACACCCATGCAACAAACAGGTCAGCAGTCTGGATGTTCCATAGCAACATAAGGGCAGCCTGCTGGATCAGTATCCTCTTCTCACAGGGGCCTAACAGATGCCCATCACAGGAAATCCGCAAGGATCCGAGCACAAGAGTCCTCTCCCCTCCTGCCCTTTCTAGAAACTGGTATTCAGAAGTATTGCTGCTTCCAGCTGTGGAGGCAGAGTATAGCCATCATAGCTAGTAGCGACCAAAAGCCCTCTCCTCCATGAATTTGTCAAATCCTCTTTTAAAGCTATCCAAGTTGGAGGCCATCACTACCTCCTATGTAAGGGAGTTTCACAGGTTAACTATGCACTGCATACAGAAGTACAGTGGTACCTCTGGTTGCGCACGGGATCCAATCGGTAGCTTCGGTCGGATCCCGAGGTGTGCGTATCCAGAGGTACCACTTCTGCGCATGCACACGACGCATAGAGAGCTTCTGCGCACGGCGAAACCTGGAGAAATACTTCCGGGTTTGCCGCGTACATATCCTGAAGGATACGTAACCGGAGGTGAACGTGAGTAGAGGTACCACTGTGCTTTCTTTTCTCCATCCTCAATCTTCCAACATTCAGCTTCATTGGACGTCCGCAAGTTCTAGTGTTATGAGTAGGGCTGGGCGATATCGGGTTCTCAACATCGTGACGTTTCACCAGCTAAACATCGCAATATATTTTCACAATACATTGTGAAAAGCAGAGGGAGGAACATCCAGCATCGGTTCCAGCCCCGTGAGGAAGGAGGCAACCAAGGCCCAACCACAATATACCGCCAGGTAAAGGCGCCATTGCACTCTGACCCTCAAACCAGTCCTGGACGATGTATCAATACATCACCCAGGCCCCAATTGCAGCTGCTCTTGTGCTGTTCTACAGATTAGTCTGAACAGGCATTTGTAGTTTTCCAGCTGCAGATCAAATGATTTTTTTCTGTCGGGGGCTGGAACCAGGAAGCTGCCTTGTACTGTTGATCAGCCACAGGATAGCTTCAGGTTCTCTGCCCCTAAGCTTCTCCAGCCTCTGGTGCCCTCCAGATGCTTTGTACTGCAACTCCCATCAGCTCCAGCCAGCATGGCTGCATGAAGCTAGGGATGATGGGAGCATGACCACATGGGCTGGGGCTGATGGGAGCTGTAGTCCAAAACATCTGGAAGCCAACAAGGTGTGAAGGTAGTCAACTAAGTCACCATTATAATCTGAAGGGGGTTTACTTTTTGGGAGGTCTGTGGATACTACCTTGGGTAGATTGTTGGCGAGAGACACATACCTGTCAACCATCCAGATTTGACTGGTGCACGCCAAAATCACAGAAGACATCCTGGCTTCTGATTGGATGTCCTGTTTCCAGTGCCGAGTTCTCACGCCAGTCAGCTGGCTCCCATGAGAGCTTGGCACCAAAAGATGTACATCACCCATGCAAAAGAAGGTGCCCGTGGAGGTGGAGGGAGGAGCTGCTGATGGGGCACATCAGGCCACCTCTGCCAGGCCCAGACACCATGCCTCCTGCCTGACAATGCCCCCACCAGAGGAGGAGAAGAAGCTGACAAAGATGAGGATGTTATCAGGGAAGAGGAGGAGGAGCTGGAGGTGCTGGTCTGGCGCTGAGGGAGCTGCTGCCCGTAACAGAGACAGGGAACTGGGGTGAGGAAGCCCCAGCTGTCTTGCATGGGAGCACAGCACTGAAAGCCACGCATCCTGATTTTAATCAGTGGGTTGTTGGAAGGTATGGAGACATACAAACTCCTAACCCATTAATTTTAGATCCCAAGAACTTGTAGGTTTTATCTGCCATTTAAAAAAAAAACTGCTGGGGCAGCTATGGACGTCTGAAGCATTTGCCCTTTTAAGAAGAGCTACAATCTACAGGATTTGCTGTGTGGTTCTGGGGCAAGCACCGATAGGCCAGCCTTACAACATGGAATTTCTCCAACTGGGGAACAAACATTGGCAGTCTTTCGTGTGGAGGAGATATTTTGCAGCTGATAATGTAAGCGTCTGTTCTCCAGCCCCACTCCCCCTCACCAGACAGGCAAGTTAAAAGCATAATGTTCAACAGCAAAGCAAACTGAATATTTTAATTAAGGGCTGGTTAAGTCCCTCCGTGCCAAATCATACTCAGCAGAAACTCACAAGGCCTCGATGGGATCAAATCCCTCTTTGGATATTATTCAGAAGGTTTACTCCTAAATCTGCTGCTAAGCCCGGAGGGAAGAGGTTGAATTTTTTCACAGGGTCACAGAAACAAACTTTGATGCACATTCCTAGATAAGGAAATGGCAGCTCGGAGAGAGGCAATTGTCGGGTCAGCTTTAAAAAGTGTGCAGGAGAGCCAAGCTAGGCAATGTCTTAGCTAGTTAGTGGTACAGTGGTACCTCGGGTTAAGAACTTAATTCGTTCGGGAGGTCCGTTCTTAACCTGAAACTGTTCTTAACCTGAAGCACCACTTTAGCTAATGGGGCCTCCCGCTGCTGCTGCGCCGCCAGAGCACAATTTCTGTTCTTATCCTGAAGCAAAGTTCTTAACCTGAAGCTTTATTTCTGGGTTAGCGGAGTATGTAACCTGAAGCGTATGTAACCTGAGGTACCACTGTACTGTTAAGTGCAGAGGCTTTTTCATTCCTTTCAGAAGATGCCCGCAACGACCAGGACCTCAGCATGGGGATCTGGGGGCTTTAACCCTTTCCCAACTGGAGGTTTCCCCCAGTGCAAACTGCAGGCAAGAGGAGACCAGTCCAGATTGGGTCCAGATCGAGGGGGGAAATCAACCCCCATGGTCTTAATCCATATTGTGCTTGCATGTAAAGGTACAGGTCCATAGTTAATTGTAACTTCACAAAATGTACTGATGGCCTCCGATTTGGATGGCTTTAAAAAGAGGATTTGACAAATTCATGGAAAATTAGGCTATCCGCGCAGCCTTGCAGGCCACAATGACTGTGCTTTCCCTCCAGGGTTGAGGTCTGAAGGTCAGATACTGGGAATCACAAGTGAGGAGAGCACTTCTCTTGCACTCGGGTCCTGCTTGTGGGGTTCCCATAATGGCACCTGGCTGGTTGTCATGGACATGCTGGATCCCGAGGAGTGGTGGTGGGCACCAGCTGGGGAACCCCCCCCCCCCAAGGGAAGAAGACTCAGAACCAGGGTACTGGTGGTGGGACGATGATGAGTGGTCAGAGGGAGAAGCCTGGGAGGAGGAGGTGGTGGAGGAGGAGGAGGTGTCAGAAGCTGAAGAGGTAACAGGGTTTAGAGAGCAGGAAGAGGCTGTGGCAGAGAGCAGCCCAGACAGAAGTAGAGGCTGGAGAAGTGGAGGAGGGCAAGAGGCAGAGATGAGACAGGTTGCTGAAGAAGCCAGGGGGTCTCTCCCTCCTGCTGCGACCAACTCCCCTCCCTGCCTGGTCTCCCAGAACCAGAAGAGGTATGAAGAGGGAGCCTCAGGTTGCTGGGAAAGGAACCAGGAGAGGGGCCTTAGAGAGCGGTGGAAAGGCAGGGTCCTTGCAACTGTCTCATTGGGACAAGACCTACTGGGAAGAGTTACTGTGATCATCAGGCCTGCACTTCTGGTTTCTTTGAATAAAGAGTAAACTTCATTGGCACCGGTGTTTTTATTGCTGACCTACCCCTGACTCTGGTTCCTGATATCGGTCACTGTAAGAACAGGAGGCTGGATGCTAGATAGGCCCCCTTGGGCCACTGATCTGAAATTTTGGGCACATGTGCCCAAAGGGCTGACTCCTCCCCTCTGAGATCATGGACTCAGAATCAGGGGCAACATAAATTTCACATGCGAACCCAAGAGGGTTCACACATTTGAATTTGTCAGTGTGTATGTATACCTACTCCAAGTCACTTCCAGATGACCTGCTTCTTGTGCCCTCATCCTCACTTGTTTGCATAGAGTTTGTGGTCAAGTGACATGACACCTGCTGTTTAATGCAGGTTATATGTTATAGATTCGAGC
Source organism: Lacerta agilis (assembly GCF_009819535.1). Lineage (NCBI taxonomy): Eukaryota > Metazoa > Chordata > Lepidosauria > Squamata > Lacertidae > Lacerta > Lacerta agilis. The sequence goes on along the minus strand of NC_046324.1, from coordinate 26,166,548 downwards.
AATTGCTATCCCACGCTTCCCGGAGTATTTACCCATCATCTTCCTTACTCCAAAAACCCAAAGTCTGGGGAGAAAGTGGGCTTGCTACACAACAGAGGGCACACCAACACTTATTTTCCCTCTGCTCTTTCCAGGCACAGCCTGTGCTTTAAAGCGCTGTATCAGAGTGCCTACCCCTTTTGCTCCAGAGCTTTCCCAGCAAAAACTTGATCTTTATTGCTCCATTGGAGCAAGCATCAATCCGTGGAAAACCTGAATTGACATTTGCTCTGACTGAACACTAAAGAGCAGGTTTTACCAGGGAAAGCTCTGGGCAAAAAGAACAAACACTCAGACATCGAGCTTTAAAGTGAGGACCTGTGCCTGGAAAGAGCGGGGCAAATAAGTGCAGATAAGCCCAGAGCCAAATCCATGTCAATCGGCCTTTAACTTGAAGTGTTTCAGATCCTGCAGCCTCCTTCATTGGGTGGGATGTGTTAGGATGCCGTTTATGTATACAAATGTTGTTAGCTTTTGTTTTGTTTCAGTTTTATATTGCTTTTTATTTTTGCAGTATATTGTTAAGTCACTTTGAGCTTACTTTTCGTAAAAAGGACAACTAGTAAGTGTAAGCAACGCCACCACCATTTGAATTTGCTAGTATGCAACAGAATGCCACCTGTAAAACAGTAGCAGACTGGAAGTCGTTTGCTTGGCTTTGCCTTTGATCTTAATTGCCTTTGTAATGTGCACCTGTCGGTCACCTACCCTGGACCTCCAGACTGGGATAGGCTATAAATCCAATCAATGCTACCGCAGAAAAGGATTTCAAAAGTGGAGGCAGTGCTTTCTAATTTCTACAACACATCAAAGGAGAATTCAAAGGTCTTTGGGGCTTTATTAAGAGTTTTGTGGTCCCAAAGCAGAGGCGGCAGCTGAGCTGCAGACCCTTTTCTCTCTGGGGCAACGCAGACAGAAAGGAGCAGCAAGGAATTGGGGGAAAGAATGTCAAGTTTGACCACAAAGGTCTCTTTCAGCTCAGCAAACAATGACATCACTGTGTCAGAGGTTACAGCTAGCCCCACCAAACACCCCCTCCTACAGCATCAAAGGGGCAAACTGGGGGAAGGGAGCGAGCAGATATTATCCCTCTGGAGAAGCCCCCCAGGCCTGTAAAGAGACATTTCTGCCTTTCCTGGATCTCGAGCTGGCTCTTACTGGATCCCCTTTGAACACAAAATCACCTCCATCCCTTTGTCTGGACGGATTTTGCACTTGGATTCTGCATTATTAGACTCAAATGTTTCCATGGAGATTCCTCCAGGGAGGAAGAACCGTACCTTGGAACTGGTTCCTGATTAGAGCAGCCAGGAAACGCAGCCACTGAGTTAGCCAAGAGTTGCAGAGGACGATGCTCTCTCTCTCTCTCTCTGCCCACCCACCCTGCCTTGACTGCTACCATCAGCTCCTGCTCTGAGCACCATCTGAAAGATGCCACAGGAAGCTGCGGAGAAGAACGCCTTGGGAATATTGCTTTGGTGCCTCTGATGGAGCGCTGCTTCCTCTCGGCAAGGCCTATTATCTCTGGCCTTCAAGAGGGCTCTTTCAGGGAGCTATTTCTGCAGGAAGCACCCGACATCTGTCTCTCTGCCAATCTTAGCAGCCGAGAGTCCTTCTCCCAGGGCAAGACACCTCTTCACACGCACATACATGACACTCAATAAATGATAGCTGTCAAGTGGCTCATTACAGGGACTAACCTGAGCATAAAATGGAAGGGCTCACGGCATTAACACCCCCAACGGTTGTGATTTCCGCTCTGCAGAGGGTTGGAGTCACTTCCAATTATATGATTCTAAAAGATATTGCATCTCCACTGATCACAGGTTTGGATCCAGCACAGAGCAAGCATGTCTCCGAGTCTCCAGCTACCAGTCTGATTCCAGCTCACTCATATATACTCTGGCTCTTGATCTCTTACAAAGCAGCTAGGTGTGAAGGGTGGAGGAAAGGCCTACACTTTAGCTTGGAGGGCACCACCCCATCCCCTAGTTGCAGCTCTTGCTGAGATAGTTCAGTATGGACAGCATGAAACTCTTAATTTCAGGGTTGTGGGTTCGAGCCCTGCATTGGGCAAAATATTCCTGCATTGCAGGGAGTTGGACTAGATGACCATCGGGGTCCATTAATTCTACAATTCTATGCTTCTAACCCACCTCATTCTTTTGGGGTGCGAATGAGGACACTTAAGTGGCCAGCTAAGATTGTTGTCTTACTAAGAAACTTGTCTGACTAGGTCAGTGATTTCAGTCAGCCATACTGATCTCCCCAAAATGACAACCTTCCAAATGCCCTGGGGGGGGGGGGGGGACAGCCCATTTTTTTCTGGTGAGATCTCAGTAGTCATTTTAGGTGCTATGATCTCACGCTGTGTTCTCCCCCCCCCAACCCCCCCCAAATTTTCGGGGTGAGAGTGAGGCGTAGGTCACGTGATTCACCCTGGAGCACATGTTGGAAGCTGCGTATCCTGGTTTTGCATCGGGAAAAGTTGGAAGGTATGTTTCCAAGCAGTCTGGCTTTCAGCCTAACATGCAAACAAGTTTGCACAGACATGTACTTGCACACATACTTTCACTCAATGCATTTTAAAAGCAACAACTTTTCCCTGCAACAGCAAGGGGAAAGCGGGCTTCCGCAGCGACTGAAGGATCCTCCTTTGGTGATTTGCGCAATCCTGTTTCATGGCTTTCAGTTAATTTATCCCTGTTAGTTATAAAGTTTGGCTCCTTGTTCAGTCTTAAACTGGGGGACGCTGACAAGCCGCAGCTGCACAGTGTAACACACACACACACACACACACACACACACACACACAGCTCTTCCTTCTTAACATTCTGTGTTACTACATTTTTATTAGCCTTCTGCAGCTGATAAGAAGCAGGTTTATTAATAGCCTGATCTTCCGCATAGAGAATACAGCATGGGTTTATGGGCTGCTGATGACGATGCTTCCCACTTCCTAAAGGGAGGCAGGATGCTGGGAAGAGAGGCATCACCACCTGGGGCGAAGGGCCTGCTTTCACTCAGGCAGCTCCTAATGCCACACAATCATTGCTTTTCTGCTATAAACTATAAACGGAATCACCACTGACTTCTCACCCCCTTGGGGGGGCAGAGTTCTCTGTGCACCTGTTTGGGCCTCCCACCATGTTCCCCCATACCCTGGGGGCACTGCAAGCAGGGATTGCCTCCCCCCCCCCCGTCCAGGGCTACTTTCCCAGAGGCATCTGGCTGGCCACTGTGAGAAGAACATGCTGCACTAGATGGGCCCCCATTTGGACCTATCCAGTAGCCTGGCTCTTCTTCGTTTATTATGAATCCTAAAATGGAACCTCCACAGACAGAGACAGTCTACCTTAGGATGCTGGACAACAAGAGTGGGAAGAGGCTGTTGCCCTGGGGGCTTCCCGTTTGGGGCATCTGTTTGGCCACTGTAAGAACAGGATGCTAGATGGGCTCCCTTTGGCCCGATCCAGCAGCCAGGCTCTTGTTATGTTCTTAATTGTTTTCAAAGCCGCTGCTTTGATCATTTAATTATCAGTTTCCAGATAATGGAATGGTATGTCTTCAGAGGGATAAAGAAGCAAGGGGTGGCTGAAATTCATACGGTGCCTGCCAGGTTCACCAGTTCTCCCCTTGCAGAAGAGGCAACTTTAGTCATGCTTAAACAGCCATAGCAGAAGCCAGGGACTTCAGTTGTTTGGTTCCTGAAGCTTTTCTTTACGTGGTCACACCATCTTAGTGTAACACTGCTGGGTTTCCAGAACAGTTTCAGGACATAAACATAAAAAGAAGGACAGAGGGGAAGAGAGCTGCCCTTATACAAATCCGTGGTCTTAGTTTTCAACATGTTCAGCTGCTTTGAGTTCGTTCATTTACAAATTCATAGCTGCTAGAAATCCAAGGAGTGTGTTTCTATGCTGGGAGGTTATTTTGCAGATCATTTTCCCTAATGCCCCACGAGAAGGCTGTGATTGGCTGTGAATCCCATATTGGGGGGTTGGAGTAGATGAGCTTTGGGGTCCCTTCCAACTCCACAATTCTATGAGGTGAGACCACTCTGCAGCAGCCTGTATGGGGCTCTGCACTAAAGACCAAGGGGACATGACACCTCTGTGCCCAGGCCTGCAGCTTTAGCAAGAATCTGACTTCATATGGCAAGCGGATGAGACTTTCCCCCTCCCTCCAGAGTTCAGCAGGATATGTTTTCTTTCCCATCAGCGCTTCCTGCCCTGGGCCATAAACCAAATATAGGCCATTAAAAAACCCAGAGCGTTCAGCCCTCCACGTTCCCTCACATTGTCTTGCATCGTTTATGTGGGGGGAAATCATGACCCTATACACCAAGGCCATTGTATATCCATCAGCACCGCAGGATCTGTATTCCCACTTTATCTCTCAGCGCTATTACCATGAGTAACAAGTATTCTTCTGGAGAGAGGCATTTATTGTAAGGCTAACATTTCCTGTGCCCTGCCCTTGCACAGAAAACCAGTGTAATCTTTTGGCAACAGCCAGGATAATTCTGCAGACCACGCTGGATCGGGCCCTTGGGAGCGTTTGCATAGTTTGCATTTTTGGATCAGAAGCAGGCAGGTGGCGCTAGACCTCTAAGCAGTGGGGTGGGGTGGGGTGGGGGGTTGCACCAAAGGAGCCTGCTGGGAGGAGATCAACATTTCTACAGTATACTCTTTCCACTGAATGGCTAAGGCCGATGGAAGAAGTGGCCTTTTCAGTGGTGGCTCCACACTTATGGAATGCTCTCTGCAGGGAGGCCTGCCTGGCACCACCACCACCTATTTTTAGGCACCAGCCAATTGCTTTTATTTTTAACCAGGCCTTCAGCACTTAAGGAGGGAAATTGCATGGGGGTGGCAGGGAAAGGGCTGACTCCCCTTCCCCTGTTGCTGTGGCTCTGGTGGAATCTAGACACATATAAAAAACACTGTGAAAATGCTTTTTAAAAAAACGTTTTGAAAAATATATTGAATTTGCCATAAGCTTACCATCACCATCTAGTGTCACACTTGTATAACACACTTAAACCATTGTATTTGCAGCTGTATAGCTGAGTCCCCTGACTCCTGTGGGAGAAAATTCCCTTTGTGGGTTCAAACCAAACTCCTCATTAGTCAGACTTTATTCCGTAATGCAGTACGGGACAGAGCCCCAAAGTGTCTGTGAGAACATTCCACTAACACCCCCTGCCCCATATATGAAATATGCAACATCCTGGCTGTTTTACTCTCTAGCCAACCACTTCTATCACCCAGCACATCACCATCTCTTCATCCAACCATACTCCTTGAAAACACTGACTCAACACAAAGTTTTTACTGAATGTACAGAACCCTCCTTGCACCTTATCTGCAGCTGTTTTTTCACTCTAATATTCGTTTAGGTTCCTCCTAAACTGGTTCTTACCAGTTCCGTGGTCAGAGGCCGGACTCTTGTGTCCTCGCCGCTAACACGCCTTGCAGAATCTCTACCTCTCCCACCCCTCCGCCCGCCCCACTCCGCCACTTACTTGGTGGGCTGGGGCTGCAGTCCTGGGGGTTGCACTTTTGCGTGTTCTCCGGCCATGGTTCATGGTCGCAAAGGCTGCTGTCTTCTTCCACCTCCCCGGTCTTGGTGTTCATGCACTTGACCTGCCTCTTCTGGATGCCTCCCCCACACATGGCCGTGCACTAAAGAGATCAAAAAGGAGCTCAGACCACCCAGCCACAGCCTGCCCTGGACCACCCTGAGGAAGGGAGGAAGGGTGCACCCTAATTTCCAATCATCAAAAGCGTTCTGGATTCCTTCCCATCAGGGATTCAGGAGAAGGATTCCTGGCTTACCTGCCCCCAGGATCCCACTGTCCACTTGGTGCAGGGGTGGACATTGCAAGGCCTGGTGTTGTTCGGGCGGAGGGCTTCGTCGCACCGTCCAAATTCCGGGCAGGTCACCAGGCGTTCCTGCTCCCCTCCTCCACACAGCTCAGAGCACTAGCAGGAAACAGGCAGGAATCAGCTGAGAAGGAAGAACCACCGACCCTCTACGGGGGATGCAGGCGGGTGCTTGGGCAAGAGCTAGTTCTGAGCCAAGGAGCAAGCATGGCAGTGAAAACAGGAGTGGGAGGCACACAGCAACCTCCATGGGCTTGTCTGCTTGGTGGGCTTCCTGTGGAGTAAGGAGGTCCATTCACGGCCAGGGCAGCACATCGTAGTGGCCCCCAGATGTTGGACTCCAACTTCCAACCAGCCCCAGTTGGCAGGGATGCTGGGAGTTGCAGTCCAATAGTATCTGGAGGGCGTCATGTTGGCTACCCCTGGTTTAAGGCATATCATTGGGGAAGCAGCCTGCATTTCCTGCTCTTTGGGAGCTTCCAGTGTCTTTGGGGAGTGAATTTATTTGCAAAAGCAGATCAGATCTCAGGGTGCATCACCTGGTAGAAGACATTCCTATTAAACCGAAATGGCACAGTAGAAAAACTACAATTCAACGTCCCAATTATGACCCATAAAGTCCTATACAGCTTAGGTCCAAGCTATCTGAAGGACCGTCTTCTCCCATGCAAACCTGCCTGCACTCTGAGACCTTCGAGGGAGGCCCTTTTCTCAGTCCCACCACCCTCACAGACATGCTTGGTGGAGACACAGGAGAGGGCCTTCTTGGTGGCTGCTCCCAGGCTTTGGAACTCTCTCCCTAGAGAAGCCAGACGGGCTCCCTCCTTGCTGTCCTTCCATCACCCAGCGAAGACTGTTTTATTCCAACAGGCTTTTTGGAACTGATTGGGTTTTTTTTTTTAAAAAAAGGAAAAGGCTTTTACGAGAGCTGTGCTGTTTGTTTTTTATTGTTTTTAATTCTGCTACTTTTCAACAATTGTTTTTAGTTTTTTCGCATTTGATTTGTGTTGTTTTGATTTGTGGAAGCCACCTTGAGTCCCCGACGGGGGGGAAAGGTAGGCTATACTGTAAATAGTTAATAACTACAACAACTACAAGGGAGGGTTGTTGTTGTGGTGGTGGGGTTATTCATTGCCTCTGGAATTTATTTTCCATTCAGCACAATGGTAAAAATGAATGGATGCTACAGAGGGTGGAGATCCAAGCCACACCTCATCACCATTGCAGCCTACTCAAATCTGGGGTAAGAAAGCAGCAAGAAAAATTGGAGCAAGACGCCCACACCTCACCCCGGCACAAGGGACCTCTGGGCTGGGCTCACAGCTTCCTCCCCTCTCTGCTTGCCCCCTGCCCCCGACTCACCTCTCTCCAGGTAGAAGTGTACCAGCCGAGGCACAGCTTGTTATTGCAGGGCATCTGGGTGAGGGGCTTGTACAGCACAGCCTGGCAGTGGAAGGGGCGGAGGGGCCGCTGGTCCCTGGTGTCGACGCAGTGGATGTCCCGGACTTTCACACCGCCTCCACAGGTCCTGGAGCACTGGGTGCCAAATAGTGAAAAGAGAAGCCGGCTGAGAGCTAGCCACTGCCCGCTTTGGGGTGGGGGGATAATTGGGAAACAGCCTGGCTGCTCTCAAAAGGAGCCTGTTTTTGTTCCCACCTATTCAGTTCCCTGCTGTCCCCTCCCCATGGGTTCTAAGAAATATCCCCCTGCCCCCCACTTTATGCTCACAACCACCCTGCAAGGTAGGCCAGCCTGAGAGGCAGTGAGTGGCCTCAGGTCAAGGTTTACGGGGGATAAGACTATCTGTGGTAAGTGGCCACCAGGGCCGGCGCTATCCTAAGGCATTCTGAGGCAGTTGCCTCAATGGCACACTGGAGGAAAGCGGACAGGGGCAGCAGACCTAGACCTGCCTCCATGCCCACCATTAAATTGCAAAGATCTGAGGCTTTTGCTCCAGTTGCAGTCACTGCATTTTTTGGGTTGGAACAGACTTTGGAAGTCATCGAGTGCAACCTGCTGCTCCGCAACAACGGAGCAAATACTTTAAATAAATGATCAAGAGGGGTGTGTGAAGACGAGCCCCAGAGGCCTCCTCGGCAAAGGGGTGAGTTTTGCCTACTTTGCTCCAGTTCCCGACGCGCCAGCTGGAACACGGCCTCAAGTAGCACCTCCGGGCAGGGATGGGCTTCCGGGCAGGGCTGCAGTCTTGCTCCTGCCCTGTGCTGCAGCGCACTGTTCTCCAAATGGCGCCCAGGCCGCATGTGGTGGAGCACTGGAAGGAAGAGGAAGCCCTGTTAGCACCCAGGCCTGCTCAGTCCCCGCTAATTCGACGGAGCTGGGTTTTCACCTCCTGCCTCTCCAGGCAGGGGTAGGGAACCTCAGGCCCTCCCAAATGTGGCCTTCCAGTCCTCTCCGCCTGGCCCTCCTGACTCTTCCCAAGCCACACCCCTCCTGGCCTTGCTCCACACCCTCCTTGAGTATTTTGCCCTAGCTGGAGCTCTGGAGATGCTTTTTGCTGGTCTGGATGGAGGATAAAGAGGAGGGTGGGAATGTGTAGGGAAGCTAGCCTACAGAGGTTTTAAAAATCCATACTTGTTGCTCTGCCCACTTTTGTCTCTTGCATGTGGCCCCTGGAAAGCAACCTTTGAGTTGAAAAAGATTCTCCAGCCCCTCTACTAAGTGGCCAAACTCTGGCCTCTATGAGGCCCATCCTCATCTGCTACTGCCTTCTCATACCGCCTGCTGGAGCCTCTTGCAATCACCAGAGTCCCAACAAGCAAAGAGGCCATCTGAAAAGACAACCTTGGAGCCAAGACAGGGTCTTCTCTGCACCTGCAACCCCCCTCCATTCCATCTCCTCTAGACCAGGTGTAGCCAACAAGGTGCATAGCCTCCGACAGTTCTCTGATGAAAATTGGGACACTTTATTCCATACCCTCCAACATTTCTCCAATCAATATAGAGACGTCCCCTCCAACATTTCTCCAGTGGAAAGAGGGACATTCCAGGATCAAATCAGAAACCAGGACAGCTTCTGTAAATCTGGTACTGTCTCTGGAAAGTAGGGACACTTGGGAGGGTCTGCAGGTGCCATCCAGAGGAGGTCAGACTACAGCTCCAGATCTGAGAGTCCTGCTCTGGCTGCCAGTGAGCTACAGTGTCCAATTCAAGGCGCTGGTGCTATTATACAGAGCCTTAAAAGACCTGGACTCAGAGGAGAGCCTTACTCCATACGTCCCAACTTGCTGTTTGTGATCAGGTTGGGGGAGCTTCTTAAGCACCTAAGAGCATAAGAAGCACCAGCTGGATCAGGGCAGCAGCCCATCAAGTCCAGCACCCTGTTCTCACAGTGGCCAACCAGATGCCCCAATGGGACCCGAGCACGAGAGCAACTCTCCTCTCCAGTGGTTTCCAGCAACCGGTATTTGAAAGCATTGCTGCCTCCAACCATGGAGGCAGAGCATAGCCAGCATTGCCCCTGGGTGCAAAGTGTGAACATGGGAAGAGGCTTTCTCTGTCAGGACCCCCATCTCTGGAACTCCCTTCTAGACAGCTCTGTATAGGGAAGTTTAAAAAAAAAAAGTTTTTTTTATATACAGTATGTATGTTGGAAGGCGCCTAGAGTGGTTGGGGCAACCCAGTCAGATGAGCGGGGTATACATAAGAATATTGCTGTTGTTGTTGTTGAATAGGAGGTCCCTATTTTCAACAGAGAAATGTTGGAAGGTATGCTGTCATTTTAATTATTATATATTGGATCTGTCCTTTCCCCTTATGTTTTTTAGCCAATCTAGGCACCCTCCAGGGAGGTAGGGGGAGAAATATAAATTTAATACATAAACAAATAGCAAATAAATAAAATCCCAGCCACCAGCATGGCCTGATTGTTGTCTAAACAATTTTGCTTAGAAAGTTGATGAGAGTTTTGATCTGTTTTTAGACTTAAAAACTTTTTAGAAGTTTTTAATTCTTGTTGTTAATGCTTCTTGTCGATAATTGTATTGTTTTAACTGCTTTGTGGTTTTGGTTTTGGTTTTTTTTTTTTACAATCAAACAATATGTACATTTTATGAAACAAATAAATAAAAATAATTGCAGCCAAACAACAACTGGAGGGAACCGGGCTGGCTAACCCTGCTCTGGATGAGAGTGTGACCCAAACCCTCCCACTTTCTGCAGAGCTGAGCTCTGGGGAAAGCAGGCCTGGTGCCAAGGGGCTCAGAGCCAAGCAGCGAACTCCCTGCAACCGGCAGGTATCCTCTGCTTCCTGCCAGGAACTTGCCTCACTCCAGTTTCCAGCTTCCCAGCTGGCATTCAGAGCAGCTGGGACAGTAGCCGGAGGAGCCACCGAGAGCGTCCTGTCCTCCTTTTCCTCCTGGTGCCTTGCAGTCGTGGGCCTGGGCCCGAGATCTCCATGGCTGCTTGCAAACATCCAGTGAGCCCCGTGGGGGGCACTTTTATTTATGCCCCCAGAGAGTCCCTGGTCCCTCACACTGGGAGGGATGTGCTCAGCGTCCCACTTGGTTTTCATTCCAACAGACTCCTCCTTCTGCCTTGGCACAGGTAGCATGGAAGTGAAAGAGCCTGGGGAGGAGGGCCCCCGCTCCAAGGACGTTGGGTCAGTTGGCAGCTGCCGCCCCAGTGAGTTGGGACTGTGTGGCATGAGCAGAACATGGCTGGAAGGGGGGTGCCTCTTGCCCGTATTGCTGTCAAGCCCAGGTGGCTCATAGGCAAAGGTGGGTGTGGGCTCCAGGGAGGGAGGCTCGCCCTTGGCCTTGACCACATCAGCAGGAGAGTGTTGGAGGTCCTGTGCATCTGCCGCAAGGCTCTTGCTGTTTGCCACATCGGATGGACTCACACCATCATCAGACTTCCTGCTTGTCTCGCTTGGGACCTGAGCAGGAAGGTGAAGGGTGGTTTCAGTAGGACCAGGCAGTGGAGAAATGAAGTTCCCATGCGTCCCCTTTGATGCTCTTTCTGCAGTTCCTGCCGCAACTGTTGTAACCAAGACTTCTTCCATTCTGCGTTCATCACCGATGTCATCTTTGAGATCAACGATGGCCCAGTCTGCACCACCACCTTCTCCATGGCCCAACAAGCCATTGTCTTCGATGGTGCTGAGATATGGGACCTTTGAGCCTCCAACGTTTTCCTTCCAGTTCTTGGGAGTGCTAAACTCATGGTCTTGACTGGGGCTACCCTCAACAGAAGGTACGGTTGGAGTCAGGGGGGTCAAGTAAGGGAAGATCATGGAGGGGGCCGTGTTTGCTACCTTCCCTTCCCAACGTGTAGTGTCTTCTTGGGCATGATTGACAGATACATGGGTGTTGGTGCCAGAAGGGAAATCCGTTGCAGCTGCAAAAGTGGAAGAAGGAAGATCTCTCCAAATGGCTGGTGGGTTCTCCTTCACTTTAACTGCCATGGAGGAGGTTGGAGAGACAGCAACGGCTGTACCTAAAGAACCATGCCAACTGACAGCAGTGCTATGCTCTTGAAACCCACTGGTTACCCCTTTGTTATTCCGCCCAACAGCTGGAGATGTTGGGCTTCCATGGTCCATCTCTGGCTTTACAGTAGAGAGAGAATCGGGATTCATTTCTTGAGGGTCCTCTTTCACGTCGCTTACCTTCTTCACCCCGACATCTGGCGACAAGTCCTCTCTCCCGCCACCCTTGGCGTTAGCTGGGTCGTAAGACAGGTCTTCATGGAAATTGATAAAATTGTAATCGTAGTAAAAATCATCCACAAACACGTTTCCCTTTTTGTTGTTGCCGGGCGAAAAGTCTTCTTCCCTTATGGCATTGAGGTCTTCGGATTTGGGTGACAAAGGGCTGAATCGGGGGATTGGGTGGCTGGGGATGAAATTGATCTCATTGTACAGCTCCCGGCTCGAGGAACCAGAGCCTGACCAGTCTGAGAAGATGCTCTCGATCTTGTTCCAGCAGGGCAGCAACGAACAGGCAATTTCGGAGGCTGGTCTTTGTCCCGGATCACAGCTGGCTCTGGTATTATTGGGGCAATACACCAGGCGATGCTGTATCCCACTTCCACATGTGACCGAACACTGTATTCAAAAGGGGAGAGAGAATAAGGAGTGTGAGAGACATCAATGGCCAACACAGTGCTGGCTGTTTCTCTATGCTATGATCCTCCAAGAGAGATAGCGTGGTATAGTGGTTAGAGCAGTTGATCCCAAGGTGGGTGGTAGCACCCCCAAGGGGCAATGGGATTACCTAGGTGGGGGTGCTAGGAAGCGTCGGCAAGTGGGAACAGGAAGTGTAAATGATTGTCAAATTTCAAAAAGCTGATATCAATGGTTCATCCATCAATTTTGTTGTAGTAATTAAACTAAATAGTTTTAATTGTTTTTTTTTTAATGTGCAATTAGTTGTCACTGTTTTGAATTTGATTGTGTTACGGTCTTCCTTAGTGGGTCATGCAAACCACTATACTGAATAATGCCTTTTATAGGGTAGGGAACACTGGTGAGGGTTTATAGAACCAAGGGATTCGTGGCCCCCGGAAGTTTGGGAACCACTGGTTAGAGTGTCAAACTAGGACCTGGAATACTAGGTTTCCAATATCCACTTGGTCATGACCTCTCGGCCTAACCTACCACACAGGTTTGTTGTGGGGTTTATAGAAGGTGGGGAGAGAACCATGTATACCCCACCTTGGGCTCCTTGGAGACTCAAGTGGTGGAATATAAATCCAGTAAATAAACAAACCTGGTGCCCCAGTTGTAGTCCAAAATTTCTGGAGGGCACCAGATTGGGGAAGGCTGGTCCATGCAAAAAGGGGCCAGAAATAATTATAATCCAAGGTCATTTGCTTTTTCCACTACAGAAGCTCAATCTAAACCCAGCCATCGTTCTTCAGTTTCAGGTCATCTTTGTTTCCTGACAAAGCTTGGCTTGCATGGAAAAACCCAGACAGCGGGGGGGGGGGGGGGCTGACGGGTCACCCTGGAGAGAGCTGGCACCCAGTGACTTCATAGGTCGTCTCTATTTGGGGTTCCCATCAAGTATCACCCTTCATCCGAGCAAGATTCCTAGCTGAGGGGGGAAAGAGCGAGTGGGGATTTGCTAACAAAGCACAAGAAGGATGTTTGTTGCGGCTGAGCAGATAAGAGGTCTTATGACCTTTCTCCAGAGTTGCAGCAACCCACATATCAAAAATAGTTTCATGCCACAAGAACATGTGACTCCCTGCCAGCCACATTAAAAGCGGAGTCTTTCTGCACGGACCTTGGGAGGGAAGACGCGGATTGCCCAAGGCCAAGGATGTTGTTGGGCAGCCTCCTCCGTCCTCTCCCAAGGACCTAGCGAAATCTCCGGTGGGGCTTGCTCTCAAGTGCATTTGGATTTCAGAGTACAGTGTTGGTCTTTGCCAAATTTGCAAAAGCCATGGTTATTTATGCAATAGAGAATCCTCCAGTTCCTGTCTGGAGGAAGGTAGGAAGCTAGCTGCTTTACAATGAATCAGATCATGGGGTCCATCTAGCTCAGGCATGTCCAACAGGTCGATTGTGATCTATTGGTAGATCACTGGACGTCTGTGGTAGATCACCGGTAGATCAGTGGTTCTCCCCAAAGAAGCTAAAAAACCTTGGCTCCCCTAAAAAAAAACTCAACATTTTTGCCCTGCACTCCTAAAATTACCTGAACCACCAAAAACAGGGCTTTCCTTCCTAAAAAAAAGCTCAATGTCGCTTTCCTACTCACTAAAGAAGCTCAATAACTTTTACGTGAACCCCCCAAAAGGGGGTAGATCACTGCCAGTTTTTAACTCTGTGAGTTGATCCCAGTCTCTTGGAAGTTGGCCACCCCTGATCTAGCTCAATAATTGTTTTGACGGCAGCCCTTCAGGATTTTAGACAGGGGAAATTCCCAGCCCAACTGGAGATGCCTTCGTGGGTTGAACCAAGACTTGCAGCAAGGGTTTTGCGCTCGGATTCTCCTCACCTTGGACCAATTGCCAGCCAGCCACCGAGCTGGGCAGAGGACCTCTCGGTTGCAGGGGGCCGTGGCATCTGGCTTCGAGAGATGTTGGCACTTGCTGGCTTGCAGAGCCCGCTGCTCATCCAGCGCCACGCTCTGGATGCAGAGGACGGTCCTCTTCGTCAGCCCAGTGTCCCCACAAGTGGCAGAACACGCCTGCCACTCACCAGCCCACCACCTGGAAGGGAGCGAGCAGGAATTCAAGGGTTAGGCTAGGGAAAGAGCAATTAGACATCCACTCTGGGAGCATGACCATTGCAAGAGTTTGGAATAGATGACCCTTTGGATCTCTTCCAACTCTACAATTCTATGTTTCTAAGAGGCTCCTTTCACAGTTATTGGGGCTTGGTTCGATGGGCCATTGACCAGATCCAACAGGCTCTCCTTATGTCCTTGTGGTTTAGATGCAGAGGAGATGAGCTGACCTGGCAGGGCACGGCTCCTCGCTGCAACTCTTCTGCTTGTCGTCCGGCCGGCTAAGAACGTTGCAGTAGTGCTCCTCCACCATCCCAGCCACTTTCTCCATGCAGTGCACAACCTGCCTCTGGACCCCTGAGGAGAGAAGGAGGTGGGTAACAGGCATGCCCCGTGCGCACAGTGGTAAATGATGGCATGCCAAGAACCAAGGATCTGTGGGGTGTAGTGGTTAGAGTATTGGACCAGGACCTGGCAGACCAGGGTTCAAATGCCCACTCGGTCACGGCACTCGCTGGGTGACCTTGAGCCAGTCACTGCCTCTCAGCCTAGCCTACCTCACAGGGTTGTTGTGAGGATAAAATGGGGAGGCAGAGAACTATGTATGCAAGGTTGCAGATTCGGTCCACGTAATGGACAGCTGCATATTCTTGCATTGCAGGGGGTTGGGCTAGATGATCCTCAGGGTACCTTCCAACTCTATGATTCTATGATTAAGCTATAAAACTCTTGGCATGTGCTCCCCCACTTGAAGGTTGCTCATGAGGAATAGTGGTTCTTGGACTGAAACAGCTGCACACCAACGGACAGCGGTGGCCCTCCAGGGTTTCAGGAGGGGCCATTCCTCAGCCCTACCTAGAGATACGACTGGGGATTAAATCTGGGAGCTTCTGCATGCAGGGCTGATGGTACAGCCACTTCCCCGGCTGGGTGTTAGAGTCCCACCACCACACACAATCGCTGTGTTGGGCAGCCAGCTGTAGCAAGGACCTTTCGGGAGCAGCGCAGGGGTTAATCATTGCAGAAGACGCTGCAGGTCTCTAAGCCCTGCACCTGTGAGCAGCTGTTACTAACAATACCCCCCCCCCAAGGTTAGGGAGGGGAAGCAGCAGGAGGCAGCCTTGAGAACTTGGAATGTTGTAATTAAGTCACCACGGAGCAGGAGCACTGTTGGGGGGCTGAGGTCAGCAAAGATCAGGTTGAAAACGAGCATGCCAAGACACGCACACACACACACCCCACACACAGTGCATGGATGACCAGTTAACAAACAAGGACCCTCTTTGTCTGCCCCCCTTCTTTGTTAGGGCCTCTGCCAGAAGCTCCTGCATCCAACTTCCTATCTTTAAGCTATTCTAAGATGGGGTGAGGCTGTGGTCTCAAAACCAGGCATAAAAGCGCTTCACCGTGCAGGACAAAGAAAATCCGTTCCCTCAACCAGAACCCTCAAAAGCAGCAGACTTAAATAATGCCCAAACCGCTCCATTTCAGAGGTCGATTTGTCCGCTTGTGACCTTGATCTCAGAGCCGTTAACAAGAAAGAAATCTAAACTGTTGGTCCTGGCCTTAAGTTTATTTTAAAAACAAAAGCTGCAATTTATTCCTCTGTGTTTTTGTTTTTTTATGGCAATGCCTTCTTGCAATAATTGGTGCAACTGGTAACGGGACTCCCGCAGAGTCGTTTTTTCTGCTGGGCGGGCTCAGAGCCCTCTTCTATGTACAATGCCGCAGATTGTCTGCGGGAACAATAGCCCTTTTCTGCCAGGAACAGTAGTGCCGATCTGAAGAGAGCTCTTGCAATTGGATGCATGGAACTCCACGGGGCTGGGAAAGAATCCTGGAAACTGATCTCCTGCCACGTGGGGTGAGCTGCAAGCCAAGACTCTACAATGAGGAGCGGAGGGCAGGAGAGCCAACAGCCGACCTCAGAAATCAATCCTAGCAGCGGGAGAGGCCCATGGGTAATCCCACAGGAGAGAAACCTTTTCCTGCGGATTTATTTGATTTGGTGGGTCCATGTTCTAACAGTACAGTTAGATCGCCACCTCCCTCTTTCTTTTGCAGAGCTCAAAGGAGCGTGCACAATTTGATCTCACCCTGTGAGCTCGGATAGGCTGAGGATGCTACCAGACTGTCTTGTGTTTTCCAGCCGGTATTTCAAGCACATATCAGAAAAGTTCATGCAATTAAAGTGGATCCAAGTGTGCTCTGTCACCCCCATCACAAAAAAACACTTTCTAAAAATAAACAAAATATCATGATATGGATTTCAAACCGATTTGGGACGATATATCGATAGATCACCCAGCCCTACTTAGAATAACAGAACTGTCGAGTTGGAAGGGGCCCTGAGGATCAACTAGTTCAACCCCCTGCAATTCAGGAATATGCAGCTGCCCCATACAGGGATCAAACCTGCAATCTTGCCATTATCAGCACCGTGCTCTAACCAACTGAGCTACCCAGGCTCTAGCTCTGGCTTCCTGGAATACCCTCTGCTCTGTTGCAATATAAGCATCAAGATTCAGGCAGAAGGTATCCAAAGTTGAATTACGATCATGGCTCTTTCCTGCCTCCCCTTCCTTCTGTGATGCCACGCCATTCCTTCCTACAGGAGAAAGAGAGGCGCCTGCCCAGCGCCCTCCCAGATGGCACAAGGGCTATTTCCAGACCTCTGGAGCTATTTTCGCACAACTGTTTGGACAAAACAGGCTGTTTGCTGCCCGTTAACCTTGGCGGCTTTAGATAGGAAGCATCTGGGAGATGGCTCAGTGAAGGCTGCCTGCTTCCATTCGGGGCCCCTTGAGCAGCAGCAGCACCTAGGAGCAGGCCGTCTGCTGAGGACTAGCCTCAGCTTCTGCACATGAGCAACAGCTGAGAGGTCAAAACACAAAACAGCTGCAAAAGCCTCTCCCTGCAGAAGCCAAAAGCAGGAGCATCAGGAGCTCTTTGCATGAAATTGCTGCAACTGATGGAGCATCCATGGAGGAGAGGGCAATCGATGGCTACTAGCCATAATGGCTATGCTCTGCCTCCAAAGTAGCTTTGCGGGGGGAAAAAGACTTCTGGGCTGTTTCCAGACTGTCATTATTTCGTGGGGGTAGGGGCATTTCAACTGAATTACCAGCAAATTCAGGTTGCATAATTAAACTGGATTTGGCACTTTTGCAGGACAAACCCACTTCTCTAACTCTAAACCTAAAAGGGGGGGGGGGATTGGACAGTTTGCAGTAAGGAAAGGGATGAGAAATTGCAACGGAAATTGTGGGGTAACATTTGCTTGAGGCGACATCATTTCATCTCCCTGCAAACAAATCAGAAGAATGAACACTCAATAAACAGTTGATGTTGTTTACCTTCCCTGCAAACTTAGTGGGAAGGATGCTCGATAAATATGTCATCTGGAAGTGACCCTGACCTGCTTCTTAGCCAGGCTTATTCACAAATATGTCCCATGGAATTTAATAGGATTTCCTCCCCCAAGTGACTGCACACAAGATGGCATCTGATCCTTGGGCGACTGTGTGAATGTGTACCAGCTCTGGGCTTGGACCTTGCAAATAGACACACACCTTCCTCCTCCTTACACCCCAGCTAGCATTGTTGCCTCCGGAGAGCCTCCTTTGCCATTTGTAAAATGCATGGCATGGAGGAAGCCGATAGAGAAAAGTTGTTCTCCCAGTCTCATAGTGCCAGAACTTGTGGACATCCAATGAAACTGAACGTTGGAAGATTTGGGACGAAGAAAGTCTTTGTTCACGCAGGGCATAGTTAAACTTTGGAACTTGCTCCCAAAGCAGGCAATTACGGCCACCATCTTGCATGGCTTAGAAAGAGGGTTAGACTAAGGTTACCAGACGTCCCTGTTTCCCCGGGACAGTCCCCAGATTTACAAATCAGTCCCCATACAAAATCCATTGAAGTTGAAAAGTGTCCCCGGATTCATTGGGGGGAAAAACATGGTAACCTTAGGTTAGACAAATTCATGAAGGAGGAGAGGGTTATTGATAACTGCTAGCCATGATGGCTTTGCTCTGCCTCCACAGTCAGAGGCAGTAATGCTTCTGAATACCAGTTGCTGGAAGGCACAAGAGGGGAGAGGGCTCTTGTGGTCAAATCCTACTTGTGGGCTTCCCACAAGCAACTGGTTGGCCAATGGACGCTGGATTAAATGGGCCACTGGCCTGATCCAATAAGCACTTCGTATGTCCTTATGTGCAGTCCCTCTGTTGCATTGGGCAAAAGGCCCTTCTTCTGAGCTACGCCAATAAAACTCAGAGACTAGAGGAGCTAGGAGTCCATTTTGTTTTCTTTATTGCAAAGCAATAAGGGTTACAGTCGAATCATTTTCGCAAGCCTGCAACCCCGCCCAAAGGTCTGGGCAGGGGTATTTATAACATTTCAAACAAAGGATTTCAAATTAACCAATCATATTTCATTACATCATTTCAGTTTAGTACGCATGTACACTACCTAATCTAATACGCATGCGCTATAAGCATTTCTAACTAAACCTTGGTTCTCAGAGATTGTTACATCTTCATTAGTTTGCGTGCATGGGAATCTGTGTTAGGCCTTTGTTCTATGTATCAACTTATGTTCTAGCTTTATGAATGTGATTGACGTATTTGCTGTCCTTCTTTCCCAGTAGGGAAGGTCTCTTGCAAAGAATCATCAGTTTCCTTAAAGCAACAGGTTACCATAGCATTTCTATTATAGCATATTCAATGATTTATTGGGGTTCACATTATCATATTCATTGTGGCCCCTTTGGGCCACTGCTACACCTCCACCCTGTCACTTGCAACAATCTGCCTCTTGCTCCTGTTGTGGGCTCCTTTTCTACAAGGCACAGAACATCCCTTGCCTTGTCCTTTCTCCTCCTTATCGCCAGCTGACCCTTTGCTCCAGAGTCTGACCTTGCAAAGGTCTCTCTCCCCCCCCCCACCTCTCCCTCCCCTCTCTTTCTATGTCTCTCTCTCTCCCTCATCCTTTCCCAGCTGGCTGAAGCACACAGACACTTCCCTGGGAGCAAGGTAGTTTATGTTAATATGATTCAGATTCATGTGTGTTTTCTTTAAGAGGGACAGAAAGGGATTACCAACCAGGAAGGTATAATTATTGATAGGACTCAGACGAGTTAGCAACCTGCTTGTCACTGCATAAACTCAAACAGGGGATCGTTTAAACTCTGCTAAATTATATAAATTACATAAACATTCCCACAGTGACAGCATCTGTCAGAAAATCTGGAGCAACGACACTGCAGAGGAGTCGTGGAAGGCAATCTGGTTTTAGTAAAAGGGACAGAGATGCCAAGAAAGAAAGGAAAAGAAAAGAAAAGAAAAGAAAAGAAAAGAAAGAAAAGAAAAGAAAAGAAAAGAAAAGAAAAGAAAAGAAAAGAAAAGAAAAGAAAAGAAAAGAAAAGAAAAGAAAAGAAAAGAAAAGAAAAGAAATCTTTGGCAAGTGTAACTGTGCGTCAGGCCCCAGTGAGCTGGGAGAGCTGAAAGAAGAGAATCTGTGTCCTCCCAGGTGACATAATCTGCCCCCTCTGAAGACATCCAATTTGCTGCCTCTGAAGCTCAGGTTTCTGGGCTTTTGTGGAGCTGTGAAACCCATCTGCACAGGGCCTTCAAGGCAGCTGTGATCCATCACACAGAATTTCTCAGCAACAGACTGGAGGTGGGGTAGCCAGGGTGAGGGATGGGGAGAATGCCTCCTCAAGAAATGTTTTGCCCGTAGGAGGTAAACGTGCAGTAATGAGCACTGAGTTGGAAGGATCCGGCCCTGCCTTCACTGCAGTGCATCCCTTCAAACCATGGAGTCATGTTTTGCCACTTCTAGGACTTGTAGAAGCAGGCACACCATGTGTGGCAAGTTTGTAATTTACGGAGGACGGCTATCAATGGCTACTAGCCATCATGGCTTTGCTCTGCCTCCACAGCTGGGGGCAGCAGTGCTTCTGAATACCAATTGCTGGAAACCACAAGGGGGGAGAGGGCTCTTGTGCTCGAATCCTGCTTACGGGTTTCCCACAGGCATCTGGTTGGCCACTGTGAGAGCAGGAAGCTGGACTAGATGGGAGGCTGACCCAGGCTGTTCTTTTGTTCTTATGTAAGGGAGAGCAGGTGGCACTATGGGTTAAACCACAGAGCCTAGGGCTTGCTGATCAGAAGGTCGGCGGTTCGAATCCCCGCAACGGGGTGAGCTCCCGTTGCTCAGTCCCAGCTCCTGCCCACCTAGCAGTTTGAAAGCACAACAAAGTGCAAGTAGATAAATAGGTACCACTCCGGCAGGAAGTTAAACAGCGTTTCCGTGCACTGCTCTGGTTCACCAGAAGCGGCTTTGTTATGCTGGCCACATGACCCGGAAGCTGTACGCCGGCTCCCTCGGCCAGTAACGCGAGATGAGCGCCACAACCCCAGAGTCGGACACAACTGGACCTAATGGTCAGGGGTCCCTTTACCCTTACCTAAGGGGGAGCCAAGTGCCATTGTGAAAGTTTACCTGGAAAATGCTGCCTTCCGAACAACACTGGGAAATAGGGATATATGCATTTGCTTCAGGAGAACCTCATTCTGACCCCAAACCCCTCATGCCTGGATTAAGCAAACTGGAATAGTTATGAAATGGCTGGTTTCGAATGCCGAGCCCTCCTATAACAATCCTGTCCACATATTGAGAAAACCAATGCAAACTTTAATCTGTTTTTAATCTATTGTTATTTTAACTTTTTAAAAGCTTTAAATTGTGGTCGTTAATTTTTCTTAGTGATAGTAAACCACTTTGAGGTTTGTTGTAGCTTTACAATCAAGCAGTGTATAAATATTATGAAATAAATTAATTAAAAATCCCTTCCTTTTCCTTATTGCAAAAGGCTTGATCTTTGGGGGAATTGGGTGTGTTGCACAAGATCTCCCAAACCAACTATAATTCCACAACCTGAATTAGCCGCGACTGAAGCCCACCCCAAAATAGTGGTCATTTGGAAGCATCCAAAGGAGAGAGTGAAGAGGCATCCTTAACTGGCCTGT
The DNA here is from genome assembly GCF_009819535.1 of Lacerta agilis. Lineage (NCBI taxonomy): Eukaryota > Metazoa > Chordata > Lepidosauria > Squamata > Lacertidae > Lacerta > Lacerta agilis. The sequence goes on along the minus strand of NC_046324.1, from coordinate 26,145,392 downwards.
GCATTTGGTCCACTCATCTCTTGGTTTAATAAAACTCAGCTGTAGAGGAGGACTCTTTCCCAGTTACCCCAGTCAACAAGAGGCGGATATCAAAGGACAAGGCAAAGCCTTCTGTTTTTCAAGCTGTCTGTTTCCAAAGAGGCCTTGACCAGCTGGCGGCAAGAGAAAGGAGCACATGCAGCTGCGCAAACAGAAACCCATGTCCTTATGCACCGCTGTGCATGTATTGGCACACACATTTGCAGAGAGTCAAGCATCCTGGACAAAGGGGCACAGGCAGGGTCTAAACACATCCAGCAGTGATGCCTGTCTGATCGCTTTGATACATTTGCATTGAGAATTTATGCACTCCACAACAGTGTTTTCCTTATTCACAGGCTAGAGTGGGTGGCAGTGGCCTTTGCAAATGCCTTTCCTTGCCGGCAGAATAAATTCTCTTGCCTGCCTGCCCTTCCATCTTGCTCTCAGTTAGCCAGCACCTCAAGGCAGGATGCTGCACCCCCAATTCAGCGCTCTCTCAAGCCAGCACTGCATGCCTCTAAGCAGGGGATTATGGACACCATTAAGGGATAGCAAAATTTTCTGGCTACTCCATTAGTTAATTATTATTACCATATCCTTCTTACTACAAGGTGGACTGTTGGGGGTTGGGGAGAGGATACGCCCACTATCCTTTCCTGCCCCACATGAAAGGCCTGATCCTGGACTACTAATGCTTGAGAGCACTCTGTATTCCATAATGCTTTTCCTACATCAAGACTGTTATCTCAGCTGCGCCACGAAGTGAATTCATGGCTCAGCTGAGATATGCATTGAGGACATTGACACTCAGGCTCTTAACAGTCAGATCCCAACTCTCAACAGTTAGAAGAAGCCTACAGAGCAGTGCCCTGAGTCCTTCTGCCACCATTCCTTCATTCATTCATTCGTTTCATTTGTTCAGTGCACCATTCAAAAAAATGCCTCGAAATCACATAAAGCATCATAATATACAAAACAGCTAAAATAAATTAAATTATTATTATTATTATTATTATTATTATTATCAATTAATTGCATTTATCCAGTGCTCAATTCAAAAAATGCCTCAAAGCCACATAAAACATCATAAAATACAAAAACAGCTAAAATCAGTTACCGGTAAATAATAATAATACAGTAATTATTATTATTGTAAAATATAGCAGACAAATATTTCCTAAAGTGCTCAATCAGCAATACTTTGAGAGAGACAAATCCTGCACACCACTAAAACAAGAGCTCCACAAAAGAGAAGAGAATCTTACAAAGTTGTGATCTGAAATTAACAACCAAAAGCCTTGGAAAAGCAGGAATGTCTTAGCCTGATAGCAAAAGGCTGACAATTATGATGCCTGGCATCTTTTCCTGGGGACATCATGCCACTGTTGGGGAGCCACCACTGAAAAGGCCTTCTCTCTCTCTCTCCATCTCCCTCAGATGAGGTCTGAAGAGAAGAGACTCTGGTGGTGACTGCAGGACTCGGGGAAGGTTCACCTGCTTTTCTGGATTTTCCCCAATGCATGAAGTTTCTTGCTCTGGCTCCTAGGCCAGAAAGTGACCACCCCCACCCCACCCCCGCCACTTCTCACCAAGCACTGAACAGTGAGATGAAGGCAAAGAAAGAGGCAGGCATCCTTACCTGTGCCACAGGTGGCTGTGCATTTCGTCCAGGGTCCGTATTGCCAAAAGAATTCGGCTGGCGTGATCTCGTTCTCGTTCTCAGATTCCCTTTGAATGGTGTATTGATAGCGGACTCCTGGGTTCTTCTCCTGGAATAAGAGCTGAGAGGCAAGGAAGAAAACGTTATTAGGCAGCGTCCAGTCAGACGATATAAAAAGCGTTTAACGAAATGTGGTCCAAGTACCGAGGAAGTGTGATGATGTCCTGCCAAGAGAAAGGGGGCCAGCAGGAAAAGACCTTGAGATGCCTGCAGCAGAGGACCGGCAACTGCAAACTTACTGAAAGTTTAGAAAGTGACCAGTGTTTGGTTTTCAGAGGATCACAAGGATGTTACTATAGGAGAAGGGCCCCTCCTCAGAGCTAATGAAAGCAGGATGGATCTGTGGGCTCGTCTTCAGCTTTCCACATGATCTGATTGTACAAAACTCATGCAGTGGTTAGGCCAATGGTACCCAAAGTGGGCAGCAGCAGGCCCTGGGAGGCAATGAATTACCTAAGAGGCAAGGGGACACACCAGGGAGGTGCTGGAGGTGTAAATGACCGCCAGACTTTGAAAAGCTGGTATCACTGGATCAAGTTCGTCAGTTCTGTTGAATGAATTAAACCAAATAGTTGTATTTGGATTTTTTTTTGGGGGGAGGGAGTGCAATTAATTGTTATAGTTTTGAATTTTATTGTGCTATCTTGCTTAGTGTGCCGGGCAAACTGCTACTCTGAATAGTGCTTTTTACAGAGGAGAGGCACTGGGGGTGAGTCTATGGAACTAAGAGGGCGGTGGCCTGAGACAAATTGGGAACCACTGGGTTAGACTATGTCCCATCTTTGCAGAGCGTTCATTCAAATTTGTTTATGGGGCGGTTATACAACAATGAGGATTCATCCTGATCTGCTTGCAGGGTGTCTGCAAAGTTTCCTGTTCAATCATTCGCTCATGCCACATGTTTCAGTACATGCCCCTGTCACTTACCTAATTGCAAATAGTCTGTTGTTTTGGTTTTTTTAAGGTGGCTAGAGTGACACATTTAAGACATTTAATTCACTGTAATGTCACACAGGTAAAGTTCTGGTGTGTGCATGAACCCTTCTTGCAAAATACGGACAGTTTCCCTTCGTTTCCTCACTTTCTTCAACCTGGCCATTTAAACAGTTAAGTGTGTGATTTCAGCTCCATCCCCAGATATCAGCCGCAACTTATCTTCAAACTTATTTGCAGGCTTATCTGCAAAGGCACACCAGCCATTGAATGTGTGTCTACACTGCAAGCCTAAACCAGTTTCAAGGCTGTTTGGCTCGCATCACCCTTAGGAACAGCAAGTCTGAGATAAGAGGCCCAAATCATTTCTCAGCATCCTTACAAAACTGGCTGGAGGGGGTTAAGAGCCTTGAGATGTAAAACAGCTTCTCAGATGATATTTCCAAGCTGATTTCAGTGTGTTGTAGTGGTACGTGAATGCCCCAAGGCAGACTACCTGCAGGAGGGTTCAAGTATCAGTCCGTGGGGGCACATAGCTCTGGCAAAGGCTTGCCAACTTATCCACACTTACCTCCCGCTATTTCCAGGCCCAGGTCTGTGCTTAAAAGCTTCATGTCCAAGTGCGGGGTGTTGGGCTTTTTTGCCCCTGAGCTTCTCCTGCGATAACCCACACTTGGGCGCTCAATCGGGGCAAGTGTCAATTTGGGTTTTCTGGGGATTGTTCCAATGAGCTTTAAAGAGCAGGTTTTCACAGGGAAGGCTCCAGAGCCAAAGGGGAAAAAAGGAGTTTTAAAGCAAGGACTATGTCCTGGAAAGATTGGAGGAAAGGTAAGTGTGAATAAGCCCACCCTCGAAGCTGCCGTTGTTGCCAAAATTTTGCTGCTCTTGGAATGGACTTGGGCATTGGTCCAAGAGACTTTTCAGGGAATATTTTTTTAAATAACATTTTTAAAAAGGTTTTTCAACTCTGTTACAAATCCCAGGGAATGTTCCAAGAGATTATGTGCTATAAGTCATTCCAAGGCATCAGCGTGAACATAGAAACTAATTATCTTTAAAAAGTCGGAGAAAGCAGCTTGAGACTCCGTCCAAAGTTGTTTTTTTCCTGAATAAACAAAGGCATTAACATTCATCTCCCCCCCCCCCTTGAACTCTTTCCCTTCCAGCTGGCTGGCAGGAGAACTTTGTAACTTGGTACCACTACCTGAACTTGCTTTCTTCCTCTTCCCTCCCAGTCTTTTTCCTTTTGTGTCGTACCTTTTATGTCAATAAGTCTGAGTGCAAGGAGTGGGCTTATCCACACTTACCTTTCCTCCACGCTTTCCAGGTGTGGCCTCTGCTTTAAAACTCCGTGTCCAAGTGCCCCTCCCCTTTTTCCTTCTTGAAAACACAATTGGAGCAAGTGAGCTTTAAAGAGCAGGTTTGGGGGGACAGCTCAGACACAGAGATTTAAAGAGCGGACATGTGCCTTGAAAAAGAGGGGTCAAAGGTAAGGGCGGATAAGCACCAGCTTGCCTTCTTGATATCTGTAAGCCTCTCTGCAAGCTTTCTCTTGTCTGAAAAGTGAAATTTGCAAACATATGCAGAAATGGGAGGAAGGCTGGAAAAATTAGAAACAGAGAAAATGTAAATGGACAGGTTTGGCCACATTGAACAAGGGATATGCCCTGGGTTTTCTGAGGATCAGCCAAGAAATTCTGGGGAAAGTGTGTGTGTGTGTGTGTGTGTGTGAGAGAGAGAGAGAGAGAGAGAGAGAGAATTGAGCTCCGTTTGCTTAAGAGCTCTTTCCATCAAGGTTTAAAAAACACTCCCAACTGAGTGATGGGGGGGAATGGGAACATGGTTTTCTGGTAGAATATTCCTCTCCAACCAGTCCTTTGGCTTATTAATATTATACAGCCTTTTAAATATGTCTGTGGAGAGGGAGGGCTATTATTTTGCTGTTTTGTTTTAATTATTTACTTTTATTTTTATCTTGTATTTTCTTCTGCGAACTGCCCTGAAATCTTAATATGAAGGGTAGCAGAATAATAATAATAATAATAATAATAATAATAATAATAATAATGCCTCCTCAGTTGAAAGCAGCAATGCTTCTAAATGCCAGTTGCTGGAAACCACAGGAGGGGAGAGGGCTGTTGTGCTCAGGAATCTGGCTGGATCTTCTTTGATTGATTGATTGATTGGTTGGTTGGTTGGTAGGTAGGTTGTCTTTATTTCCCACCTTTTCCTCCAAGGAACTGAAAGTGGTGTACATGGTTCTCCTCCCCATTTTATCCTCACAACAACCCTGTGAGGTAGGTTCGGCTGAGAGAAGGCACTGCCTGGCCCAATGGTCACCCAGGGAGCTTCATGGCCGAGTGGGGATTCGAACCCTGGTCTCCCAGGTTCCAACACGCTAGCCACAATAGCTCTTAAGCAAAGAACAAAAGTTATTCTTGGAACACAAAATTAATAACCTGCCAGGGCAGTGGCAAAAAAAAAAGACAGGGGAAGCAGGCGTGTACTGAAACCCCACCCCACCCCAGCCTGGCATGCGTCCCCCAACAAGGTGATATTATTTGGGAAGAGGAGAGCTCCCTGCCTGCCTGCCTGGTGGGTCTCAAAACCAGCTCCTTTGTTTCAAAATTCACAAGCAGCTGGAGGAAGACAAGTAGGGGTCAAAAATGGAAAAAGAATTCCTTTCCTTGTCAAGCTGGAAGGGGAAGAGAATGTTAAAGTAAACACCTCCCTGCAAGAGGGAGAGAAAAAGAATTAGCCCTGAGAAATCTATTTAACTCCTAAAGAGCTCTCCTGGGAAGTCTGCCTGCTCCAAAGGAAAGGCTTCCCTGGCAGCCAGGAAGACACCCACCAGACTTCCCTGCAGGAAAAATTAGTGATGAGCTGTCCATACAGGGAGGGCAGGAGCCTGTACCACTGACAGGAGGGGCCCTATGGTGGTCTCTGCATTCATAGCCGCCTCTGGAAAGGTCGGAGGCCCTTGGTGGTGCCTCTCCTCCTGCCCCCTCGGCAAACCAGGCCGATGAACCAGATGAGGGTGATGGGAGTGACAGTTCAAAACATCTGGATGGTTTTGAGGAATGCTGCAACAGATTTCAATTTCAGCTGGGCAAGAAAGAGGCCAGGTCCACCCACGGAAGACAGCAAAGGCTTCCCAGATCAGCAGGAACCTCCCGGCTGCCAGATTCTGCCATTTCCAAAATAACTCGAGAGGAGTGCTTTGCTCAGAACTTCGCACAGCAGCTTTGCAGAACAGAAGTGGCAAGAAGCGCGGCTGGGGGGGGGGCAGGCAAAGCCCGTGAAGATGGAGGTTATGAAGCAATAGCCAGTTTATTTACACGCTACGTTTCCCAGAAATCCGTAGTGCTCAAAGCAGTTAACAGAGAAACCCAGTTCCTGCAATGACAAAGCCCTCGTTCGCAGGCCATTTGAAACTACAGGGAAACGGAAATATGGTTTAAATTTGAACCCTGGTGGTGCACATGGCGGCAGTTGTGGGCATGTGGCTTCTCCCTCCCTCCTGGCGCTAACACGCTGTTGTGAGCCAAGCCATAGTTTGTTCTTGGCTTAGTGCTAATGCATTCTGCACGTTCATGTTTAAGCCAGTTTAACTATAGCTTAAAATGACACGCAAGCAAGGCCAAAGAGCCTCGTGGCACCTTAAAGTCTGACAAATCATAGAATTGTAATTATTATTTATTATTTTGTTTGTTTGTTTGTTTGTACCCTGCTCATCCGGCTGGGTTTCCCCAGCCACTCTGGGCGGCTTCCAACAGAGATTAAAATACATTAAAATGTCACACATTAAAAACTTCCCTAAACAGGGCTGCCTTCAGATGTTTTCTAAATGTCAGGTAGTTGTTTATTTCCTAGACATCTGATGGGGGGACGTTCCACAGGGTGGGTGCCACTACCGAGAAGGCCCTCTGCCTGGTTCCCTGTAGCTTTGCTTCTCGCAGTGAGGGAACTGCCAGAAGGTCCTTGGAGCTGGACCTCAGTGTCCAGGCTGAACGATGGAGACGCTCCTTCAGGTATACTGGGCCGAGGCAGTTTAGGGCTTTAAAGGTCAGCACCAACACTTTGAATTGCTCAGAAACATAGTGTTGGAAGGTATCCCAAGGGTCATCTAGTCCAACCCCTGGCAATGCAGGAATCACAGCTAAAGAATGCCTGACAGGTGGCCATCCAGCCTCTTTTTAAAAACCTCCAGTGAAAGAGAGGCCAACACCTTCCGAGGGAGTCTGGTACACCGTCAAACGGCTCTTAGCATCAGAAGGTTCTGCCTAATATTTAGTTGGAATCTCCTTCCTTGTAACTTGAAGTCCTTGGTTTGGTTCCTCCACACTGGAGCAGCAGAAAACAAGCTTGCTCAATCTTCCATGAGACAGCCCTTCAGATATTCATAGATGGCTATCATATCCCCTCTCAGTTGCCTCTCCTTCAGCCTAAACATACCCAACTCCCTCCCCTGTTTCTAGGCTTCTCCCTCCCTCCTGGCGCTAACAGGCTTGGTTTCTAGTCCCTTGATCATCTGGGTCACTGTGATTCTTGCATTGCAGGGGGTCAGGCTAGATGACTGTCCGGGTCCCTTTCAACTCTGCAATTCTGTGAGAGCACAAATACCATATCGTTACCTACAAGAGTTTGGGGGTCAATTTCAATCAACTATTTGTTGGCAGCGAAATAACCTTCCACTCTAGCTTCAGCTGGGAGGGGCTGTTTAAACACAAGCCAGGGATGAGCAGATTCCAGGACATGGAATCACCGAGGGCTGAAAATATGTTTATGACCTCGGTAGCCTCACAGCTGCAGTCGGAGAGTGAAGTCTCAACAAGTGCTGCTTTCCCTGACGCCAAAAAGCAGGGCTTTAGGAAGCTGCACCTGTTGAATTTCTGCTTCACATCTCTTAATTAAGTCTGCCCAGCTCTGCAGCAGTGAGTCCATGACAGTGGCAGAGACTGGACCCAGAACTCACAGGTTCAAAGCCCAGCACTTGAACCCTCTGCAAGTACCTGAATCCATACTGGCTCTTCCGTGGGGCCTGGAGATGTGAGGTTCTCCCAGTTCCCAGTTCTCTCGTAGGTGAAGGTGGTCCCGGCCACCTTGTAATCGCCATTCCATTGGATGGTCCAGCCGCCATTCAGGAAGTACTTCTCTGGATCTTCGCTTCTCAAGGCCAGGAAATTCTCTGCTTCCGCCACCTCCTCGATTTGGATCTCTCGTGCACCAGCTGGGATGAGCCCAACATCAACGTAGCCTGTTCAGGGGGATCAAACTCTTCATCAGTTGCAGGTTAACAGGACAAAACGTACCGGTAATCCTTTCTGTAAATGGAGTCAAAGTCCCCTTTTCTGAATGTCACCAGAGCAGTCCCTTCTTGAATGTCCACACCCTTTCCTAGAATGCCTGTCATTCTACTGTCAAAGGAAATGGCCACTGGGAGACCCAGCACATGACTTTACCAAGGAATATTTTTTTGGTAGAGGGGAAAAAGGAGGAATGTTTCTGAACAGAGCACATGAATGGGACAGAGGAAATCCTCTAACATTTGCCATAGGAAAGCAGGTGATGTGAACACAACACTCATTGGTGGGGTATGGAAAAACCTCAAAGAAGCAAGGGACCTCTGTGAGGTCTAGCCTCCTGCACAAAACATTTTGCAATGTTGCATTTCAAAGCTCCCCCACTGCCCCAATCCATATTATTTGTACCTCTAGCTTCCATCAAGTGCACCTTTATATCCTTGTTACAGTGCATCTAATTCCACAATTGCCAAGTTATCTGGAACTTCTCAAAGATGGGTGGGGACTGAGGAGGGAAATGAGCAAGCTGGGTCCAAGAAAGGCCCCATTCAACCCTCCCCACCAACACCCCTCCACCAGTGATGTTGGTAGGTGTTATGTATTCAGTGGTCTGTGTTTGCCTGAGCTTCAGTCTGGACTAAGGATTCTGAGCCCCTGTGTTCTGATTCGATACATGATATCCAATCACAGAACATTTCAGGATTTGGGCCTCTGCCATTGGCCCTTAAACTCTGAGTCATGATTCGCAGCTTGGAAGTTTTGACAGCCAATCGCGTTGGGAATGGGAGTGGCCCAGGCCTTCAGAAATGTATATAAGCCATTGCTTTGCCCCTGTTGTCCAGTTCTGTTAGTTCAATAAAGGTTATTGCTGTTATTAATGTGTATTGCCTTGTAGGAACCAACCTATACTTCAGTAGGCATCCATTTATGTTCTGATCCATGTTCATTCATTGCAGTTGGCCCCATTTCCATTTCTATCCTCTGACATCCCACCTTATTCCCAACCGGGCCCCCAAATTTGGCAGAAATGTCCTCACCCAGCCCATCACTCTCCTCAAAAGTCTTCTTGACGGTCTCGCAGGTTGAACCATCCCCGCGGCACACGCCGCATCGATCCTCCACAGCGTAGGAGTCAATCTCATAGTCACAACCGACGTTCTGAAAGGCATCAGGGAAGGGCGATGGGTTAGCCATGCCCCCGGCACCTCCAGGGCAACTGATGGGAGCTGTAGTCCAAAAACCTAGGGGGTGCTTGGGTGGGGTCGATTGGATCTTCACACTGGCTGACTTCCGAGGCACAAATCCAGGCTTGCTCTCTGGAAGTCCAGGCCAGAAGCTCAAGGGCACATGCATTTATTACACAGCCACTGGAATTGCAATGTGCAGGATATACATGTGTAAAGAGATCATAAGTAAATACATAAATTCTAATAGGCTGCAGGGAGGAGGAAAGACAAGCCAGCAGCCACTTTAGACGAGGCTCATGCACTGCCCCAACTCACGGGGAGACCCTCCCCACCCCCACTTTTGTCACTTCCTGATCCTCTCTGAGAAGCCGGAAGAGGCAAAGTATGGATTGTTCCACATCCCCGTTCACCTGTCATCACTTGGAGGGTTGTGAATCCTTCTCGGGCGCACCAGCCTCTCTGATCGCTTAATCCACTGGAGTCAGCGACAGGCTATTTTAAAACTCTCCAGGGGGACCTTCCTTTATCAGGGAGAGAAGTCGCCAGGCTAGGTTTGGCAGGGGGACTCTAGATTTGTTCCTTTCCTCCGGAAACCTTAGGCATCATCAGGGTTTGCAAGAAATTCCACGCTTACTGTTTCCATGGTCTCTTTCCACACACAGGGATCCTGCCTACCCGGGCAGTTTTGGCCACAATACAGAATGTAAAGTGGCTGGGTTCTAGATTGCACCAGTGTTCGAAACTCCCATTGTTCTAGGTGCATTTTGCGACGGGGAATTTCATTAGGGCAAGCCGTTTCTGAGCTCTGGGTGCAGTATTGCGCCTAAGATTTCAGATTAAAACTGCAGAGTGGTAAGAAAGGAGGACTTTTTCTGCCTCCCCATTTCCAGCTCCTCTCTGAAGACTGCAGAAGAGATCCTCATAAGAATATTACGGGGTTGGGCAGGAGAAGGACTAGACCATGTGAAAAATGAACACAATGTGTAATGTTTATTAGTTAGATATAAGATTTTAAGTACATGATGATTAGGATTGGTGAGATTAAGATTAGTTGTGAGATAGAAGATTTTACAATGTTACAAAGTTACCAAAGAAGATTAGAAATGAACCCAGAAGAGAGGACGTGAGGAAGTCCCAGAACAATGATTATAAAGAGGATAAGGATGGATAAGTGTTTTTCTTTTTGTATTTTTGTATTGTTTTTGTTGTTGTTGTATATGTAGTTTTTGTATTTTGTATGTTTTTATGGTTAAAATCCAATAAATTCTTATAAAAAAAGAAAAGAAAAATGAACATCATATTTTAGCTGCAATTCATTCATTTTCAGCTTTGCATTCTTGTTATAAAAAAGGCGCGCCTAGACATTCCGTTGTTGCACCCATAACCTAAGTTTAAGGTGTCATTTAGCTCCTAGCTTTCCTATCTCACTGGATTGCGCCACCACCTTGGATTGCAGGGCTGTGTCTCTGAAGGCTCTCTCACCTGACTCACCATGCCCTGCGTGTAGACTGTTAGCACAGCACACTTCAATACGATAGATTACTACATGCAGGGATCTTCTTACAAGGTGAGGGCTAGTCTCTACACACTCTCTCTCCTCCATTCAGGGAGTCACACTTCCCCAAACCTCTGCCTACCTTACAGATCCCATTAATGCAAATGTCTCGGCTCGAGTTTCCTTCGTGACACGGGGTCCCGTCAATGACAGCGTCGCGGAGCTTTTCTGCAAAGTACTCGTTCTCCGGGCGACAGTGAAGTTCGCAAGGGTTAACTGCGGATATCAGAGAGAAAAGTCCAGACGCTTGACTGCTTCTCCTCTCCTCTCCTCTCCTCAAGCTGTGTGGCCAAGCAACAGCTTGCCAGCATTAGGTATTCAATACACCTTACACATTGCTGGTCCCATGCAGAGATGTAGCGGGCACCCTCACTTTTGATTTTGAAGGGGTTTTTTTTTATATTGACCAGCTTGTGCAGCTGTTTAAAAGGGCCATTGATTAGCTAGTCAGCTTAGTGAATGTCTTGTACTGCTTCTCATTTTAAAATATTTTAATATTGCTGTACATTGCCCTGATATCTTACAAAAGGGTCATATATAAATAATAGTTCTATACATAAGCATACATTTATCTGAGCTGACTCTGATGAGATCTTGGCACCTCCTTGAGACTTTCTTGTCCTCACAAGCATTTGCTGACTGCTTAAGTTTTTAGCTTGGTGCCTGTGTGTGCATAGCTACAGTATGGATTTTTATTTACCGGTATTACATTCCATATCCCACTTTTTTCCTCTAAGAAGAAGAAGAAGAAGAAGAAGAAGAGTTTGGATTTGATATCCTGCTTTATCACTACCCGAAGGAGTCTCAAAGCGGCTAACATTCTCCTTTCCCTTCCTCCCCCACAACAAACACTCTGTGAGGTGAGTGGGGCTGAGAGACTTCAGAGAAGTGTGACTAGCCCAAGGTCACCCAGCAGCTGCATGTGGAGGAGCGGAGACACGAACCCGGTTCCCCAGATTACGAGTCTACTGCTCTTAACCACTACACCACATTGGCTCTCTAAGGAGATCAAGGTTGCACCCATGGTTCTCTCCCTCCTTATTTAATCCCCACAACAACCCTGTGAGGTAGGTTAGGCTGAGAGGCAGTGACTGGCTTAAGGTCACCCAGTCAATTTCTTGTCCGAGTGGGGATTTGAACCCGAGTCTCTCAGGTCCTAGCCTGATAGTGATCCTACACCGCCCCCCCCTATACACAAAACCATGAATATAATCTTACTGAGGTTAGAAATAGATTAATTTGTGTGTGTGTTTGAACTGCTCTGCTACTGCCTGGAGGAACAGCAGTGTTGTGCAGTGGTTAGAGTGTTGAAACAGGAATTGGGAGACCATGGTTCAAATCCCCTCGCTTCTAGGAAGCTCACCTTGGGCTGGCAACTTCCGCTCTGCCTAACCTACCTCACAGAATTGCTGTGGGGATTGAAGGGGGGGGGGACAACTGTATAGGCCACCTTGAGCTCCTTGGAGGAAATGTGGAATAGAAATGCAGCGAATAAGTAAACAAATAAATGATTTAAATAACGGCAGGAGTAATCGTATAAATTCAGCAGTGGTCCGAGTCCTGGACTGGGGCCTAGGAGACCAGGATTCATATCTGCCATGAATCTAACAGGTGGCCTTGGGCCAGTTGCTACCTCCCTCAGCCTAGTCTACCTGCCAGGGTTGTTGTGCGAGTAAAATGCAGAAAACCATGTATTCCACATATTGGAGGAAAGGTGGAATACTAATACATGCATATATGCATAAATACATCTTTGCTGTTTTGCTGGAGAGAGAGAGAGGTAAACTCACTGTTATTAGGGAGTGGGGTCCATTTGTACAGCTTCCCCTTGTAGGCTCTGCTGTTGAAGCGGCTGCATTGAAGTTGGCGGAAAGAGGGTCCGTCGGAGGGGCAGGACTTGGTGTTGCAAACCCTGAAGCGCTTCCTCTCCCCCAGGCAATACTTCCCACCGTACTTTGGCCTGAGGTTGGGACAGAAAGACCGAAGCACACCCACATTAGGAAGAACTTTCTCACCATAACAGCTGTTTGACGGCGGAACATAATACCTTGGAAAGTGGGGGGGGGGGGGGCTCTCCTTCATTGGAGGTTCTTAAGCAGATGGATGGCCATCACTGGATGCCCATCTGCCCGGGAGACAGGGAAGCGCATTTCTCCTTCTCTCATTATGCTAGAACTCAGGCCAGATAAAAGAAAAGTCCTTCACGCAGAGCACAGTCAGGGGGCAAGGGAGGCAGACTCCCCCCCCCATCAAGTAAATAAATAAAAATGCTTAACTGATAGTAGAAATAATCAGAATATTTGAAACTGAAATGCTCGCTGAGGTCCTTTGGATGATGTTGTGGCACATGAATGGTACATCCTGATGTTAATTTTTTTAATTAAACTTCCTATTTTTCAAATGACTGAAGATTTCGACAGTTTTTTTCTGAGCACTTGGGCTCAAAAGAAAGTAATTTAAAACAACAGTTGTTGGGACATTTCATTCCAAATCAGCTAGACAGAGACAGACAGAGAATGAGGACAGGTGGGTGTCCTATCCCCCCACCCCACCCCGCCAGCCCGGGCAACATAAATCCTGGCTACACCCATGGTGCACAGTTAACCTATGGAACTCCTTCCCACATGAGGCAGTGATGGCCACCAACTTGGATGGCATTCAAAGAGCATTAGACAAATTCACGGACAGGATGCTGGACTAGAAGAGCCACTGGCCGATGCTCTTCTCGTGTTCTCATACGCCCCCCTCGCTCGCCACCCACTGCAAGCAGAACGGTCGGTCACTTACGTGGGGCTGTTGCACTGCCTCTCGGCGTTCTGCACGCCTGCCCCGCAGGTCCGAGAACAGGCCGCCCAGGAACTCCAGGCCGCCCAGCCTCCGTTGATGGACTCGGGGCGGTATCCCATGTGGACACATTCCCCATTGAAGCACCACTGTGGAGGAAGGGAAGGAGGAGGAGCACATCAGATGAGGCTGGCCTGCACATCCAGGCAAAGCCTTCTTCCAACCTGGCACCATCCAGATGTTTTGGACTACATCTCCAAACTCTAACAACTGTAGCAGAATTGCAATACCTTAGCAATCGTATAAATAGACGTGTGTGTGTGCGTGTGTGTGTATGTATATATACATATGAGAAAGATTCTGGGCTTCATGTTTGGGGAGTTATTTTAGAAAGCCCACAGGCAATATCTGAAAATGCAAGCCTGAAGCAGGCAGTTTGATCATTTCCCCTCGAATGCTCTTCCTAACTAAGTACAACGTTTTATCCGCAAACCAGCAGAGCATGACTTACAAATTCTCTTTAACTCGTGACAGCTTTAAAAGAGGGGAAATTATGTCCTAAAAGCCTCACGGCCAGAACAAATGGCATGATCCGAACCTAGAAGCTAATAGTAGAATAAAACCATTATCGTAGCCTAGAGAGCACTTTTTACGAGGTGACTCATAAACCGAATTAATAAAATAGATGTAATAAACATTATGTCCAAATGAAAGGTTGTAGAGCAGTGAGTGAGCTCTCTAGTTTGCAAAACTCTTCATCAGGCTGGAAGCTTTTTTAAGAAGAAGAAGAAGAAGAAGAAGAAGAAGAAGAAGAAGAAGAAGAGGAGGAGGAGGAGGAGAGGGGGTTGCGGAGAAAAGGATTTTGTGGATTTTGTAAAAGCAACCTCTCAGCCTGCAGTTTGGGATAGTTTCAAGGCAGAATTGGGAGAGGGCCCTGGCAGATTTAATGAAGGCAGCCTGTGGCTGGTGTGTGAACATCTCAGGTTGCACCCAAGGCCAGCGGGAAGAAGAAGAAACTTGAGATGCTCTCCTTTAAAAAAAAAATAAAAACAATAAAACCAAGAGTAATTTTGGTTGCATCTCCAGCTCTAATTGGAACACACTTCCTCTGCAGCAGAAGGAAAGGAAAGAGTGGCTGTCTGTATATACTGAGCAAAGAGTGCATTTTATAGAGTCAAGTAGAAGCCAAATCTGGCAGTGGGAACACAAAAAGCTCCCTTAAACGAGGTCTGACCACTCATCTATCTAGCTCAGTATTGTCTGCACCGAGGGCTTATTCACACACACCTTTTGCCCTGCACTTTTCAGGCACAGCTCTGCACATGTCTGAGTGCTCCATTTTCCCCAGCCCTGGCATTTTCCTAGTGAAAAGCTGCCCTTTAAAGCTGAAGCGCAACAAATGGCTCTTGGCGAGGCACTTGGACACAGAGCTTTAAAGTAGCATGGACCATGCCTGGAAAGCATGGAGGAAAGTAAAATCTCCTTAAGTTGCAATAACAGAGGTAGCCTGTGGTCACCACCCAGTGAGCTTCATGGCTGAGTGAGGATTTGAACCCAGCTCCTAGTCCAGAGTTCTAACCACTAAAGAACATGCGTTTGCAGGGGAATTACCTTGCCCTCGTCGCATTTGGTGCCATCGACCGCTGCGTCCAGCTTGGAGTGACACGTGTTCCCCACGGAGCACCATAGCGTGCTGCAGACGCTCTGTAAGATGAGAAGCCGGGGGGAAAAAAGAGGTGAGGAGTGTTCTCTCCTTATGGGTGGAATGAGCCCCACACTGCCCTACGTAAGAGAAGCTCCCACTTTCTCATCTCCAAATCCAGACAGTGCAGGTTCCCTGGCAATGCGGCCCCCAACACTCTGGATTCTTTCTGACAGTCTTGTGTGAACCAAAGAGGCTGAGACCAATTCAGAAAGAGCACACTAAGAAAGGCACTGAAATTGGCATTCTTTACATAGCACCTTCAATGTATAGGTGGTGCTTGATAAAGTAAAGACAAGCGAAAATGGACAGACCCCCCCCCCCCCGCTCCTTACAATCTAAGTCAGCCTTTCCCAATCGGGTGCCCTCTAGATGTTTTGGACTACAACTTCCATCAGCCCCAGACCGATGGGAACTGTAGTCCAAAACATCTGGAGGGTGCAAGGTTAGGGAAGGTTGGCCTAAACGTTCATGTTGTGGGAGACTAGCAAGGGAAAGGTAAGCCTACAGCAGAAAGTGGGGGAAGAGGAATGGAGGAAATGGTAGTGTGGTGTAGTGGTTAGAGTGCCAGACTGAGACCTGGGAGGCCAGGATTTGAATCCCCCACTAGGCTATGGCGCTCACTGGGTGACCTTGGAAAGTGGTGAGCTCTCCTTCATTGGCAGTTTTTATACAGAATTTGGATAGCCATCTGCCAAGGATTCTTTAGCTCAGATTCCTGCACTGCAGAGGATAGGACTGGATGACCCTTGGGGGTGCCTTCCATCTTTACAGTTGTGTGATTCTATGGTCACAGTACTGGCTCTACCTGGGGTGAAAACACAGGAGCTGCATACCCAAATCTTGGCTGAACTGGCCCCCTCTCCACCGAAGTTTCCTTCTGGAGGGGGTTTCTCGGACGAGATTAGCCCCCACCCCACCTGGATACCCAGTTTAGAATTCAATGCTGCTGCTGCTGCTGCTGCTGCTGCATCCAAAATAACTGGGGAGCCCCCAAGGCTCCAGCCCCTCCTTACATCCATATCTTCACAGTAGGTGGAGTAGGCACCATACTGGAGCCGGCACTGATGGCTGACATCGTAGAGGACTCCCGGAGGGATGGAGGGGAAGTCGATCACATCTTTGGCCGGGGAGTCATCCAGGCAGAGCCCCCAGCCCCGGCTGTGGAGAGAAAGACCCAAATGAAAGGGGTGAACACAAAGCCATGGGTTGCTGAATTAGCCAAAGGCCCGGGAGAAGGGGGAATGTTTTCACCTAGTACCTAAAGATATGTAACAAAGGCTTTATAGGTCAATACCAGCACTTTGAGTTGGGCCTGGAAACAAATTGGCAGGGAGTGTTGTTGGGCCAGGATCGGTGTAATATGCTCAAACTGTCTTGCCCAAGTGAGCAACCACTGCATAGCTGTCATGTTTCGGATTTGAAAATAAGGGATCAGCAGTCTCACCTATCCCGGGGACAGTCACATATCAGTGGTGGGCGGAGCCAGAAGCAAAAAGTGGGCGGAGCAGCAATGTAAACTCCAAGCGGGCTCGGGCTCGGAGCGGAGCAAAGAGGAGGGCAGCCAGCAAAGAGGAGGGCAGCCATGTGCTCCGCGCAATGGAGCCCCATTGTCTTCTTGTCTGATCCCATCAAAACAGGACAGGAAGCAGCAGCTGCTCAAAGGCAGCCAGGCTCCGCCCGCCAGCTAACCCTATTGGCCGGCTGAGGGGCTCGGCGGCAACGGATAGGGGCTGATGCAGGGGGAGGAATACACCCCCCTGTAAGCACGGGAAACGGCTCCCACTTGCTTTAAGGGCTGAGGCTTTTCTCTCCAAGTAGGCGAGGTCTTCCCACCCAGTCCCTGGCCAGCAGGGGAGGAGCTGCTTCCATTGAAAACGGGAAATTTAAGGGAAATAAAAAATAAGGGAGAGCAGCGGGAAACTGCTTGAAATAAGGGAGAATCCCGGGGAAAACAGGATACTTGACAGCACTGGCAACCAGGCCAACAAATTCTGCACCAGCTAAAGTTTCCCAACGGTCTTCAGAGGCAGCCACACATATAACATGTTGCAGTAATCTAACCTAGGTTACCAGGACACAGATGACAGAAGTTAGGCTATCCCTGTCTAGATAGGGGCAGAGCTGGGCCACCAGCTGAAGCTGATGGAAGGTACTACACGCCATCAAAGCCACCTGAATTTCCAGCCTGGCTTGAGTCCCAGAACCTCTTATCTGATGCAATGGCCTCTGCAAGCAGACCTCAAGGATTCAGGCAGGGTTGCACATCATTCCCATGTGAGCCCAATGCAAGGCCTGAATGGCTAGGCTCATTCCCTGCCTTGGAGCCACGGGCCTGAAATCTGGGCTAAGGTGCTCGTTGCTTGCTCTGTCACAAGAAATAGCAAGCAAAAGGCCGACAGGCAGCTGGACTGCAGCTGCTGCCCTCACAACCTCTGTGGTTCCTTTCTACAAGAGCCAAAAACGGGCATGAGCAGCTGGGCCAAGCAGGAGCTGACAGACAGACCCCCAATCCCCAGGCGCTTGGCTTAAGTGCCCTGGGGGGAGGCAGCGGAATTGGCAGCAAGGAGGCGTTAAAAATAAACAATGCCGGAGGAAAGAATTTGGCACCACCTTTCCAAGAGGACCAATCTCATCTGGGATGGGGCTGGAGTCCACACTAGAAGCACAGGGCCAAGGCAGAGCCAAACCCCTCCTTGATCAAGGCTTTAACTGTTTATCTCTCATTCATGTAACCCACACACTGTTCGAATCTGAGTGTCGACCCACATACGGCCATCCAGTGATGTAGTGTTATACGACCCCCGAGTCCAAGAGATAAGTAACTATTCAAACTTTAGAAGACACCTGAAGGCAGCTCTGTATAGGGAAGGGTTGTTTTTTTAAATATGTTTAACTGTTTTATTATGTTTTTATATATGTTGGAAGCCACCCAGAGTGGCTGGGGCAACCCAGTCCGATGGGTAGGGTATAAATAGTAAAAAATACTGTTGTTGTTGATGATGAAGATGAATAGGATGTCCCTATTTTCATCAGATAAATGTTGGAGGGTATGGCATCAGGGTGGGGGGCAAATTTCTGCAGTGGGATTCCTGTTTCAAGCATCTTAGAACTGCCTCATCAGCATGAAAAGGAAACTTTTCAGCAACTTTGTGCTTCAAAGCTAAGCACTGAGAACCAAGAAAAGATAAGTGGGTCTTCCGTTTCAAGAGAGCGGGGTGCAAGTTCTCTTACGTACACTTCAATGAAAACACAAGTGACGTCACTCTGAAAGAAGATCTTGGAGCACCCCAAATAATTTCCCCATGTACGTGCACAGAAAATAGTAGATCCAAGGCTTCCCCCCCTGCCAGGACTCACCAGAACTCAGTTCCAGCACCTCTGAAATGGGCACCATTGCCATTGTAAGAGAACAAGGGAGGTGTTCATGGTGCGTTCCAACACCTCTTTTTCTAGAAACATAGCACTGAGCAGAACTACCTGAAAGGCGACGCACGCAGACCTGCCCTGGTCATCGCAATGCATCTTTAATTATTATTATTGTATATTTATGGGATTATTGCATAATCTTAGAAGCGGCATGGATGTGAGTGGGCACGGGTGTGACTATCATTTGCAGTGTGCCGTTCCTGCAGAAGTCCACGGCTTGTGACTCAGTCGGTAGATCATGAGACTCTTAGTCTCAGAGCTGTGGGTTCAAGCCCCACGTTAGGCAAAAGAGTTCTGCGTTGCAGGGAGTTGGACTAGAGGACCCTCGTGGTCTGTTCCAACTCTACAATTCTATGATTCTATGGCTCATAATTCAAAAACCACCATGTCAAAAAAAAAAGTTCAAAAGCCTAAAGGGGCCATTGACTGCAGGAGCCCTCTTGGCTGATGTCAGCACCCAAGAGGGTCTGTAGGGAAGGAGACAATCTTTCAGGTATTTGGGGATTAAGTTCTTTCATTGACCCAAATGACGCAATGCCTCGCCCCACCCCTCCAACACACACAGTGAATGACGACCCCTGCATCACGGCCACAGCTATCGAGAGCTACGCCAATGGTAAAGGCCCCCAGACTTACTCGAGGAAGCGGGTGATGTACTCCCTGCTGCAGTGGGACCAGGTGAGTGGCGAGGTGTCGTACAGGAGCTGTGGAGACATGATGAAAGGTCTTTTCCCAACTGGCTCACAGTCATTGCCGCTTCCGTCATGCTGAATCCCAAAACTGTAAGAGCACAGCCCCGCAAAGGGGGAGGTGAGCCATGCGCCCAGAGACACGACCGCAAAGGAGCTTCAAGGGGGCACCCCAAGATCCGGGAAGGAAGCCAAATGCACATCCACACACCCCGGGGCGGGAGTCTTCCCTCCCCGAGCCTTTGAGGGATGGTCTGCATCAGCCTTGGCCAACCTAGTGCTCTCCAGAGGGCTTGAGACTACAATTCCCATCAGCCCCAGCCAGCAGGGTCATGTGACACTGAGGCCATGCTGTCTGGGGGAAGCGGGAGGTAGTAGGCTCTAAATGCAGCATTCCCTGACCTGGTGACCTCCAGATGTTTTGGACTACAACTCCCATCAGCCCCAGCTCAAGCCCCCAAGCAGGATGTGAGCACAAGAGCCTTCTCCCCTCCTGTGTTTTCCAGCAACTGGCATTCAAAAGCATTGCTGCCTCCAACTGTGGAGACAGAGCATGGGCAACATGGCTAGTAGCCATCAATAGTCCTCTCCTCCGCCAATTTGTCTAACCCTTTTTTTAAAGCATCTAGATTGGTGGCCACCACTGCCTCTTGTGGGAAGGAGTTCCACAGTTTAGCTATGCGTTGTGTGACCAACGAGCGCTGCCCCCTCAGTACCTGTGTCCGAGTTCGTGAGCCACAGTGAAGGCCAAAGGGAGCCCCGTGTCCTCGTTGATGTTGCAGCTCCTGTGAGGCTGGCACATGCCGGAGACGTGAGACAGGCCGAGAGTCTCACAGGGACGGTTCATGGCGGCACAGAGGTCTTTCCTTTCCCCAGGCAGGCAGAAAACACAAACATGGGGGAAAAGAGGCATCAATCAGCCTGACGTCTTTGCATAAAGGGTTGTGCAGAGGTTCTATCACATCTGCTGTTAATTGCATATTCATTCCAATCTGAGTAGATAACAGCCAGTGTAATGTAGCTGTTAGATTGTCGGACCTGGGAGTTCAAAGTTCGAATCCCCACTTGACCAGGAAGCTCACCGGGTGACCTTGGTTCAATCCCTCCCCCTCAGCTTAAGGGTTGTTGTGGGAGGATACTTGAATTGACAATGAAAAAATTTAACACACCGCTTGTGTACTGTGTACCGCATAGTCACTGTAGCTACACTGTATGTTGTTTTTGTATTTACAGTGGTACTTCTGCTTGCGGACGGGATCCGTTCCGGAGCTCCGGTCAGATCCCGAGGTCTCCGCAACCGGAGGTGCCCCTTCTGCGCACGTGCACAGTGCAATAAAAGTTTACATTACCCGAGGGTAACGTAAGCCGAGGTTCTAATGTACATGAAAACCAATAAAATTATTGGGGAGGAGCAGGAGAACCGTGTACACCGCCTTGAGCTCCTTGCAAGAAAAAGATGCTATATATATGTAAGAAATAAAACAAACAAACAAACCTGGTGCCCTCCAGATGTTCATAGAATTGTGGAGTTGGAAGGCACCCCAAGGGTCATCTACTCCAACCCCCTACAATGCAGGAATCCTGCCCACAGCTGTCCCTGGGTGGGCTTGAACCGCCAACCTTCTAGTTAACAGCCAGATGCACTGACCCATTGCACCACACAGGCTCCATGTTGCATGATGCCTCCAGCTCTCTTTACCACCCCAATCGCTGGCTCTGCCAGCTGGGACCGAAGGGGTGTGGAAACCTACGACATCAGTGGGGAACCACATGGGATGCCCTCCTTCGTAGCGCATGGATTTACTGCTTAGAGATCTAAAAAAAGGTTAGGCGGTTTATAAATGCCTTCAAAGAAATGCGTGGTAGCGCCAATGCAGAGCCTGAGCAGAGCTATACCTTGTGAGCAGGACAGCCACGTCGTGGTGCAGCGGATGGTCGTCCCCCTTCACATTGATAGCCTTCTGCCACTTGCAGAAACTTCTCAAGGTGTTGTCTGCATGGTGAGTGATTTTCAGGTCGTCCTACAGAAACAGAGATGAGGCCCCTCTCGGTTAGCAAACATTGCTTTGGTCCAACCCCACCTGTGTCCAGTTCTGGGCATCACTATTTAAGAAGGATGTTGACCAGCTGGAAGGTGTGCAGAAGAGGATAATCAGGATGGTCAAGGGTCTGGAAGTCAAGCCTTATGAGGAACAGTTGAGGGAGATGGGTATGTTTAGTCTGGAGAAGAAGAAATTGAGAGGAGGTACGATAGCCATCTTCCAATATCTGAAGGGCTGCTTGTCACATGGAAGATGGAGCAAGTTCTGCTGCTCCAGAGGGGAAGACTGGAACCAATGGATTCAAACGACAAGAAAGGAGATTCTGACTAAATCTTAGTATAAAAATTCCATTAGCAAAAGTGGAACAGACTCCCTTGGAAAGTGGTGAGCTCTCCGTCGGGGGGGGGGGGGGGGGGTTTAAGCAGAGGTTGGCTGGCCATCTGTCAGGGATCCTTTAGCTGTGACTCCTGCACTGCAGGGGGTTGGACTAGATGACCCTTGAGGTCCCTTTCAGCTCTTCAATTCTATGATTCTATGCTTTGCGCTGTATTCCTGTTTAGCATTCCATCAAGACACATTTTGGCGGCATTCCCATTACTCTGTGTCTTCTACCTTATTATTTACAAAGCTCCTAATAGGGTCGGATACTAAACCGGCCTTTGCCAAGCTGCTGCACTCTCCAGACATTTTAGACTAAAACTTCCAGCGGCCCCGGCCAGCATTTCAAGAGATCCTGGGCCTCGTGCATCGCATCACTGATGTGCCTGTTGGTGTCATTGCCCTGAGCAACATCTCTTGCCGTTGGTCCAGCCCTGCTTTGAAGATTCCCCTTCCCCAGTAACTGCATGCATACAAGCACACAACATCTCCTCCCCACACACCCTAGCAGCCTAATCTGCACAGAAATGCACACACCCATGGGCAAATTAGAAGACTCGTGCATGAAGGACCCTCACTGCTCCAAACCACCGCCTTGGACAACCTTTCCAGAAACACTTCCTGCCTTTCACAGAGGCAGCGCTAGGCTGACAGGGGGAAGCCTGAATTGCTTCAGGGAGAAATTGCTATGTGGTCTGCGGGTTGTGCAGAGAGGCACCTAAATTCCCAGAGGCCCATTCAACCTAATTGCAGAAAAGTTGCTCCTACATCCTGTGAGGTGCTGGCAGGAACAGAAGGTGTGCTAGCTAACCTCAGAATCATAGAATTGTAGAGGCAGGAGGGACCCAAATGGTCATCTAGTCCTACCCCCTGCAATGTAGGATTCACGGCTAAATGCTTCTGTTATTATTATATTTCTTTATATACCACCTTTTCCCCAGACCAGAACTCAAGGCAGCTTACACAAATAAAAAATGACGCAGATAAAATGCAAAAAGCTAAAAGCATATAGAATGCAATTGTTAAAAAGTAATTAAACTCTAATTAAAAAAAACCTGAATCTATTAAAATACGGATAATGAAAACAGCACAGCAGTATTAAAAGCCTCTTTGTACCTCTTCTTCTTCCAGGAAGATAAGGCGCACAATGGAAACATGGATAGGGTTCCCAATGCTGGCATCGTGGAACATTCCGGCCACCTGCGCCAAAGGAGAAACAGAGCTGATGTAGGCTAAGGGGGTGGAGGGTGGGAAGACCCTGCTATCACCACACTCCCTTTGTAACTCGCACTCATTCACTGCATTTATATCCCACCTTTTTCTCCAAGCAGTACATGCTTCTCCACCTCCTCCTTCAAATCCCTGTGAGGTAGGTCGGACTGAGAAAGGCAGTGACCAGCCGAAGGTCACCCAGTTAGCTTCATAGCCAAGTGGGGATTTGAACCCTGGTCTCTCAGGTCTTAGTCTGGAATTCTAACCACCATGCTACACTTGGTCCTCAGAAGATCAAGGCTGGTGTTCAATGCTAGTCTTGCTCAGAGCAGACCCATTAAAGCTGATGGACCCAACATGGTGCTCACCCATGCTTCTGTCTGCCCCACTGCTTTCCTCCAGGGAAAGCAGCAGTTTGGCGCTGAATTGGAATAAACAGCAATAGGATTTTACACAGATTGCCTTTTCTTCTGGTTTAGAGCTAAGAAGTGATAAAAAAATTCACACAAAGTTACAGTCGTACCTTGGAAGTCGAACAGAATCCGTTCCGGAAGTCCGTTCGACTTCCAAAATGTTCGGAAACCAAAGCGCGGCTTCTGATCGGCTGCAGGAAGGTCCTGCAGTCAATCGGAAGCTGCAGAAGCCTCACTGGACATTCGGCTTCCAAAAGAATGTTCGAAAACCAGAACACTCACTTCTGGGTTTCGATTGTTCGGGAGCGGATTTGTTCAGGAGCCAAGGTGTTTGATAGGTACGACTGTACATATAAAAATATTACATTAATACAAATGTTACTAATATATAGAAATCAGTATCAATTCATTTTTCTTCTGACACAGCCTCCCTCTCAGCCTCTGGGTTCCAACAAACCCTCAGCTCACCCACAAAAGTCTCACAACAGCGGAGATCACCCTAGTCTCTCGCTCTAGACTTATTACTATCTTCTTTAGTGGGTTGTGCAAACCACTATTCTGAATAATACTTTTTAGGGGTAGCGGGCATTGGGGATGAGTTTATGGGACCAAAGGGAAGTTGGCCTGGATAAGTTTGGGAACCACTGGTCTAGTGCACAAATACCAGCACAAATACCGGTTCTCTCTCTCTCACTCCTGCAGGACTCACCATGTTCATGACCGTCAGGACGTACTTCTCAATGTTCTCGCTGCCATGATACTTGACCATCTTGGTGTCAGCCACCACCAGGGTCTCCACCCACTTCTCCTTGCTGACAGATCGCTGCTTGATTCGCCGCTTCCTCCGCCGCTTCTCCTCCCACTTCTCTCTCTGCTTCTCAGAGGTCTCGAGGCTTTCTTGGAGGTTGAGAGGAGAAGATGAGAGGTCTGAGGATGCCTGGGACCCTCTGCTGCTACTGCTCTATAAGCTGGTCAGCCTCGAAGCATCTGGGTCCCTTCAACAGGGGTATGGGTCCATCTGTGCCCTACAGATTTGGTTGGACTCCATCTCCCATCACCACTCATGACCACTGAGGGCAGCAGGCTTGGGAAGGCTGATGTCACTCAAGGATGGGGAACCTGAAGTTCTCCAGATGTTCTTCAGCTTCCACTCCTATTACTGCCAATTGACCATGCTGGTTTGGACTGGTGGAAGCTGATGTCCAATAGGCTTCCAACCTCTGGATCTATGCCCATCTTCCCACTCAAATAATGGGATCCAACATACCTCTTTCCTCTGCAACAAGGATGCATGCCCACCACCCAACTTTGATTCTCCAAGCAAGTTTTTGCTGTAGTCCAAGTCTGGGAAAAATTTGGCTCTCCAGATGTTACTGAACTACAACTTCCAGCAGCCAGCATAGTCCAACTGCGGGGGCGATGGGAGTTGTAGTTCAGAAAAGCTTCTGAAATCATGTTTTGAATGGCATGGGGAATCCTAAAAGCAACAGGGGCAAATTCTCACCCCCAAGAGAGGTTGCCTTCAGATGGAAAGTGTTTACTATAGGGGAACAGTATCCGTGGCTAATCAGTGTCTCGACTCGAAGTAAAATCTACACGTCAGACCCTCCCAGGCAAGGTGGGAGGCCCAAAGTGCAATCAAAACCCACAGAAAACATCCCCCAATTTGCTCCAGAGGCTTTTTCCCCCCAGTGGCAACATAGATGGAGATTTTTGGGAGCTGCAAGGCATGAAGACGACCTTGCCCTTTGGGGAATGCCCAGTCAGGGCTGCACCATCTCGCACACAATCCCCGCTCTCTCTCCCAGCCTTTGAACTGCGGTCACGGTCAATTAGGCAGCTGGAAAGCAAACTTTGGAAACAACTCCCCTGCAAAAAATGCAGAAAATGCTCTTCTGAATTGTGTCCAAAAGATTTTGGACAGCCTTCCCCAACCTGGTGCCCTCCAGATGTTTTGGGCTACAACCCCCACCTGCCCCAGCCAGCACAAACTGCATATATATATATTTTTTGTAGGCGCATTGTTTCTAAAGTTCTCTTTTCATCCATGCTGGCTGGGGCTGATGGGCGTTGTAGTCCAAAACATCTGGAGGGTACCAGGTTGGGGAAGTCTGTATTTAGAGCTCCGAAGGTCAAAACCAGCCCTGGTCTGCTTAGCTGAGCCACAGCTGAAAACATGTCCCCAGTAATTTCCATTAAGAAGCATGGATTCAACATGTCTCTGGATAAAAGGTCCCCCACTACAGATTTGATGCTGCTTTTCTCACCCACAATTGCTGTTTACCTTTACATGTACATTCATGTCAGCAGCATTCATGCCGTTAATGTCACATCTAGGGGACATATAATGTGAATTTTCGAATAACAAAGTCAGCATGTAATCTCGGGGAGGAAAATGCTAACACATTAGGAGGCTTCCTTCAGTCAACAAATCATTTGTGAAGCAGGGGGGGGGGGAGAGTTACCTTGGACCCCGCACATCCTGACAACGGCAGACTGCTTCCTGTCTTGCTTCTTGCTCACGACTGAAATAAACTCTTCGGCCTCATAATCTGGGACGTGGCGTCTATATATCCTGTGGGGATGGGCCGCCTTCTCCCTGGATTTGCTCTCAGGCAGTGGCTCGATAAAGAAGTCTTCGTTAGCCAGCCGGAAGACTCCTTTCTGGAGAAGACAAGAGTCATCATCACTATCAATTTCCAAGTCTTAAGAGTTTGCAGATGTGGCTGCAAATAACGTAGGAACATATGATGAAGCCAATGACCTATCTAGTCCAGGAACCTGTTATATAATAAATAAATAAACCTGACTATAATAAAACCTTTCGGGATTGGACTGTCAGTGGAATGAGGCTCCCAACATCGGTGGTCTCATAATCCCATGTGTGTTGCATGTGATCTATTCTGCAAAGCTTTCCAGGGCACGGCATGCACTATTCTTGTTTTCTTTAATCACAATATCTAAGAATAAAACATTACTTTTTTTAAAAAAGAAAAAAGAATCTGAAAAAGGAGACGAGACTTATACCGGTAATTACCTTTGCTTGTGCCGAACAACAATCGCCAAACCAGATGTTGTACAAAAACATAACAAAAGAGGGATGTTGCACTGAAGGTCAGTGGCATTTAAAAATTGCCATTAAGGAAGTTTCCAACTCTACAATGCATCAAAGCCACCAGGTCAGTTTCTAAGCCAGGCTTGCCCAACCTAGTGCCCTCCAGGTGTCTTGGACTACAACTCCCATCAGTCCCAGTCATGTTGGGAATGATGAGAACACAGCCATGCTGGCTGGGGCTAATGATGTTGAGTTGATGGGAGTTGTGGTCCAAAACACCTAGAAGGCACCAGGTTGGTGAAGGCATTAGAATCATAGAATTGTAGAGTTGGAAGGGACCTCAAGACTCATCTAATCCAACCCTCTACAGTGCGGGAATCTCAGCTAAAGCATCCTTGACAGATGGCCATCCAACCTCTGCTTATAAACCTCCAAGGAAGTAGAGTCCACAACCTTCAGAGGGAGACCGTTTCACTGCCAAACAGCTCTTACTGTCAGAAGGTTTTTTTTCATATGTTTAGTTGGAATCTCCTTTCTTTAACTTGAAGCCATTGGTTCAAGACCTGCCCTCCGGTGTAGGAGAAAACAGCCCTTGAGATATTTGAAGATGGCTATTGCAGGGGGTTGGACTAGATGACCCACTGGGTCCCTTGCAACTCTACCATTCTACGATCCATTGGTTCTATGTATTAAGATGCAAAGAGTCCATGATGCTTACCAGCCCATCACAGGTGCTTAGAGCAGCCAATCCACTTTCTTGTTCCTGGTTCTGAACGGACCCGATCATATGACATGAGTTCTGGTTGTAAGCCTGGATCTTGGCGTGGGCGATGCCTCCAAACCGTCTCTCACTGACGAAGCCAGGAGCCAGGAGGTGGCTGTTCAGGCTCAGGTTGAACATCAGCTCCTGCCCTCGGTGGTACAGCTTGTAGAAAGCAAGCGGGCGATTCCTCGAGGAGATGGCCCTTTTGTACAGCGAGCGGTGGGACAGGTTGTAAGAGACGAAAAAGCCTCGCTCGTCCACCTTGACGGGGTGAACGACGTCATAGCCAGGATCTTGTGCGTCGGCAGATCCAACCCCTGCAGGAAATACTTTGGGATGATCATCTGGAAAGAGGAAGGGCCAGTCCCTCAAAGGCGGCTGCAACAAGGCACCTTCCAGGTGTTTAAGACCAGGACTCCGGAAGCCAGTCAGCAATAACTCACAAGGTGTCAGTGAACTCTTTATTCAAAGAAACAACCCATCTCAGGCCTAGCGAGCGCCACAATTCTTCCCAGCAGATCTTGCCCCAATGAGGCAGTTGTGAGGCCAATGTTAGAAACTGAGATATAAAAGCTAGGAGCCAAGTAGCACCTTAAACCTGGGTTATGGTCACCGCAAGGATATGCCTAGGCGCATTTTTTCCTACAAGGTTATGAAGCTGAAGGAAGATGTGCTGGACTCGTCAACAGTGTCACGCCAAGGTGCCAAAGGCACAGCACACCTTCTCGTCCGGTGATGGCACTCGAGGCTCATGGAGACTCGAGATTCTGCTCCCTTAACATTGGGGTCCCTTGCCCAAAGATTTTGAGAGGCCCCTGGAGTTGGCACACCTGACCCTTCCAGATCTATAGTTTTATTGTTCTACTAAGCTGGAATCAAAGAGTCAGACACAGCTAAACAACTAAACAACAACAAGAAGCTGGAATCTGTGCTTTCCAAAGCTTTATATCGCCTAAGCTCTGGCTGGCAGACAGCACCTGAGAGTGCAGGTAGACAAATCTCCAGTTTCCTCCGCTCTGTCCTCCAGAGGCCAAGAGCGGGAGATGATCCTGGCTTGCTGGGTCAGGCCAAAGGGGGCCCAACTAGTCCAGCATCCTGTTCTCTCAGTGGCCAACCAGGTGCCCCAAGGCAAAGCCCTCAAGTGGGACCTGAGCACAACAGCACTCTCCCCTCCTGCAGTTTCCAGTCACTGGTGTTCAACATCATGCTGCCTGAGCTAGTATATACTTTGGCCCTTGTGGCCAGTAATTATTGAAAGCGCTATCTTTCATGAATGTCTTTCATCCTTTTTTAATGACTATTAGCCATGATGCCGGATCATGCCTCTGAATACCACCTGCAGGGAATTGCAGGTGGGCAGAGTGCTCTTGCACTCAGGTGTTGATTGCAGGGTTTCCCTTTGGGGAATCTGGTTGGCCACTGTGAGAAGGGGGTGCAGTCAGAACTAGATGGGCCAGTGGTCTGATCCCACAACCAGGCTCTTCCTTCTGTTTTGTTGCTTTTAAAAGCCATTGGTTTGACTTTGGGGGCCCCGGAAGTGCACTCCATTGTCTCTCTCGAGAGACGGATGCCAGCCGAAAGCCATCCAACTTGGAGGCAGTCACTGCATCCCGTGGGAGTGAATTTCACACAATTTAACTCTGCGCTGCGTGAAGAACTCCTTTCTTTTCTCTGTCCTGATTCTTCCAACATTCAGCATCACTGGGTGACAGTGAGCTCTAGTGTTAGAAGGCGGGGAGACAAACTTTTCTCTGTCCACTTTCTTGATTGGGACTCCAGAAAAGCTGTGATAGATCCCTCCGTTCTTCGGAGAAGGCCCAGCGGGTGCTACAAAGGAGCACTCCCCCCCCCTTGAATAAAAACAGGCTGCCGGATGGCAGGAGGAGGAGGAGAGTCTCCCAGCTCCCCACCCCCCCCACGGCCACAATCTTGCCACAAATATTTCCAAGGAGAATAGAATTGGTGGGGGACGGGGCGCTGCTCCAAGCAGCCTTTTGCCCAGATTCAGTCCACAAACATCCAAAGAACCCACTGAAGTCTAGATGGCAGGCAGTGATATTTTCAAAGGAATGCATAGAAGTTTGTTGTTGCTGCTGCAAGAAGCTGCAGCTTGAGCCGGGACCCCCGACTTGTCCCCCCCCCCGTCCCCCGCCCCGATTTGGCACAGTCTCCTGCTGCACCTTTACCTCCGCCGGCCCTTCTTGAAAATGGACACGCGAGCGACCTGTGAGGCACTCTGTGCATGCTCCGAGCACCTTAGCTTTGTATCCCTCCCCATACACCAGGTACCATTCCCTGCCAGGAGCTGGGGGCTGCAGGCGAAGCCTCCAAGGGAGAAAGCAGGCGGCACAGTCCGACTCCCCACCCCGCTCCGCAGCACCCACCTGGCTTCTCGGTGCCGCCCCCCCGGCGGGCCAGGAGGGCGGCGACCAGGAGCAGCGGGAGGGCCATGCTGGGCAGGCGGCGGTGGCGGCGGCCAGGGGACGTCCTCAGGCTGCTGGCGGGGGGCGCCCGACCGCCTGCTCCTCCATGCCCGCGGCTCCCGGCTCCGCGCCCTGGCCGGAGGCAGCAGCTGCACGACGCGAACGCGCTCGCCGCCGCCGCCGCTTCTACTGCCCCCAACGCGGGCAGCCTGGCCGGCGGGACAGCCCTGGGACGCCGCCTGCTGGAGACCGGCCGGAACTGCGCCGCCGCGTGGCAGAAGCGCGGTCTTGCAGCTCCGCTGCAGCCAGAGTGTCACCCCTTGACCCTGTCGCTGTCCATCAGCTGGGAACCCACCTTGCAGGGATGTTGTGCAGGTAAAGTGGAGAGGGAGGAGAAATAAAGATGCCCAGACAGGTTCCTGATATTCAAGCGCCAGGCTTATTGGGAGCACTAAGAAGGCTCTTGATTTAAAGTTGTGCAAATCCAGGTCTTGCCTTTCTGACCATGGAGATCCATCCAGCTTTACTCACAGGTAGAGCACAATTCCTGTTTCCCTCTCCAGGCAGAGGTGACCCAACAGGCCAACCAAGGCCATCTCAGTGCCAGAAAAGGGCCTGAAGCCAGACTGAAATAGATCTGGTTATTCTGCCTCGTGCATCCTATCGTTTTGTTTTTCAGTAATCTGTTTAATCTGAATGCATATTGCCTTTAAGTCCCCCAAAACATCTTATGTAAAATAATGCACAATTTGAATATCCCATAGAAATAACTAGCATTAGATTGGAACCTGATAGGAATCAGCCCTTCAATAAACTGCTACTCTCCAGATGTTTTGGACTACAACTCCTACCATCCAGCTGTGCTAAAAGGGCTGGTGGGAGTTGCAGGCCAACACACCTGGAGAGTCTCAGATTGGAGAAGACTGCCTGACATGCCAAACTATAGCTGCGGAAGCTTACCTATGGTTTGGCCCAATGTCTGAACTGATCAAGCATGCTTTGCAGCAACAATCAGATACAGACACCATGGCTTGCACTAAATAGGATACGGCACAATGCCTGGCTTGACAAACAAGTATCTGTGGCTCAATGGGTCAGTATGTCTGACTGTTAACCAAAAGATTGGTGGTTCGATCCCACCCAGGGACGGCTGTGGGTGGGATTCCTACATTTCAGGGGTTGGACTAGATGGCCCTTGGGGTACCTTTCAACTCTACAATTCTACGAAACCATAACTATGGCTGTAGCTTTGCCTCCAGAGATGGAGGTGCAATGGAAACAGGGAATGCTGAGCATTTGGAACACCAAAGCAGTCAGCAGTGATAAACTGTCGTTTGCCTGTCCCAGTGGTGGAGGAAGCCACCTGGGGGTGGGGCGTTGTGACGTCATGACGCATGCCGGGATGGGCTGCACATGGGGCTACCCCATCCGGGGCGGCCCCATGCCCCGCCACCTGCTTGGTGGGATGCCCGGTCGCCGCGGCGCCGACTTGGATGCACTGCGCATGCCTGGAATGCGTAGTGCATCCGGCCCGGCTGCGACCGGGCGGGCTGCCGGGTGGGCAGCGGCTTGTGGGCTGCCCTGTCCATGCTGCTTTACGGACGGGGCAGCCCCACAATCCGCCACTTGCTCGGCGGTTTGCTCGGTCGCCGCGGGAGCAGCGGCGCTGGGCGGGATGCATCCCATCCAGCGCTGCTGCTCCCGCGGTGACCGGAGGAGCCGCCGGGCGAGTGGCGGCTCGTGGGGCTGTCCCGTCCGTCCATGGAGCAGCACGGATGGGGTGCCGGGCAGCGGGGAGTGGTGGGAAGGGCCGCCAAGTGTCACCCCCCTCCCCTGGAACCCAGGGCGCAGCGCCCCCTATGCTCCTCCCTTGCTATGCCACTGGCCTGTCCATTTGGAAGCTGAAAACACTTGGGTATTGTGTCCATTTATTTAAAACAGCCTCACACACTGCTTTGGGTTCCCAAAGGCACCTGGATTACTTTATTCTATTGAAAATAGAACTCCTGGCCTGATCTGGGAAGGCAGTTTCAATGTTCTCATAGGATATCATCCCCTGCTCATTGAGCCCATTATGTATTATTTCCTGCTTACAGAGTCCATCATTGAGCCCTGTCTTGGAACAAGGGTGCCATCTGGTGGGAAAAGGGAGAGGCTACCCTTTGTACTCTGTCACAATGGAAATACGAAAGCCAGCTGCTCTGTTCAAGGTTGGCATCACAACACCCTACCTTTTCCCTAGTTGCCATCCTGAGAAGGAAGCAGGCAAATTGCACGCCTCTCTATGTGCAAGGACTCCTCAGAGACTTGGTGCCTGGAATGGGAAGGGAATCCTATAGTCCTGACAAGAAATCCTCAGCATGGGACATTTATGTCCACTGCCTCAGCACCCCTGGGGCAGATTGTGATCCCTGCCCCTTTGCCTTTTTCCCTCTAGGTGGCAGCATCAGAACCAGCACTATGGACAGCTCCATGCCTCTAAGTGGGGTGGGGTGGGGTGGGGGAGTTCTGAAGTCCCATTCTGCCTAGATGATGATGATGATGATGATGATTATTATTATTATTTTACTTATTCAAAGCATTTTAAACCTTGCTTTTCAGCTGAAAAAAGCTCTCAGAGCAGCGTACAAGACTGCTTGCCGGTTTGAAGTCTAAAAGTCATGCCACAAAGGGAAAGGTGTTGGGAGGGAGGAGGAATAAAGCAAGCTCAGGCACGTTTTTTTTTTATTTGAGGAGTTATTGCAACAACAAGAGTTGGAATGATAAAATCTGGAGAGGAAGATGATAGTGGTGTTTCTGCTGCACTGGTGGGGTGGCCCTGTGTTCCCACCTCCCTCTCTCTGCTAAAGTATGATTGAAAGGCTGCAGTTGTGGGTAGGGCCTTCTGAGGCTAGTCTTTCAGCTCAGTCCCAACAAATCATTCTCCTGACTGGCAGATCCAATGATGGAGGAAAAGGGCTTTTGATGTACCTGCTCCCGAATCCGTGTGGGAAGGTGGGGCAGATGAGTGGGTAGCTCCAATTGTTGTGTGGAAATGAAATTATGGGTTGTAGCCAGCACTAGCCCTACTCAGAGTAGACCCAGTAAATTAATGAACCTAAGGGAGTCAGGTTCACTAACGACGAGGTCTATTCTACGTGGAACTAGCATAGGATGCAACCCTTAATAAATGAATAAAATAAATGTTGTGTTTAACCTTGTTGTCAAATATAATTTGACAATTTATATAATCTCTGACCCTACTTCCCTTCCCCCAAGATTATGTGGGGTACCTGGCTGGCCAGTTGGGAAACCTCTGCCATTATCCCAGATCCTGGCTCCAGAGCTTCCAGATATTTTATTTATTTCATAAAATTTATACACTGCTTCACTTTATAAAAATTAATAAATTCAAAATCCTCAGTGGGGTTTACAAAAAAAAAAAGATTTAAACAATTCAAGTATCACTAAGACAGGAATTTAAGACTTTCTGATAGTGACACTGACAATGGACTAGAGGCTAAAAGTAGATTAAAACTTGAATCAACTTTCTGATCATCTGGACAGGCATGTCTAAGCAAAAATGTTTAAGCTGTAAAGAACGAAGTAAAAGCACCTGCCTGATGATCAACATTGCCGGATGCTTGAAGCCAGGCAGCAGCATCAGGGGTTGCAGGCAGGAGTATTCCAGGCGGCAGAACTTGTGCTAATGACCGGCTAGCTCAGTCGGTAGAGCATGGGACTCTTAATCCCAGGGTTTTAGGTTTGAGCCCCACGTTGGGCGCGCCTCTTTTGCCCATTGGTTAATTAAAAAGAAGGAGGTTTGTTTTAGCAGCGCATGTGACAGGCAGGCAGGCGCAGCAGCGAGGAAATGGCAAGCAGGAGGAGCCGCCGCCGCCGAAGACTACAAAACCCAGTGTGCCCCGGGAGAGGAGGAAGATCCAGGCGTGGAAATATCCCGTGCGCGCGCATGCGCCGTAGCGGAGGCTCCCCTCCTCTTGCCATAATGCGGCGACGCAGCTGAGGAGCCCCCGCGGGGAGGGGGAGGCGGAGGAGTCGCTTATAAATGGCGCCCAAGCAGGACCCCAAACCCAAATTCCAAGAGGGTGAGCAGCGGCAGGAGGGAGGGTCGAGCAGGGGACGGAGGGGGCGCCCTGCCGGAGACCCCCCAACCACGGACCTCCAACCGCGAAGGGCGGGGGAGAGGGTGAGGAGGGGCGCCCAGAGCCGGGCGGGGGTCGGCGGCGGCCGCTCTGCGTCCCCCTCCCCACCCCAGGCAGGCAGGCAGTGCATGCACAGGAGCCCGTTTTCCCCGCAGCAAAACGGCCCCTCGGGTTCTTCTCTTTGTTCCCCCCCCCCTCCGGAGGGTGGAGAGGGAGCCAGTTGGGGGTGCCCCCCCCGTCTGCGTCTTGGGGTTCAGCCTTCCGCTGAGGAAGACCCTGGTTGCTGGGTCAGGCCGAGGAGAATGAGCCCCCTCCCCCCCCAAAAAAACATACACCTGAATTTGCCTTTCACTGCCAACTATTCATAATGGCTACTCGTCATAATGGCTACTCGTCATAATGGCTATGCCCCCCCACCAGTAGGAAGCAGTGATGCTCCTGGATCCCTGTGGCAGGGAGAGCTGCTTCTGCCCTGTTGGGGGTCCTGCTGCCTTCAATGCTTCCCACTAGGGGCACCTGGTTGGCCACTGTGAGAGGAGGGTGCTGGGCTATACAGACCCCCTTTGGGCAGCTGGCCCAGCTTCAGCAGCCAAACACTCCTCTTTCTGCCTGCAAATGCCCTCATCCTACTCAGAGGCTTTCACCCTCTCCTGTGGGCACCAGAGCTCCGTTGTGTGGCCTGGCACAATAGTTGCTAGCCCAGGCTTTGTGCATGTGGGTTGAGCACAGGTGCGCATACGACATGTTGCCTCTTGTGCCATCTCTTTTGGTGTGGGACATGATCAGCCCCTCTGGCATTCTCTGTGGTAGGCTCTGGAGTCTGGACACCCTTAATTAGCAATGCTCAACTAAGTCTTCCTCTTAGCTTATAGGGAGGCAGATTGCTACTTGACGGTTTGGTGCTCTGTGCATTTCAACATGAAAATGAGGACACACACACGCACACAGAGAGAGAGAGAGTCGGCGTTGGCATCCTGTGCAACTCAAACCTCTGATGAGGAAGTTGCATTGCTTCAAAGGCACAGATGAAAAATCCTCTGATTTTTCTGTGTGTCTTATCATTCAACTTTGAAAGCAAAAATATGTTGCCTTGGAAACCCTTTCTGCACTCATGAACAGAAACACCAGCTTTTGAACATGTGTGCTTATTTGGGTTGGTGGATGGGAAGTCCAGTTTGAGCAAAATGGCGGTTCAGCTCTGCGTACCTTGGTCCAAGCTCTTACGAGGAGCTGAAATAATAATAAGATGAACGTTTATGGATCCTTGCATCTTCATTTCAGTGCGATGATGATATTATTCAGTGTTTGTGTGGTGCGTGTGCGTCTAGGCCTGCTTTTCCTACTAAATGGAAATTTTCTCACAGGTGAACGGGTGCTGTGTTTCCATGGACCTCTTCTTTACGAAGCAAAGGTATGTTGGCTGTAGTTTGCTGTGGCAGACGACGTTAACCCACCCACGGCAGTGCTGCATTTAAGGGGTGGTGGTGGGGGACGCGTGCGCTGTGCAAAACAAAACAAAACAAAAAAAACCTGCTCTGGGGCTCCAGAGCCAAAGGGCCTGATTCACATACCATGCTTTCCTCTGCCAGCATTCTCGCACAGAAGCAAGCCTGTGCAAACACAGCAGCCACAAGCAGCCCGGCTCCCTTTCTCTGGTCCGCTCCATCCTGCCTTCCTTTTGAAGTCCTTCTGCAGTACTGATGGTATTGTATTCCTCATGCTAAGAGAGGCAGCCTGTGTGGCGAGTGACTGGGGACATTGTGCCCTCTGGGCAGCCACCGTGTCCCCAGCTGCAAGGAGCAGGATGGGCTCACACTTTGCATGCTGGGAAACTCCCAGAACATCTTGCCACAGCAAGGGACCCGATTTGGCTGGGGCAATTAAATACCCTGTAGGCTGCCTAAGAACTGTTAATCTGGCCCAGAGTGGCATAAAAGTCTCTGAATTGCACATGGACTTGCTAAGTTGTTGACAGACTTTCTTCTTCCTCCTTCTAGTGTGTAAAGGTTGCTATAAAGGACAAACAGGTGAAATACTTCATACATTACAGTGGTTGGAATAAGAAGTGAGTATTTATTTTTAAGTAACAATAACAAAAAAACAAAACAAAACTGTATTTGATACGAGTTATATATCCTATTCTTTCTCCAAAATGGAGCACAGGATGGCTTGTGATAATGGCAATCAAATAGCCACCATCATAACAAAACCATTATTAAAACCTTAAAAAAAATCAATATACAATGAACAGCAATGGTTAAATTTCCTTCATTTCTCTGGCAACTTAAACTAATGTTTAAGGTCAGAAAGTTGGGGCAGTACAAATATGTGCAGCATCTTTGCAGGATTTTATCCCTGGCATTTCCAGCCAAAGCAGATGGCAGCCTGTCCTCAGTCATGCTTCGGGCTAGGCTGCCGAAACACACACTGTGTGTAGCTGCTCCTGAAGGTGGTTTGGTAACTACAGTTAGCTCAGGGATATGGCTTCTAGATGAGCAACTGAGGACAGCTGTTGTGATGCCAGCGTTTCACCAACACGACCAGCTCCCTGTCAGTTATTTCTGGGCCCAGCTCAAAGTGCTGGTTTTGATTTTTAAGACCCATCATGGCTTAGGGCCAGGATACCTGGAAAATTACATGGGTTCACATGTACCTGCCAATACATTGAGATCTGCAGAAGAGGCTCTTCTCTAGGTTTTTCTGACATATTGTGGTTTCAGGGGAAAGGGCCTTCTCTGTGGTGGTGCTCTGACTTTAGAATGCTCTTTCCAGAGGAATATCTGGCACCTGCTTTGGTATTTTTTTGGTGCCAGGGAGACACCTATTTTATTTTCCTAAGCTTTTTTACTTCGGTTGATCTGTTTTATTCTCTCTCACACACACACATTTTGTTTAGCTTTCTTATGTGTTTATATTTTTATGTATTGATTATTTTATTGCAACGATCTCAGATGTGCTTGAAGTTTCAAGATTAATAAAATAATAATAGTGTTGAACCCATAAGTCAGTCTTGTCTACAATCGGGAGGCTTTTGAGCAAAAAACCCAGGCAACACAGCTTTGTGAATTCTTGAAGGCTCTTGGCTCTTCACCTCTTGCTGGAGAAACAGTTACAAGTGGTGTGAGTCAGAATGTGAAATGGGGATTTCTCCTAAGTCTCTAATTTCCATATCATAGCTATAATTGCATTCATTCACATCTGCTTTCCCCATTCTGGCATCCTCCAGATGTTTCAGCCTACAACTCCCATCAGCCCAGGCAACATGACTGTATGGCGCTAGGGCTGGTAGGAGCACAATTATGCTGGCTGGGCCTGACAGGAGCTATAGTTCTAAACATTTGGGTGGCACCAGGATAGGAAAAAGATGAATTACATGCTAAGTAGCGATTATGGTTCCTGCTGCAGACATTGATAATTTACCAGAAAGGAGAAAAAGGAATAAAAAGAAACCACTGTCTAAATTCAAGCAGTGCCCCCAAGTCTAACTAGTTATTCCATGGAAAAATATTAACTGAAATTTCCTAAGTTGAAGGCTGCTCCCCTCTGCCAGGTTTAAGCTGATACAAAATCTGTCCACAGATTGCAGGGCTCCCTCCTGCTTTCCTCCCATGTGGTGCTCTCCCAGCAGTGTGGGCCACAATCAAGGCATCCAACTACGCCCTCTCTTTCTACTCAAATCTAACAGTCCTCCCTGAAGGCTGCTATCTGCTATCTATTCTCAGCCACTCCACACACACTCCCAATGTGGTTGTGGGGAAAGGGAGTAACTTGCGTGTCCTCCTTCTCTAAGCTCCCGCTAGAATAAAGCCTGTGCCTTTCTCAAAAGGCCTGCTGTGCCAAAGCAAGGTTTTTGTGGCCTGCAATAAGTGACAGTGGATTGGGCAGGAGAGGCACAGTGGAAGTCCTGGCAGGGTTTGGTGGCCTGGTCAGTGGCAACAGAGAGATAAAAAAAGGCTGTGTGTGTGTGTGTGTGTGAGAGAGAGAGAGAGAGAGAGAGAGAGAAAACCCCACAGAATAAGCTGCAAATTGATCAGTCATAGCTGGGGATGGTAAACCATGAGGTCATAATCCTGTCACCCAATCAGAAAGCTTTCCCAGACTTTCTCCAGGAATGTAGTTTTCAGCTAACTTTAAAGTGCTTCATAATGAAAACAACAACAGCTAGAACAATGATTCTTTTTTCTACAGCAATTGATTGAATACCTGGATTCCGAAACTTAGGAGAAATCCACCCGCTTGTGCCTGTAACCCTGGTTAGGCAGGGCTGCAAGTCAGAAAAGCAAAGTTTTTATAGATAGCTGATTAAAGTTCATTGGTTTTCTGTGAAGCCACTGAATTAACAGCTAGGCAGTGGGCTTCTTGTTATGTAACCCCTGAGAACTCTTCTTTCCCTTGCAGCTGGGATGAATGGGTTCCAGAAAGCAGAGTGCTCAAATACGTGGACACCAATCTGCAAAAGCAGAAAGAACTTCAAAAGGCCAATCAGTGAGTATTACCTAGTAATGGAGGAACTAAGTCAGGCCATTGTATAATAAGTGGTTTTTTTTTTTTTTTACAGGGGTCTCTGTATTCTTGTGTAAGGAAGGTGTGGGGAACCTTTGGCCTTTGCAATGTAACACAAACTTAAAACAGCAAACATTTTTAAAAGATTAAAAGATGAATACATTATTGCCTCTGCCAAAAGGGAAAGGGGTGTGCCCCCAAAGATAGAAGAGAGAGCAGCAGTAAATTCTTGGGGAGCTGTTTTTCCACCTTATAAGAGTTGCAGGCTGGGGTGCGGAGGGCGGGACAAGTGGGAGAGACAGCCCCTTGAGGGTTCAGCACAGCAGCCTGAATATGTATAATACGGATTTTATGTTTGTGTGAATTTTGTAGAACTCACTTCACC
Source organism: Lacerta agilis (assembly GCF_009819535.1). NCBI lineage: Eukaryota > Metazoa > Chordata > Lepidosauria > Squamata > Lacertidae > Lacerta > Lacerta agilis. The sequence goes on along the minus strand of NC_046324.1, from coordinate 26,106,753 downwards.
TAGTATGGGAGAAGGTGTCCTTCTCTCTCATTGCTCAAGCAGGAGAGCCCTTTGGAGCTATAATCTACTTACCCCCAAATTGCTTTAAACATACACTATGAAATGCCTTCTGTGTAGTCCTGAACTACGTACTGGATGGAGCTCACATTCTGTGTGGGTATATATAAACGTATAACACTGTTGGGGAAAAATTGCAGCATGGGCACTGTCAGGGCAAGAGGAACAGACCAGCATGCCACAGTTTCAGTGCAATACTTAGGGACATTCCCAATGTTAAATTTTAACTGGTTGCACTGGCAATTAAGAATAGCAAGATAGGCAGGGCTTCTGTTGCAGAGATACTTCTGTTTATCCACAAGAGTATCTGAGCCAACTGCAGTCTTTGATTAAATAACCCAAGCAGCACCATATTGAAGGACACCCAAGCATTGAGAAATAAAATATTTTTATTTATTTAGCATATTTCTTACCCACCTGGCTTCCCAGGGTGGTGGCATTTTGCTCTCATGGATCCTCTAGTACAATGTTCTTCAACCTTGCTGGCTGGGAGTTGTAATCCAAAAACATCTATGGGCCCAAGGTTGAAGAACACTGCTCTAAAGCAGCCTTCACCAAACTGTTGTCCTTCAGGTGGGCTGGTGGAGACTGATTGGAATTGTAGTCCAAAATGTTACATTTCTGAGTTCCTTTTTTTCAAAAGAAGTCTCAGAGCAGCAGAATAAGAACATCTGGAGGACAGCAGTTTGGGGGAAGGCTGCTCTAAAACATTGGTCTTCAACTGGTACATTGGGACCCTCTTCAAATTCCTTTCCCCTTCTCAAGGTTTCTTGATGTGATGGTGAAGGTGCTCAGCTGTGGCTATAGAGGCATAGAGATGCCTCTAATTAAGTCCCGTTTTGATGACTCTTTTTTTCAAAGGGAACAGTATGCAGAAGGAAAGATGAGAGGGGCCGCACCAGGGAAAAAAACGTCCGGACTCCAGCAGAAAAATGTTGAAGTGTAAGAAACTATTTTGTCTGTTTTATTCTTTTTATTTTATTTTAAAGGCTTTCCCTCATAATCTTTTGGCCTTGAAGATCTTAGCAAGCATAGTTCCAAAGCTTAAAACTGTACTGTTGGTACATGTGGAATGTTGCTTTGGAAAATGTAACTTCAGTGCTGAGGAAGCTGCCTTCCAATGAAGAACCGTTATGGGAAACAAGCTTGCCACCATTTCCAAGAGGCTGGGCTTTGAATGGCCCAATAGGCGTTCTTTAGGCGGTCATGGCTTCTATAATATTGCAGGAGTTTTTGAGCCCAGCTCTTTCCCTTACTGTTGAGCAGTCTTAAGTGAGCAGGTGGCGAGATGTGCAGCTGGCATCGATTTCGAAGGAAACTAGCATTCTCCTTCTCGGGAGGGGGGCCTGCTGGCTTCTCCGAGTGTCCTCTGAGAAAATAACACCAATGATCTGCGTAAGCTTGGGCTCGACCTTGTGTCACTACCATGGATGAATGAATAGTGTACATAACAGAACCCAGATATGACAAAATGGCATTCAAGGTAGGAGGAAGATGTCAGCCCTGGTAGGCTTCCCACCCTCCAGACACTTGTTGAATGGGGCTGTAACTTCCTCTAAAAGCTGTCTTGCCTTTTCCAGCTGAACTGAAGTGCATTCTCTTGAAGGTTCCATGTGTCGGGTCTGACACTCTCTCCTTAACTCAACCCCCCATTGTGCCTAGATTTTTCAGACGAGATGGAGCGCATACAGTTTGCGGTTTGGAGACCCCTGCAATATCGACGCGGTGAGTTAAGGATGGATTGTCACGCCAGGATCTTCATCCTGAAATCCAGATTTCCTTGCTTTGTGTAGATTTATAAGTTTCTCTCTCTCTCTGAAAAATGATGTATAGGCATATTATGTGAGTACAGTGGTACCTCAGTCTACGAACTTAATTCGTTCCGGAAGTCTGTTCTTAAACCAAAGCGTTCTTGAACCGAGGCGCACCTTCCCTACTGAGGCCTCCCGCCGCCGGTGCCCTTCCACTGTTTGTCTTCCAAGGCAAAGTTTGCTAGCCGGAACACCTACCTCCGGTATTGCGGAGTTTGTCGATCGAATAGTTCGTTAACAGGACTGTTCATAGACTGAGGTACCACTGTAATGGAATATCCTCCCTGGAGATAGCTGGTAGAATAACAGTTTATGCAGTTCTTAATGCATCAGACTTTCTTGAAGGTGTTCTTCATGATAAAAAAAACCACCACCATCTCGGTTGATCACTCCTTTTTGTACTTCCTCCGAACACTCGTGATGTGTGGATTTGATTTTCAGATGCTGCATACGGATATTCCACTTACTATTAAATTTATATACCGCCCTTCATCCAAGGATCATAGGAGTTACAGTACAGTATAAAAACATGAAAATACATAACATAGTATTATGTCATTATAACAAACAAAATAATGACTCTCCCCCCATTTAAAATTGTTTAATTAGTGAAAGGCCTGGGAGAAGAGGAATGTTCTTGCCTGGTGCCTAAATATATGTAATGAAGGTGCCAGGCGAGCCTCCCTGGGGAGAGCATTTCACAAACGGAGACACCGCAGAAAAGGCCTGTTCTCCTGTTGCCACCCTCCAGACCTCTTGGGGAGGTACCCAAAGAAGAGCCTCAGATGATGATCCCAAGATCTGGGTCAGTGCTTATGGGTGGAGGTGGCCCTTGAGATACTGTGGTCCTGAGCTGTTTAAGGCTTCATAGATCAAGCTAGCACTTTGAATTGGGCCCAGAAACTAATTGGCAGACAACGCAGTTGGGCCAGGGTTGTAGTTATATGCTCAGTCTGTCTTGCCCCAGTGAGCTACCTAGCTGCTGAATTCTGCACTATCTGAGGTATCTGAACCATCTTCAGAGGAAGCCCCATGTGTAACATGTTGCAGTGGTCTAACCTTTTCAGATGTCGATGTGAATTGTAGCTGTGCTCTTTTATAAATCATGAATGCAGGTGGTTGGCTGGTCTGCCATGCTTCCAGCTATTAGGGTGGGGTGAAAGAGGCTGCTTCTACACCTTATTTTTTTTTAAGGCAGTGTACATTTCCGGAGTGCCTTTGCAGCTGCAGGTATGGCTGGTCACGGGGGAAGCATACTACTTTGTGGAAAATTTAAAGCACGTAGCTCTTCCTTTATTTTAGCAAATGCTGGGAAAGCAGCTTCTACATATGCCAAAGCCTGTACTTTTCGTATTAGGCCTAAGCACCTTGAATTATCCTGCGTGGATGACGTGCCTTTCAACACTGGACCTTGCGCTTTGTGGCTTGGTTAGTCCCTTACAGATCAAGTGATTGGGCTCAGAAGAAGAGACTTTTTTTAAAAAAAGGTGCTGGCGTTATACTTGCTTTGCATGTGCAATAACAGTGTCTCTTTTCCCTTTGGCAGGAAGACCAAAAAGAACAAACAGAAAAGTAAGAGCACCTCTTTTGAGTTGCCCGCTCTTATCTAGCATGACGTTCTTCTAGATTTTCAATGTTTCGCCAACATTTCTCCCCAGGCTCCACCTTACTTTTGTAAGAGCAAAAAGGGTTAAGGAAAAGATGGCCCTCCCAGTGTGTTGGCCCCAAAATCGAAGCTCCTAGAATCCGGGAGCAGCAGCAGCACTTTCAATTAGTTACTTGGAGGCAATTTTTTATCTGCTGTTGTTATTTTGATGCAGTAATTTATTCAGAGCTGCCCACTCTACATAAATACAAACAAGCATTAAAAGGCAGCCCTGCTATAATGCACATCCTGCTAGAACTTGAAATTTTTTTATATTGGTATCTTAAAAATAAAATAAAAGGGAAAGGGGAAAAAAGCAGTTAATTGCTTTGGGTGATAAAAAAATACTCTAATCAGGTGGAAACCCTAGAAGTCTTAGTTGAGTTTTGATCAGCTACCAGATTAAATCTGCATGTCTAGACTATTGAATATGGCTTGCTCTGAATGAAACAATAGTTACTTTTTATTATTTTAAAAAGGTTTTGTTTGAAGCAGGGGTCTTCCCTCATACATAAGAGACGGAAAGTCTTAGTGCCTGCTAGTATTAAAAGTTTTGGGACACGGGTGGTGCTGTGGTCTAAACCACAGAGCCTAGGGTTTGCCAATCAGAAGGTTGGCGGTTCGAATCCCTGCAACGGGGTGAGCTCCCGTTGCTCAGTCCCAGTTCCTGCCCACCTAGCAGTTCAAAAGCACGTCAAAAGTGCAAGTAGATAAATAGGTACTGCTCCAGCGGGAAGGTAAATGGCGTTTCCGTGCGCTGCTCTGGTTCGCCAGAAGCGGCTTAGTCATGCTGGCCACATGACCTGGAAGCTGTCTGCGGACAAACGCCGGTTCCTTTGGCCTATAGAGCGAGGTGAGTGCCGTAACCCCAGAGTCTTCCGCAACTGGACCTAACGGCCGGGGTACCTTTGCCTATTAGTATTAAAAGTTTTAATGTAATACTTCTTTAAAAGCATTGCCCAATCAATTGGATGCATCTTTAAGTCAATCAAAAAACTTTGTAATCAGTTCAATTAACTCAGGACATTGGAGCTACCCCCGAAGCAGTTCTTAGCAATGCTGAGCAACTTAAAAAATGGGGTTTGCATCCGGGATCCCAGTGACTTTTAAAGGGGCTGCCACAACATTGGGGTGCAGTGTGTGTGTGTGTGTCTGATTTCTGGTTCTGTCCAGTAGACCCCTTCTGCGAGTGTGTGCTGTGTGTGAACTGTCACCTGTGTAAAACGTTTAGCTAAAACCACAACAGTGATTCCCTTGCCTGTTTGTGTAGCTCCTGGAATCGGTGAAGGCAGCAGCAGTAATGAAAACCCTCAGCCTCCCAGGAAGAAAAGGGCCCGTGTAGATCCCACTGTTGAAAGTGTAAGTATTTTGGACTGTCCGGGACTCTAGGCAGAGTTCCCCTTGTTGGGTTGCAGTCATTACACAGTTATAACAGTTTGCAAGTCTTAAAAAGCAAAGAATGTCCAAGATGTTTTGGATCCATCTCAGCCTTTGGGCAACTTCACAAGGAAGGGGGATAGATGGCAATCATTTTATTTTTTTTCCAAATCCCTTACTTCAGCATTGGATTACTGCAAGTCACTGCGTGGGATTTCTTTTGCCCTCGATCTGGAATCTGCAATTAGTGCAGAATGCTGCAGCACGATTGCTGACATGAGTGAGGCCTTGTCTGCATATAACACCTGTGCTCAGAGATCTGCACTGGTTGCCAGTTTACTACCAGGTCAAGTTCAAGGTGTTACTATTAGTATACAAAGCCTTTAACAACTTGGGACCTATTTACCAGCAATATCTCCGTACACCATATATGCCCAATTTACTGCTTCGATCAGTGGAACTGCTGTTGTTACAGGTGCCACATACCTGTTCCACATTTGTAAAAGCTCTTTTAGTGTGGCAGGACTTACACTTTGGAACTCCCTGCCAATTGACACTAGGCTGGTGCCTTCACTGTGCTGTTTCAATGCATGTTTAAAACATTTTTGCTTAGACAACGCTACGCAGATAAGTTGAATGCTGGTGTGAATTTTAATCTGCTTGTAGTCAATTGTTTCAAAAGTCTTAAATTATTGCTGCTAATTCTTCTTGATCGTTTTATATTTTTGTAAACTGCTTTGATACATCTTTTCTTTTTTACAATCAAGAAGTGTATAAATTTTATGAAACAAATAATAAATGCAGCTTGTGGGAATATGTGAATGGTTGTATCGAGTGGCAGTGAACATATTTTGCAGCTCCTTGAAACTTTGTTAAGTGTCTTCTTGGAACCACAAGAAACACTTGGCAGCCCTCCCTATATGGCTGGCAATAGATGACTGAGGTTTTCTTCCTTGTGCAGGCTTCTGAATGGTTGTGTCCTGCCATCACAGTGCCAAGGTCTGTTCTCAGTTCCTTGGATCTTGCTAGTGAGGACATCTTTGAATACTGAGGTGCAAGATTGTTAAATTCAATGGTACACTGTAAAAAGAAAAGAAAAGATGCCCTCTTGTGTTCTTTTGCCTTATTTTCTGAGCCCCATTACACAACAATGTGCTTTGCTTGGTGCCAGTATCCAAATGCAGGACTTGTGTCTTTTATTCTTCAGGAGGAGACATTTATGAACAGGGTTGAAGTCAAGGTAAAAATACCCGAGGAGCTGAAACCGTGGCTTGTGGATGACTGGGATTTGATCACCCGGCAAAAGCAGGTAACTCTGAAATTGTGTTACTAAATGGACTGCTTATTTTTAAGCACCTGCAGTAACCTGAGTTGGTTGTTACATAATGTGATATTACTGTTTGTTTGTAAGCCTCCTTTCAGCCAGAAAGGCTCCCAAGACTAAATCAACACATAAAAATACAATAATGCAAGTACAATTGATGGAGTTTCAAAACGTTTCAGCAGTATTACAAACTAAACACATCCATGCACCTTCCAAAAAGGCAAAGAACATTCCCTACAGAAATATTAAGAGAAGGCAAGAATACTTAAGGAGCATCTTTGCCTTACAAGGTCCCAGGCAGCGGGTTGCGGGAAGGCAGGTGGAAAACCTGGTGGCCCTTGATGGCTCCTACAGATTATACTTCTAAAGACCATTGTGGGGTTATCACTTGTAGGCTATTTAGCTACTTTCGGCCTCCCCGTCTTGTGGTTGCAAAGGAGGTGCAGGTTTCTTCCGATTTGAAAGAAGAGGTTCCATGGAGTTGCACCTCTCTCCTGGCTCCAGTCTTTTTTGTTCTGGCTTAGGTGCCTCTTGCTTTCTTCCGTAGCTCTTCTACCTTCCTGCCAAGAAGAACGTTGACTCCATTTTGGAGGACTACGCAAACTACAAGAAGTCACGAGGGAACACTGATAACAAGTGAGGAGGAGGAGGACGAGGGGGGGTTTGTGGGGGCACGTCAGAAGGGCTCATTGTGGAGTATCGCTAACCAAAAGTATTGGTCCTTTGATATGAGGAGGCTGACCTCAAACTCTTAGTTTGTTTATTACATTTATATACCCCCTTTTCTTCCAAGGAGCCCAAGGTGGTATAAATGGTTCTACTTGCTGCCCCCCTCCATTTAATTCCCACAACAACCTCGTGTCTGGCTCAAGGGCACCCAGTGAGCTTCATGTCTGAGTGGGGGATTCAAACCCTGCTCTTTCAGGTCCTAGTTTGATACCCAGCTGTTTTGCCACACTGGCTCTATTTGCATGAGACTTGTATGTGCTGCACAGCTGTTCAAAGCAGCTTAGAACAAGGAAAAGAAATATAAACACACTATCTTGAATACCCCCTTCCAGCCCTGCGGGAAGGTTGGCTCAAATTCAGCATGAGGATTTGGGTTTTTTTTTTGCAGCCATGCCTCAAGTAATCTTACAACCCAATTCAGTAGTTCTCTTCTCCCCCAGCCCTGTTTGAGGTAAAGTATTTGGGGGCTTGCTTTGTGTGAACCTGGAGGAAGAGGGTGCCAGGAAGCGACCCTGGCCAATTGACCCATTGAACGCCTGACTCCATTTATCCACAAAGGGATTTTAGAGTTTAACCCCACTGCAATATCCTGAAACATTTCCTGGAGCATTCCGGGACACAACTGAATTTGTAACACTCTGAGGGCCATCCAAACAGGCTCTCTCTGCCATGCTGAAGAGGGTGACTGGATCCAACCCAGCTTTGATCTGGCAATAGCCCATTCATGGCAAAAGTGTGGTAATACACCAATCGCAGTGTCACCAGAATCCTGCTTTGTGGGAAAAAAAGTTAGTCCAGAATGTGACTGCCAGGTTTCAGGGTTGCCATGAAGGCCAAGAGGCTGTGCCAGTCAAGGCAGCTTCCTTAGGGGTGTTGAAGCCCCCTACCATGAGAAAAGATAATTTGTGCAGTGTCAAAAATAATTCTAGGTGCTCTTCAATTTTTTTTTAAAAAAGCAATAGCCCTGCATGCAGGCTCATTATGCATGCACTTACACATGCCCCCCACAAACTGCTTATGGCTAAGATAGGCTTCCGATACACACAAAAGGGGATGGGATGATGTCCATGCCCAAAGGTCTGTAGCTTGTTTCCCACAGGCATCTGGTTGGCCACTGTGAGAACAGGATGCTGGGGAACAGCAAAGGCCAGCCTGGGAGCAGAGCAGATAACACCAGGGGGTGGAGAATATCTGTGGCCCTCCAGATGTTGTTAGGCTTTAGCTGCCAGCACAGCCAGGGATGGTGGGAATGGGAGGTTCCCAGCTGCTGAGAACACTCTGCAGATGTGCACAGATGGAGGTCTGCAGGAGATGAGGTGACAGCTAGAATTCTCAAGAGCAGGGGGGTTTGGTGGCCTTGTCCATTTCCACCCCCCACCCCCTGTGGAAAGCCCTCCCTTCAGATGTCAGTGAGATAAACAACTACACAACTTTTAGAAGACATCTGAAGGCAGCCCTGTATTGGGAAGTTTTTAATGTTTAATGTTTTATTGTGTTTTTATATATGCTGTAAGCCGCCCAGAGAGATGGGCGGGGTATAAATAAAATATTAATAATAATTAATAATTAATTCTTGTTCTGGCTGTTGCTGACCCTGCACTTTTCATGCTGTGCACCAGAGAATATGCTGTTAACGAAGTCGTGGCAGGCATCAAGGAGTACTTCAACGTCATGCTGGGCACTCAGCTGCTCTATAAATTTGAGAGGCCGCAGTACGCAGAAATCTTAGCGGACCACCCTGATGCGCCGATGTCGCAGGTGTACGGAGCTCCCCACCTCCTGCGGCTGTTTGGTATGTACATAGTTTGTGTGACACAAAAGGCTTTTCCCAACCTGATAACCGTCGCTTTGGGCTGCGACTCCCACCAGTCCCGGCCAGCATGCTGAGTGAGACCTGATGGGAGCACAGCCATGCTGTCTGAGGTTTCTGGGAGCTGTAGTTCGAAACATTTGGAGCGCACCAGGTCGCAAAGTCTGGCCTGAAAGATACATTTTACAAATGTGGCTGCAGCACTTTTATGAGGAGGCTGTTCTTTTAAATGCCAGTGGAAGCCGCTTCTTAGCTGACAAACGAGGCCGTCTCTTTTCTTTCCGGTATGCATGTCCTGTTCCTTCGCAGGTGCAGCATTCATGTTGTTTTTGAACCCACCTTAAAGCTGCACAAAGCAATTTATTGAATCGGGGGCGGGGGGGGGGACTTATAACACATATGGATTATGTTGGGGAAAATTGAGAGTTGAACACCAAGAGCTATTGGAGGCCCAGGGTGTAGGGTGACATCATTGCAGAAGTTCATGTGAGTGAGCATGTGGTGTGATTTCCCCATAAATGAGGCCTTGGGAGTTGTGTTGCTCTCCTTTGGCTGGAAGCCTCCAGCCCCAAGATACAAAACACCTTTGCTGCCTTTATTCATTTCTAGTACTGTGGGCAGTGTAGGATGAGTTGCAGAATATTCAGCGAGGCCCCCATCCTGCATCATTCTATTAGACCAGTGGTTCTCAGACTTTGGGGAGCTGCTGCCCCTTTGGTTCCATAAACTCACCCCCAGTGCCCCCTGCCCTATAAAAAGCATTGTTCAGGATAGCAGTTTGCAAGACCCACTAAGGAAGATAACACAATCAAATTTAAAACAGTGACAGTGTATTTCACATTTTTTCAATATCCAGTTGAAACAAAATAGAAAATTCTTTCCAGTAGCACCTTAGAGACCAACTGAGTTTGTTCTTGGTATGAGCTTTCGTGTGCATGCACACGAAAGCTCATACCAAGAACAAACTCAGTTGGTCTCTAAGGTGCTACTGGAAAGAATTTTCTATTTTGTTTCGACTATGGCAGACCAACACGGCTACCCACCTGTAACTGGAACAGTTGAAACTATTTAGTTTAATTCAACTAAATGGATGAACATGATCCACAGACACCAGCTTTTCAAAGCCTGGCAGCCATTTACACTTCCAGTACCCCCTGCCTCTAAGCACTCCTCTAGGTGATGTCGCCACCCCTGGAGGGTGGTACCAGCCACTGTGCTAGACAAAACTGCCCAGGCTATATTGGGGGTTAGCAGCACCTACTAAGTGGACCTTTCATAACCCTTGGTTCCCCTCAGTGCTACTTCACAGTGTTCCAAAATGCTTCCTCACTTGTTTCTGACCCAGGAGGCTTTCCAGGCACCCCTGAAACTTCATCTCTGCTTTAGGATCACTAATGTGTCACTTTCAAAAGGCAGCTGTAGTCATGACCTGTATGATGTGATGGCTGGACAACTCAACTGGAAATAGAGCGGGTGAATTTTATGAATTGTGGAAATGCTTCCCTTAACGTTGTCTTCTCCCTTGTCCTTAAATTACCGTCTGAACAGTCCGGATCGGAGCCATGCTCGCTTACACGCCTTTGGACGAGAAGAGTCTGGCCTTGCTGTTGAACTACTTGCACGATTTTCTAAAGTATGTACGATGGATCGCGTTTGATATCTGCCGAGTTGAGAGAGGCACCTTGGTCCTTGTGAGAGCTTGTGTTTCATGCCAAGATGTTTGCATGGGGGTTGTGGGCACCTCCAGGGCTCTTCTTCCTTCTAGCGTGATACCAGGAACTGTGCTTTTATCTCTTGGCAAGCTGAAGTGTTGATGCATGATGGGGCAGGATTAGAAGTCCTCTTCCATGGTCTCTTAGTCTCATGGATTTCCTTAAAGAAGTGTGGCATTTTTTTCAGGCTTTTGAGAGGCATCATAGTTACAGCAAGCCCTTAATGGGCCAAATCTCAAAGGATCCACCCTAGTGATCTGACCTAGTCTACTGCTGTGCCACAAACTTTTGCAGCTAACACAAGCTGCCCCCTTGCAGAGCTTCTGAATCCAATTCAAGTCCTTCTGAGTGCCACAAGCCCCCTTGTTTTTGCTGCAGCAGGCAGTGAGCCCTCTGGGAATTCCTGTTGTTATTATTATTATTATTATTATTATTATTATTATTATTATTATTATTTGTATCCCACCTGCCCTCCAAGGAGCTCATGGTGCTTACGTAGTTCTCACGCTTCTCATTTTATACTGACAACAACCCTGTGGGGTAGGTTAGGCTGAGAGTAAGTGACCAGCCCAAGGTCACCCAGTGAGCTTCATGGTTGAGTAGGGATTTGAAGTCTGGTCTCCCAGATCCTAATCTGGCACACTAACATACTGGCTAGGATTTGCTCTGCTTCTGTCTAAAGTCGTAACATAACTGCCACTTAATATGGGCAGGTGGAAATGTGGGGAGAAAAATAGATAATTGAATATGAAAAAACAAAGTTTTTGGAGAGGAGGTGATGCCAGCATCCTTCTCTCTGAAATGCTAGATTTTTGTGTGAGTTAGTCTGAAGTGGTACCTGTGTAGGTGCAGAGGTTTCTGTCTGCCTGGGTGAGCAGTTGAGCTTCCCTTCCCTCCTTGCTTAAAGGCACAGCCCTGGGGTGTTCTGGCTTTCTGTCCTAGTTCTACAAAATAGTGCAAGAGGGGGACTTGTGGGGCTGAGTGGAAGCATTTGATGGAGCTGTGAGCTGGGTTTGTATGCCTGTCTCCACATTCCTTGCAATGCTGAGCTAACACAATAAGACCAAGATTGGACACTGTTGTGGATTTTCTTCAATCAGCCACACCCAGTTGTGATGTCTGAGATTGCTTGGTCAGAACAACACAGCAGTGGAGTCCACAGGCCTATAAATTAAACAGGCTTATGTAGAGGCATTCCATCGCTTTAGCTTTACACATGTGTAGAGCGTTACAGTTGGGTGATGACTAAGCATTGGTCTTATGGGGCAGTGCAAAAGTAATACCCACAACAAGAACTGAGGAGGAACAGGGCCAAAGAAACATCTATCAGTGTCAGGAGGTTCCTTCACACTTCTTCACACAGCTTGACTCTTTTGCAACATCCTCTCCCCAAACTCATCCATCAGCCATCATTTTACTGTGTTTTTCCATGTATAAGACCCCCCCCCCATTTTTTTAAAACCTAAAATTAAGAAATTAAGTTTTTTAGTTTTTTTTGGGGGGGGAGGTCACTTCCGCCAATTGCTCACCCGCCTGCTTGCCACAGCCATTGCCGATCACACACCTTGCCGCAGCCGCCAATCGCCTGCCCAATTGCTGCCACAGCCAATTGCCAGCAGGCCTTGCTGCTGTCACCAATCACCCAACCAATCGCTGCTGCCAATCTCCTGCTTGCTGCTGCCGTTAATTGCACGCCCCCCCTCTGCATTCACTATCCATGTATAAAACAACACCCAAATTTTGCCTTCTTTTTTTTAAAGCAAAAAGCGTCATCTTATACACAGGAAAATACGGTATTTGTACGCCGCTTTTCCACAACAGTAAATATAACAACATGCAAAACAACATTTCAGTACTATAACAAGATTACATTAATAACACCCAACAGCAAAAATAACAAGGGAGTTTGACAGTTTCACCTTGGTCCTAGAAGCTCCTCTATTGCACAGCTTCCTGTAAGGCTTCCAAAGAGTGGGTGGGGCAGCTGGGGCACCCTTAGGCTATCAAACACACACACACAGTGTTCCCACCACAACACTAAGCCCAACCTCTTGGCTTCCATGTGAGATTCAAGCCTGTTGCCTTTCCCTTCCTTCCCCTTCCACAGGTACCTAGCAAAGAACTCTTCCACGCTGTTCAGTGCGAGCGACTATGAAGTTGCACCTCCGGAGTATCATCGGAAAGCTGTGTAAGCTTCTCACACTCGTGGTGTGTGCGCGTGTGTGTATGAGTGTGTGCATCACTGGAAAGGATCCTTGGGTCTCTGCAGCAGACCTGCCCAGTTCCACGTCTGCTCACGGTCTCCTCTTGCACATGTCTTTCCGCACAGCTGACAACCATGTCAAGTGAATAGTGTTTTGTGTCTTCAGATGGAACTGTTGCTGCCCGTCCCAAGGTCGCTTTTCCTTCAGACGGATCTCTTTCAAGGGGAGAGCCTCCCGCAGCGTGTCATTGGATCGATTTTGGTGTTGGAATGTGGTGCTGGAAATGTGACGAAACTTTTCATAGTCTTGAGCCTCCTGCATGCTTTTAGGCCCATTTTTTCCCCCTTGAAACCAAGCTGATGATGGTTTGATGGTGTGTTGTCATCCTCTTCCATCCCCCAACCCCTTCAAAACAAGCAAACAAACTCTTGCTTCCAACCGAGTGGGGAGGACCAAACGCAGATGTCTACTTGCAGCTTGGGAGGGGAGGGACAGGGTGGGGAAGGGAGTTCATGTGCTTTCTTGGTGTTGGGGTGGGGGAATGTGTGGGTTTAAGTCTGTGTTCTTTGCCTGCATAGCTGAAGAATTGTGGGGTTAACTTTTGTCTTGGGTTCAAATGCACCTTCTAACATAGGACGGATTTGCCATTGTGTCTCACAAGTTTTCTGAAATGGTGTTTTGTTTTTGTTTTTGTTTTTTTGTTTTTTGGTAGGGGATGTTTACAGGTCCCCAAATAAACTTTTCTATTTCAACTGTTAAAAGACTGGGGTCTGTTTTGCTGCTTGCAAAACCATACACATCTTTAAAATGTGGGTTTATTCCAGCCATGCATGTAGTAGAGTCATATAACTGTAGAGTTGGAAAGGATCCCCAGGACCCCATGCAATGCACTGGGCTGCACATGAGCAAACAGGTTTGGGAAAGAGGCACTTAAGACCTAAATGGTGATCTGGGAGCAATGTGCAAATATTGGTGGCGAGGCTACATTTTGGGAGGTGAGGGCACACGTAGTAAACAAGTTATCACCTAACAACTTCCCCCAGCCTGCTGCCCTCCAGATGTTTTGGACAGCAAGCCAGCCTATCTGGGACTGATGGGGCTTTCAGTTCAAAACATCTGAAGAGCACAAGGTTGGGGAATGCTGACCTAACATATGAGCAGTAGCTGCAGAAAGGGCTTATTGAAAAAAGGTGAAAGGCCATGTGAGAAGGGGAGGGAGGGCAGTGAAGCTAAGAAGGACTGAAACAATCTGTTATTAATAATAATAATAATAATTTTATTATTTATATGCCACCCATCTGACTGGGTTGCCCCAGCCACTCTGGACAGCTCCCCCCAAAATACTAAAAACACAATAAAACATAAAGCCTTAAGACTTCCCTATACAGGCCTGCCTTCAAATGTCTTATAAAGTCAAATAGTTTATTTCATTGACTGGTTTTGTCCTGATTGGCCTTGGACACTGTCGTTTAGAAGTGGATAGCTCTTACAGATTTGGTCACCTGAGAATGGAGTTTTCTCAGGACCAAGTAGATAATGTGGGAGGGTATCTAGATCATTAGCTGGGCATAAGCGTTCTTGCCATGAGTGGTGAATGCAAAGGAGTGGGGTGCAAAAGGGGTTCTATGTGGGTGGAGGTTCGTAACCATAATTGTCTGCTCATAGGTGGCCCATAATTTGTTTAACAGTGGTTTACAGTGCCTCAGGAATGGAGCTTCCTCAGAGCCCAAAGTAAGCCCAGTCAGGGTATACCTTGGGTGGCTGGATTGGGTTAGAGTGCAGCTAGAAAGAATGGGATGTGTGTTTTCTGCAGATCTTGCACTCTTAGTCCTTCCTCTTAACACCAACTGGAGGTCAGCAAGCACAGGCTACAACTTTCCTCAGCTTTTTCTCTGCACGCTGTCCTGGGCAACTGGAGTCCAGGTCCGAAAGGACATAAGAATACAAGAACAATCTGCTGGATCAGACTACAAGAGAGAGAGAGAGAGAAACTATATCCAGTTTCTCCGCACCATACATAATTTTATAAACTTTTTTCATGTCACCTCTTTCAACAGTGACCTTGAGCTCCCAGGAACCAGGATATGGAATATACTCCTGCAAGGGGTCTTTGGGTGATATCCAGTTCTGTTCAGTGGAGCTGTTTCCAGAGCAGAAAAGATTGGTTCCACCCTTTTTGGTTGAAGAGCCTGGTATAACAAAGAAATTATCTAAATAAATAAATTACAGTTTCACTGGAGAGTGAGATGGCCATGAAATCCATTGCCTCTTTTCTCCCGTCTCTTACTGGCCCTTTGTCCTCTGGCAGTGCCCTATATAACTGGAACAAAAATAACCCTATTCCTCATTTGTATCCTTCAGATGTTCCTGAAATAGGCATTGCTTGTCGCCTGGACCTGTCTGTGTGTCTGGTGGTTGAGGCTAATGGCATTAGAGTTTGGAATGAAAACGTTGGGTTATGGGAGGCTTTGGTGGTACAAAATCCTCTGCAGGTGGACTGGGGACCTTTACCCCTGTGAAATGGCCTTTTAGCCAGGCTCCCTGCTGCCCAAGGCCATCAGTCAGCCGCTTGACTGGATGGAGATTTGAATCTGGTGCAATGCCCTCTGATCCCTGGCCCCACTTGTTCAGCCCTCCCCAACTTGGCTGGGGCTGGTGGGAGTTGTCCGAAACACCAGGAGGACAGCAGCGCATAGCTAAATTCTGGAACTCCCTCTCACAGGAGACCATGATGGTTTTAAAAGACGAATACCAGTTCCTGGAAGCCATGGGCCTGATCCAGCAGGCACTTCTTAGGTTCTTACTATCTTAGCTTGAGGAAGGTTGGGGCAGGTTCTCTCTGGCTGCTCCTAAGCCTTCCTTGTTAATGTGCGTCCCAATCTCTTGCTCCACAGTTAGCTGTTTCTGGTACTGAATGTGTTTGAGAAAGTGCTGTGTTTTTTCAGGGCTGTTCCATTGTCCCAGCCCTTTCCTTCCTTTCCCCCTCATAGCAATCTGATTTTCAGCTTCCTGCCTCCACCGGGGCTGTATTATTTTCACTCTATCCATATCCTTTGCAGTTGCAACACATCAAATGGTCCACCGCTTTTTGCCCCACCTCTTCTCCCATGCTCGGTGGTGGTGGTGCGTGTTGGAGCAGCTTCCTGCACCATCTGCCTCTGTGATACCCGCAAAGCTTGCATGCTGAGAATCCCGCCTCTTGTCCCCTCTTGCACTGTTGGCTGATTGGAGCCAATGATCCGGCAGACCAAGCTGCAGCGGAGAACCGAAGGCACCGTCTTGGCCGTCCCAGGGCTCTGCATCGCCCATCCTTTCCTCCTCCACGTCCGCCAGAGTTCAAAGATGGCCTCTTTCTGGGTGAGGCTGCTGTTCTTTGTTCGCTGTGCCTTTATGCTGAATCTTTACCGGGGGACAGGACGAGGAAGTGGAAGGAGATAGGGGTCAGAGCTCTTTCTTTGCCTTGACCGCTTTCTGAAGGGGCTCAACTGGGAGTGAAGGGTGGGGGTTGGCCAGGAATGTCTGTCCTGTTGTGACCTTTTAAAGAAAATCTTCCTTTCCCCCCACTCACTATGACTGTTTTGTCTTTGCTGATGAAGCCAGCATGTCCAAGTTATGGAATCATAGAATTGTAGAGTTGGAAGGGATCCCAACGATCATCTAGTCCAGTGTTTTTCAACCTTTTTTGGGCAAAGGCACACTTGTTTCATGAAAAAAATCACGAGGCACACCACCATTAGAAAATGTTAAAAAATTTAACTCTGTGCCTATATTGACTATATATAAAGTAATTCTCTTGAATTTTTCAATTTTTCCCACGGCACACCAGGCAACATCTCGCGGCACACTAGTGTGCCGCGGAACAGTGGTTGAAAAACACTGATCTAGTCTAGGGGTCGGCAAATTTACCCGGCCTCGGGCCAGTTCCTCCGGCGCCGATTGCACGGCGGGATGGAGGGCAGGGGAGCGCACGCCATACGTGTGTGCACACACTATTTCCGGTGCACTTCCGGGTCGGCGGAGCACCGAAAACAGCTTGTACGCATGGGCCTCCTCCGACCCGGAAGTGCTTGAGCATGCACACAAGCTATTTCCGGTGCTCCACCGACCTGGAGATGGGCAGCCACGCCACGCCACGCCACGCCAGTAAGAGGCCGGATAATTGACTTGCTCGGGCCGTATCCGGCCCGCGGGCCTTAGTTTGGGGACCCCTGATCTAGTCCAAACCCCTGCACTTCAGGAATCATGACTAAATAATACCTGACAGGTGGCCATCCAACCTTTGCTTAGAAATCTCCAATGAAGGAGCGTTTACACCTTCCGAGGTCTGTTTCACTGTCAAACAGCTCTTACAATAGGCTGGGCTTGCTTTCATCATGTATTTATATTTAAATCTTCTAAGATCTGGGATAGGGAACCTGTGGTCCTCCAGATGTTGCATGACTCTGAAGCCCTCCTTATCTTTGTCCATTGGCTGTGTTAGCTAGGCTGATGGAAACTGGACTCCAACAACCTCTCGAGGGCCACGAGTTCTGCCCCTAACTGATTCAGATGCTGCGTTGGGGAGGCCAGAAGGTGTCCTGAAGCAGAGTCTGCATTTAAACTGGAGGGCACCAGGTTGACAAAGGCTGTTCTGTGCTACTTGAGAGTATGAGCCTCAATCTGACTTTACTGCTAAAGTTCCCTTTCTGCTGGAGGAGATCAGCGAGGAATCTGTACAGTGGCCTCGTGCCACAATTGTGCAGGCCACGTCTAAGGCCAACACAAAAGGTAAAGCCGAGTGTTGGCAGCAGAGCAAGAGAGGATGTGGCCTTAGTTGGATTCCAGTTCTGAAGCAGGGGTCAGTGCTGGCCCTGAGGGTGGCATCCTGTTGTACTATATTTGGAGTACTGTGTGCAGTTCTGGTTGGCTCGCCTCAAATAGGATATCGAAGAGTTGGGGAAAGTTCAGGAAAGGGCAACCAAAGTGATCAAATGGAGGGAGCGACTGTCCTATGAAGAAAAGGTTGCAGCATTTCAGTGTAGAGAGAAAAGGCGAGTAAGAGATAATAGGATAGAAGTTTATAAAATTGTGCATGGGATTGAATTAGAATAGAATATTCTAATGCATGACATGGAGAAAGTGGATAGAGAAATGGTTTGCCTCCCTCTCTCATCTCACTAGAACTCGTTGACATCCAGTGAAGCTGAATCAGCAAGCAGAATAATAGAACTGGAAGGTATCATCTAGTCCAGCCTCCTGCGATGCAGGAATCTTTTGCGCAATATGGGGCTCGAAACCATGGCCCCAAGATCAACAGTCTCATGCTCTGCTGACTGAATGTTGGAAGATTTGGGATAGATAAAAAGAAAGGACTTACTCACGCAGTGCATAGCTAAAGTTATTAAACTTGCTCCCACAGGAGGCGCTGATGGTCAGCAATGGCTTTAAAAGAGGAATGGGCAGATTCATGGGGAATAAGGCTATCAGTGACTACTAGCCGTGATGGATCTGCTCTGCCTCCACAGTTGGAGGCAGCAACAATGGTTTTGAGTACCAGTTGCTGGAAACCGCAGGAAGTGAGGGGGCTCTTATGCCTGAATCCTGCTTGCGGGTTTCTTGCAGGCGTTACAAATATGGCTTTGCCATGCAACAGCATATGCAAGGCTGCAAGCGGGGAGGTTCTCCTACCGCTAAAAGGTCATCTCCCCCACCTTAACTGGTGCTTTGGGGCAATAGCAGCAAAGACACTCACCACTTTGACATTGGAGAGAGAGCTAGGTGCCCTCCACAGCTATGCTGTGAGGGGCTGCTGGCAGTTGTAGTCCAAAATGCCTGGGGTGCCCCAGTTTGTGGAAGGGCAGTACTAGGGGACGGTTCCCTCCCTCCCAACTCTTTCTTCAGGTTCTCATTAACAAGGATGGATTACTGGCTGAAGTGTGTTCAGATAAGCTGGATCAGTGTCCCTGTGTGTAAACCTTGGCTTGCAAACTCCTTGTTGCTTATGACGGGCCAATTTGCTCCTAATTTGTCCTGGTGGTGGTGGTGGAGAGAGAGAGAGGGCGTGAGGCCAGGGTGAACATAGTTGTGCCTTCTCAATGTCCAAACTGTAAAAGCATTTCCTCTGGACTCTGGAATCTTTCCTTCCAAATGCCACTGGCTTTCTAACTTGAGCAGCGGTGCAGGCTGCTTTCCATCCCGTTTGAAGGCAGATTTCAGGCAACACAGGGGGAAGGTTTTGACCCCAAAGGAGCATGCCTCGGATTGTTGTGGCCGTGTGTCACCCGGCAGGTTAAGTTTACAGCATGTCGTGCAATTGCCTTATTTGTATTGGACGAGGGAAAACAAACGAGGCAGGAGACGGGAGAGCTGTCTGGTATGTTCTTGATGCGCCCCAAACTACAAATAGCCCACAGTGGCGGGGTTGGGGGTGGAGTGGAGGAGGAGGAGGCACGGGGCATCTCAGCCACCAGCGTAGTGCTACTTTTAAAATGATAAATATCACGTCTGTAACCTCCTATAATTTTAGGTCACCCGCAAGCATGGCCTGAATTCCTAACATGGGGGCAGGTATAAAATTAGAGGATTTATTTTCAGATTGTGGCCGCTCCGTTGGGGGTCTTGAATGCAGGGCTTTTCAGAAAGCTACACACTGATCAAGGTTGGCCCTCGGTGATTTTGTTGTCAAATCCTGAGAGGTTTGATGTGGCAATAAATCTGCAAAAAAGTGGGGGGCCTTTCCCAAGCATCTTGTATTCAAAAAAATAACAGCTTTTCTCCCTGTGTGCAGCACTTTAAAACGGACAAACTGCATCTTGGCATGAATTGCAATTGTTGGGAGTAGTTGAGAGTGGGAACCCGTCGCTAGTCCCTGTCTTTGCAAGGATCATATTGTTTCATTTTTTCTTTCTTGCATTTATACCTCACCTTTTCCCTCCAAGGATCTCAAAGGGGCATACATGGTTCTCCTCATTTCACTCCCACAACAACCCTGTGAGGTAGGTTAGGCTGAGATAGGGTTGCCATACATACGGAATTTCCCGGACATAGCCAGAATACTGCAGTTGGAAATCACTGAAATGTCCAGGAAAATCCAGGCGTATGGCAACTAATGTCAGAAGTCTAGATTTTGGTGATTTTCCTGAAAAATGGCTCAAAAACGTCTTCTTTTTGAGATTTTTTTTTTTAAAAAGCTAAACAACTTCAGGCACTTTTTTTTAAAAAAAGTTCAACAACTTTTGTGTTTGGATTTTCACTTTTTGAAATATGGCAAAATTAGGCGGAGAGGCGTTGACGGGCCCAAGGTCACCCAGTTGAGAGCTTCATTGCCAAGTTGGGATTTGAACTCTGGTCTCCCAGGTCCTTGTCTAACATTCTAACCACTATACCATACTGCTTCTAGCAAGAGGATTCTGTGAGTGCTCCCGTGGTTTTTTGGGCTAGGCTTATCATGCATTATGCACCTCGTCTAGACACCTCTTGCTAGCACCAGTCTTCTGCTTGTGCAAATAAATGGTTAGCAGCCTTTATGGTACGGAGCTGCTGGCTATTCCTGTGCTCAGAACAGGAACTGTTTGGTGGCACTGAGAGACCTCGGAACATTCAGAGGGTTTGCAGCGATGGCTTTGTAGCTCGTAAAGAACTCCAACCTCCCCCCATCCCAGCGGATTCTCTTGTCTCCTCCTATTGCACAGACCTATGCTTGCAATCGCATGCTAGAATCATAGAATTGTAGAGTCTCTGTAGAGTCGATGGGATCCCAGGGGCCATCTAGTTCAACTGCTGCAGTGCAGGAATCACAGCTAAAGTATGAATGAGAACCGGCCCACCTGTGTACAGAGTCTTGCGGCAACTGAAATGGATGCTCTCAAGGCAAAGCATCGTGAGGCTTAGATGCGACAGACGGGCCCTGATAAGTCAGTTATGATCTAAGCTGTTCCCCGGGGTCTTGTCTCATTTTGCTAATGGCTTCATATTTTAGATTTCAGCTCCATATGTGACTTTAATTCTTCTGCATCAGCCTTCCCTAAGCACCCAGCATGACCAGATGGAGCAAGCCTGTTTTCTGCTTCTCCAGAGGCTAGGGCCCATACCAGTGGATTCAAATGACCAGGAAGAAAATTCTGACTAAACATTAGGAAGAACCTCCTTGATGGTAAGAACTGTTTTGACAGTGGAATGGACCACCTCAGAAGGTGCATGACTCTCCTTCCTTGGAGGGTTTTAAACAGAGGTTGAATGGACACCTGTCAGGTTTTATTTAGCTGTGATTCCTGTATTGCAGAGTGTCATACTAACTAGATGACCCTTGGTACCCCTTCCAATTCTACAATTCTATGATTCACAGAGTCACTGCCTCTGAGACTCCTCTCCTTTGTCAGAAGCTCTCCAGCTGTGTGGAGATCCTGGTAGGGAGAGTGCCCAGGTGGAAGGGACCTGATGAGGCCTCTTAGGAGCTAAACTCCTCCTGCCTGCAGCATCTGTTGCCCCCCCACCAACATTAAGCTTCTCCGTTGAGATTCTTTCCTGAGCCCACATGGAAGGATCCTATCTAACTGCAGTGTGGGAAAAAAATTGGGTTTCTTTTCCCATGGTAAACAACCCTGATGAGATAGGCTATCAAATCTTGTGGAAAGCGTGATCTTCAGGAGGCAGACTCACATGACATTTAACCCTTTGGAAAGAGAAGCTGCAGCCCAGCAAGGACTAAGGCTCTGCATGCAGACGGTCCCTGTCATGTTGGCTTGGAGACAATGGGAGTTGTAGCCCAACACATCTGGAGGGCATCAGGCTGGAGGAAGGCTGGGTTACATCAGTGCCAATTCCAGCCAGCTGGCAGTCTTACCGCAATGGGCCGTATTGCAATCCAAGTAGGGTTATTGTCTGGAGCAGGGGACTGGCTTGCAACCTTTCTGCATCTTCTTTTTTCCCACATGAACTATTATTCCCATTGGGTACTCTGAAAAAATGAGTTTCCCTCCCTCTCCCTTAAATGCCTATTTTTGGGGTGGGGTCAGGACCCAGCCACCCATCATTTTAAGAGCATAAGAAAAGCTTCCTGGATTGGGCCAGTGGTCCATCTCGTCTAGCATCCTGGCCTCACAGTGGACAACCAGATGCCTGTGGGAAACCCACAAGAGCCCTCTCCCCTCCTGTTGCAATCGGTATTTAGAAGCATTTCTGCTGCCAACTCTGGTAGCAGAGAACAGCTTCCCCAGCTAGTAGCCATCGATAGCTCTCTCCTCCATCCATGAATTTGTCTAATTCTCTTTTAAAGCCATTTCGATTGGTGGCCACTGCCACTTCCGGAACTTTGTTGCGGAGTTTAACCATGTGCTGTATCAATAAGTCCTTCCTTTTAATTTCCCCTGAGCCTCATAGGTAGCCACAATTTGTAGGAGGGGGCAAGCTTTTTAAAATAGCAAAGTCCAAGAAAAGATGATCAACTTTATCAGATCAAGTATAGTTAGCAACGCGACCCTTCGATGCGTCATAGATTCCCGGCTATTTCGGCCGCGGAATGCCGGGCGCGGAGGGGAGCCCAACCTGCCTCCCACCCGGTCGGCTGTAGCTGCCGGTCCTCCAGCGCAGAGCCCGCGCGGCCCTTTTTAAAGCTGCCGAGCCTCCCGCCTCCTCCTCTCCTAGGGGGCGTGGCCCCACAGGCACCTGGCCGGCCCCGCCCCTCCCGACCCAGGTGCGGAGTCCTCGCTCGGGGAGCCGCTAGCTAGCCGAAGGAGACCAAGGAAGTCCTGCCCTTTCCCCGCGGATCCGCCTCCCCAATGGCTGCAGCGGGGGCCTGGCCGCCTCCCATTGGCCGGGTGTGGGTGGAGGGGCGGGGCGAGGAAAGGGGCGCCGGCGCCGAGCGTCGTCCTGTCCCGAAGTCTGAGGGGCAGCGGCGGCTGCGGCAGTAACATCATGAAGAGCCTCAAGTCCCGCCTGAGGAAGCAGGAAGTGTCGGTAGCGGGAGGCGGTGGCAGCCTCGGGGGGGTGAGTGGCTGGGGGGGGCGCTGAGGGGGCGAGAGTGAGGGGCAGCCTCAGGACAAGTGAGAGGGAGGGGGAGGGGCAGCCTCAGGGCAAGTGGGAGCAGAGGGGTGGAAAGGGGAAGTGTGGAGAACTGGGGAGGGGGCGCTCCCGCCTTTCCAGGGGATACAGCGAGGGAGGTAGTTGGAGGGTCGTCTGGAGGAGGGAGGGAAATGGGGTAATATGTGACCCACAAAATGGAATGGGGGGAGGGACAATAGGAGCAGCAGCAAGGTCACGCTCTTCCTTGTTTTGACATATTGTTCTCAAAGCCCCCGCCCTCGCCCTCTTTTTTTGTGGGGGAGGATGGAGATCCAAATCCCGAGGTAGGAAAGTTTTCGCCCTTAATCCAGTTGCCACAGCGCTCTCTCTCTCTCTCTCTCTCCCTCCCTCTCTCTCTCACTGTTGCATGGGTTGCACTTTCCAGGGCAACATAAGCTCTGCATTTGTTGTCACACACACACAAATAAAAAGCTGAATGAGTTTGGCCCTCCTCCTGATGCTGGTGCTGGCAGAATTTACGTGCAGTTGGGAAGGCCTCCCCTGCATAGCGATCCTCTGCACTTGCTGAGCAAAGCTGAAATAGGAGCACCCAGGAAATGTTCTGTGAGAGCAAAAGAGATGGAAAGCTGTGTGTCATGTTTTTGAAAATAAGTTCATCTGGGAAACTGTTCAGCCGCTCTCCAAGTGAACTAAAAAGGCTTCTTGGTTAAACTGCTTCCCGTGAAAGCACCAAAGTGAGTTGTTGAACACTTTGTGCATTCAATTTCCCCCCTGAAAATATCTTAAGAGCTTTTTTAAAAAAAAAAATATGGATACAGGCATGATGAACATTATCTTAATTAAGTTTGACATGACTTCACAAAAGATGAAGATTTATTGTATCTCAGCCCAAAGTGTGTTGTTGGCATCCATCTGTCTCAAGAGACAATGGAGTGTGTCCCTGGGGGTGAAGTCAAACTGTTGCTGTAGTGTGTATTCTTGGAAATAAGTTTCATTGCTTCCAGCCAGACATACTTCCAACTATATAGATTTGGGACAGCAGCCATAAAATGATTAATTATGCTTACTTTGAATATACATTGGAAAGGGAACTAAAGTTGTTTATTGGTCCTCAAACTTTTCTCAGCAAACCACTTAAGAAACTTTTTTTTTGTTCCGTAAAGCAAAGCAAAGCACATGTTTAACTAGTATTTTAATAATCATAGTATTGCCTTTTCTAATGTGATTAATGTACCTCTTATTGTGAACAAAAGTTATTTGAAGTTGGGTTTGTCAGTTGCAACATTTTTCCTGCTTCTGTATTTAGACTTGAGGTGGAGTGATGAAAATCCCATATTGCGCTAGTGCTGTTGTATGAAAATCATGGGCCATAGCCTGTTCAATAATCTGGTCCCAGCTCTAAATGGTCTTGTAAGTCATCAAAGAAGAAGAGGAAGAAGAAGAAGAAATCCAGTTGTTCCACAACTTTTCCCAGGACCACCTAAAGGGAGCTTGCAGTTCTCTAGTGGTCTATGACCACTGTTTGAGAACCTTTGATGTGTTTGATCCACAGGCCTGAATCCATTTGTGTGTCTATTACTTCACATTAATGTCTGTGAGAAGTGAAGTAGGCAGGCCAGTGAGGCAAACCTTGATGACTTCAGGGCAAGTACTGGAATTTCACGGTAGAGTTGTGCACCTGTTAATGACTTTGGTTGTCATCACAGTGACAAGACTCGTGAGATACCTAACAAGATACATGCTAATTAGTCATCTTTAATTTGGCATGTCAGAAAACCACGCTCTTGTTATCAGGAAGGGAGGCACCTCAGGGTGAATTCACATGGGAAGAGATTGAGGTCATGTGTTGTGTTGGGGTCTGAGAGGAAGGCGCTGAATAATTTGTTTGAGGACTTTGTTGTTGTTTTTTGTTTTGATTGCATGACAGATAATCTATAATTATTCCTTCATGCTCCATAACTCTGGAGTGCATCTCTCTCTCTCCCCCCCCCCCCCGTATTTTTAATTAGCTGCTGGTGGTGGCTGTCACACACCTTTAGTCTGCTGTGTTTGGTGTCAGTCTCTCCTTCAGTAAAATCTTCTCAAATTGTTGGTAGTCTTTGACCAATCCCCAGAAAATGATGCTCCCATCCATCATTGGAACAGCTTGATGCTGAGGCTTTGGAGCTGCTCATGTCACAGGGGAACTTTGCAGCTCTGTTGCTTTCTTGCTGTGAGGTAGCACGTAAGTCCATGTCTAACCTCAGTTCTCTTTCCCTGCTGCTCTTATAAAATAGGAATAGAGCAACCTCTCTCACAAACTTGATGAAGTGAGTGCATTTCTCTTGCAAAAGGTGTTATATGACCCACGGGTATACGGTGGTATATAACTTCAATAATAATAAGTAATAATATGGAAATGAATGAAGGTGTGAAAATGGAACAAGGTGTATTGCCTCTGTACTGAAGTGCGTTCATAATTAGAACATGTTTTTGCTTCTTGGTGTTATGGATTGTTAATATATGGGAGAAAAAGTGGTATTGGGAACCTTAACATTGGGCTGACTGTGATTGTGAAAGCAACAGTAGAGCTTAGCAAGCTACCCTTCCCCCTGTCTTTTAGATTAAGACTTATGCATATACATACTAAGTTAAAATGAGGTATAAAACATATCAACCTCTATACTGAGGCAGAACCTTAAATGTTCATCAGATTATGGTCAGAGAAAAATAAAGCCACTTGTGCACCCTTGACTAAATCCATTTAGGGAAGGTGATGGATGGCTTTTGGCAAGCTGTTGAAATTTGTGACTTTTAGAGTGAGTCAATAAATATGCTAGAGGGAGGAGCTTTCGAACCTGCTCAGGGACCCTTAGGGTGAAGAGTGGATAATAAATTAAAAGCACTTGTGTACACACAAACTCGTTCTTTAGAGGCAGCTTGTTTTTTAAAGATTTTGCCAGACTTACTTTGCTATGGAACCTGTTGTTCAAGGCTGTTTTGACACATTCATACCCACTGAACCATGGCTAGTGTAGACTCCAAATGGGTGGGATCTTCTTTGCCCATTATTAGCTTACCTGACCACATACATCAGTCATTACAGTATTTACAAAAACTCATTTGCTTTGTTGTCTGGAAATTGTTGCTGCTTGCCCAAGGCATCCAGACCAATGCAAGTCAGTACTGTAGACATACAACCTGTACCATGAAATTAGACATTGTCTCAGCATTCTTTTCTTCAAACTTATCTCCAGTTTTGATTCAAATGAGCAAAAATATGGGCGAAAATATGAGCGCTTAAGGAGGGTTTTCCTTGAGGCATTTGTGGCACATTTTATGTGTGTCTGCATGTTTTGCACATGAAATAGTGCTCGGGTTGTGCCCACTGTGTGTCTGTGAGAACACACATTTTGGTTGTGTAAAGTGAGAAGATGAGGTGTGTAGGAAGTGCTTGGGTCTTGTTGCATTAGGAAGGCAATTCACTTATTTCGTAACATCTCAAGTCAATCAACTCTTGCTCTCAGCCTACTTTTCAATTTGGAATAGGCTGCAAACCAGGGAATCAAGTTGGCTTGCTATGCCTATTTTGGCTAGAATGGATCCCCTCAAAAGGAAGGCAGACAGGGAAAAATTCAGAACTGTCATAAACTATATACAGTAAATGGTTGTAACTCTTATTTGATAAGGGCTAATGATTGACGTTGAGATTCATGCAGGCAGAACTCAGAGCTTTGCCCATTGAGATGGATGCTGAAAATCTGCATATACTCAGGATAGTGAAAGATGAAGTGTTGTGTGTTTAGGCCAGAAATGAGGAACACAGAGAACAAATTTGAGGAGGACAGTTTCCTCCTAGAATATGCCAGCAACTCAGAGAAATGTAGCCTCTTCATCGCAGTCGGACTTGGCAGTATCTGACTGCACACTGAAGTTAGCCTTTCTGTCAGTTGCTGAACTTTGCTCCAAAGGTAGGTCTTCTTTCTGGGCAGTTTTTTTTTAAATCACAACTGGATTTTGCCCCATGAATTGTATCTTGGTGCAAAAGTACTTTTTGAGACCCATGACTCCACCCGCCTGATACAGCTTTTACACAGCAGCAGAAGCAAGGAGGGGCTCTTGCTATGTGAGTTTTCCATTTCATTGATCAGACTTTGGCTATTGCATGCTGCAATTTCTTCTGTGCCTGGATTAATTACCAGTCATAAGCTTGCATCACTCATTAATTAGCAACGTTCAGGCAATCCGAGGTCATCCTGTGTCTGTAGTCATAGAAAGCCAGACCCAGTGTGTAACTATGGGAATGCTGTTATTACCTCCTTTTTTGAAACAAAGATTCCCATGCTGATGTTTCTGTACTCCTTGAATTAAAAAGCAGCCTTCACATTTGCTGGCATGCTTGCTCCATGACAATATAAATATAATGTAACTGAGAAATGGGCAGTTTAGGTTTGGTTTGCCAGATTTACTACCGGTACTTGTCTGCTACAACCCCAAGATCCACCAACCAGAGGTGGGTGCAAAAGATGGTTGGAAGAAAAGAACAGAGTGCCTCCAAGTATAGAAATTTCTTTTCAGTACCAGACTTGAGGTCGTTTCTTTCACACACACAAAAAGCTGCTCCTAATTCACTTTCTTCATTTTGGCAGCCTAATTTGGGTGGAAAAGGTCCTTTTGTTATTGCTACTGGGAGTCAGCAACCCATGTTGATCTATTGCAAGTCTCCCAAGAGATCTACCAGTAGATCCAAATCTGCCTTCTACTTACTGGTACCCTTGATGTAATTTATTAAGTTTACAGTAATGCTGATCACAGCTCTGTTTTTAAATTTCCCCAGGTATTTCCCCAGATCAGTTGTGGGTGGGGGTGGTGTGGAGGCTGTGGAGTTGAATTGGGGCACAGGGTTATCAGCGCATTCAGTGGGCAGCTTCCTTCCTTTGTTCAGATTTTGCCTTCAACAAACAGCTTTGTGGAGACTCTGCTGACCCTTAATGTGATCAGATGAAAGGGAAAGGTGGCCCTTTTCTTGAGAGCAAACATAATGCTGAGCATCTGATACTGACTATACTGACAGCCTTAGCTTTCCTGCAAACGGTTTACATAGGTTTGCACCTTGGTTGCCATCCTGGTTTATAACTTATCGGAAGGGAGTAGTAGTTAAGGTGGTGGTGTTGTAGGAGGAATTGCTTACTTCAAGGGCCAGAAACCTCATGCAATTGCCACACTCTTTGTAACACTGTTGCTCTTTGTAACATCTGGTATTGGTTTTTATTTTATTTTCTTAAAACAAGCCTCAGCAAAGTGTTTATTTTTTGTTGTTTTGCTTCTGTGACATAAGCCACTTCAGTGTGATAGCAATATTTTTTCAAAAAATAAATGTATGCTGATTCTTGCTTGAAATAAGATGGAGTCAGAGGACTACCAATTCCCTATGAAATTGGAAACTTTCCATACAATTTCATAGGAAGGGACATTACTACCTGTATGTCGCATCAATCCTACGGGAACTTGTGGTCCCATTTGCATCACATATGGGAGCAGCTGCACACTTTCTAGCAGCTCCAAGCTATTTTTATCTGTAGGAGAAATAAACCATATGTTTTAAAGATGGATTTTGGACCACCTAGAATTTGGTGGGGTGTGGATTTCAGAGAGGGACCATGTTCTAGTGTGGAACTCAATTAGGAGTTGCAGGTCAAATGAGCTAGCTGTGGAATGCAGACCACTGCACCCCCTTCCCCCAGTTCCTCCAGCATTCCCTACTCTGCGCTGCTCATGGGAATATGGATTTTATGCGGATATGTGTGGGGTCTTGGTTGCTATTGGCTGGATCAATGATCTTCTGTGCCAAATTGCACAGCTATTATTTTACTAACAAGTGATAGTGGACATAACCCTCCTTGCTCCAAACTCAGGAGTCTTAACCCAATTGAAGGCAGATCAGTGGCAGCTTCCCTGCAGAGTCTATCATTGCAGCCGAAGAGAATGTTTGATCTCCAGCTTGATCTCCAGCTTTGCTTAAAAGAACTGAGGAGATCTGCTGATGAACAAAATCATTATGGCCAAGTTGTAGATTTCTTCTTGGAGTCCCAACTGCGTGTTGCAACGCCATGTTTCCATGCTTCAGAATTACTTCAGCATGCTCTATTGCTCAGAAGCATACTTTACTGAACTGTTTACTGATGTGTGTTTGTGTGTTTTTCATATATAGGGAGTGGACATTTATGCAACTTCATCTGAGAAGAAAAATGTGTGCCTTGAATGAAATGCTGTTAGTGGTTAAATGTGTCAAGACTTGCCTGTATTAATTACAGGGTGGAGGGTTAATCTAAAACCTGCTGTTCTACAGTTCTAGAGTACACTGTCAAGTCCTTGCTCTTCCAGCAGGGGAGGGGCCAGAGCTGCTCACTGGTGGAGCAGAACCTGCTTTGCATAGGGAAAGTCCCAGGCTCAACCCCCCCAACATCACAGCAGTCTGATGCCCTCCAGATGTTTTGGAATAGGACTCCCGTATCCATGCTGGCTGGGGAGTTGTAATCCAAAACTCCTGGAGGGCACCAGATTAAGGAATGCTGATCCACAGTGAAAAACAGCCTTAGGTAGCACAGTTGGCAATAACTTTCCTCTACTTGAGAACCCTGCTAGCCAGAGATGATACAGGCCTGACTTCCTGTAAGGCAGTTTTGTATGCTCAGTGGATAGCTGCAGGCTTAGGCCTGTGATTCTTTGGCCTGCACTTGCACTACATTCAGGTTTACCTGACTATTTGCATAGGGATGTAAGGCGACAGCCATCTCCATCCCGTGCTGTGTTCATTGCAATAACAACAAAAATAAAAATAATAAAAATAAATGTAATAAATTGCATTTATAGCCCAACTTTTTCCTCCAAGGAGCTCAAGGTGGCATACATAGTTCTTTCTCCCAAGTTCTCATTTAATCCTCACAACAACCCTGTGAGGTACGTTAGACTGAGAGGCAGTGACTGGCCCAATAAGCACTGTTTCTATTCCACTACAGCTCTGCTTTCACTAAAACATATCTTATTCATCTTTCTGCCAGCTGTGGCTGAAATGTACACAATTGATTTCAGTGCATGTCAATGGAAGTAAAATGTCAAAAACAATGCAGGGAATAATGCAATTTAAGTAATGTTTGTGGGTTTAAACAACAGCCCTAGCAAAAACGACTCCTATTTGCTTGCATGATTTTCAGTCCTGACCTCTTACAAACATGCACATTGTGGGAATTCTCTAACTTTCCTACTCTTGAGTGATGCTCTTAGGTCGGATTATGCGCATTAGTATTCCAGCCTGCGCAAATCACAGGCACCTCCAAATCTGTCAGCTAAGCTCTGCTGGTTTCCCTTTGTAAGGGATATTTCCATTTTGTCTTTCCATTTCATAATCGGAAATGAAGCACTCATGCCAGTGTGAGTGATGGTATGTAAACATCAGCTGGATTTAATTTTGTTTGTCTCTCAGACTGTGTGTAAGATTGGGGGGGGGGGTGTGCCTGTATATGGAGGTGGCAGTGGCGTCCTGTTTCTTTGCAAACTAAACATAAGCTTCAAACTTCTTTTTCCTGCTGGAAGAGTAGAAGTGTGTGCAAGTGCTTCGGCCTGTTGCTTGTGGGTGTTTGCTTGGAATTTATTCTACCCTCGAGAAGCCATCTCACGACTGATGGCAGACTATCCTTAATCATTAAGGTGCCACAAGACTTATTCCTTCCACCCCACTTTGGTGAAGACTCTGACATTTGCAAAACACACACTTTATGAGCTGGGCAATTAAACCGAGAAAGCTGCCAGCTAATTGAGAATGAGCAGGCTGTCCCTCCCACATGTAACAGGAAGGTCAGTCTCTTCCTGTGGTGTTTTAATCTTCCTGGAATGCTCTCCTCCTTTGGCTAAATCGTGAGTTAGGTTGAATGTAGCTTTAATGATAAGAAAAAAGCAGTTCCCCAAATATTTTTCCAAGGGGACCTGTCTATGCTGGGTGAGGCAGGCTTGGGTTTGAAGAAACTTCATTGGAGAGTTTTGGTTCATTCCCAGGATCTGATGCATATTTTTCCAGATGTGTAAGCAAATTTTCCTCAAGACCAATTGGCTTGTGACCCTTCCATTTCCTCCCCACCCCTCCTTCCGTGTCCACTTGTAAAGATTTACTCATTTGCCTTAAGCCATTCTGAGTTTATCTGCCCTGCAAACACTTTGGTGTGGTGTAGTTCAGGCTTTGCCAAGCTGGTGCCCTCCAGATCTTTTGTAAGCACAATTCCCACCAGCTGTTGTACAAAACATCTGGAGGGAGCCAGCTTCATGAAGGCTGGTATAGCTTGTTCATCCCTCATCTCCACTTGTGGCACAGTCTAGGACTATATGGGTTGTATTCAGGTCCTAACCTAAGTTATTAACTTCAGAGAGTCTAGCCTGAATAGAGCTAGCGTGGAATATCACAGTATCTGTGATTCTGACATATTGAGGACCATGTATTGGGACTCCAAGCAGTTTGGCTAACTGTGCCCAGTTGCTGCTATGCCAATGACTTCACCACTGCCCCAGTTTACCCCCCAAATTCTCAGAATTGTTGCTACTGTAGGCAGACTTGTGACTTAAAGAGCAAATCTGTTCTTAGATAGACTCCACAGAAAAATATTTTTTTTTGTGAGCAATGTTGGTATCCAATATGTTGCTTTCAGTGGTGTGTGGTGAATTTTTTTGTAGGGGAACAGTTAAGGCCAGAGGTTCAGCTTGCAAGGACAATTGTGGGGACCGGGGGACAGGGATGACAATGTGCACGTGACATCGCGATGTTGCACACGTAGCATTGTACCTCCCTCCCTAAGCCAGGCGGAAGCTTCCCAGGCTTTGGGAAGGAGGTGCCAGCGGAATATTTAGGGAACTAGCCTAGTCCCCCTAGTCCACTGACCGCACCCCACTGGTCGCTTGATAGTATTAAAGCTATTTATCACATTAAATGAGGTAATGAGAGACTGTATAGCAGAGGAAGACCCATAGAGGAAGAGCCATCTCTGCCTTGCATGTAGCAGGTCTCAAGTTCATTCCCCAGCAGCTTTTCCAGGTAGGACTGTGAAAGAACCCATTCTGAAACCCTGGAGAGCTGCTGCCAGCCAGTGTGAACAATACTGAGCTATATGGACCAATGGTCTGACTCAGTATATGGCAGCTTCCTATGTTTTCCCCATGAGGAAGGCAAACAACCAGCAGTAGGTGGGGTCTACTGGAAATCATGACTGGTTGTGTTTATGATAAAGTAATGTGTCTGGATTGAGCACTGTGTGTGTTTCTGCATGGCTTCCAGAGTGTCATCAAGGTGGGGTGCCATCTACAGAGGCACTCACTTTGGCAGGTAGCCTGTTTTAAAATAAAAGCTGCTGTGTGGTTGGAAGCCTGTGCCTCTGTGTGTCTTGGCAGGAGAATCACTAGCGTTGTTGTTCTTGTGCTACAAGTCTGGGCCATGAGGCAGGAAGAAGCAAAAAGGGAAGGGGAGGCTGTGTGTGTGTGTGTGTGTGTGTGTAAACAAACAACCACTAATTTCACATGAGCATCTGTGGCAAAAACGATGGTAGAGGGAGGGATCTTGATGGCCCACATACACACTTTATACTGAGTTCCTCTTTGGCAGCAAATGCCGCTTAAGGATGAATAGTTGGGGCAAGGCGTGGTTACCAAGTGCATGAGTGTGGGACCCTCTGCTGCTAATTCTTTCTGTGTGTAGTGTGGCATCATGTGAGGCAGGCTAGGGACGTGCATAAATAAGTACAGCCAATGCATTTGGAGAACCAGTGTGGTGCAGTGATTTGTGTGTTGGACTAGGGTTCAAATCCCTGCTCATCCATGAAGCTCACTGTCTTGCAGCCCCACCTTCCTCACAGGGCTGTTGTGAGGATAAAATGGGGAGGAAGAGAACCTTGAGCTCCTTGGAGGGAAGGTGGGGTGGAAATGCAATCAATCAGTCAATCAATCAATTTAGCAAATTTCCAAATTAAGAATCTTGGGAACAGTGGGTTTCAAAATGCATGGAAGCATTCCATCGGATCTCAGTGAATTCCCAATCTTTGATACAAACAGTGGCATTTGTCAGTATGGCTAGTTCTAGTCAATTCCCACTATTATTTGAATATTCTTGATTCGGGTTGCACCTTGTAGGTATTTCCTTATGCTGATATCCAATTCCCTCCACCCACCCTAGAACCCAAGGTGGCATGCCTGCAGTTCTCAAGTAGTCTCCCATCCAGGAACTGACCAGACCTGGACCTGCTTAGCTTCAGCAAGGGGCCATGTAATGTTCCTCCCTGCATATTGACATCAGGCAGGTGCCTTCACTGTATTTCTTCGGTGCCTGCTTAAAACCTTTTTGTTTTGGCAAGCCTTTCCAGAAATATAGAAGTTACATGTGTTTTAATATCGTTTTGACTAGTATGGAACTTAAGCCTCTTTTAAATATTTTTAATACCTGTTTTTAACTCTTTTATAGATTATTTAAATGCTTTATTTTATATGATTGTAAACAGCTTAGAGGTTTGAGTCCCCTCCCACTGAATCAAGTAGAATTTACATTCTGTTTAATAATAAATATATTGGAGATCTGGGGTATGATTTATTAAATGTTACCCCGAAAATAAGTGCCCTGACAGATTTCATTGTAAGCCTTTGAGTACTCATGTTTTACTCATTCCTAGGTCATGTTGCTCAGCCTTGCCAGTGAGGGTTTGACTTAGGATTTTATTGTGTTTGGATGATGTGTGTCTTGTTAGACTGGCTGCCTGGGTGTGATCAGAAGACAGAACAGTAATATGTTTAATAAAATTGGATATGAATTTTTGCTTAAATTTGCAAAGCTGATGAGAATAGTGGGCTTTGAGGGCAAGAGGTCATTGAACAGATTAGCACACTGCTGCATCTCCCCTCCTTTTAATTAGTTGAGATCCCACAGTATGCCACTTTTATCAGTTATCTGTTTAAGCATCCTGACTTTGTAGAGACTATCAGCTCCTTGGCCCAGGATTGTGGGAGTCTGATGTCTCTTACAGGAACTCTGAAAGTAACTCAGTTTAAAAGAAACTTAATCAGTTGTGGAATTCACAGGGCAGTGAGTGACCGGAAGAGAGAATTCCAGCATAAGAAGTACAATATGTATCTTTCATAGAAATCCCTGGAATAATCTGGGAATGTCCCATGATTCTCCTGTTTACAGTTGCTCCATTTAGAGTCTCCAGCATCAGAATTGTCCCCTAGGCAAATTTTGGCGCATGGGCCAGGATACATTCCAACTTGGTGCCAGGATACATTCCAGTTGCAGAGTTTTGGATAACATGCAGTGAGCAAAAACCTGATTCTGAAGTGTGGTCTAATCCTTGGAACAATGTGGTGGCAAAGCATAAGTACCACCACTTACGCCAAAATCCCATAAGAGTACATCAAAACATTAGCGTGATTTAATTGTGCTGGCAGATTATGCTTCTTACTTCTTTTGCAGATTTTTGTGACCTAGAGAAACGCAAGGTGGTGGACGCTTCTTCATTTGAGGTATTTCAACGGAGGTTAAATGACCATCACTTAGGGATTATTAGTTGTGTGATTCCTGCATTGCAGGGGGTTGGACTAGATGACCCTTGGGGTACCTTCCAACACTTCAGTTCTGTGATTATATAAGGTTCCATTAGAATTAGAGCTGTAACAGTCCTCGGTGTATGTGACTCAGAGATAAATGATTGTGACAGAGGACTAGCAATTCAGTTTTCAAACACTGTAAGAGGACTTCAGAAGCCCCCACCAAGTAGTTCCTTTTGACTGGGGTGCATCTGTGTTGGGGCTTTTCTGAGAGGGAGACCTCTCATTACCTTAACTGCAGGCCAGAGATTAGCACTTGATTTGGTATGCGGGGCTGAGGAGGTTACACTTCTGTTGTCACCCTTTTCTTTTGGCATTCAGTGATCACCACCATCTCTCATTTGGCATGAGTCATTAACTGCAAAAGAGATCACCTTACCAGTCCAGTTGGTAAGCCTTGTAAGGCAGGTGCTGTTTTTCTCAAGTTGAGAGCAAATGCTTGAGGATTTATTAGCCTGTGGCCATCTCCATTTGTAAGAGAACTTGACAAAAACTTGAGTTCTGCAGAATGAAAGAAGAAATGGGTCCATTCTAGTGGTGGCCTTGATCCTCGCTGCTTGGATAATCTAGAAACTGGAAAACTCCAAACTCCTTAGAAGCAGCAGAAACTATTAATAGCCTTTATTGCTGGTAGCACCCAGTGATTCCAATTCTCTGTGTTCACAGCAGCTGTATGCCCTTTCCGCTGGTAATTTAAGAACATCCTGTCTCATTTTACCCTGGTCTGCAAGAGTAATCCATGCTCTTGGTACTGTACATTACATACCACAAATGCCTCTTTCTACCTTTACTCCAAGGTACTGTAAGTCTTTTATATGTAGGCTCTCAAAAACCAAACAAGTTAGGAAGGATTTACCCCTTTTAAACAACAGGGGCTGCATTGGATGCATTGTGGGTGTCTGCAAAACTTTATAATCTGTTTCATGTTAGCTTTCAGTGATATGACATGTTCTAAGATCGTAAATTTGTAGTATTGGAAGGGACCCCAAGGATCATCCAACCCCTTGCCAAATAGACACTCCATTGTAGCGACCGTGGCCTTAGTTTAAGGTGCCATTTGGCACCTAGCTTGTGTACCTGAGTTTCTAACACTGCTTATATATAGTACAGTATAAATGTATAGCATTGTCAGCAGTTATGATTTTCTGTACTGTATTATTATTATTATCTTTAAATCTCACTCTCTTCAAAAAGAAGCTGAAAATGGCTAACAGTAATAAAAGCAACAAAACAACTGGCAGAAAAGAAACAGCAGCAGATAAAAAAGGCGCACAACCTTTGTCAAGCATTAAAAGGAGAATAAACCCACCAGCAGGAGTGAGGTGGTTTCAGTAACTACTGGTAACTGTCTTAGGAGTAAGCTCCATTGGACATGGTAGTTAAAAGACTTTTTTAACAAGACTAATGAACTCCTTCACATTTTTCAGGGTTGAGTGGTTAAAGAACTTAAACTTGCAGGAGATACCCAACTTGGGTTGTATTCTGGTCAGGATGAAGCATGTCTTGTGATTTATCCCCCACCTCCCAAAAAATCACTGCCTCGGTCTGCAGCAATTACTTCACTCCTTATTCCCATTGCACTGTGTCTGGTTTATCTATCCTGCAGACTTTCTTCACTCCTCTCACTATAAATATTCCTTGTGTTCCTTATTCTGGCGTACAGGAACCAGATTCAACCTAATTTTTCAATCCAAGCATCTTGCTTCCACCAGCCCCAGATTCAAAAATAAAAATCCATACAGCTGGAATCGGGCTTGAGGTTATTTGGTCAACCACTTACACAGCTGAGGTTCCGTATATCTAAATGTTTTTCACAGTCCAGAGTTATGAGAAGTGGATGCACTTCTGCCTTGCCAGGGAAGCGAGTTCAGTTGTAGAAAATGAACAACAGCCTTTGCAACCATGCAGTTTTGCATGGGTGGAATGGAGGCTGAGGGGAGTGTTGGTTGAGGCCAACAGTTCCCCTGTGTCTTGCATCGCCAGATCCAAGGCCAACAATTCATCTATGTCTCCAAGTGCTTTTGACATGAAGTATGCATGCATACCCACTGAGGAAAAAGGAGCGGTAATGTTAGCTCACCTGCCCATACCTGGTAGATCTGCTGCTGCAGTGTCTCAAGTGTTATTTCTTTGGGGTAGCTTATCTGAAGCCAAGCACTGAGGCAAACCAAAGAAGCTGTCAATGGCTGTTCCCAGCTTTGAACAACTCAGCATCACCAGAGTGGTATCAGTGCAAGACCTTATTTAGGCAAGCATTTTGTGGCTGGGGATGAGTGAGGGGATCCTTCTATTTTAAAATGCTGAATGTTGTTGTCCATGAGTCTTTTATGGGGGTGCGGGGGAAGGAGGAACTGGAGTTCACCTATTGAATGGACAAATGTGCTCTGGTAGACCACCAGCCGACCTCTGAGCCACCATTAGAACTTTCCAAGAAGGGTCACCTCAGCAAATTGTATTTTCAGTCCCTCTGTCTTAATCGTCTGGAGGTTCCCCCCCCCTGCATATTTCATGGGCTCCCTTTGGACCATTTGATCTGGAAGATTCAAAGCTGGTGTCATCCAACTGTGCTAAAGATGGCATTTTAAGAGTGTGCCTTCCTTGTTAAAACTGAAAAGGAGAAAAGGGAGCACCGCATCCCTAGCCCTGTTAATCACTGCGTTGTCTATTTGATGGTTTGACAAACCTCCATGGGGCTTCTCAACTAGCCAGCAAGGAGACAGCCTGGCAGCAAAAGTAAACTGAAACCTTCTTGGCTTTCAGAATGGGGTCCGTGCTTGTAAAAGGAGAGTTCTTTTTATTTAATTAATTTTTTTTAGAAAAGCAGGGGCACGTGTGTCTTCTAAATAAACATCTGAGATGCTTTTGTCAAAATAGACTCTTGCATTCCTCTCTGCTGGATGCAGTCATATGATTACAAAGCTGCGATCGGCTCTTAAGCTGTTGGGAGCCCGTACTGGTTAATGACAGGGGTCCCTGGTAGAACTGATCATGCCCTATTTTACAGTGGCTTAGTTTCCCTTGGAAAGTGTCACTTGAAAGCTAATTGGGCACAACATACTGTATTTGCTTCTTAGAGGGAGCGCAGTGCCTGGGTCAGTAGCACATGTTGCCCGCTCGTGGTGCGAGCAGTTTGTGCACATTCTTGCCTCTCTGGCCGGCAGTGGCCGTCACGTATTACTCACCGGTTGAGCATGCACTGGATATATTATTAGCTATTTCTTTCGATCGCTCAGCTATCAAGTACCGGGCAAATCAAAAAATAGCTCTGGACTGGTGTGAGACTGTCTGCATATTGTTTACAGGATATTTTGGAGCGGGGCAATATTTACTGTGTCTGAACTGCAGAGGCAGTAGTTGGCGCTACGGCGCAGGAGGAGTGAAAACAAAAGCCACGTTGGTGTCGGGCATCCCCCTCCTCCAGTGCCAGGCAGGGGCAGCTGCAGCAGTTGGCACAGCCCGCTGGAAGGGACGGTGGCACTTGGCACAGCCCTGTCCCTAGAAGCTGCCCAGTTGTCTTTCTAAAGAGTGATGAAGTCTGAAGAAGACCCCGAAGACGGAGACAGCATGTCAGGGGATCCGAGCTAAGGGAAGAAGGGCCAAGATGAATGCAGAAGGGCAGCAGAAAATCAGGTTGCACTGGGCAGCCCCCTTGGACTCTGGCTGTAGCTGAATGCCGGGTTTGCTGTTCACTCTTGGCAGCCAGGACTCGGGAACTCTAGAATGAGTTGCTGGTTTTCCTGTGCCCTTAAAAACACAGTAGGTATCGTCTTACGGCAGAGCAGCTTTCAACTTTTTGCCACAGCTTGCCTTGTTCCT
This sequence comes from Lacerta agilis, assembly GCF_009819535.1. NCBI lineage: Eukaryota > Metazoa > Chordata > Lepidosauria > Squamata > Lacertidae > Lacerta > Lacerta agilis. Next base: position 26,068,659 of record NC_046324.1, on the reverse strand, counting down.
ACTCGATGTGGCCTGAATAGCAATATCTGCTTGTTGTAGTGTTCTTTCCACTTAGAACTCTCTGTGAGAATTTCTATTAATTTACACCTTTTTGTGCAATAGGCAGCAGGTGAATTGAAGAGATGGACGATCTCGGTGCTGCACTCTTTATGGTAGATTTCTGTTCAGAAGGAGTTGCTGGGCTTCTAATGTTTGAAATCCTTTAAATTGTAATTCTGTTGTCTTTATATCGCACTTTTATTCCGTCTTGGAACCTTACATCTGTGACTGACACACTGTTTGCAGCCCTCCAGGGCTTCACTTTGAGCTTCTATTGGTGTACGTATTTATCTGTTTAACTGTAACTGGGAATGTTTGACAAAACCATTCTAGTTCTTCTATATACTTAGCATGCTGGAGCACTTGTGGGCTCTTAAGTTTTCAGTGAAAGGAAACATTAATTGCCTAAACTTAAAAATGTCAAGGATGCTTAGGGAGTGGGTAGAGGTCAAAAGCATTTATTTCAGTTCCTGGAAAGGGATGCATCACTTTTGCGTTCTGCACCAGCACTGCCCAGCATATTTTTATGCTAAGTAGAAATGCTTGTCGTTGAGAATTCTGCTAATTTGTCAATGACACAGATGTGCAGGAATATAGAAAGTGAAGAGACTGAAATGGTGCTTCCAATTGCTTTCTTCTTTTTGAATTGTGCCTGCTTGTGATTCCTTGAAAAGATTTATCAGGCTTTTTCAAAGCCAAATAGGACTTGATTTCTGCTGCAAGTGCTTGGTCCCAATTCTGAAATAAATGAGAGAAATGTGGGGGGCTATGGGGCACTTGGGTTGGAGGGCCTGTGGTCTTTAGCTCCTCAAGTGTTTGCCATTTCTTCCCTGTAGGTGGTCCAGGTGAGGCTGTTTCTTCTCCATCCAAAGTGACTTGTGGCTTTAGAGTCGCAGTGGTGGTGGTATTTGAGAATTTTCTGGGAGAGGTTTTGCAGGCAATAATTGGCCAGCTGGGAACAGCTTAAGTGCCACTCACCTGCCCACGCTTCCCTGCAGATGCCCCCATCACCCCCAAAATCACATGCATTAAAATCAGCGTAACATAAGCATCCTCAGCTCCATGCTTTTTTCTTTTGAAATGACTCGTTTGGCCTTCAGATGCTGGATGTTTTGATTTTGATGACTCCAGAAAGGGTTCAGTAGGTCAGTGCTGCTGCCTTTGCTCTTTTGAAGAGCCCTAGAAGGGAGCGGCTGAAGACTGAAGGGCTGAGAGATGAAAGCAGGTTTCTCCCCATACCACTATAATCCCATACAGGCCAGAATTAGCCATGGGATAATCAAATATGATGTCCATTGGCTTTTGTGCAGTTTTTGCCTACTGACTCTGAGCAAATGCAAACGCGGAGTCTTGCTGCAGCCCCAATTCTAGATGGAAAGGTACATGCACATGCAGACCAACTTGTGGGACACTGTGCCCTCAAATACCGGTATGCCTTTCTGAAGCTGTTGATACCAAGGGAATATTTGTGTGCACAAGTTTTTAAATCTGATTGCTGGGAGGCGAAAGATTTAAATATTGTTGTTCATAGATTTGGAAATCGGGCTGTGCAATAAATACCGGTATTGAAATAACATCACAATATATATTGAGATATTGTGATATTTAGCTGGTGATGTATTGTGATGTTGAAAACCAGATATCGCCCAGCCCTAATTGTAAGTAGCTTCTTATTTGCAAGGGAATGAGTTGAGCAAAGCCTGGTCTATATGTACATGGAACAAGGTAGCTGGGTGGACTGTTGAATGGCAACATGTATTTGGAAGCTTCCTGAATGTAGAAAACTAGCATATCAGGGGGTGAGTGGCTAGAATTTTCTTGCTGTTGGTACCAGTTTAGCGTTTGCTGCTGGTATGGCAACTGCTATTTCTCCCTCTGGTGATGGATTTCCTGCTAGCTAGTGGGGTGCATGCCGAAATTGTGCTACTGTGGTTTCATGTGACACTACAGGCAGAAACATGCTGTGGGATGCAGTTGCTTGCTGTGTAGTGGGAGGCAAATAAAATAAAATTAAATTATTGCTTCCACATTCATTTGGGTCACTTTGCAAGTTGTCTTTCCGTAGAAATGACTGGAAAAAAGCAGGTGCCTTGCAGTGTTTGAATGACACTACGGATTGCACTTTCTCTCTCTTTTTGTGGTCTAGCTGTGCCTGCCAGGAAGCTGCAGTGGGCATTAGTATTGGCTTCTTCTGTACATTTCCAGAGCAAACCACACATGCCGCCATTCATAGGCAGGAAGATACTGCTTTCATTTCAGGCAGAGATTTAATCTGCAGGTTGAGAGGAATAACACATGAAATAGGCCCACACCCAGTTGAGATGGGAAGTGGGAGAACCTCAAAAACAACACATTCCTGTGCAGTTTAAATGTAGCCATTATCCTTTGTGTAGAAATGCAAGCCTTTTGCAAGAAAGGAGGACTTGGGCGTGGGTGGGCTGAAGTAGGGGAAGAGAGTGTTTTGGATTGCAATACTTTTTCTTTCTGTCTGTCTTAAAAACAAGAAATGCCAAATGGGGTGGAGAACCTAGTTTCTATTCTGAGAAGGCACCGAGGTGGCCTGACTGGAAATCCAAACTGAACGCTCCTGCCAATTAAACCAGAGCAAGGAGGCTCTGGAAACAGAAAGGGCCTCTTGATGGTTAAACTGGTGTGCAAATGATACCATAGACTCCTTCTGTTTTAGAAGAACTGTAATTAGTTCTACCGGAAGCTAGAATTCTCATACAATTAAAGGAATAGAGGAAAAAGCTTTTTTTGTGGGAGGTCTGGCTTATTATCCTATTCATTCATTCATTCATTTGCATTTCTATCCCACTTTTCCTCCAAGAAGCTCAAGGTGGTATACATAGTTCTCCTCATTAAATCCCCCCAACAACCCTCATGACTCCAGCTACTAACTGAAGGGCCACAGATCTTCCCCAGCTCTGACCTAGCACATTGTCTGCTGTGGCAGGCAGCGACTCTCCACGATCTTGGGCAGGAAGATGCTTTTCCTATCAGCTTCTATCTACGCCAGGGATGGTGAATTGCCAGCCCTCAGGCTGGGTGCAAGGAAGCCCTGGGCCCTCCCCACACCACCTGCAAACCTCCCTCCTTACCGCCTCTCCACACACACACACACACACACACACACACACACACACTCCGCCCTTAGAAGCAATACAATTTGGTGGTGGGCATTTTCAAAGTGGGTTGCAGCTGGGAAGGGTTGACTGTCTTCTCCCCAGCTGTGACCCCTCTTCTGAAAACTTCCTCTGCACCACAATTAGGCTTGGAAAAAACCTATTTATTGCATGCGAGAGTTTTAAGTGTGTGCGCATGTATATAGAATTAGATGTAACTGGGATGTTTGTTTATTTTTTGCATTTATCTCCCACCTTTTTCTCCCCTGGAGCTCAAGGTGACTTATGTGGTTCTCCCCCTTCTCGTTCAATCCCCACAGCAACCCTGTGAGGTAGGCTAGGCTGAGAGCGAGTGACTGGCCCAAGGACACCCAGCAAGCTTCAAGGCTGAATACAGATTTGAACCCCTGTCTCCCAGGTCCTAGTCCAGCATTAACCACAGCACCACCGCTGGCTTGGTGTGTGTGCTATGTAAGATTCAGTTCAAAAAAGAAAGCCTTGTTGAAGCCTAACTGTGTTGCAGGAGAGGTGATCTTTCTGGAGAGAGTGCAGTGAGGGTGGTTTGCTGGAGGGCTAACTTTGCCTCCCCAGCTGAAGTCTGCAAGAAGGTCACTTCTCCCCTCTAGCAATTAGGCTCGAAAAAGCCAAAACACTCCCCACACCAAGCCTGATTGTGTTTAAGGTAACCCATTCCTCTGATCGTTGTTTAAGTGAAGCTGCCCATTGAGCTGAGACCTTCTGTATCTGTAAGCACATTCAAATATGCATTGAACTGCAGAAAGGTGCTGCAAATATCCTATTATCTCATTTCATGAGAATAACATTGCATGCCAGTAAATAGTGGGATGCAAGAGGCATGAATCCTTCATGGTTTTCTCAGTGTTTGGATTTTTCTTAAGTACTTCCCGTATTAAACTGACACAATAATATGTGAAACCAAGCTCCTTCAGCTTTTTGTTTTGTTAAAGCCCAGAAGCAGCTTTCCTTGGCTCCCGTTTCTTAAGGGATTTTCCCTTCCAGCTACATGAATGGCAGATGAATAACACTTCTCCCCCTACCCCACTTTATCCGCTATGGGAAACAGGCATTTCCCCTCGTATTTCTGAGGGATTTGCACCACTGTACACTGAAAACATTTCTCTTGCATTCTTTGAACAGTTGACTGCAGACTGGAACAAGTACGATGATCGCTTGATGAAAGCTGCTGAACGGGGTGACGTGGAGAAGATCTCGTCTGTCCTTGCCAAGAAGGGCGTAAACCCCACCAAACTCGATGTGGAAGGAAGATCTGCGTGAGTAGAAGTGGAGTTTTGACCTCAGCTGCTCTGCCCACCTCCCACCAAGTTTGTAGCCCACCCACCCCTTGGAGGAGGGCTGCTTAGATGTGTCTTTTTTGCCTTTGATCTTCCTGGCCCCTTCCAAATTTTTGAGAGGGGCACTGTTGTTTCTGTTGGCTCTTATCTGCCTAGTGCTTATTTCCTGTAAGCCTCCCTGAGCCTTGGAAAGGTGCCATAGAAATGTTTTAAATAAACAGAAAGCTGTTGGGACCTGCATCCTGCGGAAGAGCATTTTATGCTTCCACACATAGAGGGCATGTTTGGATGTCATGCCGAACTGTGTAAACATGTGGTTTAGTGGATGGGAAACCCGGGGGCCCTCCAGATGTTACTGGACTACAGCTCTGACCACCCCCAACCTTGGGCCATGCTGGCTGAGGCTGATGGGAGCTGTAGTCCAACAGCAACTGGAAGGCACTATGAAAGCTGCTTGAGATGATTTTTTCCCCTCGACACAGCAATATGCAGCTGATCCAGAAGCAAGTAATTGGGTGGTCTCTGCCTAGTTGATTCAGAAAAATCTGTCTAGGTTGCAGGGTGTGTTTGTGGTTTGGTTCCAAACTTGCTCCGGATTAGAATAAAAGGCCTGGGTCTTTCCCATGCGGTTTGTATTACTTGTGTGGTGCCTGTCCCACTCCCGGCTCCCTTTTTGTTTCACTCTCTGAACTCCTGTGTGCGCACCTAATAAAAGGGGAGATATTTGTGGTAACTTCAGAAGCTTCTCAGTAGCCAATCCGGAGAAGTTTTGAATGGCAGTCTCAAGTTACTGCACAAAGCTGTTTTCTGTCTTAAATGGTAAGCGGTGAGGACATTTAATGCTAGGGTTATTCTGTGAGCCTTGTATTGGATGCTTTGTGGTGAGTGACTCTGTCTGGGTGGTTGTAGGTCACAGCCTGCATACCCCCAAGAGTTTCCAAGATGAAAGCCGGAGGTCAGAGGCATTCAGGCACAGCTTCTCACTATCTGGAACCAACACCCAGAGATGTGGCTTCTCAGCCTAGCCATGAGCTCACTAGTTGGTGTTGAGCAAGCCAGCACCTCAGCCCCTTTATTCTAATATGGAGATAACAATGGCCGGCTTCACAGGGCTGTTGTAAGGATTGCTGAGAATTACAGAAATCTCTGAGGTTGTGCATTCTCAGCAAACTGAAAAACAGAAATCCAGGTTTAACCTACATTCTATCTGGCTGCTCAAAGATTGCCTTTCCATTAGGGTTTACCCGTTGCACATTCTTCTTCTTCTTCTTCTTCTTCTTCTTCTTCTTCTTCTTCTTCTTCTTCTTCTTCATTTACTTTGTGAATTGCTTTCTGTGAGGCATCCCAAAGCAATTTACAAAATAGCATATATACAACAGTTATGTATATTAACACAGTTAAAGAAATTGCAAAAATAAAAAAGTTTAGAAATCACCCAATTATAAATACAAAAACAGTTTAAAACAACAACAGTACATACATAAAACCAATTCAAATCCCAAATACAATCTGGGTAAAGATTTGTTGTTATTATTATTATTATTATTATTTTATTTTTGTGAAAAAAATTTTATTGTTCAGTTATCAGATATACAATATTTACCATAAATGTACAATAAATGTTTTGAACAAACAAAAAAATTAAAAATAAGAAACAGTTACAATTACTGTATCTGCTTAATTTTGTTGGTACCCCTAACAGGTTGCAAATTCAATACACTTGTAAAAGGAAAATACAAATACAGCAATAATAATACAAATAAAGTAAACAAAAATATCGTATCATTAAGCAAAGGAGAAATAACATAGAAAGAAAAAAAGAAAGAAAGAAAAGGAAAGGAAAAAAACCAAAAATTAAGAAGAAAAAAATACAATACCAACAAATTTCCCAAACCCATCTGACTTCCTATCAAGCCCAACCGTATAATTCACTCTTACCTATGAGTGTAGTTCAACACATTTGAATGTCTTCTTATATATCTTTATTAAACGTAATATCAACCGGTACCCAATTTTCAATTCATATTGTTCTTTCTACTTCCAAGGTTACTGAAAAGCTGGCATAACTATCTGACCCCTACTATTTCTGAACATATATCTAGCCCAATTTTCTTGAAACTTTTGTTTTGATCCACCTCTGAGACTGTTAGTTAACTGAGCCATTTCAGCAAACTCTTGCAGTTTGTTCTGCCATTCTATTATCAGAAGGCTTGTTCTAAAAGATTGTTCTGCTTTTGGAAGATTTGAACTGTAGTCCTTTAGTCGCTTAACCCGGGAGTAAATTGAATCCCAAAAGGTCCTAATTCAGACTAGACATGTGTAGGATTGCACTGCACATTGAGACCAAGACATTCAGAAACCCCTTGGATGAGTGTCCTTCGGGTGCCGCCAGATCCAGAGCTGCTCAGGACTTCATGGCCCCAACACGTTATTGGCCCACGGGACATAGCAGGAGACGCTTGGTTTGGTTTTATCTGTGAGGCAGGAGGAGGATGGGGAGGTCTGAATGTGGGATGGTTGTGTGTGTGTGTTTAAAGAAGGCTTTTGCCATGGTAAGGCCATTTCCTGTTGAGGTTTAAATTTCTGTCAGCCTCCTCTTGCTTCTCTATAAGGGTGGTGGCCTATTAAATTGGTTCACCCCAGAAGCTAATAGATCCCAAGGGCTCTAAGAGACTTCAGCTCACATTTACTTATCTCATTTATATTTATAGTTGTGTTTTAATGTTGTAACCTCCCTGGGATCATAGGATGAAGGGTGGGAAATAGATAGATAGATAGATAGATAGCGGTGGTGGTGGTGATGATGATTGTAAGGTCCTTGGGTGTTTGCTCATGAGAAACCAGGCAAAACTCCAGCCGTTTCTTCAGTAGTTTTATTGTGCATACTATGTACATTGTACAGTGTAGAGCTAAAAATTTCGTGTCTGTATCGACCGTCTGCAGAATCCGGGAGTGGCCCCTTCCAGTTCTGACCCCAACATAAGTTTCGGTATACGAAATCTCCGCCTCCCTTCTTTTTGTTTCACCCCTCTGCTTACTTGGGGCGGCGGAAATAGTGTGTCTCCCTCCTCACCCGCTGAGCGAGAGGAGTGCAGGGTCTCTCCAACATCCCCAGAGCCTTGGCTCTCCAGCTCCTGAGCTGAGGCTCTCTGTAGCATCCCGAGAGCCCTTGCACCACCCTGCGCTGAGCCGGGGACAGTTCCCTGACGACGACGACAACAACAACAACAACAATTTATTACATTTGCACCCCACCTTTCCTCCAATGAGGTGAAGGTGGTGTACATAATTCTCTTCTTCCACATTTTATCCTCATAACACCCGTGTGAGGCAGGTTAGGCTAAGAGTAAATGCAGTGCAAGAATCTTTGGCTCAACGTGGGGCTTGAACCACAACCCTGAGATTAAGAGTCTCATGCTCTCCAGACTGAGCTATCCCAGCAGCCTATTTGTTGTATTTCTTTTTATTCTCTGCTTTTCTGTGCTGCTTTTGTATTTTTATAGCGTTGGATTGCACTTCAACATTTTAATTGTAACCTTGTATATGTAAACATTACACAGACATTTTCCTGTTTTACTTTGTTCAGGTTCCATGTTGTAGCTGCCAAAGGGAATCTTGATTGTCTGAATGCCATTCTTGTACATGGGGTTGACATTGTAGCTACTGATGCGGCAGGTATGAGTCCTTGTTTAAAATAAAAGGATTTGTCTCTGTGATAAGATCTTCCTAAAGAGAGATTGTCGAAGGTGTTGGGCAAATGTTTTCATGTATTGCTCAAACCTGCTGAGTGGATATGGAAAGGGGTTGTTGTAAACTAGCTTCTTAGTTGTGTATCAGTGTTCCTGTTGGGTTCCCACCCACCTTTTTGCCGATTACATCCCTTGGGTTGTGGTGAGGGTTTGCTGTTGGCAGCCATGGGAAAGTTGAGACATCATGGAAGGGTATAAACTGGGTCACTCTTCAAGGTAGATTGACTTAAAATAATCCATTGTCTTTCCATCCCTGGTGAATTGATGTATAAAATACAGTAATTACATCATGGTCAGTATTTTAACTCAAGCTATGTGCAGCACACAACCTGTCTCTGTGTGTATGGGTCTGTGGTAGACATTGAATGAATGCTCTGGCCTGTCTTTCATGATTCCATTCTGCATTTCCTTGTCACTTTGACCTCTCTAGGAAGGAACGGTCTGCACCTCGCTGCGAAATATGGGCATGCACTCTGTCTGCAAAAATTGTTGCAGGTATTGTATGTTTGACAAATTGTTTTAAGTGTTGCATGTAAAAGGCAGGGTAGGGGGTGAGGGGAAACCGTGACAGCAAAGCTTTTTTCCCTTTCTCTCTGTGTGTCGTCCCTTGAAATATTCCCATCACGTGATAGCTGCCGCTGTTTGGACACCTTAACCCAAATGTTGGTGCAGGAATGGCCAACAATCTAATAAGGTTTTGATCACCCTGAACCTTGTTATTTTCAAATTGGGATGTTGAAGAAATCTGAAGAAACAGGCAAAAAACTGAGAGTCTTTGTGCTAGGATAGATATAAGCCGGTAATTCCTCTGTGTGTATGAAGATTTCTGTTTCATAAAGATTTATGGGGAAGGATCCATAGCTCACAGCATACAGAAGCTCCCATGTTCATCACCCAGCATCTCCTGGGAAAAGGCTGCTGTCTGAAACTCTGGAGAACCACTCCCAGTCAGTGTAGGCTAGGCTCCCAAAGCCAGATGTTCTTACATTGTCTCTTCCATCAGCTCCAGCCTGTTACTAGCAATGATGGGAATCCTAAGCACCAGAAGGGCAGCTAGTTGGAGAAAGCTGGTGTAGGCAATACTGTGCTGGGTGGATCAAGGTCTGACTCTTCCTTTGTTATGCCTCCCAGATTATTAGGTTAGGTATGATATCTACAGTACAGCACAGCCTCTATATGTTCTGACTCCTTTCTTTTAATTATCTCTAGCCTCCTTCAGTAGATGGGATGTTTTATTTTAAAAATATGAATGCATTTTAGATCCCCCCCCATTTTGTTTTATGCTGGTTTTAATGCATGTGTGATTTACTTATTGTTGTAAGTCACTTTGAGTTATTTTTGTTTTTTAAAAAACAACCTAATAAATTAATAATAATAATAATAGATTTGCAAAGCTGAACAGCACGTTTAACATTCTGGAACTGAATCTTACTTAAATGTTTCTTGAAATATTCCCTTCATGAGAGAGCTGCCACTGTTAGGAACCCTCAGCCATAAATGTTAGAATAAATAAATGACAGGCCTATTCCATATTCTTGTGACAGTGATTTGTTTTAGCTGTTTTTAAAGCTGAATTTTAAATGGTTGTAACCTGCCCTGTGGCTTGCTGGTGAAGGGCAGGTAATAAATTTAACAGCAACAACGATAATAATTAATAGTAATAACAGTATTGATGAAATGTGTTTGGCTGTTCCCACAGTACAACTGCCCTACAGAAAATGTGGATCTTCAGGGTCGCACAGCTCTTCACGATGCAGGTAAGGGAGTGTCCTTCCTTTGGAGCAATTTCTCTTAATGCCTTGAGAAAGACCGTGTTTGGCAAGGCATATGAATAGCTGCTCATTTTCCACATGTGGCTGGAGCAGCCTCTCCCAATTTGTTGTCTCAATGTTTTGGACTATGACTCCCATCAGCTCCAGCATCATATGACACACACATCTGGACACCCCCCAGATTGGGAAGGGCTGGCTGCAAACTTCTTATTTTAATATTTATTTATTAAATTTGTATACTGCCCTTTGTCCAAATACCATAGAGTTGCTCCATACATAAAAATTCAAAAGGAGAACACAAAATGCATGATAAAACAAAAACAAACCAATTACCCCCCCCCCCCAAGTGATTGATGTTCCTCTTCCAGACCACCAGTTAGGAGAAGCTTTTAGGGAGAGGCTAGGTTCTCTTCCACACTCTCTCTGCTCCTCAGGCCAACTGATAAAGGTGTAGTTAGGTAGGTGAACCACTAACAACACACAGGCTTTTCTTGCAGGGCTGGAGTTCAGGTGCAATGAGTAAAGCATGGAAGATACTGGCATATTGGCTCTTTAAAGTGCTGTTCCCTGGTTGGACATTTGTTGTTAGAACGGTTGTGGTTTCTAGATCTTAAAGGCGCAGCTATTCATAGAAATCTGACAAAGTATAAATAGCTCACCGGTAGCGAAATGACCCATTTACTAACGATGTGATGTCCTTCTGTCTCCCAAAGCGATGTCAGATTGTTCATCCAGCATTCAGTTACTGTGTGACCATGGAGCCTTGGTGAATGCCAGAGATGCAGTAAGTCTCATGCAGGCCCCTTTCAGGGTCCGTCCCCAGGATTGGTCAAATTCATTTTACCCTTCCTTTGTAATATTTTCTTGCCCCTTCTCTCTAGGACGGGAGGACGCCTCTGGTGCTGGCCACTCAGATGTGCCGTCCAGCCATATGTCAACTTCTGCTTGACAGAGGCGCTGATGTCAATGCAAGAGACAAACAGAACCGGTAATGCATCCATTTAGCCCCCCGTGGGTGATGTGTCTGTATGCTTTCCAAAGAACACTTTCTGGGGATTCAAACAATGAAGCTGTCGGACACAAGCTTGGGGTGTGTTGATCCGAAGTGGTGGAATTTCTTCAAAGGTAGCAAAATTCTGACTGCTTCATTTATTTATTTACTAATATGGTGCCATCAGTTTGGCAATTGACAGATTACCTGCCTACATTCTGGCTTGGTTCAGATGTAACAGCAAACCATGGTTTATTATTATGTACATGAGCCTGGATGAACCTTGGACTTCTATGCTCTTTCCACATCCCTCTGTGGCCAAGGGGGAAAAGGTTCCATTCCTGGTTAGGAACAAACCATAGTTTATTGTTGTGGTTCAGTGTAGAAAATGGTGGTTTGTTCAAACTACAGCTGCTTAAGCAAGGATACCTCTGTCAATGAGCCACTGGTAAATAAATAGCAGATAGCATTTCAGGAAAAAAGCATCTCAAGTCTCAAACGTGTTGTGAAAAAGAAGAAAAGAAAAATCTCATTGTGATCATTTGTGGGATGATCTACTGTAGGAGTATTAGGCCAATGGAAAATGAGAGAGTTTTTGAGTTGATGGAAAATTTTCAGATGCATTTTTCATCTTCCAGACTTCTACTACTGTTTGTTACATGAATATACCACCTTTTCTTCCAAGGAACTCAAGGTGGTGTACATGGTTCTCCACCTCCCCATTTAATTCTCACAACAACCCTGTGAGGTAGGTTAGGCTAAGAGATGGTTTCTGGTCCAAGGGCACCCAGTGAGCTTTGTGGGGGTTCGAACTCTGGTCTCCAACCATTATGCCACACTGACTACACACATTACCACATGCATGGTTTGTTGTGTGAACTGTTTTATTGCGCCTGCTTGCCTATTGGGAGCTCCTTTGCCCGCTGTTTTGCAGAGTTGGGGATATTAATGCAAGCGGACGAAAAGAAAAAGCATAGTGATTGTTCCACAGAGCCCATTGCATGTGCCGTCTCCACAAGACGCCTGATGTTCCCATGTGGCTTCTTCTTCCATCCTCAGGACATCTCTGATGTTAGGCTGTGAATATGGCTGCAAGGATGCTGTGGAAGTTTTGCTCAAAAATGGTGCGGACGTCACTTTGGTGGATGCCCTTGGCCATGACTGCTCTTACTATGCAAGGATTGGTGATAGCGTTGAAATCTTGGCTCTGATAAAGGCTGCCATGGAGGAGTCCAACAAAGGTACGTTACCTTTCCTTGGAGTTGAGGAGCGGGTGGTTAAAAAGAAATGAGGAATATTTACCTCCTCGCATGTCTGGTTCCGCTTTAGGGCATGAGAAGTTGTTGTTAAGCCAGGAGTGGACAGCTTTTGAGTTTTTATTTGTGATAGGCTGGAGACTGGCCTTTGGAACCTCTCTTTGTGACAGTCTGCACTCGATTGCTACCCATTGTTGGGGAACATACTGTGACACCGATGTATTAGCTATCTTGAAATATCTGAAAACCTGTCACATGGAGGATGGAGCAAACTTGTTTTGTGCTGCTCTGAAGGATAGGGCCTGAACCAATGGATTGAAATTGCAAGAAAGCAGATTCTGACCAAACATTAGGAAGAACTTTCTGATGGTAAGAGCTGTCTTGACAGTGGAATGGACTCCCTTCGAAAGAGTGTTGCATTTTGTCTAATCTTCTGCGTGGAATGTCTAAACAGAAAACAAATTATTATTCTTTTTTTGTTTTGTTAGCAAGTTACGAAGTCATGAAGAAAGGACAGCCTCTTCTCAAGGTGAGGATTCTGCATGTTTTCATATGTGTTGTTGCAAGTTCATAACCAAGATAGGTCCTGCTTACTTAATATTTATTCAGGGGGAGTTTCTGCTTTCTAGGAAAAGTCTTGCCTTATTGACCTCTCATCCATCCCCAATGATGCTAATTATAATAATATGATTTATTACACTTGTTAGTTGCTTGTTACCGGAAGGTCTGCAAGTGACTTACAGCACAATTAAAGGATAAATATGAATATATTATACCATGAAAACAGCACAAAACAATCCCTATAACAGCCAGAGAAAACTTTGGCAGCACACGAGTAGCAAAACAACTTCATCTTAGTCCATTAAAAACCTGGGGGAGAAAATAAGTCTTTACTTGGTGCTGAAAAGATGTCAACGAAGGTGGCAGGCAGACCTTGCTGAGGAGAGCATTCCACAGATGGGGAGCCACAACTGAAAAGGCCCTCTCCGTTGTCCTCACCCTCTCAGCCTCTTTCAGAGGCAGGACCTGGAGAAGGGCCTCAGGAGAAGATGTAAGGGTCTGGTTATGTTTGTAAGCCTCCTCAAAAAGAGCAGGGCCTTCCAACTTTGCCACCTTCTGGGCTGCTGTTTGCCTCCATGACTCGATAGCTTTCTGAGAGGAATGTGACTGATGGATCTCTTACACTGCTGCTGCTTTTGCTAGCACGGTTCATACACATCTCTTACTTCCTCTGATAATTCTGTGTTTCAATGCTGCACAACAGGTGACCAACATGCTGCCAAAATGGAGTCATCCAAATGCCTTAGAGGACATGAGCTTCAAGACGCATCAGAAGGAACACTGGAATGTACAGGTGAAGGGAGAGATTTGGGCTTTGTGTGGGATGCTCTCAAGCGAGCAGGTTTTAGAAAACGCTGAAAGAAGTGTGGGATTCCAGCTTTTCAGGTTCTTTTCGAAGCTGCAGAGGTGTGGCACAGAAGTTAAATGGGTGATAGGAACAAGTAAATGTAAATGAGCTATGCTGGGATCCTCATGGATGTCCCATTCAGAGCAGACCCATTGAAATCTATGACCATGGCTAGCTTAGGCCAATTTCAGTGGGTCTACTCTGAGCAAAAGGTGGCTGTTTAGGTTCTTGTTTGCATAGTACAAATGCTTGCTCGGAGAAAATTAAGTGAGAATGTGAGATCTGGATAAGGACCCATTTTGGTGCTGTCTTGCTTCTCCTCCTACCCTTCTCATGTTGTTTGTAGCTTTAACTGGGTGGCACTAGTCCAGCCTTCCCCAACCTGGTTCCCTCCAGATGTTTTGGACTACAACTCCCATCAGCCTGAGCCAGTGCAACCAGGGATGATGGGAATTACAGTCCAAAATATGTAGAGGGCATTGGGTTCGGGAAGGCTGCTCTATGAAAGATGAAGACATGCTTGGCATGGTCCATTTACTGGTTACCATGATAGCTTTTCCCCTTTTTTTGTTTGGTGTAAGAAATGCTGCCTGTTTTTGAGCTAAGCACATCTGTGGTGTGTGGGCTGAGCAGTTCAGTGTCTGGCATATCAAAGTCAGAGGAAAAACCCTTTAAGCATCTCTAAGAGCTGGTTTTTCAGCTGTTGACAGGCTGGAGATAAGTAGCGGTTTGAAGTGCTGATGGCCTCTTAAGTATGTGGATAAGGAAAGAGGGCTGTTACTGGCCACCCGCCATATTTAGGAAGGGTGCCCACTAGTGGTTGTTGTTAGGATTTACTTTGATTTGTCACATCTAGGGAAGGACAAATCTGTCAGTAGCAGTTGTCTTGTTCAGTTTGCCCCATTTTCCACATTAGTTCATTAATTTTTTTAAAGTCTGCATGAGAGTTCATGTGTGTTTCTCTTAATATACAGATCTTTGCAAGCAATTCACCTTAATAAAAAGCATCTTTGTAAGTTGTTTTCCCTAATATTCACTTTTCTGTATGCACTGATCGACTGGAGACTTTTCTTTCTTTCTTTCTTTAAAAGAATGATTGTAAAAAGAAAAAAAAACTCAAAAGCGGTTTGTAAAAAAGCTAAATCAATAAAATTATCATTAAGAAGAATTAAGAAAAATTTCAGACTTTCAGAAGGTTGAAATAACAATAGACTAAAAACAGACCAAGTTGCACCAGCTTTCTAAACACCTGGCCTTGTGTATAAATGCATTTAGCAGGCACCGGAAAGAGTACAGTGGAGGCACATAGCTGACATCAATAGGCAGGGAGGTCCAACGTGTGGGTGCTGCCATACTTAAAGATTGAGTTCTTAAAAATGCAGAACAGGTGGCACCTGTAACAGTGCCGGTTCTGCAGATCACAAGTGGTTGAGTGAGTTTATATGGGCTAAGGTGATGTTGCAAGTAAACTTGTGTCACAGAATGCAGAGAAGTGTGTATTTCGGAGGATAGCTGTGTTTTTGGTTAGCATAGTGGTTTGGGAGTGTGTGAATTTGGGAGGTGTGCATTAAAATGGGAATTGCTCCATTTCCCCAATTTCATCCGTCGGTTGCTTTAATGCTGCAGGAGATAACTGATCTCAATTTTAAAATGTTCTCTGTTTTAAGGAATTAGAAAGAGAGAATGAAGACTTGAAAGGCAGGCTAAGGGAGATCCAGCAGGAGCACCGGATTTTATTGGACAGAATCAATGGTCTGCAGCTGCAGCTGAACGAGGTAATGGAACACAGTTTGCAATGGCAGCAGCTCAGAGGGCCCTTCCAGGGTGATCTGGTGTGTTTATGGGCTGGTGTGTTCATAGGTTTATGGTGCATTTATTTGCCTTTATTCCCCATTTTAAAGATGGGTACTGAACGAGGTTGGCCAGGTTTCCTGCTGGTAATGTTATATAACAATATAAATTGAGATAACAATTCCAATGGCTGTTTCTGTTCTTTGCAGGAGCAAATGGTTGCAGATGATCTCGAAAGCGAGGTAAAGAAATGAAATGATTTGCAATGAAAAAGTAAGGAAGGGATCTTTGCTTTGGGGGTCAGTTCTGATAACGTGTTTGGCATCCACTGTACCCACCATAAGATCTGCTCACACCACTTTAGGCACACTGCTTTTGGCACAGTGCAAGAGTCAAGTGACCCTGTCATGGGGGCTAACCTTCCTTGCAGGCTGAATCCAGAAAGGAGGGTGTGCTTGTGTGCATGGATCAGATCTACAGGGGAAGGACTGCAGCTCAGGGGTAGAGCATCTGTCTTGGATGCAGAACGTCCCAGGTTCACCTCTGACAGCATTTCCAGGTAGACTTGAGAGAGACTCCTGCTTGAAATCCAGGAGAGCAGCTGCTGGTGGTCATTGTAGGCGGCACTGAGCTAGATGGACCAATGGTTCTCCTATATTACTCTATATAAAACAGCTTCCTATTTTTCTGTAAGCTACGGTAGGCTGGAAAGTGTCATGTTTCTGTCCTACAGGATTTCCATATTCATATTTCTTAGTGCTTAAACATTACCAGTATGCCCCATGTTGATTTGTTGCTTGCTTTCAGAAAGATGAGCTCAGGAGGCTGCTGACAGCAAAGGAGAAGCAGCAGGAAGAAAGTTCACGGATGCTTGAAGCTCTGAAGTCAAAGCTGAGATTCTATGAGGTACGTCACCCTTTGGTGGGGAAGCCAGTCTCTGTTTTAAGCAGCCCTCCACTAAGTTAACAGGAACTGGGAGCTGTGTTATTGGGTGAAAAGGCTATAGCTACAGGGCTCAGTCCACTCTTGCACACACCCTTCTGGAAGGTGTGCAGAGGAGGGCGACCAAGATGATCGAGGGTTTGGAAACTAAGCCTTATAAGGAATGGTTGAAGGAGCTGGGTATGTTTAGCCTGGAGAAGAGAAGCCGGGGAGGGGATATGTTGCCTATCTGCAAATATCTGGAGGTCTGTCATGTGGAAGATAGAGCAAGATTGTTTTTTAAGGAGAGGTTGGGTGGCCATGAGTCATGCATGCTTTAGTTGAGATTTCTGCATTACAGGGGGTTGGACTAGATGACCCTCGGGATCCCTTCCAACTCTACAATTCTGTTATTCCGTGAAGGTATTAAGTATCATATCCATTTCAGGAAAGTTCTCTGTGGATTAAGACTATGAAAATACTAGTTTCATTCTGAAAACCCGAACCCTTGTGAACGGTTAATCTGTTATCTCTCTGAACCAAAGTCTGTGTGTTTTGATTTCAGGGTGACCACGGGGGATCTGGAAACAGTTTTGGTAACAGTGAGTATTGCTGTTCTTTGATACCTCGTTTAGAAAGGTTATTGAGCGCTAACATTGTGGAGTTTTTGTGCCCTTCTATCTGCAGTTGTGGCAGTCAAGTGAAAGTGAGTAATTTGGGAACATACGGAAACAGCAGGGCTATAAAGTTCACTGACCATACCTGTTAATGTTGTAAGCTGCCCTGTGTGTAAATCACCTTGGCACATATGTCCCATTCATAAATTTAATAATAATGATAATATAGAGCAGGAATGGAGTATACCTCAGACCTAGGGATCGAATGCCGCTGTCCAGGCCATTCTGCCTCGTCCACAGGGCTCTCCTTAGGCCATCCCCCTCCCCTGGCCACACCTCTTTGACCCAAGCCACACCCCTCCCTGGCACTGCTCTGCCCCCTCCTCAAGTGCTTTTGTCTGGCTGGGATCTTGATCTGAGATGATTCCTCTTGCTTGTTTGGATTAGGGTTGGAGAGGGATGTGTGTTTCAGTGAGTAAATCTCTTGACTTTTGTGCGGGTGGAATGCAGCCAACAGACAGTACAAAAGTCAGCTACATCTGTTGCCCACCTGCTTTTTCCTCTGGCCCCACCCACACGGTTGCCAGTGTGACCCTTGGGCTGATCCCCAACCTTGCCTTAGATCTTGTGCTTTCAGGACCAGCGAGATTTATAGTATTGGTTGGCCCCAATCAGCCTGCTGCTCTGTGGTCCTCCAGCCTCTGTGGTTCTCTTTCCATAGATTCTGCCCTGAGGCCCGGTTCCCTTGACCCTCAGCAGTGGGGGTGTCCCTGCTTTCTGTGACATCCCAGCTGCTCAGCTCCTGGCTACAGGGCCTTGCAGGAAGCAGCTGTCTGTTTAACTTTTAATAGTGCAGGCTGAGTTCCACCTTCTAAACATATAGCAGATTTCTACTTTGTCAGGTTAGATTGAACAAGTTCTTTATTTTGTCTTTCTGTAGGGAAAGAAGATGTTCTGCTGAAGCAGGGTTCCACATATTCTGCAGAACCACAGGTACTCCAATTTGTTGGCTCATTCATGCATTTGGGAAAGCCATGTGGGCATCTGCAGTGTGGCTACTTTTCCTATGATGTTGAGCATGTTAAAATGCCATCGGTGCACCTGGTCACTGGGCCATCTCTTGGGGCTCCACAATGCTGTCATGGTGTCCAGTTGCTCCCTGCCCCTTCTCCTGTAGGAGCCTTGCTGTGTTCTACACAGAAATGGATGGTGTGGGGCAGCAACTGACAGAGCCAGTGAAATGAACAACAGGCTCATCCATTACTTGGATGTCACACTTATTTGGCTGGGAATCAGCGGAAAGCAGGAGGCTTGTTGCAATTGCCCCATTAGCAAGATAAATTAAGCTTCTACCCTCAGCTTAGTAACTCGGTTACTGTGATCCGTGACAGATCCATTACACAGTCAAAATGTGTTAATGGAGCAGAGGAGACCCTTAAGGATCTTCCTGGATGAGCCTATTGTCTGTCTACTCCATATCCCTAACGTCAACTGGCAGTAACTCCCCAGAGGCTTTGTGCAGCCCACTTACCTGAGATCTACTTACCTTTCAACTGGAGATGTTGGGGAATGGGCCTGGGGCCTTCCGTACTCAAGACACGTACTCTGCCATTGAGCTGTAGGGAAGCATTTATGCCCTACATCTGTGTAAACCAAACGTGGGTCTCCAGCTGTTTTTGGACTACAACACCCACCATCCCTAGCTCACAACACAAGTGGTCAGGAATGATGGGAATTGTAGTCCAGAAACAGCTGGAGACCCAGGTTTGGGAAATGCTGCCCTACATAAAAGCTAGTTAAAGGTGTGTGTGTGTGTTTGTTGGTTGGTAGAAGCCCCTCTCTGGAGTCTAAGAAGTCCGTCTCCTTGTTTTCTAGCAGGCCCCTGCCTCAGCGCCAGCTGCCCTCCAGAGTAGATCCATGGTGAGGCCCCTGGAGCTCCTGAGCCCAAGCCTGTCTCCTGCTGCCTCCGAGGCGGAAGCTCTGAAACGGGAGCTGGGCAACCTGAGGAGCTGCTACGATGCAGCCCGAGGGGAGGTGAGCAGGCTGCAGCTGGAGCTCTCCCACAAGGCAGCAGAGTGCAAAGCGCTGGCGGCGGAGTGCGAGAGAACGAAGCAGGAGTCGGACCAGCAGATCAAGCAGCTGGAAGACGCCTTGAAGGACGTGCAGAAGAGGATGTTTGACTCGGAAGGGAAAGTGAAGCAGATGCAGACGCACTTCCTGGCCCTGAAGGACCACCTGACGAGTGAGGCGGCGGCCACCGGCAGCAAGGCGGTGGAGGAGCTGAAGGAGCAGCTGAAGGACACCAAGGCCAAGTACGAGGGGGCCTCGGCCGAGGTGGGCAAGCTGAGGAACCAGCTAAAGCAGAATGAGCTGCTGGTGGAGGAGTTCCGCAGGGATGAGGCCAGGCTGGTGGACGACAACAAGAAGCTGCAGAGGGAGCTGGGCATGTTGAAGGTGGAGCACGAGAAGCGGGAGAGGAGGGCCTGCGAGGCGGAGGGTCAGTTGAAGGAGGCGGCAGCCAAGCTGGCGGAGAAGCTCGAGAAAGTGAAGAGCTCGCTCTCGGGCGAAGTGGAGGAGAAGGCGCGGAGGTTGGCAGAGGCGGAGGCGGAGCGGCAGAAGCTGTGCACAGAGGCTCAGGGGCTGAGAGCTGAGCTGGAGGGCCAGAGAGGCCAGTTTGCCCAGTATGTGAGGCCGGAGGAGCACAAGCAGCTGAAGGGCAGGTATGAGCAAAAGGCCAGGGAGCTGGAGCGAGTGCAGGCGGAGCTGAAGCACCAGAGCCAGGCCTGGCAGGCGGAGGCGGAGAAGGCCAAGGCAGGCCACAGCCTGCTGAAGCAGCAAGTGGAGGCCCTCCGGAGCGAGATGAAGAGCCAGTACGTGCCTTTGAAGGTCAGCGAGGAGGTGAAGCGGGCGAGCGACGTCACGGTTGGAGACCTGAACAAGAAGCTGGCGGAGAGCAGAGAGAAGTGTCAGAAGCACAGCGCGGAGGCAGAGAAGCTGCTGGCAGAAAACCTCCGCTTGAAGGAGACGGTTGGGCAGCTCCAGGCGGCTTACATCCCCCGGGAGAAGCATGAGAAGGAGATGGGAGCCTTGAAGCTAACCACGGCCGGTCTGGAGCGGCAACTCGCCGAGCTCAGCCAAAAGTACAGGGAGCAGCAAGCCAAGGCATCCGAGTTTGCATCCAAAAATGCCACTCTTCAAGAGACCATGGAAGAGCAGTATGTGCCGGTGGCTACTCACGAGGAGGTCAAGGCAGTGCTGAACAGCACTCTGGAAAAGACGGGCCAAGAGCTGTTGGAGCTGAAGGAAAAGATGGAAAGTGTCAAGCAAGAGTTTGTGAGGGTGAGCGATGAGAACGGGACCCTGAAGAGGAAGCTGCGAACTCTGCAAAGCCAAGTGCAAGGAGGCGAATACATAAACGCACGGGAGCATGAGGCAAAAGTCGCCGCCCTCCACAAAAACATTCAGGAGCTGCAGGAGAAAGGTTCTGAAATGCAGGCAAAATATCAGGCGAAGCAAGAGGAGGTGGCCCAGTTGCACGCTGAGATCAAGGCCCAGAAGAAGGAGCTTGACATGATCCAGGAATGCATCAAGTCCAAATATGCCCCCCTTTCCACTTTTGAAGAGAAGGAGCGCCGCTTCGAGGAGACAGCAAAAGAACTGAGGAGCCAGCTGCAGAAGGAGAGGGAGCAGCGCAGAGAGAGAGAGGACGAAGTCAAGAAATGCAGCCAGGAGAATGAGAAGCTGAGGGCCAGGCTCCTGAGCGTCCAGAATGACTTGCAGCAGAACTATGTCCTGGCGGAGAAGTCACACGAAATGGAGCGGATGTTTGCCAGCAAGATGGACGGCCTCAACAAGCAGTTGTGCGAGCTGCAGCAGAAGTTTGCCGAGATCCAGTGCGAGAAGGAGCGGCTTCAGGAGGAGAGCGCCCGGCAGCGCTCCGAGGCCCGCGAGGCAGAGAGCCGCCTCCACGGCCAATACGTCCCGCTGGAGCAGGTGGAAGCCCTGGAGAGGCAGCTTGGCCGCACCGTCGAAGAGCTGAAAGGGGAGCTGAGCAGCAAGGAGGCCAGCTGCCAGCAGGAGGTGCAGAAATCCCAGGAGCTGCAGCGGGAGATGGCCGATCTCAAGGCCGCCTCTGTGCCTCTAGCCGAGCACCTCCGCATCAAGGAAGGCTTGGAGAGGGAAGCATCCGCCGTGAAATCCGCCTTAAGAGAGAAGGAGGGAGAGAGCCAGGAGAGGGCAGAGAAGGTTGCCAAGCTGCAGTCTGAAATCCAGAGCGCCAAAGAAGCCTTGTGGGAGCTGGAGAGCCGAGAGGTGGTTGGGATGGCGGAGCACAAGATGGTGAAGAGCAAGCTGGAAGGGCAAGTAGGCAGCATGGCAGAGAAGCTGGCCGAGCTCAGCCGGAAGCTGGAGGCAGCCCAGCAAGCCAGGATGGAGGAGGCGCCCACCAAGGACAAGAAGGAGCCCCTGCAGTCCAGGAACTTCAGCATTGAGCAGGAGATCAAGGACCAGAAGGAGAGGTGCGACAAGTCCCTGAGCACCATCGCGGAGCTGCAGAAAAGGATCCAGGAGTCCGCAAAGCAAGTGGAAGCCAAAGACAACAAGGTGAGTTGGGCAGGGGGGGCGGACTCGGTAGCCGAAAGGCCGGCCGGCAGCATAAAAGGCACAAAGCAGAGGATAACGAATGCAGAAGGATCCTTGGTGGGAGAGGCAATGCTTGGACTAGCTTCTGACATTAGCTGGTGGAGCTGGTAGGCCTGGAAGAGCTGCTGCACTGCAGTCTTTGCCAGACTAGACCTTCTGAGTGTTTTGGACTGCAACTCCCATCATCCCTAGGGATGTACGGCCATGCCGGCTGTGGCTGATGGGTGTTGTAGTCTAAAACATCATAAAGCTCCAGGCTGGTGAAGGTGGCCCTGTAGTAGATGCAATCAACCTCCGAATCCTGCCCAAATCAACTTGGAAGCCAAATGCAGTCTGATTGGCTGAAGTGGGGGTGGGGGTGGGGGTGGGCTGCACCCTTAAAGCCGCATTGGAAATGGATTCAGACATTATTTCCTTGAATGAGAGGCAGACCTGCAGAGCTGGTTCATCTGATGAGGTGCTGCCTGTGGCTTTCAACTCATAGGGAATTCAAAATTGGCTTCTTTCCTGTTGGTTAGTTCAAAAGCCCGTTTTATAGTATCCATATTTTAATTATTTTTGATGTCTTGCATTTATCGTATTGTGTACCAGCCTGTGTTCTGTTGGGGAAGGGCAGATTAATAATGATAATAGAAGTAGTGAAGTTCTGAGCTGCTTCATTCACAGCCACCTTCTTGCCACTCCAGCTCAGACAAAGCAATGTGTGTGCTGCGCATAGACAACCCTGGTTTTTCCTCCTTAATAGACCTTTGCAATGTGCATCCATCCACAGCTCCTGGCCCTGAGACAGTTCTTGTTTCCTTGCAAACTGGTGACTTGAATTTTGGGGACTTTAGGTATCATAGCACATTGTTGCCCCCCCCCCCCCAGTCCCAGCCCCCAGCAAAGGGCCAGGGTTTTGGTGACCTTCCTGTTGCTTGCTTGGCTCTGCTCCAGGCAGGGCAGAAGACAGGTTGGAACCTCTTTTTTGCTTTGATCACACAAGTGTAAGTCTGGGATGGGAAACATCTGTGGTTCCCCAGGTGCTGCTGGACTCCATCTCCCATCAGCCCCTGCAGCCAGCACGGCCAGTGTCAGGGATGATGGGAGTTGTAGTCATCCAAATATCTGTCAGGCCACAAGCTCCCCATCCCTGTAATAGATGTTGCTGAGGAACCACAGAGGACAGGCTTCTGGTTTGAACTTTGGCAATGTCTCTCTTGAAGATAACTGAGCTACTTAATGATGTGGAGCGGCTAAAACAGGCCCTTAACGGTCTCTCTCAGCTTACGTACAACAGCGGCCTCCCCACAAAGCGACAGAGCCAGCAGGTCGAAGTGCTCCAGACGCAGGTGAAGACCCTTCAGCAGCAGCTGGCCGTAAGTAGTGAACTGCAGCCGTCAGGTAGTAGCTGAAACTTGTCTCATTGATCAGGGTTCTGGTGCTTGGGGGCGAGGGGAGGATAGCAGGACTGGATGTGGTGACCACCCTTGTTTGCATGATGCTGGCAAACAGTTTAAGGTCCAATGACCTTTGCTTCCATTAAAAAAAATTTTTTCCTGTTCTTTGCGGTTACAAAGCTAAACTGGAAAGTATGTGGATAATTTATTTATTATGCATTTGCTTAGAACCTTTGTTCCTGACTCTTCAGCCTTACATAAAGTCAAAGTGAGACAGTCCCTACTTGCAGGCTTACTATCTAAAAAATAAACGACACAGAAGGGAAAAGCGACAGGGAGGGAAGAGGAAAATAAAAACCCTGAACTCCAGCATCAGTTTCTGAACAGTTGTTCCTTTAATGGCCGGCTGGCGCAGTTCAGGGGCAGGAGGTGCTTGATGGAGCTGGGAATTCAGCAAAGCTCTCCCACGGCAGCAGTCTGAGGCAATGGCTGCCCCCAGATGGCAGTTGACGGGAGAGGAGATCTGATGGAGCAGAATGGATGGTGTGAGCTCTGCTTCCCAGCTCAGTGCCTGGCATGGAGTCTTAGGAAACAAAGGGATTTCCATTGACCTAGAAGTAGGGTGCCAGCATCCCTGTAATGCTGTGCCTCTCTCCAAGACTAGGAGTATGAGACCATTAGCCCACCTAGCCTAATATTGTCTACACTGACTGGCAGCAGTGGCTTTCCAGAGTTTCAGGCAGGCAGTCTCTCCCACCCTTACCTGGAGATGCCATTGTGATTGAGCTGGGGACCTTCTGCCTGCCGTAAGCCACATCCCTTCCCCAAGGGGACTCGTGAAACAGACTAAACTTTGAGAATGTAACTGTGGAGAATGACCAGGTGTGCTCCTTTATCCTAGGATGCTGAGAGGCAGCACCAGGAGGTCATCTCGATATATCGGACACACCTTCTCAGTGCTGTTCAGGTACGTGTTCTGCTTTTGCTGCCGCCTGCTGTGTTGGGCAGTGGTCTTTTCACACCCTTTTTGACTGATGCCTGCTGAGCCTACCTTAGATAAACCTTAGATAAATGTTCCACAGCTTGCCTGTGTTGTTTGTTCCACCACAGTTTCTCTTACTCGGTAAGGACAGCTTACTGGGGTTGGAGGGACGTCTCTAGCTACCCACTGCTCCTTTCTGTGATCAGCCAGAGCCAATGATTAGTTTAGGCCAGTGGTTCCCAAAGCTTTCGGGGCAACCTCCTCCTTGGTTCCATAAACTCATCCCCAGTGCCCCCCCTACCCTAGAAAAAGCATTATTAAGAATAGCAGTTTGCACAACTCACCAAGGAAGATAGTAACACAACAACAAAATTCAAAACAGCATCAATTAATTGCACGTTCATTCAAGGCCCCATTAAAGCTATTTGGATTAATTCAGTTGATAGTCCCTTATACCTCCAGCAACCCCTGCTGCCCCCTTCCCGCTTAGCACCCCTTGGGAATCCCACTGCCCCCCCCCCCAGGGGGTGATACTGCCCACTTTGGGCTCTACAGGTTTTGTCACTGCAACTGAAAAGTCATTGAAAAGTTCCAAGTCCTGCTGTGTTTTCTGCAGCTCTCCTCTTTGCTTTTCAGGGTCACATGGATGAAGATGTCCAAGCTGCCTTACTCCAGATCATCCGCATGCGACAAGGGCTTGTTTGCTAGGGGTGGGGGTCGGGGTGGGAGGGGGTCGTGCTGTTGTCAGGGCCCTGAAGGGGCCTACAGCTGTGAAAGCACGCCTTCCTTCCTGCTTCGATCCAGAAAGCGAAAAAAGGGCTATATTTACACAGTCTCAATTTTTTTAACAAAGCAAAGGGGCTATTAAATTGTTTGCCTACTAAACTTAGAATTTGAAAGGTGAAATGCCTGCGGTTTAGATATCTGGGTAGTCAAAATGATGACAAAAGCAAAGTTCTTCTGAATGTCGGATTGACAACGCAAATGTTATAAAACACCAGGAAAGAAAACCCCTCTTTGCTCTTTTCCTGTCCAAACAAAACCCACTCAAACTCGACTGCACAGTGCAAAGTGTGGACAAAAGTGGGGGCCCCAAACCAAGTCAGTGTGGCCAAAATCTTGTAACTCTTCTTCTTTTCTGAATGGGTTTTACACAGGGGCGATTTTTCATGGGGCTGTGTCAGGTTGACTGTATTTCTAGCCCAGTCAGGTGAAACAAGTGGTCAAGGAGGCTGCAAGGGCCACGCTCCGTATCATTGCAGCTTGGCTGGCCAAGTTGCATCTTCTTAAATCATTTTAAGAAGGAGTCGTGCCTTTCTAGTGCTGTCTTCATGAGCAAAAAAATCCATCTCCTACAAACGGTTTTGCGTGTTTTTTATAAGAGATATTTTTTCACAGATTCTTTGTTACTGATTTACGCATACGTAGTTTCAAGAGCAGCAGGGCTGAGGAAGATGTGAATGAAAAGCTATTGCCTTATCTTGAAATGCAGCAGCCTAGCATTTGTTTTAGAGACTTCTCCGTTTTGTTTTCAGAAGCAAAGGACGTTTCCTGCAATTAAAAAAAGGTGTAGTGGTGTCAGGAAAAAAAAGAGAGAACTCAGAGCAAACACTTTCAAAAACAAGGAGACGAACACATGTGCCTCCTGCTTTTTAAAATGACCTTGTGATACCATTTGCTTTTTTACTCCTAGTGTATTTGGCCCAGCTGTCTTTTGCAAACTGGGAGGGGGGGAATCACTTGTTCTTACCAATGGCTGAGCTTGAAAAGGCTCATCGAAAGAGGCAGCCTCTCCTGGAAAGGTGACCACTGGCGGTTGCAGCTTCACATAGGAGCAAGTGAATCTTCCTTCATGTGCTAGTTTCTCTGAAAATTGGGTGGTCCCTCCCCTTTGGCCTGGCAGCTAGCTGGCTAGCGTCACCTGTGTTTCTCAGAGTGGCTGCCAACACCTCCCAGCCAACCATCCTAGGGAACAAGCTGATGAGAATCCCATGTTCTCATGCCAAGCCCAATGATCCTTTTGGACATCCCCAGGTGCAAGATGATGTCCCTGGTGGAGGTTGTGCCTGAAGGAGCTTGTATTCATCCAGTCATGCATTCATAGTGGACTCATTGAAGTCAATGAACTCTGGTGGGTCTGCTCTGAGTATGACTTGGTTGGATTGAGCCCCTAGACCTTTTCTCCCTATATGCAAAAAGCGTAGATCACTCAGTAAGCCTCCCCAATGAGCTGGATTTGACTGACATTCAATTTTGTAGCGACTTCTTAAGATGCTTTCTTCCGTTTTAAATACTATTGTTTTGTAAATTTATGTACTATAAATCACTACGGTGGCTTTTATTTATGCAGGGAGAAGCGTAGGTAGGATGAAAGGTGTAACTCAGCTTAGTGCGTGTGTGTTTGTTTCTACGAATAAATAAACACTACAAGGCTTAATAGTTTGTTTTAAGTAAATGTGCAATAATCCTGAAAGCGGAAACGTTAAATCCTGGGTTGCTGGAAGAAGAAACGGAAACTTTAGAAATGGGGAAATATTTAAAAGGGGGTTGTTTTAGAGAAATGCCAGTTTGGCAGTTATACTCTGCAGAGCTGGGAATAATCTCCAGCCAGACTTGCTTGCTGCTGGGGAACTGTTCAGGCAGAGTGCATGCACTGTTGCTTACTCCCACAGGGTGGTGTCTACTTCCTCCACCATTCCCATCTGACATCCATTCCTGGAGGCAGAGCTTGCTGCAGGTTGCCTTGCCTCTTAGTACATGTTGCACATGCTTGAGAAACCAGTGCCTCCAACCATGAAGCAATCCAAGCCCAGTTGCCTTCAGTTTCCAGATTTTCAGTTGATAGGCTCTAGACTCTCAACATCATTAATTGGCTTGCAAGCATGAGCCGCCCTTCCTAGGGGCAGGATTGTCTCCTCCTTGCAGAGCTGGCCGTCTCCACTGAGAGGCCAAAAGGGGCTTCTTATATCCTGAACTCCCCAGAAGGGCCTGCACATTAACTGGGTAGCCGTGGGGCAGGACTTCAGAATCTGCAGAGGACATCAGTGAACACACCGAGCTGTTAACTACCAGTCACTGCCTCTTTCTGAAGAAGGGCCCTGGGGTGGGGGAACTCAGTTCACCAAGTGTTCTTTGTGCTCTTAGCAGCAGTATTTCCCCCCGAAAACAACTGGACAGTAACTGATTGGTTTTGATATACTAATCCTGACAGTTTGGGTATTGTAACTCTCCTTTTTCTGGGAGGCATTTTGTGTATTTTTATTCTCTCTCCCACACTACATATCAATAAAGTTTTATCTTCTGTGTTATTGTTGCTGAGTGTTTCCTATCCCTCAATGAGACTATGGGCTGCTTGGGGGAAGCGAGTTTGACTGTGAATTTGGGAGAAGAAATGAAGAAGAGCCATAGAACATTGGCATATGATGATGATGAGATTTATTGTCTGCACTTCAGAGTGGCTTAAAATGAAATATTAAAACACCATAAAATATCCAACGCATAAGAAGAGCCTACTGGATTAGGAAATCTAGTTCAGCATCCTGTTCTCACAGTAGCCAACCAGATGCCCCAACGGGAAACCCCCAAGCAGAACCCCCAAGCACAAGAGCCCTCTCCCCTCCTGTGATTTCCAGAAACTGGCATTCAGAAGCATTGTTGCCTCCAACTGTTTTAGCATGATGGGATTAAGCTTACTGAAAAACTGAATTTAGAAAAGCAACATAATATCTAATTACTCCAAAGAAAGCTGATCTACAAAGAGTTTAGAAGCCTTAAGATTTATTTATTTTTAATCTCCTTGGTGCCTTTTGAGGCTGGAATGTCTAGACCCAGTAGCCAGTGGTTCCCATGGCAATTCCTTGGGTAGCATTTAAGGTATATTGCACTGGAAACCTTTGGGGCCTAAATGAGAAGAACCTGCCGGCCTGAGGCTAGGACCTTGCCTAAGTGAGTTACACCAGGCTGTCCATGCCCAGATGTCCCATCTTGTCAAGGTGTAGAAGGAACCTAGTGTGCAAAAGCAGTCGTTGGCCAGCAGTTGTGAAGTCTCTGGATGGGCCAGGCCTGAGGTGTAAACATGAGGTGTCTTCTGTGGATTTCTGTCCACAGAAAATATCTGGTTGCTGTGCTTTAGGCTTCACCTTTGCCAGCCCGAATTCTACCCTGGGTTGTGGAAGGCATCTTCCCAGTTGATGCTGGAAAACAGCTGTCAGCAGTTGTAGAAATGTGAGGTTTCTGGCAAGCAGTTTTCATCAGATGAAAGTTGTTGCATTAAGCAGTCAACCTGTGTGGAAACACTTGGATGTTGCTGTTCACCTATATATATTACTATTCAAGAGTATTATCCCTGGGCCCTAGGTTTGCTTGATCAATAAATAAGCACGAGGGAGTTTGTGTGCACTAGAAATGCAAAAGCTGATTTGCAAAGGAAATACAACTTTTGCATTAAACATCATGAGAAGGCAGCCTAACGTGCAGAGAGGAGTGATTGGTATTAGGGCCTGGGATCCATGGAAACCACTAGAATACTTGGATGATGGCTTCATCATCCCATAAGTGAAAAGGGGTGAACCCTGGCTCCTAGTGACAATTCAGCATTGCAGAATCCACGTGGAATACAGACAGAGCAGACTAGATTTCCTTTTATAGTGCTTTCTACACTGACTGGTACCAAAACAAAATCAAAAATTCTTTCCAGTAGTACACTTCTTAAGTGTGCATGCACACGAAAACTCATACCAGGAACAAACTCAGTTGGTCTCTAAGGTGCTACTGGAAAGAATTTTTGATTTTGTTTTGACTGGCAGACCAACACGGCTACCCACCTGTAACTGGAACTATGACTGGTACCAATTCAGCCAGATTCCACACAGATGGCATTTCTCAGCCCAACCTGGAGTTCCTGGGATCTTTGAACCTGGGACTTGTCTGTAGGCAGAGCAGGTGCCATCCTACTAAACTGTAGTCCTATGCAACTCTCTCTCTTTTTAATGCTCTTAAGTATGCCACATTGGGGTTAAACCACATATCTGGCCTGGCTTTATATCTACCAGTAACTGTTGGCTGTCTAAGATTCTTCCAAATAATTCCTCTTAACTGCTTTCGCTGCTGGGCTGTTAGATCTGTGTTTCATGTAAGGTGCTATTTTAACCACCCTGCAAGCTCTCATCAGTACAGAGTGGATCTTCTCCCTCTGATCTGGGAGAGGTGTGCAAACATGCAGTTAATTGAATGGCCTGCTCTTTCTCTTCATCATTTGCATTTACGCCTTTTAAATATCTCTCTCAAAATCTCTTCCATTTACTTTCTTTAATCTTTCCCAGAGTTGTTGCTTTGCTTTGATCCTTGTCATCATGGTCTCTTTGATGATAACTTGGCTTAATTTGTATTTGAATGGAAATGGAGGTAGTCTAATTGCCCAGAGTTCAGTGTGTGTGTTTTGAGAAGGGGTGGTGCTGTTCTTCAGGCTCTCTCTCTCTCTCTCTCTCTCTCTCTCTCTCTCTCTCTCTCTCCTGAGCTACTCCCAGCATGGGAATATTCAAAACACGGACTAACTCTCAAATGCATTCATCCCTCTCAAGAAAGGAGATTCCGACTAAGCATTAGGAAGAACTTTATGATGGTCAAAACCAGGCATAGGCAAACTCCGGTCCTGCAGATGTCTGGGACTACAATTCCCATCATCCCTGACCACTGGTCCTGTTAGCTAGGGATGATGGGAATTGTAGTCCCAGACATCTGGAGGACCGGAGTTTGCCTATGCTTGGTCAAAACTGTTTGACGGTGGTACAGACTCCCTAGAAGGGTGGTGGACTCTCTTTCCTTTGAGGTTTTTAAACAGATTGGATGGCCCATCTGCCAGGGATTCTTCTGCTGTGATTCCTGCATTGTTGTGGAGTTGGACTAGATGGCCCTTGGTATCCCTTCCTACTCTGATTCTATGTTATTTATCTTCCTTATAAGCTCTTTGCCTATGAACACCATCACCTTTGAAGAGTAGTGAGTTGTCCATGCATGTCTACAACAGAGAATGACTGCAATATCTTGGTGACGTGAGCTAAGTTCACACTAGAGTTAGAAGCAGATTAGAAGAGGCAACTTCATTTTTGTGAACCTCTTGATTTGCTTGCAGGGAAACTTGTTGTTATATACTCCTTGTTCAATGTTTTCCCACGCTGCTGTCTGGGATCCCAAATGCAGCTCTCTGCCTAAACAGCAAACAACTCAATTCAGCAAGTTTTGTTCAACCATGTTGCCTTAATATTAGTAAGACGTATTTTCTTTAAAGTCATCATAGAAACAAAATCTGGAAACTGAACACTGAGAACTGCAAGAGTCCAAATAAAGGATTCGAATTTGGTTTTCAGCTTGTATAAAAGTAGACGCCATCCTGCAGCTATGGACAAGTGCAACTGTTGGTTTCAATCCCTGTCTGGTTGTTGTGTGTGGTGACTATCTGTTATCTCAGGCAAGTAGCATCAAAAACAGGGCTTCCAAATAGCTCTCAGTGGAGGCGGCTCTGTGTTAAGAGCTGGCGGCCTGAAAAGTGATGTTCTCAGCCGACTTTGGAATTTCCCATCTCTCTGTCATCTCTTGGGCAATTTCTGTGCAATATCTTCTACAGCTTGTTTTTCCAAGCAGGCAAATAGGGAAGATCAGTGTGCCTGGCCTTCAGTCTTACATGGGGGGTGTGATACTGATAATTGATAGAATATGTTATGGGGAGTGCTGGGTTTTGTGTGTGTGTGTGTGTGTGTGTAGCACCCACAAGTTTCTCCAGCTTGCAAATGTGTTCCTGGGCCCAGAAAGGTCAATGACCCTTATAATAAAACATTTGCAGTTACCAGTTCAAAGGGGGAGGGGGGAATTGAAGAAGAGGGATTAATAACAGAGCAAGAACATGTGATGGCCAGCAGAGGTCAGTGTTTCTACATTGAAACAGGGAAAGGAGAAATGGAAGGGAAGATGTACTAGGGAAAAGAGAGCCTGAGCGTCACTGGAACACAGGACCAGCCCAAGTGCTTCTGCTGGGGCCACTTGCTCCTCTGTCTACTTCCATTCCCAAAGGGACAGCAGGATGTTGCTGCTTGGTCTTCAGGATCCCTGTTGATCCCACAAGAGGATTTGGCATTAGTATTCCCCTGGTGCCCCAAGTGATATTCCTCAATATTAGATTTCAAAACCCAAAACTTTAAAATCCAAAAGACCCAGTCCCAATTAATTTGATATGGTTGCAATACTATGAAACCCAGGGAAAAAGAAGCCTTGCATACCTTCTCACATCAGTATGACCCTAATGTTTAATATTTATATTATTTTGCATTTAAACCTTTTTCAAGGTGGTGTACATGGTTACACACCCTCATTTAATTCCCACAACAACCCTGTGAGGTAGACTAAGGCTGAGAAAGGGACGCAGGTGGCGCTATGGTCTAAACCGCTGAGCCTCTTGGGCTTGCCAGTCGAATCTGCTTGACGGTGGTGAGCTCCCGTTGCTCTGTCCCCAGCTTCTGCCAACCTAGCAGTTTGAAAGCATACCAGTGCAAGTAGATATATAGGTACCACTACAGCAGGAAGGTAAACAGCATTTCTGGGCACTCTGGCACTCGTCATGGTCATCCGTGCGCCAGTAGTGGTTTAGTCATGGTGGCCGCATGACTCGGAAAGCTGTCTGTGGACAAGTGCCTGCTCCCTTGGCCTGAAAGTGAGATGAGCGCCACAACCCCATAGTCGCCTTTGACAAGACTTAATCGTCCAGGGGTCCTTCACCTTTACCTTTACCTTAAAGCTGAGAGGATGCGACTGGCCCAAGGTCACCTAATGAGCTTTGTGGCTGAGTGGGGATTTGAACCCAGGCCTCCCAGGTCCTAGTCCAACACATTAACCACCATGCTGGCTTTCATTTAACAGTTCAGTTTTCTTTTAATGATTCATACATGGGATTGCATTGTCAGTCATGCTTGGAGAAAGCCCCTTGAAATGAGTGCACTTACTGAATTGCCCATTGATTACCAGTGGGGCTGCTCTGAGTAGATGTTGGTTACGATCCAAGGTTTCCACTTTTCTTCACCACTGACGGGCTCTTCCTACCTTTCCTTTCCAGGGCATTTAAGAACTTTAACACTAATTAGTTAATATTATATACCAATCCCACCTTCTTCCCCTGTCCCCACCCCCACCAATCATTCAGCTTATTTTTGTTCTGTCGTTTCCTGCTATTAAGAAGTTACCTGCAAGAGATCTTTTCCTAGAACTCAAGGACTCATTACCAAATTTACCCTATAATCTCCTTGATGACAGAAGAAAGCGATTATAACAGGGTTCTTTCTGAAATAGCTAATCACATAGCACTTCTGACAAACATGAATGAAGTCATCATTTATATAATGGCACCTCTTAATATCTCCCTGTCAAATTAGGGAACATCCTTTTAAAACTCATTGGGATGTAATACTTTTTTTTTTTAAGTATACAATACAGCTTGAATATGAGAGAGAGAAAGAATACCCCGTTTCCCAGAGTGACCAACCTGATTTCTTTCTTTATTTACTATACATAATTTATAACCTGCACCTTAAAAATAAATTTGTTCCCAAGGCAGTAGCATGAAGCAAAAAGTGCATTTTTACAATAACAATTTTAAGATATTTTATTAACGCAGTAAATTTAAAATGTGTGTGTTTTATTTTACTGTTATTAACATGCCAATTTAAAACAGCAACAGTTCATCCAAACAGACAAGAGAATCAAACTTCTCTAAGTTAAAATGTGCTGAACTGCCAGTTCTTAAAGGCCTAGGGGGAAAAGGAATTATTTCAGGGGTGGGGACGTTGTTTTATAAACTTGATGGTTTCTTTTTAATTGTGTGCATAAGTCACTAGGACATTTGTATTAGGTGATTATAATAATGATAAATATGTAATGTTTATAGTAATGATAAAAATAGCAAGTTCTCCAGCTGGACCTTGTTGGAGAGGGTATTCCAAAGGCTTCCCACTTCTAACGTGTGTGTGTGTGTGAACACCATGAATCTGTATAAGGGTGTAATGACAATTCTAGAATCATAGAAGAGTTTTATTTTCAATCCCTTCCTGTGTCTCTAAGGAGCCACCTGCTACAGTTCTGAGTGAATAGAAATGTTCCTGTGTCACAGGTAGACTTCCAGCACTAGAGCCTCTTGGGGTGATAGCCTCTAGGTCCATCTTCCAAGGCCTAGTCCTGCCTCTTACATTTTGCTATTGTGGCGCTGTGAGTTAAACCACAGAGCCTAGGGCTTGTCAATCAGAAGATCGGCAGTTCGAATCCCTGAAACGAGGTGAGCTCCTGTTGCTCGGTCCCTGCTCCTGCCAACCTAGCAGTTCAAAAGCACGTCAAAGTTCAAGTAGATAAATAGGTACCGCTCTGGCAGGAAGGTAAACGGTGTTTCCATGCACTGCTCTGGTTTGCAGAAGCGGCTTTGCCATGCTGGCCACATGACCCGGAAGCTGTACGCCGGCTCCCTCGGCCAATAAAGCGAGATGAGCGCCGCAACCTCAGAGTCGTCCGCGACTGGACCTAATGGTCAGGGGTCCCTTTACCTTACTTCTGTTTTATTACTGGACACCTCCCCCAGTTTTTTTTTAATTTAAAAAAATGGATTCAGCCTCACTTTTTATTTAACAACTGAATAGGAAATCCAGCTTGATTGTAATAAAACTTTAAGGCTCCCTGCGGTGTTTGCAGAAAGGGGAAGATGGAAGAAAGAAAGAAAAACCAACCCACTTTATGAGCTCAACACTTTTCAAAGTTAAATCACATATTGCGATGTGAAATTCAGAGGCCAGAATCAGCTGACTTGCCCCAGTTTGGGACCAGAGGTTTGACTCTCTGCAGGATACTGTTCTTGCTCCCTCTGACTGTGAGGGTGTGTGCAGAGCATCCTTATCTGCTTGCAATGCTGCTTTTGAGCAGATCCCAGAGCAATTCTTCCCCTGTTAACAAGGGTCAGTGAATCTGAGCTGGTGAGTGGAAGGCAGACAGGGGCTCCTCTCTGCTTGGTCCTGGACCACTTTGGGCGTCGACTTCAATTGGAATAAACAAGCTTTGCTCAGCCTTAGAAGGCTCCCAAAACGCTGCAATGTTGCTTAGAGCCAGAAGCTCCCGCCATCTCCCCAAAGGCAACTCCTTGCCTGATTTTGCCTCATTTTAAAACATCTGCAACTCTGCAAAAACAGAAGAAGAAGAAACTGAGCAGAGACTCTGGGATGCTCATTAGCTGCTGCTCTTCGTCTGGGAGAGCTTTTTTTCTCTTTGCGCCCACAAAATGCTTTGCTGAGCTTTGGAGGGATTTCTGCCTCTATCAAATATTCAAGGCACAGGCCATTTGGGTGCTGGCGTGGAGCAGAGTGGAGTGGGGGGGTGCAGGTGGGGGAATAATAAAGGAAACTTAAAAGGTTCGCCTGCAACCGTGGTTGACTCCTCTGCCTTCTCTGTGGCTCGACTTGTGCCTCTGTTAACTAAGCATCCATTGCTGACAACTTTGGAGCGATGCTTGTTTTGCAAGGTTGGGTTGGGCTGGGCTGCTTGTGCTGCTGAAAGAGAGAGCAATGCCACAGGATTTGCATAAAATTTGCCCAGGCTAGTTGGTAATATCGAGGTGCAAATTGAGAAAGGGTTACTATAATTTTCATAGAAATCGCACAGTGTGATACCTCTCCGCTGTGAGGGAAATGGGGAGCGAGGTTTGATTTGCTAATTCCTGATGGGCAACTTCAAGGAACATAAGAAGAGGCTGCTGGATCAGACCAGGAGGGGCCCATCCAGTCAGGCATCCTGTTCTCACAGTGGCCAGCTATATGCCCAAATGGGAAGAAGCCTGCAAGCAGGACCCAAGGCCAAGAGCCCTCTCCCCTCCTGTAAGGTGAAGGTAAAGGTATCCCTGACCGTTAGGTCCAGTCGTGGACGACTCTGGGGTTGTGGCGCTCATCTCGCTCTATAGGCTGAGGGAGCCGGCGTTTGTTCGCAGACAGCTTCCGGGTCACGCGGCCAGCATGACTAAGCCGCTTCTGGTGAACCAGAGCAGCACATGGAAACGCCGTTTACCTTCCCGCTGGAGTGGTACCTATTTATCTACTTGCACTTTGACGTGCTTTCGAACTGTTAGGTGGGCAGGAGCTGGGACTGAACAACGTGAGCTCACCCGTCTTGAGGATTTGAACCGCTGACCTTCTGATCGGCAAGCCCTAGGCTCAGTAGTTTAGACCACAGCGTCACCCGCACCCCTCTCCCCTCCTGTAGTTTCCAGCAACTGGGATTCAGAAGTATTGCTGCCTCCAACCGCTGTCGTGGTTAGGCATTGTAGCTAGCCTTCTCCACGAAACCCCCTCTTGCTTTCTGTTCTTAAAACCAGACTTGGACCAACCAGCCCTTCAAATACTGTCATCAGTATAGTTTGATGTGTGCCACAGCCTTAAACTCCACCTGGGCACCATATGAGAATCTGGCCTCCCCCTCTCCATATCATCCTCACAACAATGCTGTGCAGTAGGCATGGGTGAGAGAACTGGCTGAAGGTCACCTGGTGATCTTCTTCCTGGCCAAGTGGTCTCCCTCGGGAGGTTGTGGATTCTCCTTCCTTGGAGGTTTTTAAGCAGAGGTTGGATGGCCACCTGTCATGGATGCTTTAGCTGAGATTCCTGCATTGCAGGGGGTTGGACGGGCCCCTTACAATTGTATGATTCTGAAATTTGAACCCTGATCTCTCAGGTTGCACCTGTGCCTTGCACCTTGCACCTCTCTCGCCCTGTGTCATTCCAACCTCTGGTTTCGGTGTGGGAGCTCCTGGAGGGCTGTCAAAGGAAGCTCTGTGCTTCTCAGACGTCCCTCCGGCAAAGCGGTGGTGACCCCACCCAATCTTGCTCAGCAGCCTGGATGATTAACAAGGAGGAGTGATCAGATCCTGGCACTGGGTGCAGCAGTAAACCCCCCCCCTGCTGCTGCTACCTCCTGCCTCCCATGACTCAGGCAACAGCAACACAACACCGTTGCCTCTTGCATCGTCTCTGTGTGTGTTCCTCTGGCATCACCTCCTCCTTGGCGGCTCTTCCTGTTCGGTTCCCACCCCCTTCCCTGGAGGTTGGCACCTGCAGCAGCCCTTGGCTGCTGAGCTAATGAGCCGCCTGCCACCCACAGGCAAGGCTGGGTGATGTTCCCGGGGTGGGGGAGAGGCCGTGTCTCGTGCGCTTTCAAAGAGATGGCTCCAGATAGAGGCGCAGATGTGCACAGGTCTCCGCCGCCCTGTCTCATGTTCACACAGGAATGAGGCGTGCTGGCTGACTGCCTCTGAGATGGGCCTACACCCTGCAGTGGGGCTTCTGGCTGCCTCAGGCCCTCAGGTCAAGTGCGCTTGGAGGCACACAGGGGCGAAACTAGGCTTTATTTCACCCGGGTCAAAGACCAAGTTTGGCACACACACCTGCATTTGCGTACACACACAGAGAGAGACTCAACCCCCACTCAGCCATGAAGTCCACTGGGTGATTTTCGGCTGTCGCTGCCTCTCAGCCTAACCTACCTCACAGGGTTGTTGTGGGGATTAAATGGAGGTGGGTGGGGAACGAGCCTTGGAGGAAAGGTGGGCTATAGATGCAACAAACAAACAAACAAACAAACAAATAATAAACCCTGCCTCAGGGGGGACTGTGCTGACCAGCAGAAACTTAAGTGCCAGTTTCAGCTGGAAAGGAGAAGCAGAAGCAGCTGTTCTTGCAAAAATAAAAATAAATGCCACCATCACATTTCCCACCTAACTCTGAGTAGGGCTTCTTTGCCCTGAACTCAGTCAACTCTCTCCAACAAGCCTCTCTGGGTTAGAAACAAGCTCCCATGTGATAACAGGCTTTTTTATATATAAGGCAGATGTGCCAGCTGCAATGTTTTGGCCTGCGCTGCCAGATGCCATGCCAAGGTGGTGGTGGAGGAGCTGGCCCTACAAGTCTTCCTACTGAGAGAAGACTGAGTATTTCTGGCACAGCCCCTGGCAAATGTGGAAACCTGGCTGTGCTTAGACTTCAGCGTGTTTCTATGTTCTTGCTCTGTCATACGTATTTTATTTTGCCAGCCATGAGGAAAGATGCAGAAAGAAGTCTGAGCAGAGAAGTCCCTATCCATGACCACTGCAGGACGTCTAACATCCCTTCCTCCTTCCTCTTCCACTAGACCAACCCACTTGTCTCTTTCGCCCAAGGTGACGAGGAACCATTGGCAAGCGCTTTTTGGGATCAGTTAATCAACCAGCTGTAAATCCACCTAACAGTAACATTGTCTAGCCACATTTAACCAGCTTCTCCCCTGCCCGCCCCGCCAGGGACTGTGTTGAAAGCCTTACTGAAATCAAGATACACTGCACCTGCAGCATTCCACCGATCCACCTAGGTCATTTGCCAGTTGGTGCTTCCGAGCAAAGAGAGCCCAGCTTGGCGTTTCAGCAGCTGCTTGGCCGCCTTCCTTTCTGCAACCCTGCCTAACCAGTGCAATATTGCTTCTCGGTGCCTCTGTGCTATTTTCCCTGCCAAAGCTCTGCCATCCTCAAGTGGCATCTCTCTTGCCGCCTCCGTGGGCGTGACACACGCCACAAATTGGCAGGGTAGATTTCACTACCTTTCCTTGCCGAAAGGAAAATGCCATGCAAAGGCCTGCCCTGCCCTACAGAATGAAAAGGATGCCTTCCAGGGGGCAGGGGTGGTTCCCACTCCCTCTTTCTAATACACACACACACACTTTTTGCAACAAGCTGGGTGGGTGCTGTCAGGGTTCTGCGTTCCGGGAAGCCTGCCAGGCCTCCCATGTACACGGAATACTTTACAAGTTGTCAACTGAAATTGCACCCTTGGAGAAAGTTTGTCTATATGGAAAACCACCCAGCAGTCCCTCTCTGAGCAGATGCCAAGAGAACTCCCCACCCCTTTGCCCGCCTCTCTAGCTTGTCATCAGGATGCAGAGTCCCTCGGAGACGTGAGTGGGAGGGAGCAGCACCCCCGGGTGGCTGCCAAGTTCCAGCTTCAAAAAGGGCTGCTGCTGGCAGTGGTGCAAGGGCATCTTAGGCAGGGGGCAACAGCTGTTTGTGGGTGTTTGACAACATGGGCAAGCACTCAGCCCTACAGTAAGCGTGCCTCTGAACCCGTGCAAAGTCCAGCAGCCTTGGTTCTTCTTGCCTCGCCCGGTAGTTCCCTGAAAAAGAGGAGGAAGCTTTGCACCCCCCACTCTGGAAACCTTGCTCCCTCCCACAATTCGAGAGTGTGCTAAGAGGATGACACTCTGCACATGATTAGAGAAACTCACTTCTTGTTTTTTTCCTGCAGCCTTGAAATGCATGGAAATGAAGGGCTAAACTTGGGGAAGACACACAGGGATCCTCTGAATGGGGATCACTGCCTTCTCAACCAGCCACCACCCCAAGAAGGAGGAGGAGATGTGTTTGTTGGTGCCCAGAGATTCCTCATTGAGAAGGACAAAAGGCTGCTGTGTGCAAATCTGCCAGGTTCTCCTGTGAGGTGGGTTGCCTTCCTGCCACAGGGTCTCCAGGGGTCAATAGGTTGTCAATAGACTTTTCAACTCCACCCCCTGCCCTTCAGTCCTGCTGGCCCATGTACCAGTAGGAATGAATGAGATGACCAGCAGAAACATACATAAAGACAGCCAGGAGCCAGCATGATTTGGTGGCTGGAGTGTCAGACTGTGACCTGAGAGAGAAACAGGGTTCCTATCCCCATGTGGCCATGAAGCTCATCTTGGGTCAGTTACTCACTCTCAGCCTCACCTAACTCACAGGGCTGTTGTGAGGATGAAATGGGGAGGAGGAGGAGAACTATGTTTGCCACCTTGGTCTCCCTGGAGGAAGGGTGGGATAGGCATGCAAGAAACAAGCAATAATTCTTGAAATGATCTCCAAAGACTATGAGGCTCTAGGGAGGAAATAAATGGTCTTGGGGACATGGGGTGTGTGTGTGTGTGTGTGTGTGTGTGCGCACACACACACACACACACACCTGCTGCTCCTTCCTGTTTGAAGAAAGTGAAAGCAAGGCAACCTTGGAAGTCAGGGGTGATGGGGGAAGCTGTGCCCTTCCAGACTTCCTTGGGCTCCAGCTCCCATCAGCCCAGAGCCAGCTGGAGGCTCTGGGATGATGGGAGTTGGAGTCCAGCAACATCTGGAGGGCCAAAAGTTCCCCATCCTTGCTGGAAGTGTACAGCTGGCAATGCAGATCCTCCTGGGCAAGGGCTGGGGATCATGATGTACCCTACCAAAATGAAACACTCTTGGCAGAAGGTGGGGAAACACCTTACGAGGGTTGGGAAGGACACGTTGAGTGGGTGCGTTGCAAGCCCAGACCACAAGGGCTTGAAACTGAACAGGAAGGCAAAGTCCAGAGTTTAAGCCCTGAGCCAACTTGTCTTGTGGACAAGAACAGGCATGGAGAAAGAGGAAGCAGGCCCAGTGTAGGAGGTGGTGCTCAGTATTTTGTAGGCAAATATGTCAGGCAATCCAGGAAGGTGAGATGAGACTCCAGATTTGGATGAGAGCAGTGGGAGGGGTTGCACATTGTTCCAAAAGGACAGATAGCAGTATGTAAGAGGAAGGTTTTCCCAGTAGTAATGTACGGAAGTGAGAGCTGGACCATCAAGAAGGCTGATCGCCGAAGAATTGATGCTTTTGAATTATGGTGCTGGAGGAGACTCTTGAGAGTCCCAAGAACTGCAAGAAGATCAAACCTATCCATTCTCAAGGAAATCAGCCCTGAGTGCTCACTAGAAGGACAGATCCTGAAGTTGAGGCTCCAGTACTTTGGCCACCTCATGAGAAGAGAAGACTCCCTGGAAAAGACCCTGATGTTGGGAAAGGTGGAGGGCACAAGGAGAAGGGGACGACAGAGGATGAGATGGTTGGACCGTGTTCTTGAAGCTACTAACATGAGTTTGGCCAAACTGCGGGAGGCAGTGAAGGATAGGCGTGCCTGGCGTGCTCTGGTCCATGGGGTCACGAAGAGTCGGACACGACTGAACGACTGAACAACAACAACAAGAGGAAGGAGTCCCCCCCACAAAAGTGTAGTTAAACTGTGGAACTCACTTCCGCAGGAGGTGGTGCTGACTTCCAACTCGGGTGGCTTTGAAATAGGATTAGATTAGACAAATTCATGGAGGAGGAGAGGGCTATTGATGGCTACTAGCCCTTGTGGCTATGATCTGCCTCCACAATTGGAAGAAGTAATGCTTCTGAATACCAGTTGCTGGAAACCACGGGAGGGAAGAGTTGCTCTTGTGCCTGAATCCCGCTTGCAGGTTTCCCACAGGTTGGCCACTGTGACAAGAGGATGCTGGAGTCAATGGGCCATTGGCCTGATCCAGCAGACTCCTCATTCTTATGCACATGTTGTGCACTGTGTTGTGGTTACGTTAAAGCTCTTTGGTATAATTACTTTTTAAAAAGCTTTTATTCAAGATTTTCTTGTGTAACAAACAAACAAAAGTACATACAGTGTCAATTCATAGAGTCTTGCATATTGTATGATTTTGTGATGTCATGGATTAAATATTTTAAAAAAACAAAACGAAACAGGGACACCAAATAACCCCCATGCAAATTTTGTATACAGGCACCCGTAGTCCAAGGGATCTGTAGGGTGCCCTTTGGGGGCAGGTTGTGTGCCAAGGTGTACTTAAAATGCCAGTGAGGCTTCTCTTGGGATGGTTGGTAGTCAGTCACTATCGCTCAGTTTAACCTACCTCACAGAGTCGTCGTGAGGATAAGGTGGGGTGGGTGGGTGGCTGAATTGGTGGCTTTAAATATTGATGGGTTGGCTGCACTGGGGGGGGGGGCAGCATCTGGCTAGGAAATCATGCCTTCTGGACGTGTCTGGGAAAAGTCGCCCCCGCCACCCACCCACTGTTTCTCAAGCCACTTGGGGCTGACTAATACTGAAACTCTGGAGGAGGAAGAAGGCGAGCAGCAGGCCACGGGCAGGTGCTGCCTTGAGGGCTTCTTTGCATAGCTAGAAACATGTCAAAGCAAGGAAGGCTGACCCAGAGTTGCAAGGCCTCTTCTGCTGTGTCATTGTGTGGAAGGGCCAGAATGCAATGGATTGCAGGGGGTTGGACGAGATGACCCTTGGTGTACCACAAACCTCTACAGTTCTTTGATTCTATTTAATGAAAGCTAAGTCCTTTTTCGTTTCGTTGGTTGCATAATTTCATTCTGCTCACTGGTAGGGAGGGACAGTGAGCAAGCAGAGAAGCGGAACCCATTGGCCTCATCCTGTTGCAGTCATCCGGAATCCTTCCTGCCCCCTCCAGCTTTGGAGAGTTTGCTTGTAATTGCCCTAAATGCATGAGCAGTGGTGCACCTACACTGGGGGGGAGGTCATAAAAAATTCACCAGATTTGTTTGGTGCACACCTCTCCTAAAATGCACACCATTCTCCTTGATTCAAAAAGAAAAAAGCTGGGATGCCTTAGGTTTTCTGCAACTGGACCAATCTTCACCATTGGCTCCCCAAAACTATGTGGGTAAGTTGTTTGTTTAACTAGCTTTTTTAATTTAAAAGGGGAAGATGTGGGTGGAGGGAGGTCGTAACTCGAGTGATGTGACCTTTGGGGAAAACCCAGCTACCCAAGGCTGTTCCCTCCTCACCCTGGGTTTCTGCATAACCAGTCATGTGCCTCTTCTTCCGGATCTCATTTTTATAAACTCCTTAACCGCAGTGCTCGCCATTCTTGAAAGCTAACTGCTACGGCAGCTCGGTGGTAGAGCATCTGCCTTGCATGCAGAAGGCTCCTGGTTCGATCCCTGACAACATCTCCTGGAAAGGTTGGGGAAATAACTCCTGCCTGAGAAACCCCAGAGAGATTCTCCTACTGCCAGACAGTGCACACAGCACTGAGCTAGCTGGACCCAGGGTCCAACTCTGTGTGATGCATCTTCCTGTGTCCCCTAGGCAAGTTCCCCACAGTCTGTTTTAGGACTATCACTCTCATTGAAAAGCTCCCAGAACAGCACAGAGCTGACCCTGTGGTTGCATCCTGCCCTGCAAATCTGTTAATTAGGCCCAGCATATACAACAATTAATCAGCATAGTGGCATATCCTATCATTCTAGGGCCCACATCTCTGCCCTGCCCAGCCTCTGCCACTTAATGGGCACATTTATTAGATTTCCTTCTGCCTTTCTCATTTACTTTTTAAATTTTATTCTTTATTAAATCTTTTCTTTTTTCCTGGTCTTTAATTCCACTTGAGCATCAGACCAAAAGGAATCGGTTTAGAAAAAGATTAGCCTGCCTGGAAGGGGGGGGGGAATCTTTCCCGAGTATGCGCTGCGCTTAACCGTTCTGGCTGTAGCTGGAAATGAACCTACAAGTATGAAAAGCGGATTAGAGACACATTGGATCGGGGCCAAGGGGCTCCTTCCTGCCTCCTAGCGGGAGATGGAAAGGGTCTTTTAAGAACAGCTGTTACTTCAAAAGAGTTAATGGGTTATACAGAAAAGGTTGGTACCTGCAGATGCAAAGCAGGTGAGGGGGGCAGGGAATGGGGTCACTGCCCCACCAAACTCAGCCTATACCCAGCCAGTTCCAGCTATCTTCCTGCCCAGGTCTGCTTGCCACCTTCCCCCTCCAGCTCCTCTACCCCCATCTCAGTGTCATCCTTGTAGAACATCAGAACAGAATAAGAGCCCCCTTCCGGAGCAGTCTGATTTTGAAAGACAGGTGTGCTTTGGGTCTGGTATTGT
Organism: Lacerta agilis; assembly: GCF_009819535.1. NCBI lineage: Eukaryota > Metazoa > Chordata > Lepidosauria > Squamata > Lacertidae > Lacerta > Lacerta agilis. Next base: position 26,025,912 of record NC_046324.1, on the reverse strand, counting down.
TTCAGAAAGTGCAAGTAACGCTGTTGGCATCTGCCTGTCTCGAGAGAAGAAGAAGAAGAAGAGAAGAAGAGTTTGGATTTGATATCCCGCTTTTCACTACCCGAAGGAGTCTCAAAGCGGCTAACATTCTCCTTGGGCTGAGAGACTTCAAAAAAGTGTGACTAACCCAAGGTCACCCAGCAGCTGCATGTGGAGGAGCGGGGAAGCGAACCCGGTTCACCGGATTACAAGTCTACCACTCTTCACCACTACACCACACTGAGAGACAGAAGAGTGTGCCTCTGGGGCTGAAGTCAGACAGCTGCGTTAACAGCAGGGACATGACCTCCGCTGGGCAGTGTGTATGGGGGTCCTTGGCTGCCCAGGTGACAAGGTCTCCCCCCACCTTGCTGAAGTGGTCCAAAGGAAAGCAGAGCAATATGTTTGGCACCAGCTTGGCTGCAGGAGTTGCAGGAAGGAGGTGTACAAGGTGCCATCCAACCATCTTAGGGACTCCACTCTGGATTTGTGTAGGGTTTACTCCTTAACCCTTTCTTCTCCCAAAGATGTCCCACAAGACAGCAAAGGTTTAGAGTGAGAGTTTTCCTTCTCCTTGATGGGCTACTTTCTGAGGTTGAGGAGTCTTATCTGCCCCTCACGTCTCTCTACAGCACATGCAGAAACCACCTTCTTGACCATTGGACCCACTCTTGCCTCATCTGCTGCATAGGTTTGCATTCAAATGTGAACAGAATCACATTTTCCCTACTCACATGTAGCAGCTGCCTTTTCATTAGGATTCTTTTTTTCCAAGCAGGAAAGAATTGTGATTGTTGCCATTGCTGGGATGCGGCTTATAATTGTGGTAGAAATAAGTGTTTGCGTCAAATTTTGCTTTAAAAGAGAAGGAAAAGGGAGCCAGCTTCTTTTCCCGTTGCCTTTTCTCCGCTTTTGATCCTTGAATAATCAGCTGCGCTGGCCGATTTAGCCTGGGAAATTAAATTAATTCTCCTGCTCTGATTCCTCCAAGTGTATGTTCCGTTATGAATTATTGAAACAGGTTTATTTATGCAGTTTGATATTTTTCAGTTTTAGGGAAGCAATTAAGTTTTGCCCAAGTTGCTGATCAACAGCCTCCGTCATTAATCTCTGCTTTCTTTAGGTTAATTTTCCTCCTTTATTTGCTCTCTCCACAACAGGATCACCCACTAAAGACTTTTTCCCCCCCTCTCCGCTGGTGGTTCACACAACCTGCTTCTCCATCTTGATGTGGGACTCCTTAAGTGCATAGCCAGAAAGTCTAGAGTGGCCAACCTGGTGCTCTCCAAAAAAATTGGATGGTGACTCCCATCAACTAGGCACAATGGCTATGCTCTGCCTCTGCAGCTGGAGGCAGCAATGCTTCTGAATACCAGTTGCTGGAAGCCACAGGAGAGGAGAGGGCTCTTGTGCTCAAATCCTTCCATTAGATTTCCTACAGGCATCTCGTTGGCCACTGGGAGACCAGGATGCTAGACTAGATGGGCCCCATATGTTCTGATCCAGCAGGCTCTTCTGATATTCTTAAATTTCCTGACTCAACCAGGTCTGCTGGGCTGCCCCACCTGTTGCCTTCCTGCTCTTCTCGGCCCAGTTATTCCCCCCTCTGAGTTCCCCCTGGCCTCCCCTTCTCCCCTCCCTGCTTTGCCTGGCTCAGCCTGCCCCTCTCTGACAGCCACCAGAGCACTATTAAACCAGCTGAGCTGAAACTGGCATGTAAAAATCTCTTGCAAATTTCCCCTCTGAGAAGCAAACTTTGTGATGAGATGTGCCTCAAAGGGATGGTTTTCCTTCTCCATCAAGAGAAGCGTCTCTCAGGAGCCAGAATCCTCATGAACAAGCAGCAGGAAGTCTACCATGTGCACAAACCCCTCCTACATTATTCTCTTTGTTCCTTCCTCACCTGCTAATGCTGTTCACCTTCCATGGCTTCTCTTTCATCTCTCCTATCACCTGTTCCATCCTTCTCCCTTTTTTCTTCTCTGTGGCTGCTGCATCTTGGAGAACACCATGAGTTTCTCTGTCTGATGCCCCAGGGTTGTACTGTGGAGGGTAGAAACTGGAGTTGGTGGCACTGAAAAAATAAAAGGTATATAAAGGAGAATTCCCTGGATGCCAAGATACAGGTGCGGGGCAAGTACTCTTTCGTGAGAGAACCCCAGCAGAGATTTAAAATCACAAAACATGCAGCAAAGTAATGCATCAAAATAGAGGCTGCTAAACCTTTAAAATATGCCTTTGAAAATTCCTTCAAAAGTTTCTCTCTTCCCCTAGGATAAAAAAACCCCACATGTTTGGTACGTTAAAAATAGTTTACTTGCAAATCTCTAAAGGTCAATTTCATGTGCTTTTCCATACCTCATTTAGAAAAAGTTGCAAAGGCAGTAAAACTTGGTTAAGTTACAAAAAGTTGTGGAAGTTCCTAAATTATGGTTATAGGAACTCAAAAGTGGCTTGTAAGAGCCATGCAAGCTGAGCTGCAGGAACCAGCTCAAACCTCCTCACACATTGATCTTCTTTGGTAAACTGAAAGATGCACAAAAGCATGATGACCTAGTCCCAAGGTGAGCTAAGCCTGGCAGGACAGCTTACTCTATGGTCTTAACCCCTTCATGGATTAATTAGACTTAAGCATGTTGCTTATATGAGGCTGGCTATACCACAACTAGGACATCTGTTCCTCGACCTGGTGTCCTCTAGATGTTTTGGACTAAAACTCCTATCATCCACAGCCCGGATTGTAAATGACTTTTCAAGTGCCTTGAAAACGTTCAAGAACAGGTTTCTGAGGGCTTGGAGCTCTCCCCAATATGTCTCAGCAATCAGGAACCCAAATATCCACAAGAGGCAATGATGACCACCAACTTGGATGACTTTAAAAGAGTAGTAGACAAATTCATGGAGCAGAGGGGCTGTCCATGGCTACTAGCCATGATGGCTATGCTCTGTCTCCACAGCTGGAGGCAGAAAGGCTTCTGAATATCAGTTACTGGAAACCACAGTAGGGGAAAGGGCTCTTGTGGGCTTGAGAGCTTCCCAGAAGAGGCTTCTGGTTGGCCACTATGAGAAGAGGACGCTGGACTAGATGAACCATGGGCCTGATCCAGCAGGTCTCTTATGTTCTTCATGTGATTCTTTTCTTGGCCAAACAGATCCAGAGTCAACATCACTTTCCAGATGAGGCAAAAGTCCAAAGTTTTTTCCCTCCCTCCAGATCTCGGCTGGGGCAGATGGGAGTTGCTCTCACAAGGCACCGTCAACATGGCCATGCTGGCTGGGTCTGATAGGAGCCATAGTCCAAAACGTATGGAGGGCACCAGGTTGGCCAAGGTTGGCCTGCAGTGCAGAGAAGTCTTCTCAAACCCGCTGGGTTTTCTTTGTCTTGAACAGAGCTGCCTGGAAAGTGCTAAGTTCTGATGAAACTTGTCAAAGGGATATTGATTTGCGATCAAAGGGATGTGGTTGCGGTGGTGTTTCGGGGGGAAGAAAGCTCTGCTGAATAAAAGGAATATTTGAATCCCCCTTTCTTTCGAAAAAGAAGTGAAGGAAGCTGGTTTCTCTCTAGGTAGGTATTGCTGCCAAGCCTTTCATGTAAAAGCTTAAATGGAATCTGGAATGAGGGGGAAATCTCACCGGAGCCTTGGTGATCCTTGTAGCCCTCAATTAAAATTAATACGAGCATTGATCTGTACAATTTATTAATAGGCCGGCCCTGATGGGGGAGCTGCTCTGATAAACAGCTACAGCCCCAAACAGCCCACGCTGTGTGTCCCCCCTCCACCGTAACTTACTGGGCTCCTTCGGGGGGTCCCCCGTCACTGCCTCCCGACCGATTTTTTAATTGGTCTGACTTGTTACTATTCAAACACTGCCGGACCAATTAGCTGGCGGTCTTTTCTGACCCACGGCTGGCGTGGGGCGAGGAAGCCCCCGAGGCTCGCTGTGAAAAATAGGAAGAAAAAGAAGTTGCAGCTTCAGCCTGCGAGCTTTCCATTCCTCTCTCTGGCTCCCTGATTAACAATCCTGTCAGGGTTATCGCAAGCCTGAAATATTAATGCTGGTTGCAGCTGGGGGGGGAGGGAGGGAGAGCTCCCTCCCCCTCCCCCCTTTTCGTTTTATGCTTTCTATTAATCTTTAATGATAGCATTGGTCATTGAGGCTCTTTTATCTTGTCAGATAAATGTATGGTTAACAGGCTAATGAGACTTCCAAAGCCGGCTGCCAGCCATCCAGGGCATGCGGCGACCTCTGACCTCTCTCGCGAGGGCGAGGCAGGGAGGGGGGGAGGCATGCCATGGCGCCGTTGGCAAAAGGGGCTGAGGATGGATGGAGAGGAACTGATGGATGGGTTAAGCTGTGAGGCGCCAGGGTCAGGGGGTGTCCCTTGGCTCGGGGAAGCAATTGCGGTTTTATTACCAGCAAGATCCAAGGGGGGTGTAATTAGATGTAGCTCGGCTGCTTTATTAATAAGTAATCTGTGCTGTCATTGCTTTGGGTTCGCGAGTCTCTTCCGCTGGTAATTGAGGGCATTGGTGTGGCTTTATTTATTAATTAATGGGAGGTGCATTTCCCAGCTTACGGCAGAGGGAGCGTGGTGGGGGAGAGGAAACCAGTCCATCCATAGCCCGTGGCTGGAAAAGATAACGGCGGCATCGTCACCCCCTGGCCACCTATGGCTCATTAACACGGCCACTTCCGAGGCTTACAAACCAGGGCCATGTATACTTGTGGGATTTCTATTATTCCAGTGCATTCCACAACTTGTACCATCCAACATTTCTCCTATGAAAATAGGGACGTCCAAAATTATTATTATTATTATTATTATTATTATTATTATTATTATTATTATACCCCGCTCATCTGACTAGGTTGCCCCAGTCCCCTCTGGGTGACTTCCAACATATATATAAAACAGTAAACGTTTTTTAAAAACTTCCCTACACAGAGCTGCCTCCAGATTTCATCCACTGTAAAGGTTGTATAGTTATGCCCTCCCAACCCTCCAAAAATACCCTTGCATAACTCCATACCCTCCAACACTTCTCCAATGAATATAGGGGCGTCCTAAGGAAAAGTAGGACATTTTGGGATCAAATCAGAAACCAGGATGGCTTCTGTAAATCCGAGACTGTCCAGGGGAAATAGGGACGCTTGGAGGGTCTGGGGTTGGGGTGGGGTTGAATCCAGTGGCTCTTGGCAATGAATATCCAACCCTTTATGCGACACAGACCTTGATCCTCTTGGGAGTGAACTCTGGGGAGCAAGCCCCCCCCCCCCCCGAGACACAGAGGTCAGCCTGTGGCCCAACCTCTGGATGTTGCTGGGATCTGGCTCCCATCAGACCACATCTAGCATGGCCAATGGTCAGGGCTGAAAGGAGTTGAGGCCTAAGAAGCGTCTGGTTGGCATAAGGTTGGGGGCTGCTGATATAGGCACACATGAAATGGTAGCTCAGTTGGTTAAAACATAGTGCTGATAAGGCCAAGGTTGCAGGTTTGATCCCTGAAAGGGACAGCTGGCGTTGGACTGGATGATGGTCAGGGTCCCTGTATGGTTTGATGAATATGGGTGTGCATCTGGACATTTGCCCAGCCTGCAGGCCATGCTCTTTCGGAAGCCCCACTACCTCAGCCTCTATTTAAGGAGGGCTGCCAGGACCTTCTGTATGCTGAGCGAGTGCTTCACGGTAAAGAGTTGCACATCTCCCTTCAATTTCGCATTGCAATCTGCCACCAGAAATCGGGGGTGGGCGACATAGCTGGCTGTCCAGCACCAAGCGAAATGCAGATTCCTCCACCCACCTCCAGAACAGCTCCGTTCTTCAAGAAGCAAACACACACACACACACACACACACACACACACACACACACGGAGGACACGCAACATGAAAAGCAGCTGCTTGAGCAATGGTGCCAGTTAATAGCACTCTGAAATTAAAACGCCCACACAAGACTGGGAGCAATTTCTCCAGGAGGGGATTCAGCAATTGTCTTCATGTTAATCAGCCTCGACTCATCTTAGCCCACATTAATAATAAAAAAGGCAAATGCATTCGAGGAAGTGCCCTTCAGTGGGAAACATCCACAATATCGTAATGAGCTCCAAGGGAAGGGCGGGGGAGAGAATCCCTCTGAAATATAAAAGCAGGAAGAAAGCAGCCATTGCAGTTGGCTTCTGAGCAGACAACAACTTATTCTGATCTGGGAGATTTGAGGTGTGTGTCCTGAGCCTAGTTTCATTGCTCTGTTTCAGTTAGTGAATGCAACTCCACGTCAGTTGTGGTTGTTAACAAGGATGCAGAGTGGCCTATGATGAATAATAAAAGGTCACTATGAGTGAGCAGGTCAAGCAAATTCCCTGCTTTTGCAGTGCATCCTGCAAGCAGGGAGGATGGACAGCAGAGTTTGTCTGCCTTTGAAGCTTTGAATCCAATAAGCAGGCTTCCTTGGCATATCTGCTCTTCTACAGAAAGCAGACAACTTTACCCTCTCACCATGACAGGTCAAAGGCTTTGGCAAGGGAGATCACCCTGTGTAAGAATTGCAGAATCACAGAATTGGAGAGTTGGAAGGGATGTCAAGGGTCATCCAGTCCTACCCCCTGCAATGCAGGAATCACAACTAAAAAGTCACTGACTGGTGGCCACCCAACCTCTGTTTAAAACCCTCCAGTGAAGGAGAGCCCACCACCTTCCGAGGGAGTCCTTCCTACTGTCGAACAGCTCTTTCCATCAGAAAGTTCTTCCTAATGTTGAGTTGGAAGCTCCTGTCTTGTCATTTGAATCCATTGGTTTGGGTCTTCCCCTTTGGAGAGACAGAAAACAAGCTTGCTCTACCTTCCACGTGAGAGCCCTTCAGACATTTGAAGATGGCTATCATGCCACCCTTCTTCTCCTGGCTAAAGGGTCTTGGAAGAGGCTGGCTGCTGAGTCAGGCGAAAGAGGACCCATCTTAGCCCAGCATTCTTTCCTCCCAGTGGCCAACTGGATATCTTCAGTAGGGAGTGGCTAATTTGCACAGGTGTAAGACCTCAGAAACAGAAATTTGGCAACATATGCATCTCATGGTGTGTTTGCTTTAGGCAGCTTACGGGTTATTTTGTCTTTTGGGGAAGGTTTAAACAAATATTTTGATTCCCCCAAACAGGAACGTTAACCACCGCCATTTCGGCGACTGCGTCTTTCACCCTATTAGTCGCACACAATTTGTTCCCATTTTGCTTGGAATCATCTGTTTGTTTCTGCCATAAAGATTTGATTACTTTCCTTGTTTCATTAATCTTCGTTTGTCTAATTATTTGCTTAATCTTTTTTAATCACTGGTTTAAGTGGAAGGAGAAGGCATTTAGCGGGAGTTGCTCATTCTGATTAATTCCAGGGGTGTTCCTTCGTGCTCCCCACTCTCCTGCGGGCGGTTAGCTTGCTAGTTTCCGAAAACTGATTGGCTGGTTAAGAAGGCCTAGTTCCTAAGATGGAAAGATGGGGCAAGCGTTTTATCTGGGGCAGGAGTGGGCAGCTTCAGATACAACAGGATTTCTAGTGGGAAGTTCAAAATGGCTTGGATGCTATGGAATATTATTCATTTACTAATCATTTATTACACTTCTATGCCATCTTTCCCCCAAGGAGCTCAAGGTGGCACACATGGTTCCTCTTCCTTTGAGTTTTATCCTCACAACAACCCTGCGAGGTAGGTTAGGTGGAGAGTGAGTGGCTGGCCCAAGGTCTCCCTGTGAGCTTCATGGCCAAGTGGGGATTTGAACCCTGGTTTCTCCCTTGTCCCAGTCTGACACTCTAACCACTGCGCTACCTTGGTGGTAGGGTTGCCATACATCCAGAATTTCCTAGACATACTCGGAACACTGTATCTGAAAGCAGTGTCCGGGCAGAAACTGGCAAAATGTCTGGGGAAATCTGGATGTATGGCAACTGATGTCGGCAGTGTCATTTTTTCATTTTTGCTGATGTTCCTAAAAAAAATGGCCCAACAACTTTGCCAAAAGAAGCTCAACATGGCAACCCTACTGCTCATGCTGTGGCAATATTCTCACGTCCAGGGATGGACAAATCTGTTAACTTCTGTTAATTCCCCTCTTTCATTTTCCCAGTCTTCAGTTCAGTTTGCCACTTCTCTGCATCAGTTTGCATTTTTTATGCATGTCTTAAAAAGCCTCAATGAAGATCCATCTGCGTTTTAGTGAGCAGCTCTCACAATATACACATTTTTTAAAAAATGTAGTTTTGCCTCATATACAGATTTTTGCACAGTTTCTTCTAATGCATCCCCGCCCCACCCCATGTTATGTTTGCTGGTAAATGAATCTCCACACACCCCTTCCCCTAATGTACATGTATTTGGATTGGAAAACTGCATTGCAAAATTCAGAGAATTGCAAATTTCAAAGGCTAGCTGAATTTGGGTCTGTGTATTGATTCAGGGTCTGTGACTTAGAAAGGTCCCCCATTCCACCCCTGCCATCTCAGAAAAAGGTATCTGTTGAAGTCAGAAATGCTTCCTTCCACCTTTCTTTAAAACTCCTTGAGCTTTAACAAGGTGCCTTCAGACGGCTGAAGTACTGCCCTTTGCTTTGAATTAGAAATGCAAGCAATTTTGCAAATAAGTGTAATCATTTAAACGGCTAACATGGAGAAGGGGCCCCAGCAAAGGAAAGCGAAAATGTACCCGGCCTCTGCTTGATGTTCTCCCTCATTCTCTGACTCTTTCTGTTATAATCTGTCACAAGCAGAACTTGAAAGCCTTGTTCTCACCTCATCTATTGGCCAGAACAAGGAACACCTGCCATTTGCACTGGCACGCTGGAAGATGACACCCTTGCGCCTGCCCTGAGGAAGGCGGTGCTTCGCTGTGTTCCCCCCTCCCCTATGCTGCATACGGCTTCCCTTTGCTCGCCTGCGCACATCCGTGTTGTTCAGGCAAGCAAATCCTTTCCTTCCACCTCCCTTCATATTCACCAAATCTCTAAAGCTTCCAAGAGCATCCCTTTGATCTTGCAGGCCTTGTCCTTGCCTCCTTCCCCCCCCCCACCCCACCCCGCAACTCCGCTGAAGGCTAGGAAGGATGAATATTTCATGCTATGTCTGTGTTTTGACTCTTGCTATGAGAGATGCAATTTTTCACCAGCCCGGGGTGTTTGTCTGCTCCTGTAATCACTCGCCTCAATCACGGATGTAGCGTTTTATGAATTAATAAAAATGATCATGGGTAATCCAGTGGGATTCTGGGAAAAAGAAGGTTGCTTGGCAGAATCTTAATGGGCTCGGCGGAGAATGTGAGGGCCTCATTTCCTTTCCTGTTATCTGTCTTCCTCGTGACTCTGTTCTCTCTCCCCACAGCCCACACCCTTTCTGTTCTGGACACCCCCTTGCAGTCTGCTCCCCCTAAATCACTGTTGTGCAAATGAGGGTTTTCCTGTCCCATCTAACAGAGCCATCCACTGCCGAGTATTTGCAGCAAAGGGCACCTGCTCTCCTCTCCTAATTGAGTGCACAGCCTGCCAATTTGTCATGTTTATCTCCAGCCTCTACCCGGGAACCATGAGACTGAACAGCCAGTGTGTGTGTGTGTGTGTGTGTGTGTGTGTGTGTGTCTGCTTCTCTGCTCCAGAACACTGAAGCCATCGCATTAAAAAAAATAAAATTGACAGCTCTCCTGCTTATTACTGAATAATTCATTGTTGCACGAGGGCCTTCAGATACCATCTTCCTCCCTGTTCTCTTCCCCACCCCCCAACTTCTCTCTCTACAACGCCCCCCCCCGACTCTGCCCACTTGGGGAAACTTTATTATGCCTTTGCTCTTATTACAGAATCTGCGGATAAAAGATAATTGCTTGGCTTGACTCTGCCATTGATATGAAAATAAGATTTAAATTATTCACTCCTCCTTAAAGGTTAGTTGAAGGTTATTATGGAGGATGGAGAACGCCGGCTCTTCATAATGTTTCTGGTCAAGATGAGGTCCAGTTGGGAAACAGGAAAGAGGGGGGGGGATCCTTTTGCACCACAAGCAAAGAAGGTGTCCAGCTGTTCTGAATGAACAGAGAAGGTCCCTGAATCGTTCAGAAGTCGGTTATGCAGAAGGACAGAGCTGCCACCTCTCGTCCTTGCATTGACACACTTGCAAGGAGGGTTGATGCGTTTTGCTGTACTCTGACCCCAGAATTCCTTGCAGGACTCAGACAGCTGCTACAGTGCTACATGGACAGTGTGGAATAAAAGGGATGCTGATTTTTAGGGGTCGGTCTTCCTGCCTTTTCAAACAACAACCCGGTTGGAATAAAATGTGCATCTTACCGAAACTTCAGTATAGGGGCCATCTTCAAACGGTTAGGATGATGTACAGTTTCATAAACAGAGAACCGTCCCTCAAGCTATGGATCTAGTCATGCGATCGTCTGGCAGTTCTGTGCATTAGGGAGCTGCTCAGCTGTTCTAATACACCTTGCTCGTTCCCATTTTCATAGTCTAGACCAGTGGTTCCCAAAGCTTTGGGTGCCACCAGCCCCTTGGTTCCATGAACTCCTCCCCAGTGCCCACCACCCTATAAAAAGCACTATTCAGAATAGTGGTTTGCATGACCCACCAAGGAAGATAAATAATAATATAATATAATAAAATAAATAATAAATAGATAAATGATAAAAAAACACAATAACATTCAAAACAGCCCCTTTTATTCCAAATCCAATTAAAACGATATTGTTTAATTCATTCAACAATACTGATGAACTTCATCCAATGATACCAGCTTTTCAGTGTCATAGACACCTCCAGGGTCCCCTTGGCTCTTAGTCCCTCCCCCGGAATCCCCCCATCAAGGGGGCAGTACTATCCACCTTGGGACCCATGGGTCTAGGAGATGAGGAGACTGAGTGAGGGGAAAGAGTATAGGATGCTGCAGAATTGTAGAGTTGGAAGAGACCACAAGACTCATATAGTGGTCCAACTCCCTGCTGTGCAGGAATATTTTGCCCAATGTGGGGCTCAAACCCACAACGCTGAGATTAAGAGTCTCCTGCTGTACCAGCTGAGCTTCTGCTCTTAGCTGGTTGGCCATGATCAACCCTGCCCTCACCCACATCGGCTTCCTAATTCTTCCTTCTTGAAGAATTAGACAGAGCCATTTCCTTCCTCACTGGGCAATCTCTTTTTGTGCCACTGCCTCCCCCCGCCATGCCAGCATCCTTCTGGAAGGATAACAAGCACCAGGATGCTCTCTGGAAGGCACCCAGCCTTACTTGGCACCGTTGGATGTGTTCATAGCGAAAGGCTCTTGGGTCCTCCTCCTCCTCCTCCTGCATGCCAATCCGCTTTGGGAGTGGGATGCTTTCTTGGCTTGGCTTCCTCCCTGGCTCTGCTCCATTTTGTATTTTTTTCCCCCTACATACAACACCATCAGTGTATTCAGGAAGGTTCCTTACACTGAGTTAAAACAAATTGGATTCAATGGTGGGTGGGATTGCCAAAGTCATTTCCCCCAGAGCCTCACCCCCTTTTTAATTTTATTTTTTTGCCATGTGCGTAAAGCTGAATGTGCACAAATTGAATGTGCATAAGTAACAGGCATACTATATTTAATAACGTGTGTGGCGCTGTGGTCTAAACCACTGAGCCTCTTGGGCTTGCCGATCAGAAGGTCGGCGGTTCAAATCCCCGCGATGGGGTGAGCTCCTGTTGCTCTGCCCCAGCTCCTGCCAACCTAGCAGTTCAAAAGCACACCAGTGCAAGTATATAAATAGGTACCGCTGCGGCGGGAAGGTAAACGGTGTTTCTGTGTGCTCTGGTTTCTGTCACGATGTTCCGTTGCACCGGAAGCAGTTTAGTCACGCTGGCCATGTGACCCAGAAAGCTGTCTGTGGACAAACGCAAGCTCCCTCAGCCTGAAAGCGAGATGAGCGCTGCAACCCCATAGTCACCTTTGACTGGACTTAACCATCCAGGGGTCCTTTACCTCCCCCCCAAATTGGCCCAGTGGGGTGAGGGCAGTTAAGAATCTGGTCCGCCAGGCCAAAAAGTTTTCCCTGTCCCCCCCTCCCCCCTGCCTTAATCGATATGGTGTTCCTCACCTGCTGCCTGTTGGGCATGGGAATGACAGAAGAATGAAGGACTCAGAATAGCTTTGCTGCGATTCTTGCATTCACCAGAGGTTGGACTGGATGACCCTTGGGGGGCCCTCCCAACTCAGCAGTTCTATTATTCTATTATGAGCATCACTCCTCAGTTAGTCCTAACAGCAGTGAATTTCCTGCAGGCTCTGCCTGTTCGCCTCTAGCCTGCATCCCATAATCGGGGCTCTTATATTTAATCTCCAGGCTGCGTCCGCACTGGCGAGGCGCCTTTCAGTCAGCCAAGATCAAGGCATGCAGGAGTCCAACTCCCGCAGGACTCCCTCTGACAGAACATGGCTGGCTGCGTTGAGGCTCTGGGCTGTGTGATGTGCCTGCGCTGAGAGCAATCAAAGTGTGAGCTATGGCGGCTCTCTCTCTCTCTCCCCCCGCCCCCCCCCAGGGGTCTCGTTGGCAGTTTGGGGGTTTGAAGAGAACTTTCTAGCCTGGGGCTGCTTTCAAAAATCTGACGGCTTCTCCTGTTTAAACAGCCTGGCTGGGGGGCAAACTGTTTATTTCTGTGTCAGTCACAGAATGTAGCTAAGCCGTGAGGTTTGGCAGGACCCCCTCCTTGCTTTGGAAAGTGGGGGCAAGGAGAGAGGGAAAGTGATTGGGGGGGAGGAGGAGATGGCTGGGCCAGATTTCCATTCCAGGAGTCAATCTATTCTAGCATCCTGTTCTCAGAGTGGTCAACCAGAGGCCCATGAGAAACCAGCAAGCAGGACCTGAACACAAGAGCCCCCCGCCCCCCCCGGCAGCTTCCAGCCACTGGTGTTCAGAAGCATCACTGTCTCCAAATGTGGAGGCAAAGCATGACTGATACCTTTTGATAGCCTTATCTTCCATGAAATAGCCTTCTCCTTTGATCTCTTCCTCTCTGTTCCTTTTCTGTGTCTACATCTGGTTTATTCTTTTTTGTGTGATTTCTTTCTGGAAAGGGAAAGGGGTTTGGTGGTGGTGGTGGTGGTGGAGGAGGAGGACGAAGACTCCCCAAACAGCATCTTCTATGTACATTGGCATTTATTCAATTGATAGATTTACACCCATGTTCGGCCTGCACTCTAAACCCCTCTAAACCATTAGGGGGCTGTTTACTTCAGTATGACCTTTGTATCTGTTGGCGAGTCTATAGACAAGGCCGGTTTTAATCATCCCAGCCACCTGGTGATCAATAGAGGCACTTTTCGCACCAGGAATTCCTTTCTTCTCTCTGCCTTTTTTTTTTTTTTTTGTCATTTCATGAGACAGATTCGTTTGGAGAAACCGGGATGGGCTTTGCTCAGCTGAAGCCCACTGGGGCCATGGAAAGTGGTGGAGGGTTATTTCCTCCACTGTTGTTGTTGTTGTTGCTGATGCTTTTTAAAAATAGCTACTCCCCACGAAGCTATTCCACAGCTCGTCAATACCTACTTAACAGATCTGCTTTTAAAAACAAGGCATCCAATTTTGCTTGGCTAACTATTCCACAGCTCGTCAATACCTACTTAACAGATCTGCTTTTAAAAACAAGGCATCCAATTTTGCTTGGCTAACTGCCCTGGGGGCTCATCCAGGAAGCCTTTAACAGGTGAATCGATGGCATTTTGTCTCCACTTTGTCATTGGGGAGGATATGAGTGAGCAGAATCCCTTAGATGTCCCTAAGATGTCCTGGTGGGTTCTGAAAAACAGTGACATTTAGGACATGACGCAAAGGAATGGAGTGTGTCTCCTCAGTTGGTGCCAGACAGAACATGGACCACCAAAGATGGTTAGAAGATTTGGGACTGATGAAGTCCTTCTTCATGCAGCGCATAGTTAAACTATGGAACTCCCTCCCACAGGAGGCAGTGATGGGCACCAACTTGGATGGCTTTAAAAAAGGTTGGACATCTTCATGGAGAAGAAGACTATTGATGACTTCTAGCCATGATGGCTGAGCTCTGCTTCTACAATTAGAAGCAGCAATGCTTCTGAATACCAGTTGCTGGAAACTGCAGGTATGGAGGGTGCTCTTGTGTTCAAATCCTGCTTGTGGGTTTCCCATTGGGGCATCTTGCTGGCCACTGTGGAGCGGGATGCTGGACTGGATGGGCCACTGGCCTGATCCTGCAGGCTCTTTTTATGTTCTCATGCTGTTGTTCGAGAAAAGCGCTCCCCCTCCCTGCATTTAGCTCCATCTAGTTCATCCAAATTTAAATTTAAACATAAGCCATCATCTTCACTTTGAACCCCCTCCAACGTTCATTAATATAACAGCACTTTATATTGTTTCATTGGTAACATAAGAGGAAAAATGACTATCACTCATGCTGAATCTACGTACAACCACCAGGGCTCCTGATTAGGTGCAGAGCTATGTGATGTTGAATGTCAGCTGTTAGCTCTGTTCTGTGCTGTTTCCCCTTTGTTTTTGTTTAAACCAATTCGTGAACCAAGAACTTAACACATTTACCATTAATAATGAACCATATGTTGTAGATACTACTGCAAAATTATTGTGCCGTTTTTGTGATATGCAGTTGGCATAAGAAGACTTGGTCTATTTATTTGCATCATTTGTTATTCCTAGGATCCTTGTTGATAAAACCCAATAAAAGTTATGTTTTAAAAACCCAGCATGTTCTTGAGATATCACTCTGTGTCAAAAAGATGGCTTAAAAAATAAGGAAGGGGTATTATTATTATTATTATTAATTTGCACTAGTAGATAGCTAAGTTTTAAGGGTGCACAGCAGAGAGATCCAATGTGTGCAACAAAGTTACGAGTAACCTGCTTTCCCCTTCTCTTGTACAATAATTGCTCCACTGGTGCAAAACATTTCGCCCATGGAACAAGCATACTGATTTTAGCTTTGTGCTGCATTGGATATAACCTGAAGAAATTTAATTACATATTAAATTGTTGTTTGTTTATTGCTTAGTTGTTTTCATCACAAACAAGTGTCGCAAATTTCCTAGTGCATATTCCCCCTCCCAGTATGGCTTGAGCTTAGATAGATAGAAATTTTAAATTTCTGAACTGGGAACAATTTGGCTTTGATGCAAAAGTTCCCCTGTGTGTTGTGATATTGAGATGCAATGGGGGTGCCTGGGGTTCTGCAATGGAAATCTTAATATGTTGATGTTGCAGTTTGGCTGCAAAGTCCACTTGACTCGGAAAAATAGCTCTACAGTATATGGGATGTAAAAGCTCTTTCAGGTCAAAGTTTCAGATTCCCAGACCTTGCTGCCATTTGTTCCTGCATACATGTTGGAACAATTTTCACCTCTTCATTATTTCCCCACTCCCCCTTTGAGGAGTCCGTGTCAATATCCATGTTGGCCTTTAAAAAAGGGGGGGGGGGAATGCTGAATGAAATTCTCTTGTAGTGACTTCCTTTCCTGCCTCTTTAAGCCGCCTATTAATCAATCCATTCTGAGGAACGAAACTTCAAACAGATCCTGGAGGTAGCTTTTTACCCAATATGTGTTCAGGATCTTGTGATATTTGTTGTTGTTGTTCAGTCGTTCAGTCGTGTCCGACTCTTCGTGACCCCATGGACCAGAGCATGCCAGGCACCCCTATCCTCCACTGCCTCCCACAGTTTGGCCAAACTCATGCTAGTCGCTTCGAGAACACTGTCCAACCATCTCATCCTCTGTCGTCCCCTTCTCCTTGTGCCCTCCATCTTTCCCAACACCAGGGTCTTTTCCAGGGAGTCTTCTCTTCTCATGAGGTGGCCAAAGTACTGGAGCCTCAACTTCAGGATCTGTCCTTCCAGTGAGCACTCAGGGCTGATTTCTTTAAGGATGGATAAGTTTGATCTTTTTGCAGTCCATGAGACTCTCAAGAGTCTCCTCCAGCACCATAATTCAACAGCATCAATTCTTCGGCGATCAGTCTTCTTTATGGTCCGGCTCTCACTTGTGATATTACTCTGTGTCAAAAAGATGGTGATAGATAGATAGATGATAAATAGATGATAGATAGATGATAGATTGATCAATTGATCGATGATAGATTGATGATAAGTTTCCTTGAGAAGTAGTTGGTTCTGAATTGCTTAGGCCACCCATCACCAACCTGGTGTCCTCCAAATGTTGTGGACTACAACGCCCATCAGGCTCAGTCAATGTGGCTATGCTGGTTGGGTCTCATGAGAGTGTAGTTCAAAACATCCAGGGACTGGGAAACGCTTGTGGTAATGAAATAGCACTGAATTGGGGAGATTTGCTGTCCACAAACCATTTCAGGAAATGCTGTAGCCCAACTCCTGGGCTGCTCAGCAGGAATAAAATGTACTGGGACAGCTCTGATGATTACAGGATTTTCAGCAGCACTGGGCTTGAGCCCCAAGAGATCTGGAGCTTAGGACTTGAGGGTGAAACCTCATCCAGTAGATGCCCTGCGACAGGACTGGCTAAACTCTAGCCAGATCATCAAGGAAACCTCTTAAGGGCAATAGGACAGTGGTGTGTGTGTGTGTGTGTGTGTGTGTGTGTGTGTGTGTGTGTGAAGTCCCAACTGGTGGGATGGGGTTGTTGTTGTTTTGCCCTCAAGTTCCCCCACCCCTCTCCATTCTGATCTCAGTGGGGAAATGAAGAGACAAGCTTCCCTTTCTCACATGCTGCTTTCACCGGAAGAATCGGGCTCCCCACCCCTCCAGTCAGTCAAGAAGAAACAATTCTCCAGCCACTGCCGCCCACGTCACTTGCGGCCCTCAGACTACCCATTTTTAGCCTTCTGTGGTGTGGCTTTCATATTGTGCATGCCTCCAGCACTCATAATTATGGGGGTCAGAGATGTTGATAGAAGAGTTAAAATTAACAAGGTTCTTAATGAGCTCGGGCTGCTTGGCAATCCTCCACTCTGGCAGGAGAGCACTTTGGTAGGATGAGTTTTGCGTGCGCTGGAGGGCCCTTCAGAGCCTGTGCTGTGGGCTGCCTTGGGAGGAATCTGGGTCAGGGAAACCTCTGCCCCTCTCCCCATGTTGTTGGACTACAGTTCCCAGCAGCCCCAGCAGCTGGCATGGCCAATAGCCAGAGATCCGGGGAGCTGTGGGCCTCAGAAGTTGTCATTCATTCATTCACCTATAAATTTGTATCCCACCCTTCCTCCCAAAGGAGCCCAAACGATAAAACATCTAAAAGCATTTCCTGTGAAGATATGGACTGAGAAAGATCACTACTTATGAGGCTCATTAGAAGAGGAAAGTCTACAGTAGGTACAGGAAAAGAAAGACAACAGAGACAGCGGTTGCTGAATACATCAGATGAGCAGATTCCAAGGGCAGGTGCCACAACACTAAAGGCCCAATTTCTATATTATGCAGAAAGGACCTCCTGATGAGATGGTATCTCACCCAAGGCCGGCCCATGAATGAGGCAGGGTGAGGCAGCCACCTCAAGCAGCACCCAAGGCGGCACTGAAGAGGCAGAGGAAGTCGCTGCCCCACCTCTTTTTACATGGTGGGGTCACCATAGCTGCTGTGCAAAGTAGTGGTGGTAGTGGGGCTGTGGCTTCTCTTCCTCCTCCTCTTCCTTCTCCTCCAGGTGCCACCCCTCTCCACATGGCCTTGGCAAATAGGCATGCTGCTCTCAATGCCTATGTGAGCTATTTGTAGCTGTACAGTGGTGCCCCGCAAGACGGAATTAATTCGTTCTGCGAGTGCTGTCGTATAGCGAAAAATTCGTCTTGCGAAGCACCAACCGGGGAAGAGCAGTTTGACGAAAAAAAGGGGGGGAAATCGGCAATTTTTTCGTCTTGCGAGGCAAGCCCATAGGAAAATTCGTCTTGCGAGGCAGCCTTCCGCTAGTGAATGCCTTTCGTCTAGCGAGTTTTTCGTCTAGCGAGGCATTCGTCTAGCGGGGCACCACTGTACTTCCAAATCTGCAGGTCTCCAAATGGCTGCAATGTAGCTCTTTAACCAATATTTAATATTAGGGAAAGTTGTGCCCCTATTATTATTATTATTATTATTATTATTAAATTAAAATTGTAGAGCACCCTATATCTGTAGATCCCAGGACTGTTCACAGCATAAAATCACAAAATAAAAACACAAAATTCAAAATAAAAACAAAGACAACCCAATAATCCACAACACATTCTAAAAGGGCATCAGGTGTCAAGCAGCTGGATAATGAAGGCACATGTGAATCTGCACGAAAATAAGAACATAAGAGGAATCTGATGAATCAAGCGGGTGACCCATCTAGTCCAGTGTCGTGTTCAGCAGGACCTGAGCACAAGAACGACTCTCCCCTCCTGTGTTTTCCAGCAACTGGTATTCAGCAGCAATGCTGCCTCCAACAGCGGAGGCAGAGCACAACCATCATGACTGCATACGGTACCATTGATGGCCCTCTCCGCCATGAATTTGTCCGATCCTCTTTTAAAGCCAGCCAAGCTGCAGGTCATCACTTCCTCCTGTCGGAGAGGCTTCCATGATTTAACTATGCACTGCATGAAGAAGACATTTCTGTCCTGAATCTTCCAACATCCAGCTACCTTGGATGTCCATGAGTTCTAGTGTTATAAGAGAAGGAGAAATACTTTTCTCGACCCACTTTCTCCATGCCAGGTATCATTTTATAAACTTCTATCATGTTGACTCTTAGGCTGGATCTAGACATATAAAAAAAAAAAGTTTCAGGAAAACCCGTTGCAAACCTCATAATGGGAAATCATGTTGCAGAAAGATGGAAGTCCACAGCGCCATCTGATGTCACAGTGTTATAACATGTTTAAAATGATGATGATGATGATGATGAACTAATGTATCTGAGTCCTTACTCGCCTTTTCTACAAACTGCAGCATCAGGCCAATGGCCTATCTCAGTCAACATCCTGTTCTCACAGTGGGAAGGGTACAAGCAGGACCTGAGTTCAACAGCACCACCCTCCCCACTTTAGATTCTGAGCAATGGGCATTCAGAAATCTACTGCCTCCCATCAGCAGGGCCGTCTTACCCATAGGTGCTAGGGGTGCAGGGCACCTGGGCACGGGCTCTCAGGGGCACCAGGCTGAGAGTCCAGGGCCTGAGAGTTGAGTCCGGGAAAGAGCCCACTCGTCAGTTAGAGCGCTGCAACAGGCTCTTCTGCTGCAGGGAGCTCTGTGCCACGAGTTTGGGGGCGACCAAGCCAGTGAGACACTGAGGCGGCTGGTCTGCTCCGCCCTCCTGCACACCTGGGACTGGGCAACCTGGAGGGGGAGTGCCGAGCAGGTATTTGCACCCCGGTGCCGCATATGCTTAAGACAGCCCTGCCCATCAGTGAAGGCAGAACCCAGGTATCGTGGCTAGGAGCAGTTGAAATACAACAATGTGTTATATTAGCGAGAAGAGCTTGCAAAAATGTATTAGGGGAAATGCAGATTGTGTGCAGATTTTCATATGGACTTGAGAAATGTTTGCACTGACGTGGAAATGGGGTGAACTTAAGCTCGAAAAAAACGTGGGATGAGAGAACCCCAAACAGACAGATTGGGTGAAAGGAAACACCTGTCATGCGCCTGGAAGCAAAGGTGCCCGCTATCTGTGTCAAACAATTCCATGTTCGAACCAGTGTGCTGATAGTGGGATCCGTCGCCTACCTCGTGCGTGGCCTGCCGCACATGTAACAGCATCATATAATTAACAGTCAAGATCATTTACATTGTCGCTTAGCTAATTTTCATAATGTTTTCTTTATTATCAGAGGAAGAAATTAACCCAAGAATTTATTTACATACCAGTCTCAAACAGTAACAGCTTGCTAATTGCCTGTTAGGTGATTAATAAGCTTACAGCAGATGCTAATGAATCGAGGGCTCCCTCTTCCAAAGGTGCTCCGTGCGGCAGGATTCTGTTTTGGCAGCTTAATTAGTGCAATAATTATGTACTTGTTGCTCCTTCTTTCAAGCAAATACTGTCAAATGCTTAAAAGATTAAAGTGAATTATATCACCAAGAACTAGCAGTACTTAAGGACGCTGCTGCTGCTGCTGCAAACTTCTTTGTTTATTCCAAATATAGATGGGAGCTGAAGCCGCTGGGGCTTGCCATCTGCACAGGCCTTTCCATGCTGTTTCTTTTTACGGCTGCAAAGGTTCTGCCTCCAATATATTGAAAATCAGCCACAAAGCCTGATAATAACTGCAATTATTGTGCTGCAGAGGGCTCAACTAGATGGCCCTTAGGGTCCCTTCCAATTTGGCAGTTCTATGATTCTATGAAGTCTTACATATCCAGAGTATTGATAACTGGCCTTTTGGGGCTCCTTGGGGTCCTATTTGAAAACCACAACCTCAGTTCAAAGAACTTGCCTCTGACCTAGAAGGTCTTCCACCAAAGAATGTAAGAACGTCACAAGAGCCCTGCTGCAACAGGGGCCAAAAGGGGCCCATCTGGTCCAGCATCCTATTCCTTTAGTGGCCAGCCAGCCAGATGCTTCTTGTGGGAAACCCACAAGCAGGATCCCAGCACAAGAGCCCTCTTCCAGAAACTGGCATTCAGAAACGTTGCTGCATCTAACCATGGAGACAGAACATATAAAATCCTCACGTATCAAATCTTGGGGGACCACTGTGAGAACAAGTTCTTTTGTCCTGATCCAGCAGACTCTTCTCATATTCTTAAAAGCCAGCACCTCCCGATACCCCACAAGTGTCCCGGGGAAAATGGGACACCCTGTTTTCTCTCTTGAGAGAAAATGGCGGCCATTCTGGGTGCTGTGATCTTGCCTGGAAAAAAGTGCTCCTCCTCTGAAGAAAGCGTGTCTTCTGGGCTCCATGATATTGTGTGGGCCACAAGACTCACGCGGGAGCACAGCCTGGAAGACACACACCCCAGTTTGAGGACTCAAGACGTTGGAAGGTCTGTACATGACGGATGATCTATGCCATTCTCCACTAGAGGTGATGGTGACGACTACAAACCTTAGATGACTTTTTAAAAGGGATTTGACCAAAATGAGGGCAATGGACCCTCCATGTTCTGGAACAGTGTATCTCTCAGCACCGAGGGCTTGCTAGGAGCCATGGAGGCTGGCCTTCATCGTTCATGGACTGCTTGTGAGCTGTCTGCTTTGGGAGTCAGAAGATGGGCCTCTGTGGGGGACGGCCTCCTCCCCTGGCCTTGAGACATCCACATTGGCAAGCTAGCTCCTTCTCTGCCTCTTGGCCTTTGCCCTTCCAGACTTCCTGCCTAGACAAGGCAGCTGGGATGAGGCCATACTGGTCAGTCAGCCCTCCCGCCGCTTGCTCAGATTTCCTCTTTCGGTAGCTGTTGCTCTTGCCTGGCTTAATCCCGGCATTATCTGATTGTCGCAGTATGTTTTTCCACATCAGGCCCCTCGCCAGGGAGTTACTTAACCTACAATTGCACTATAATGCAGCCCATCTGAAACCAAACACTTTCCAGAGGGGGTCTTATAAACAGGCCATCAACGGCCGCCTCCTTCTTTGTGCCTGAGCCCTCAGGAGTCAGGCCTTGGCACCCGTTCAGGCCCTTGGAGTGCCCCTCCTGGCTTTATCGCCGGCCAACACGTTGAGTGCAAATCAAGAAGAAGGGGGTCCGTTCGGAGACTGCGGCCTTTGGAAAACAAATTCCACAGGCTGGAATTTATTAGGAATGCCTGAGTCGCTGTGGCTGAACTGGTTCCAAAAAGTTCAGGTCAACCAAAGAAATCTCTGACTCAAGTTCAAAGAATTTGGTGTTATTATGGGAAATGTGGCTTGTCCTAAGGAACGAGAACAGGAACACCTCTCCTTAGATATTAGGAATAATCAGGCATTCGAGAATCAGTCTTGCTGCCAGTGAAGGCTCTTTTTTGTGGTTTGTGGTTGTTGGGATGTGTGTGTGTGTGTGTGTGTGTGTGTGTTAATAACTCTGCTTTCACAAATGTTATGCTGATAGCATTTTTATTATTATTATCCTGGCAGTCCTGGCTCCCTGCTGCGACGGAGAAAGGGGAGGCGTTCAATCTCCATCAGAACTCATTAATTTTAAAAAGTTGGCCGGTGTTTGCAAAGTGTTAGGCGTATGAAAATTAATGTTGACAAACCTTTGAGGGATAGGATGCAACGATACAAATCAATCGAAGGAAATAACCTGCAGTTAGACTTCAGCACTGATGCCCTGTCGTTGCTTTAAAGAGGAGAATTTTTTAGAAGGGGCTGACTGAGTGCAGACGTGTAGAGCAAATCTTAAGCAGTCACCTGACGTGTGGCTTTAGGGTAAAGTCAGCTGATGACTGGCATGCAGAAACAGGCCATCAGTAGGAAGGCATTGAAAATAAAACTGCCAGTATCATGATGCTGATGGACAAATCTATGGTGAGACCACTTTTGGAATATTGTGTGCACTTCTGGTTGCCTTACCTCAAAAAGGATGATGATGATGATTTCTACCCCGCCCATCTGGCTGGGTTTCCCCAACAACTCTGGGCAGCTCCCAGCAGAATATTAATAATAACAATTTGTTGTTGTTCAGTTGTTCAATCGTGTCCAACTCTTCGTGGCCCCATGGACCAGAGCACGCCAGGCAAGCCTGTCTTTCACTGCCTCCCACAGTTTGGTCAGACTCATGTTGGTAGCCTCGTCCAACCATCTCGTCTTCTGTCAAATAATAACAATAACAATAATAACAATAATAACAATAACAATAATAACAATAAAAAGCGATAAAACATCAAAAACTTCCCTAAACAGGGCTGC
This sequence comes from Lacerta agilis, assembly GCF_009819535.1. NCBI lineage: Eukaryota > Metazoa > Chordata > Lepidosauria > Squamata > Lacertidae > Lacerta > Lacerta agilis. The sequence continues at coordinate 26,003,111 of NC_046324.1, read as the reverse complement.
CTTCAGATAGTTGTTTATTTCCTTGACGTCTGATGGGAGGGCGTTCCACAGGACGGGTACCATTCCTAAGAAGGCCCTCTGCCTGGTTCCCTGTAACCTCACGTCTCGCAGTGAGGGAACCGCCAGAAGGCCCTCGGCGCTGAACCTCAGTGTCCGGGCTGAACGATGGAGGTGGAGACGCTCCTTCAGGTATACAGGACCAAGGCCTTTTTAGGGCTTTAAAGGTCAGCACCAACACTTTGAATTGTGCTCAGAAACATTGTAGAGATGGAAAAGGATGTTGTAGGATGTTGTAGAGTTGGAAAAGGTTTGGAAAGAGTCAACCAAAATGATCAAGGGGATGGGGCAACTCCTGTATGAGGAAAGGTTGCAGCATTTGGGGGCTTTTTATTTTGGAAAAAGGCAAAGTGAGTGGCAACGTGCTGGAAGTTTATATAATGATGCCTGGTATGGAGAAAGCAGATCTAGAAAAGTATTTCTCCCTCTCTCATAAAACTAGAACTCGTGGATATAAAGCTGAATGTTGGAAGATTCCACACAGGTAAATGAAATGACTTAGTCGTGCAGTGCGTAGTTAAACTATGGAACTCTCACCCACAGGATGAAGTGATGGCCTGCAACTTGGCTGGATTTAAAAGAGGATTAGACAGGGAGAGGGCCATCAATGGCCCCTGGTCATGATGGCTGTGCCCTGACTCCGCAGTTGGAGGCAGCAGTGCTTTTGAATGCCAACTGCTGGAAACCACAGGAGGGGAGAGGGCTCTTGTGCTCAGGTCCTACTTGTGAGTTTCCTGTAAGAGGTATCTGGTTGGCCACTGCGAGATGGGATGCCAGAAAAGAAGGGGTCATTTTCCTGATCTAGAAGGTTCTTATGAGTTAAATGGTTTATTGTTGTCATTATTATTTAGATCATTTAGACCAGACCTCCCCAACCTGATACCCCTGAGATATTTTTGACTGCAACTCCCATCAGCCCCAGACAAAGGTCAGGGTTGAGAATTGTTGGCTACCCCTAGCATATAGGAGCTCTCTGTTTTACTTTTGTGTCTCTCCAGGTTGGTGACATCCAGGTAAGGTGCTGTCCTTAACTAGCGATGCCATATATAGAATTGGTTCAACAAGGGATTCAGGTTCCTCCCCTTGAATTTATGCAAAGTAGACATTGCCTTAGCACCTTGTCAAGAAAAATGATGTCCATATAGACCTCTCATAAGATTTGAAACTATACTGATTGATCACAGATTGCAAAAGGGCTTATTATCAAGGAAGTATCAAGCTGCAATTATCAGAATTACACGATGTCGAGAGCGGGGTTAAAAATAGATGGGGAAATGTTTTAGGATTATTATCTCTGATTACGTCAAGTTGGCCCTAATTACTCGGCTGCAAAAGAAAGTTTTATAATGTCTTGTACTGTATTTATGGTATGACACACCATATAAATTGCAAAAGATGTGTAAATAATCTAATGCACGTCATTGGTAATATGGGCAAGAATTTAGACATGTTTGATTGTAAGAAAATAAAGAAGTTCTGGATTTATATATATAATTTAATAATTGGAACCTTGTGACATCAGCTGCAACACAATGGTACTGGGTTGTTATTGGTGGGGCTTGGGAAGGCACAACCAAGTAAGTTTAATAAAATGGTAAGTAAAATGGGGGAAGGAACCATATACCTGTAAGAACATAAGAAGAACCTGCTGGATCAGGCCAATGGCCCATCTAGTCCAGCATCCTGCTCTCACAGTGGCCAACCAGATGCCTGTGGGAAACCAGCAAGCAGGATTTGAGCGCAAGAGCCCTCTCCCCTCCTATGGTTTCCAGCAACTGGTACCCACAAGCATTTACTGCAGTGGAGGAAGAGCCGAGCCTCTAATATGGCTGGTAGCCATCAATAGCCTTTTCCTGTGCAACTTTGCCTACTCCTCATTTAAAGCCCTCCAAGGTGGTGACCATTGCTGCCTCCTGTAGGAGTGAGTTCCACAGTTTAATCATGTGGGTTGCCTTCAGCTCCTTGAAGGTAAGACGGGATATCAATGTAGTAAGTGATTAATAAATAAAATAACAAAATGCGTTCATTGCATTATTTGTTTCAGTGGCTAAGAACTGGAGGACAACAACAACCCCCATTTCTAGCAGACTGGAAGCGTCTGGGAAGGAATTTCCGCAGGTAAGTTTTTCTATGGCAAGAAAGGGGATTAACTAAAAAAAAAAAAAGATATGTTAGAATGTTGGTATAAAATGTGTATGTCGTTGGAAGGAGAGAATGGTCCAAAAGCAGATAAGGAAGGAGATGTTAGAACGAATTTAATTAAATGATTAGTGGATGACAAACAAGATTAATTGTGACTCAGCTGCAGTATCCCTATAGATGATGAACTGGATGTTTCAGGCTTGTGTTCTCTCTGCCCTCTGTCTCTCTGCCCTTATTCTCTCTGCCCTCTGTCAGCCTGTTTTAAAATTATTATTTTATGAATGCAAAGTTTAAAAAGAGAGAAAAATGCTACTTTGTCTGGCCACAGGGTAGTCAAGGGGATGCCCTCCAGATGTTGCTGGACTACAACTCCCATCATACCTGCTGACTGTTGGCCATGCTGGTTTGGGGCTGGTGGGAGTTGTCGTCTCCAACATTTGGAGTACTTCTTTGTGCTGTGCATAGTTAAACCATGGAACTCACTGCCACAGGAAGCAGTGATGGCCACTAACCTAGATGGATGGACAAATTTATGGAGGAGAGGGCTACTGATGGCCACTAGCCATGATGACTATGTTCTGCTTCCACAGTTGGAGGCAGCAATGTTTCAGAATCCCAGGTGCTGGAAACCAGAGGAGAGCAGGGTGCTGCTCTTGTGCTCAAATCCTGCTTATGCGTTTCCCATTGGGGCATCTGGTCAGCTACTGCGAGAACAGGATGCTGGGCTAGATGGGCCATTGGCTGATCCAACAGGCTCTTCTTATGTTCTCATTAGAAGAGCTCCTGACCTGGCAAATTAACCTCCCCAGTCCCAGTGCAGTTTCAAGCAGGAACCTGGAGAGCGTCACATGACTACAGTTGATATGCAGTAGATGGAGGGAAGCTGTGTAGGGGCATTAGGAGAACCTTTGGCCTTCCCCAGTCTGTTGCCCTCCCTTGATCTCCGATTGTGGGGCTGATGGGAGTTGGAGTCCAACAACATCCGGAGGACCATAGGTTGGGTAAGTCTGGGCTAGTAGGGTGGTGGTGGTGGGGATCAAGGCTTCCTTTGATGCACGAAGCTTCTGTCTCATGGCAGCCCTTTTCCCAAAGTGAGGGTGTTGATCCTCTTAGCAGCAGGAGAAAGCATTGGTGGAAAGTGGCTACATAGCCTGGAAGAAAGACATAGTAGCCACCTGCAGATATCGGAAGATGGAGCAAGATTGTTTTCTGCTGCTCCAGAGGGCGGGGGACCCAAATCACTGGATTCAGATTACAAGAAAGGAGATTCCGACTGAACATTAGGAAGAACTTTCTGAGCTGTTCGACAGTGGAATGGACAACCTCAGAAGTTGGTGCACTCTCCTTCATTGGAGGAGGAGGAGGAGGAGGAGGAGGAGTTTGGATTTGAAATCCCACTTTATCACTACCCTAAGGAGTCTCAAAGCAGCTAACAATCTCCTTTCTCTTCCTCCCCCACAACAAACACTCTGTGAGGTGAGTGAGGCTGAGAGACTTCAGAGAAGTGTGACTAGCCCAAGGTCACCCAGCAGCTCCATGTGGAGGAGCGGGGATGCGAACCTGGTTCACCAGATTACGAGTACACCACTCTTAACCACTACACCACACTGGCTCTCACACTGGAGGTCTTTTAGCAGAGGTCAGATGGGCACCTGTCAGGGATTCTTCCATTGAGATTCCTGCATTGCAAGGGGTTGGACTACATAACCATTGGGATCCCCTTCCAACCCTACAATTCTATGATTTTAAGAGGCCCCCCTATCCTTGTGCCTTTTGGCCCCATGGAGCCTGGCAGCAGAACCTCCCTATATAACAAAGGATTGCCCTTTCCTGCTGCCAGCCAGTTATTTCTGCTTAAAATTGTTGTTAACAAATAGAATCCGAAGTCTGTGAGATCTGATCAGTGTTACTTCAGGGCTTGTACATTCTGAAAGCTCCCCTGCCTTTCAGGGTGAATAATGATCCTGCTTTGGAGATGTGCATCACCACAACCAGAAGGTGACATTGCCTCCCATCAGCTGTGGCAAAGTCAATGGGAGATTCCCGCTGGAGGGTTCTAATTGCCAGAATAAGGCTGATCATGTACCCAGGAATGTGATAGAGGAAGAATGTGAAAACCAAGCCATGTTGTCCACTTGAACCCACAAACCATCTTTACACAAGCAGGGAATGCCTGCCAGGGGCCTTCCTAACACGCCGTTTCTTTTTTTTTTTTTATAAGAATTTATTGACCTTTTTCTTATAACAACATAGACCCACACCCACACCTACAATTAAACAAGTACAAAACGAATACATTGATAAACCAAATACAAACAGTGTCAAGTTTTCTTGTTGCATCTTTTCTTTAAAAAGAAAATTTCTATTTCCATGTCTTGACCATTGACTTCCCCTGCCCTTTCTCCTTCGAGTTCATATCCTTAATCTATTTTATAACCATTTCTCCTGAAATTCAAATTCAATTTTATAATTACACACAATTATATATTCAACATTTAACTAACAATGCATCCTCGTAGTAGTATCTCATCATAATTCTTCTTCCATTGAAATCTTCACCAATCATTTATATCATATCTATCTCTTCTATCCTTTAAACTGCTGCTAATAACATAGTAACTCAAAATATCTCCTTTCATATTCAAACAAAAAATAAAACAGAAAGATTGTTGACAGTATTCACCCTCCGATTTCAAAATTCCATGACAGGCTACTTCAAATTTTACTTAGTGTTTCACCCCACACCCCCTCTGTCCATTATTCTTCTCCTGGTGGCATCAACACTGAATTTCCCTGTGGCTTCCCTCTCCAAGCGTCCACAGATCCAGGCACAGTCCAAAACTCTCCTTGCCACGAGCTCCAGGATGTCCATCTCGTCGTCTCTCAGCTTCTCCGGTTCTTTGTAGCATTCCTTTTCTTCTTGTAAAAACCATAATTCTCTGTCCCTGGCCCCCGAGCTCACACCTCGGGGACTGGATATAACAAATCTTACCGTCGCCTTGGGACTGCCACCCCCAAAAGGCGAGTTTCTTCTCCGAAGTAGCTCACTCATTTCTCTCCATCTTCCCAGACATCCTCTCAGCTCTTTGGCAAGACTTTCTTCCAAAGTGTTAAAAGTTTTAAAAGCCTCCTCTGTGGGCAATTGGTTCTCTTTCAGACCCCCACACAAGACTTTGACTTTCCTGTACAGCAGTTCCACCTTCAAAGCAGTGAGCCTCTGTTCGTCCGTTAGTCCAGAGTTCAGTGCCAGTTCAAGGACGAAGCCCAGCATACTGGTAGAGGGGGAGGAAGTGGGTATCAAATTTCTACTCCTGCCTCTCTGTTCATCGCCATTTTCCTAAACTGGAGCGCAGATACCGCAACTTTAAATGGAGATATTTTCCACTAATTTACTTCCCAAGAAAAAAGTTTGCCAATCTCATGTATCGATTTTAAGCACATTGTAGCAGTCCTGTAGCAGCAGTTGCTCAAATTGGTTAGCTTCTTTAACTCGAAGGGAAGAAGGCAGGCTGCCTTTCTCCTTCCCCCCGGATCGTTCCAAAAGCTCGATTTCTGGTCAAATTAACTACTCACGACCACCGGGTTCCTTTGGCTCCATTCTTCAAAGGTAGAACTAAGACGCTCACCGCGGGCTTTGTCGCCGCATTTGCATCCCGGTTGGGGCATATCCCCGTAAGCCCGGCTCCGTTGTCCCTTCACCCCCACTCCCCCTTTACAGGGGGGGCAAGGGAAGGGTTCGGAGCCTCCGTGGGCGCAGCCGGGGAGCCCAGGGTGCGGGACGCTCTTCCCGCACCCCAACCGGAGCCCCGCTTTGCGGTTGCGGGGCTCCTAACCCCCGGGATGGATCGGGCGCCTCGCAGCCGAAGCAGCCCCGACCACCCGCTATGGCGTCGCCAGCCGGAAGTCCCCTAACACGCCGTTTCAAATCACTCACAGACCAGTTGAAGAAACTATAAGCTACCCCATTTCTGTGCACTCAAGATAGTGGATAATCTCCATTCTATTTTATTCTTTAAAAAATTCATCCCATCCTTCAGCCAAAGATGCTTACAGATCGCTGAAGAAAGACAGCTGTAGAGCTCAGGCTTGCAGTATTAAAAAAGACATGGCATAAAAGGAAAATGTTTTGGGGAGGGAGGAGGAAAGCAGCAAACTCAGCTATGAGTTCTAAATTAACAGTTCTTCTCTTGACCAGCAGAGGTGAAAAAGTAGAGAAGGCACCAAAAGCAGCTGGTCTCCCCACTGTATGGATGGAGTGGTTCTGCTTCTCCCCTCTTCCTTCTTCTGCTAGAGTCTACTGGAATGACAGCTGAGAGGTGGTAGTTGATGGAAGGAGAAGCCTGACTTCTCAGCAGTGATGGTGTGAGTGAGGGGGCTGCATCCCTTCTCTTTCCTCCTTTATCACAGCTTGATACAATCAGATAAAATATTTCCTTTTCAATTGTTCTGAAACATTATACTGTTACACGCTACCCCAATCTCTGAGCGGTGAGAGGTTCTGGGTCCTTACCCATGTTTCGTTTCCTTGGAATGAAGGTTAGTGGAAACTGTGATGCCTTTAGGATATATGACTTCATTTGCACATACATACAACCTGAGCATAAGATGGAGGGGCTCACAGCATTAACAACGCAACAGATCTTGCTTCTCCATTAGTCACAGCTTTGGATCCAGCACAAAGCAAGCAGGTCTCTTGCCTGCTCCAGCCTCCAGTCTGTTTTCACCCACTGGCTATTGTTCTCCTATCTGGCATCTAGGTGAAGGGGTTGCCTTTGTTCCTCCCACTTCAAACCTCTTCTGGTCCTGGGAGAGTAGGCAGAAAGGGAGCTGGTCACAGCAGGAGGGGGAGACCCCCTGGCTTCTCCAGCAGCCTGCTTCATCACTGCCTGTTGGGCCCTCTCCTCTCCAGCCTCAGCTTCTGCATCTGATTCTGGACTGCTCTCTGTCACAGAATCTCCCTGCTCACTAAACCCTCTTATGTCTTCAGCTTCCAACATCCCCTTTTCCCCAGTCTTCTCCCTCTAACCACTGATAGTTGTCCCACTCCCTGGGCTCTCTTGGGGGTTCCCCAGCTGGTGCCTCCTTTTATCCTTCTGTGTCCAACCAGTCCATGACAGTAGAGGGAGCCCAGTTTGGCCAGATCCTACCCCCACCCCCATTGGCCCTGTTGTTCCTTTGCAGACCCTGTCTAGCACTTCAGCTCCAGCCTTTCCATCTGCAAGTCCTTAATTATGCCATGTTTCCTTGGCCCCTGGTATCTACTTTATGAGCAGCCATCCAATTTTAAAATAGCTGTTCATTTTTTATGGTAATGCTAAATTTATTCAGCTGCTCAAATCAGCTAGAAAATAATTATATCGGCAGCAACGAACCTCGCCTCCTATTTACATCTCGAGCAGAGACCCCCTCTGGGACTGTGTGGAATACTATTTGCATAGCCAAATTAGTCTCAGCCCACTTCCTTGCAGACAGGTGTCCACACCTCAAAAACCATGGCACTAATTGGGATCTTTGCTCATTGGTGGAATACAGAGGTCACCAATTAGCTGGGGACTGGGAATGGAGTGGGCGGGGTGTGTGTGTAGGTGAACCAAATCCATCCATTGCACAAACCATAATGTTTTTCTAAAACACAAGAAGAGCATGTTCCGAGGGCGCTGCTGCTAGTAACGGAGACAGGGGGCTGGGGTGGAGAAGCCCCAGCTGGCTCACGTGGAAGCGCAGTACCGAATGATGCACACCCTGATTTTAATTGGCGGAATGTTGGCGGGTATATGGTATCTTTGTTTCTCCTAGTGAGGGAGCCCCAGTCACTCCTGGGGAATGGATACCTGTCCCTTTTCTGCATTCTGGACACAAGTTGGAACATGACAAGGCCCGTCCTGCTCAGCCCATGTAGGTGGTGTTTGACCTCGGGGGACCGATTCTGTCAGTCATGCCTCCCCTTTTAATTCACCCTGACTTTTGCTGTGTGGTGTAAATTTGTTAAATTCCATAAATGTTAGGGTGACCCATAAAAATCCAGGGACGCGTTCTGGCCTGTTTGCCGAGGCTTGCCCTCGCTCCTTTGCACAATGTAATTTTAACATGTCAATTTGCTCTGCAACAAAAAACATCTGGACTTCACATGTGCCAAGAGGGGTGGGGGTGGAGAGAGAGTGGGAGACGAGCCAAAGACGGCTGCCGGGGGGGGGGGAGTTACGGGCCGGCCTGGTCTTTTTTGTGCAGCATTTTGTGGTCAGGGCAAAAGGCTCTTGGAGGAAAGCAATCTCTCTCAGATCAATTGCGGGCTTCTCTTGGCAAACTTCCCTTTGTATGCTGAAAAGATTAGTAAATTTTATCCTAATTAAAATTTAAGAAAAGCCAAGATGAGTGCGGAGACTATTTAACTGGCGCGCAGTTTGCAATTAAATTTCCTGCTGAGCCGCCTGCCCAATATTGACATCTACTCTATTGGATTTTTCTCCCTCTCTCCAGCAATCTTATTATTTTGTAATCATGAATAACAACGAAGGAAATTAGACTTTTAGAAAGGATTTTCATTGCTGGATTGGAGTACAAAGCCCCACTACATTAATTCACCTTCTTAAGCTTGATCGCGTCAGATTCCTCTTTAAAGAAATAAAATGAAAAAGCTGGTTATGTAGAACCCTGCAGATGTCCAAAATGGGGAGAAACTCTCTCTCCCTCGACTCACCAGCTCAAATCCAGCATGCCTTCCCTTAATCCCTAATAAACCCGATTTATCAGCCTTCCAAACCGAGACTGTTGTCTAGCGGACAGTTGTGACCTAAATAAGAGGCATCTCAAATCCATGTTTGAGCAAGGCACTCCCCTCCCCCCCCTCCCGGGTTTTCTGTCCTCGGATCCAGCCACTCACACTACTTCCCTCTGGGTGAACGAAACATGCACAGGGAACCGGCACATCCATGTGCAAATGATTTGCAAAGGCAGCTGCGTACTGCCTCTGATCGCTGGGTGTTAGGGGACAAACAAGGGGGGCGTGGAAGGAAAGAGCAGCAGCTCAGCGGTAGAGCATCCGCTTGGCATGCAGAAGGTTGCAGGTTCAATCCCCAGTGGCATCTCCAGGAATGGCTGGGAAAGATCCCCTGTCCAGAAGCCTGGAGAGGCGCTGCCAGTTGGTGTTGGCAATACTGAGACAGCTGGGCCAATGGTCGGATGGAATCATTATTATTTATTCATATTTCTATACCGCTAAATCACGAAACGTATCAAAACAGTTTACGGCATTAGACATGGACTAAGGTTGCTTCTTATAAAAAGAGCCATAGGGTGGCATCCAACTAATATACAGGGGTGCCCCCTCCCCCCTTCGCACAGGATTGACTTGCACGTAAGCGCACATATGCATGGCGCCAGGGATAATTAAATAATTTGACACCAACCTGAAATCGTAGGAGAGAGCTGGGAAGTCCTCATGGCTCACGAGGAGGTCCTCCCCAGAGTCCAGAAGAGAGACTCCAAGGGTTCCAAAATGGCGTGCAGGAGCTCTCACTGCTGCTGCGCCACCCCACTCAACAGCTGTTGGGTGGGGAGATGTATTTACCACAGCAGGCTCCCCACTTACGCATGTTTCGCTTATGCGTGTGGGGGGCCGTCTGTACTCAGAGTAGACCCACTGAAAGTCATGGACCTGGGTTACATAAGAGGAGCCCACTGGATTAGGCCAAAGAGGACCCATCTAGTCCGGCATCCTGTTCTCACAGTGATCATTATGGGAAACCCATGAGCAAGACCTGAGCACCGTAGCTTTCTTGCTCCTCCTGTTGGGCTCTGCTGCTGGAGAATTGCTTGAACCTATCGTTGTAGGTTTTGAAGAGCACTGGACATATTTCTGGAGGAGAGAGCTATCAATGGCTACTAGCCTCAGTAGCTATCCTCTGCCTCCACAGTTCCTGAAAGCCACAGGAGCTCCAAGTAAGTCACCTCCACCCGTTTGCTGATTCTGGTTAATGTTTACCAAGAGACATAGAATGGACAGGGCGACCTGACCTTCTCTCCCATTTGTCTTGGCTTTGAGTGTCTCTGTTTATCCTGCTAGATTTCCCTTCCACCTCCTCCCATGGGAAGAAACCCCAGATAATGGAGATAATAATAATTGCACCATAATAATGATATCATTGATTGAAATAATGATAACATATTTGCTTCTGTGATATGCAGCCACTTCCGTGATATGTCATGGAGCACACAGAAGAGGTTTCGAAACCACATGTCTGGTTGCATAAGAAGTCACCTCTTAAGGAATTAGAGGGAGAGGCTGGCTGCAAACAGATTCCAGGCTCTGTCCTGACAACAGACACCCTGCAGCACTTACAGGGTGCTTAAAATGTAAACCATCATCTTCTGCTGAAGCCAAAGCTTGTGTTTGAAAGACAGAGGAAAGAAATGTCAAGTCTAAGTAGAAAATGCTTGATACTCCCACTGGCTTCTTGGTGCAATAAACAGTGTGTGTGGTAACAGAAACATTTCCTAGGGCAGGAGAGCTTGGTGTCCTCCAGGAACTGTCAGACTCAAACTCCCAGCAGCCAATGTGGTCAAGGGGGAGTAAGATCCCACCTGGAGTCCTGTGTTCAGTTCTGGCCACCACAGTTTAAGGAGGATTTTGACAAGCTAGTGTAGGGTAACCAGACCCACTTGAGTCTAATTAATGCATGAAGGGGTTAATGCCATAGAGTAAGCTGTCCTGCCAGGCTTAACCTATATCACTGCACCTCAGCTTGGGAGGAATGGGCAACCAAGCCTTTTGTTATACTCAGTCAACATGTGAATTCAGTGTGTGAGAAGGTCTGAGCTGGTTGCTTCTGCTCAGCCACATGGCTTTAACCAGCCTCTTTTGCTTTAGACAAGAATGGAGTCTGAAAATAGCAAAAACAAACAAACCATACCAATAGTTACTGCCTGCACATCTTTTTCTGATTGCTGTATGGAAAAACCACATGAATCTGAACTTTGAAGAGTTCTGTAAGGAAACCATGTTATAATTTACCAAACAATAGCTCAGTTGGTAGAGCACAAGACTCTTAATCTCAGGGTTTGAGCCTGACTTTGAGTGAAAGATTCCTGCATTGGAGGGGGTTGGACTAGATGACCCTTGGAGTCCCTTTCAAATCTGCAGTTCTAAGATTTTATGAGTTTGAGTCCAGCAATTTCTGGAGAGCCATAGGTTCCTCGACCTTGCCACAGAAGCCCCTAAGATGACCGTAAGTTCTGCCAGGATACACGAAGCACTTTAAGATTCTGGGCCTAGAAAACAGGACTCAGATTCATGGCCCACCAGCACAGAACATCTGATACAACACTGTGGGGAGGGAGGTTGGCTCCTATGCTTTCTCTGCTGTAGGAAGTGGGATTAACAGCCATTGATGCACATCAATGCCTTTATCATTTGCAGGTGTAAGCATCTAAGGTACACCTAAGTGGCTCATTATGTGCAGACGCAGCATTGCCTTGTAGCTGAGCATGAGAGCTGGCAGATCGAGCCCTGAATCACAGCTTGGCCTCTGTTTGATTGCCAGGATTGATTGGGCCAGGAGGCAAGCCTCGTGGTGGGACCAGCCGCTCCTGGCTGCCTTTCATCATCAGATCGCTCTGATGACTCACCTGGAGGAGAACCAGCTGGGAAAAGAGACTGTGAATGTCTGCAAGATTAATCTGGCCTGGCTTTGATGAGAATGTGGTGCCCAGGTGTGCTGATCATGTGGGCAGAGAGGCTGGAGAAATGGGCTGGGTAGCATGCCAGGATCCTTAAACATGTTGGCAGAGTGAGGGAGTAGGTGAACAAGAGCTCAGAGGGCCTTTTGAAATGGCTGAGGAATTATATATACTCAAAGCCAGGCCATGGTCAACTTGATGAGAGGTGATGGGTTGAAGTGGCCTCCCTCTGGCACCTCCCCAAATGTACGGCTACTTGTAGGAAGAAGTTTATCCAACTGCTTGATTATAGCTCTTGTGTGCCTTCTCTACTGTACATTTAAATGCATCTTCTGTTTTACTGATGCTGAATTTGCCATTCTGTAATATTTTCTAGTTTTATATAGTGTGCCTGATATAAATTTATTTATTTCATACCATTTGTACGCCACTTGATTGTAAGAAGACCTCAGCGTGGTTTACAAAGATGATAAAGCAATATAACTATCAGAGGAAATGGGAAAAACAAATCTTTAAAAGATTGAAAAAGGATAAAATCAGCACTAAGCAGATTAAAGAAGCATTCTACATGTCTGGGTAGGCTGGTTTAAGCAGAAATGTTTTTTAGCAAGGCACTAAAAAGACTATGATGAAGGGGCCTTTTCAGATGTCAATCGGCAGGGAGTTCCAGAGTGTAGATGCTGCCATACTAATATATATATATATATATATATATATATATATATATATATATATATATATATATATATATATATAAATGTGGAACAGGTATTATGTGTCCCCTGAAACTGAGCTGGTTCAGCCAACAGAAGCAGTCAAGCGGGCATATGTGGGGTAAGGTGATTTTGCAGGTAAACTGGTTCCAATTTGTGTTATGATTATTACTACTGTTACTACATTATACACAATTATGAACCCTGCCGCCTCGTGTGTGTGTGTGTGTGAGAGAGAGAGAGAGATTACCAGCAACTATCCTACCGTCTTTCCATTCTGTGGCCAGTTCCGAACATCCAAATCTCTAGGGAAAGCACTTAAAGTCTACTGGGCTGCTCTAGCCTTTCCATTCTGCCCTCTTTTTCTTCTTGCCTTAGTTGAAGAGATGGGAACTATATTGGAGAAATGTCATTAGGCTCCCCAACCAGAAGAAATATTCACGAAATGCAGAGTCATAAATAAGCAAGCAGCAATATCCTGCTGTAGAGAGACATAATTTCAGTCTTTAGGAGCTGAGGAGGCCCCTGGGATGGCATGGATAAAGCCTGTCTGGCCTTGCTATTTTTGTAAGAACAAACAGTGCCATCAAGTAGGCCCTGGTTCCTTCAACCAATGGAACAATTCCCTCTTTACAGGAAATTTTGTAGGGGAAATGGACACTGCCAGATCCTAGATAGATTTGTGGAGCAGCCACCACAAGCCCACCTGCAATGTGGATAGTTGACTACTACGAGGACCAATCTGTCCAGATACCAGCTCGCTGACTGAGGATGCACTGTTCCTAATTTTAATCAGCAAAGCACTTGCAATTCTTGGGGGTGGTTTGCTCATTTGCCAGCCTGGTAGGTGGGTCATTGGAATACTTGTTTTGCAGCTGAGGTTCAGGGGGAGACACTTGTTCAGGGCTAGAGGGTATCTTCGTGGGATATAAAGGACCATGGATGCTGTTGCTGATTTCGTTTGGTTCAAATTCCATATGTGTCTTAATTATTTGCATTTTTTTTAAAAAAAACAACAACCATAAACCACTCAGAGATCTTTTTTATAGGGCAGTATATAAATATTGTAAATAGGTGGAGTGGTATTGGTTTGTGGGTGTTTTTTTGTTTTTATTATGTATTTTGTGTTTTTATCTTATATTTTTATGTTGTGAATCACCTTGAGCTATTCAGATGAAGGGCAGTATACAAATTTAATAAATAAACAGCTTTGTGGCACTCAAATCAAGCATCACTTGACAGTCAGTCCATCATCTGACTTGGAAGTTGCTACCTGTCTTGAAACCTTGCAGTTTATCATACCTGTTGGGAAGCTAGCTTTGGCCTTGGCAGAGTGGAGGTGAGATGGAGCAAGACTCCAGCAGCACCCTGGACAGCTCCCTGTATGGCTTAACGCTGGAGGTTCCATAAGAGCAGAACTTAAATGTTGTTTCAGCACCACCCACCCTCAGACTGAGACTTAGAGGGGAGCTGAAGCTCTGACTTCCTTTTAAAGCTGCCCAATCTTTGTTGTAAGTGGCCCAACCTGCTTTAGAAATCATTGATGGAGTCTTTGTAGACCACAAGCTTAATATGAGTCAACAGCATGATGCACCGGCAAAAAGAAGCTAATGCAATCTTAGGCTGCGTTGACAGTAATATAGCATCCTGATCAAGAAAAGATATAGTACTGCTCTAGGCTGCCTTGGTCAGACCCCACTTGGAGTCCTATGTCCCTGTTCTGGGCACTACATAATGACAAGCTGGAAGGTGTGCAGAGGAGGACAACCAAGATGATAAAGGGTCTGGAGCCTGGAGAAAAGAAGACCGAGAGGTGACATGATAGCCATCTTTAAATACATGGAAGATGGAGCAAGCTTGTTTTCTGCTGCTCCAGAGCAGCAGTGGGTGGATTCAAATGGCAAGGAAATTCTAACTCAACATTAGGAAGAACTTTCTGACAGACTCAAGAGGGCGAGATGGAGGAGGAGGAGGACTGGTGGGGATCACACACCCCTTCTCCTGATGCTGCAGGAGAAGAGGGAGACAGCCTTGATTTACAGCAGGGCTTTGAGGAGTTTGAGGAAGGTCACAGCACAGAGAAAGACGAACAAAGGAGTTGGGATGTGTTCGAGGAAAGGGGGGGGAATTGCAACAGGACAACCAGCTGACTGTTGTCACTGGAGAGTATTTCTGATCCCCCTTCTCCAAGAACTCAGCATTCATTAAGGGTGCAGGAACAACAGAATCAGAAACTTTTGGCTACAAGCAGCCACCGTAAGGGGAGCTGCTGTTGTTAGGAATGTGGGAGGAGTAGCCCAGTTTGGAGCAACGCCGTGTTAAAGCTTGTTGCGTTCTTTTGACTCTTGCTATTAGGACTGAATAAAAACTAATTAATTAAAAAGGGACTCTCCTTGTTTTCTATGCCCTTGCTGCAACCGTGGGAGGAATAGTTTTCCCGAATCCTTGGCAGAGCCTTGACAATTAGGGAGAACTTTCTGGTGGTAAGAGCTGTTTGACAGTGGAAGATACTCCCTCAGAAGGTGGTGGGATCTCCTTCATTGGGGGCTTTTAAACAGAGGTTGGATGACCATCTGACAGGATTTTAGCTGTGATTCTCCATCTTCTCTTTTCCATGTGAAACATAACCAGTCCCCTCAACTGTTCTTCATAAGCCTTGGTTTTCAGACTCTTGATCCTCCTCCTCTGCACACGTCTAACTTCAGAGAAGGGCATGGGCAGAATTCTGGGCATGTTCATTTCTTCCTTTGTGCTCCAGCAGGAAAAAACAAAACAGATTCTCAATGAGCAAAAAAGGCAGCTGGCTGGCAGCTGATGGAGACAGTGATAGCCTTCAACTGAAAGACCTCAGCACCAAAAGAGACATAGTGGGAGGAAGGGACCCAGCTTATTGTGAGGCATGTTTGTGCCGTTATTAGATTAGATGATGTTTTTCAAAGGAATGACATGCCGATCTGTTTCATTCCAGTAAATATGTAATTTACATTTAATTCCAAGTAACCTTTCCAGGGTTGCTGAGGTGTGAAAGAATTTAATGACACAACGCTACATTTACGAAGATGCCATTCATATTCATTAGGCTGGTGCATTAGCAGGCCGGCCTGTGGCTGCCACGCTGATATATGTCGGGGCCTTTACAGCTTCAGTTTATGGGAAAATAACAGCGCAATGCAGCGGAGCTGGCTGGTGTGGCTCTGAGATGCACCAAGAGACCAGAAAGGGTGAAAGATATGGTACCTCTGACCTGCGGCTGGGCCAGCCTTTATTCAGGCTGCAGGCTGGCAAATTCAGGTGGTACAATTAGAGTGGGCTTAGCGCTCTTGAATAGCAAACCAGTTTTTTAAAAAACAAAACAACAACCACAGAATTTTGGGGGTGAGAAAAGTGATGGGTAGATGCACTGGGATAAATGTGGGATAATAGCGGCATCATGCAACCTCCATGCTAGCCACTCAAAATGAATAGGCAATAGAATAATAGAATTGTAGAGTTGGAAGGGACCCCAAGGGTCATCTAGTCCAACCCCCTGCAATGCAGGAATCACAGCTCATGAATCCCTGACAGATGGCCATCCAACCTCTGTTGAAAAACCTCAAATGAAGGAGAGCCCATCACCTTCTGAGGTGGTCTGTTCCACTGCTGGACAGCTCTTACCCTCAGAAAATTATTCCTGATGTATAGTCAGAATCTCCTTTCTTGTAATTTGATTCCAATGGTCCAGGTGGATACAACAAGTATCATTCATTCATTCATTCATTCAATTCTATACTGCCCTTCACCCGAGGATCACAGGGCAGTTTACAATATAAAAACACAAAAATGCATAACATAGTAACAAACATAAACAATTCCCCCTGCCCCACAATTTTAAAAGCCATTGAATTTTTAGTTAGCCAAAGGCCAGGGAAGAAAGGGATGTTTTTTCCTGGTACCTAAAGATATGTAATGAAGGTGCCAGGCGGCCTCCCTGAGGAGAGCATTCTACAAGTGGGGAGCCACTGCAGAAAAGGCCTGTTCTCATGTTGCAGCTGTCTGGAACTTTGGCAGAGGGGGCACATGAAGGAGGGCCTCGGATGATTGTGGAGTCCAGGTCGGTTCATATATTCATAGAATCATCGAACTTTAGAATTGGAAGGGACCTTGCAATCATATAGTCTAATCCCCTGCAACGCAGGAATCTTTTGCCCAACGTGGGGCTCGAACCCACAACTCTGAGATTAAGAGTCTCATGTTGAGCCATCTCACCGGGTAGAGATACGGTTCCACACAGTTTTTGTGCAAACATACCAGGAGGACAGATTGCCTAAAAGTGTCCAGACTTGGTTAGGCTGGGGGGTGCACTGTGCCAGGGCTTAAACTGGGTGGGGCAGCAAAGGCATTTGGGCCAAGGCCTGAAATAAGGATTAAAAATCATTTCAGATATTCAAAGCACATTTAATCATGTACGGTTTTCTCTTCTCTATTCCAGATTTGGAATAATTAGACCTGTTTCAAAAGCATGAAGTTGCTGGGATGCAAGGTGCGGGCATAAGCAGCAGCACTGCTGAAGCTTCTTATTGGCTCTTTGCTTGCAGCCTAACACAGCAAAGTGCATTTGGGCCAAATATCTTTTAGGCAGAGGGAGAAGAATATCAGGAGTGAAGGAGCAATGCAAAAACAAATGATGTCTCCCCCCTGCTTTTTGTACACACAAAAATAAATAAGATCTTTTACTGCTCTCCTCTCTCAATTCTTCATCTCAGCCAGAGAGAAAGAAAAGCGAGTTTTGTGATGACGCTTGAGGTTGTTCTGTAACACATTAAGGGAAGCAATTGGCGGCGCTGGTTCCTCTGCTCTGCATTCTGACCACATGCTCTAAAAATTGCAAATGGAGATTTGTTACATTTCATTTGCTCCTGTCCCCAAGAAGCCATTTGTGATGAGTCTGTGTCTCCCAAGAGGCTGTGCTCAAATCAAAGGGAAAAGAGAGAGGATGGAGGAGACGATTGGATTAGCACATCTGCAAAACACACACTCAGAGAGAGAGAGAGAGAATTCAGTGGGGTAACTTAAAGATTATCTCATTTATTGTGGCCTGAGCAGTCCTGGGCAAGAGCCGAGGTGTCATGGGGTGGACCCCCCTCCCTGCCTCATAAGCACCACTGAAGTTTTTCCTTCTGGTTCTGGGATTAAATACCAGTGAGCGCCAAACAACATATTGTAAGCACGACTAACGATAGGGATGTGATTTGATTCGGGTTGCATTGAAAGACAAACCTATCCAGTTTGCACTTTCCAAAACGTTGTTGTTGTTGTTGTTGTTGTTGTTGTTGTTGTTGTTGTTGTTGTTGTTGTTGTTCAGTCGTTCAGTCGTGTCCGACTCTTCGTGACCCCATGGACCAGAGCACGCCAGGCATGCCTATCCTTCACTGCCTCCCGCAGTTTGGCCAAACTCATGTTAGTAGCTTCGAGAACACTGTCCAACCATCTCATCCTCTGTCGTCCCCTTCTCCTTGTGCCCTCCATCTTTCCCAGCATCAGGGTCTTTTCCAGGGAGTCTTCTCTTCTCATGAGGTGGCCAAAGTACTGGAGCCTCAACTTCAGGATCTGTCCTTCTAGTGAGCACTCAGGGCCGATTTCCTTGAGAATGGATAGGTTTGATCTTCTTGCAGTCCATAGGACTCTCAAGAGTCTCCTCCAGCACCATAATTCAAAAGCATCAATTCTTCGGCGATCAGCCTTCTTGATGGTCCAGCTCTCACTTCTGTACATTACTACTGGGAAAACCATAGCTTTAACTATACGGACCTTTGTCGGCAAGGTGATGTCTTTGCTTTTTAAGATGCTGTCTAGGTTTGTCATTGCTTTTCTCCCAAGAAGCAGGCGTCTTCTAATTTCATGACTGCTGTCACCATCTGCAGTGATCATGGAACCCAAGAAAGTGAAATCTCTCACTGCCTCCATTTCTTCCCCTTCTATTTGCCAGGAGGTGATGGGACCAGTGGCCATGATCTTAGTTTTTTTGATGTTGAGCTTCAGACCATATTTTGCGCTTTCCTCTTTCACCCTCATTAAAAGGTTCTTCAATTCCTCCTCACTTTCCAAAACAATACAAGACTCTAAACACAACCACTCTTTGAGACTTACTCTTAGAATTTTGCAATGCAGTTCACCAGACAAGTAAATTGTACAGAAATGCACACACTGGGGTGTATAAGATTGCATACAAAAAGGTGTAGATAGGAGAAATTTGTACTAAAGTGCTGATGAAATTTCAGAAGGGTTTTTTGGTGGGTGTGTGCGTGTGTGTTATTTTTGTAATTGCTAACTTTCCCACACAAGGATCTCATTACTTGCTTGATAACTGCTGCATGACTTACTACTGCAAAGTATTGGAAGACCATAAATGCAGACCTATTTGGGAACTGGATCTCACAACTCTGGGAATTAAGGGACAAACTGACAGCCCTTGTCCAAGAGAGTTGAACAGGCAAAAAAACCCTCTACTACTGGCATAGTTTTATGGCATATGCAACATTGACAGAACATGGTAAGACCATGGTTATAGGCCTCTGAGAACACAGGGCAAAATGTGGAATGACACTTCTGTTAAAAAACTGAAATGATTTAAAAAGCAGTGGTTTTTTTCTGGGGGGACGCAGGGGTATGCATACCCCTAAACATGTTGTGAATCTTTGTACTTTTGTCCTTTTACTGTATTTATTTTCCCTGATTTGAACTATAACATGGTGGTTTTCTTGAGTCAAAATGAGAGTACCCCTAAACATTTTTTGAGGGGGTTGGAAACACTGCTTAAAAGTTAAATGTAATTAAGGAGACATTTGGTGCTTTTATGGGGGCTAGGATTGTAAAAAAAAGAGTTTTTTTAAAAAACCCTGCTGTGTATGAATCAATGTTTATGACTGATTCATATTGCAAATAAAGAAAACACACACAGAGAGGGGTGGGGGTGGGGGTGGAATTGCAAATTGATGTGGAAATGTGGAGAACTGAACTTAAGGCAGGAAAAAGGAGAGCATGTCTTGACTTAGGACCAATCGAGCCATTTGGGCAAGACCCAAGTGGAAAATGGGAAATTTTAAAATCAGGAATCCGGAAATGCCAGAAAGAAGCAGTGGCACAAGGAGCTTTGTAAATCTATCTGCATTTGAAATACCAGTATGTTTAGGCTTAAGTTAACAACTATTATCTCAGAACTGACAGTTGTGGCTAAACAGAAGGCAGAGAGAGACTGCTGAAGCAACAGAAAGCCGAGGTCTCTCCGGAAAGCCACAAAGCCAAACCACACAGTTTGTCTGCATTAACTCCTCAGCTTGTTCCCCTAACAAACCCTGCCAATTGAGTTGTTCCGTAATATTCTAACAGATCCACTTGCCCCATTGTTCCTTTGGCTTGCCAAATTCCTGAGATGCCTCGGAAAACCCCTTTCTGTGTGGATTCATTTTCTATGTTAATTTCAGCAGACTTCTTGCTCGGTCATATTCATATTCACAAGAGGGAAGTGCTCCAAAATTAGTAATCCAAGAGCACCGAGCACAGCTTTTGTACCTGCCATAACGTTTATTGTTGTAATGGCAGTAGTAAAGATGTATGACAGATCATGGACTTCAAGGACTAGACTACTGCAGTGAGTTGTACATGGGGCTGCCATTGAAGACTACTTGAAAACTCCAGTTAATCCCCAATGTAGCTGCTATGGCTGACAGCCTTACTGCATTATCTATCTAGTCCTGAAATCACTACTCTGCTCCTGGTCCATATATAAGCACAATCCAAAGTGCTGGTGCTTCCCTCGAACTCCCAAGATGGCTTAAAACTGGTGTACCTCAAAGGACCACCTGCCTTCCCCTCCCACAAACCTTCCTTGATATGAAGATAATATAACAACCCATTGCAAAGAAAACAGGTACGCTGTGATAGATAGCAGCTGCACTCTTGTGCAACAAATCTGCCCTTTTTTTCCCTTTCGTAACAGGATTTTTCACTGTATGAAAAGTGTTGGGAAAGTACAGCAGGAAGTGCAAGGAAACAGCCACCTGCCAGTGTGTAACTTTTGTGCAAATTTTTATGAAAACAAACCAGACTCAGTGCTGGATTTACTGGTACATATGAGCTAAACGAGCTATAGCTTAGGACCCCACTCTCTTGGGCCCCCCTAAAAAAACTTAAAAGAAAAAACCTGGATACACATTTCGAAAATAAAAGATAAAAAACAAATAAAATAAAACCTACATACAGCAGCAGTGTTTTGTGTTGTGTAGGCTCCTTGATGTAAGTAATGGGCCCCGTCTGCTAGCCTGCTCCCTGAAATATCACAGGTTTGCTCATTTCTATATATAGGGTGCCTACATTAGCTTTAGTGGCTTAGGGCTTCATCAAACCTAAATCCGACCCTGACCAGGCTGACCACTTACCGTATTTTTCGCTCCATAAGACGCACTTTTTCCCTCCTGAAAAGTAAGGGGAAATATCTGTGCGTCTTATGGAGCGAATGGTGATCCCTGGAGCTGAATTGCCCAGGGGCCAAAAGAGGATCATGCTTTTTATTTTACAAAGAGAAAAGGGAGTGTTGAAAGGACCCCGCTCAGCAGTTGATCAGCAAGAGATCGGGAGAGAGATAAGAGTCCCGGCTCCCTTTCAGCCCCGCCCTCTTGCCCAGGCCTCCTTTGTTGAATGTGCTGCAGAGGGAGGTTGTTTGTTTCCCCAGTGACATGTGACTGGCTGATTAGATTATCTGTCTGGAAATTGTAGAAATGGCTCCCTTTCCTTCAGAAGCTGCAGAAATGTGAGTTCAACCCCATAAAAAACAGGGCTTTTCCTCTTTGCTTTTCCCCCTTTGCAAAAGGAGCTTTGCTTTTCTCCCTTTGCAAAAAAGCTGCAAAACTTTTAGCTGATCCTCAAAAAAGCAGGGCTTTAGAGGAGGAAACCAGAAAAATATTTTTTTTTCTTGTTTCCTCCTCTAAAAACGAGGTGTGCCCTATGGTCCGGTGCGCCCTATGGAGCAAAAAATACGGTAATCTCAATTTCCCTTGCCACATAGGAGCCTAAGGGCAAGCCTGCCACATAGGAGCCTAAGTGGCTCATCTAGTCCAGCATCCCATTCTCACAATGGCCAGCCAGATGCCTATTATGGGAAACCCACAAGCAGAACAGGAGCACAACAGCACACTTCCCACTTGTGATTCCCAGCAACTGGTATTCAGAGGCCTTTGCTGCCTCTGACAATGGAGGTTGAATATGCTCATCATGGCTAGTTGCCATTGGTAGCCCTCTCCTCCATGAATATGCCTGGTCCTCTTGGTGGTCATCCATGCCTCCTGTGGGAGTGAGTTCCATGGTTTAACTATGCACCTCTTCTGCATCTCCCCATTGTTTCAATAAGGATTTGATGCAGCAGGAGTTCTTGAAGAAGTTTGCTTAGTGTTCTGCCTTCAGCAAATTTCCATGTTGCCTGCAAGGCAGTTCTTAAACTTAGCAATTTCAGAATGGTGTTATTTTTGCCCATTTTTTTCCTGCTAAACTAATGCACTGAAATCTGCCAAACAAAATTGCTTTTTTTCTAATCTCTGTGCTGAGCACTGAATATAGCACTCCATCATGTCCTTGTTGCTAAAATATGATTCTTGGAGCGGCGCGGAGTCCATCGTACATTGGCAGCTGATACGAACAACACTTTGGAAGGAACTGTGTGTTGGGAGCTATTTGTGCCTTGCTAGAGAAGAGACACACCGGTTGGTGCTGTGCAGATTTTGAACAGGAAGCAACTGCCTGGTGAAAATTTTTGCAAAATGGTGCTAAATATTTCGGGGGATGACGACGTGTTTGAGAACATCACACTCTTGAGCTGCTAAAACTTGTTTGGGAAACCAAGACCAAATGTTCTCAAAATCAAGTGTCAAAAAGACCGAATTTGGCTTGAAAAATCGCTAACTTTTCTGCGTTTTTAAAATTTTATTTTAATGTACTGCTGTCATACATTCAAGCAACATTTTATTTCTGATTGCAATCACAAAGTCTAGAATATGCCTATAAATGGATGCAGATCAAGCCAGGATTTGATATGTGAGGAATAATATGAAAGTAAAGTCTGAAGAAGTTGGGGTTCTGTTTCACTTGAGGAATATTGTACTGGGGCTTGATATCATTTTCATTAGTAAAGCGACTAATCAGTATTCAGTCTTGTTTTTTTGCATCCACAAATGATACATAACTGATGACATCTCCTCCTTCCCAATTTGCACTGTATTTCCTTTACATTGAAACAAATTGTGTAGAGTAACATAGTAATAACATAAAGAATCATGCAAAATTCCACCACAGTAGACAATGAGACAAATAACATGGTTTTGGAAAATGAATCTCAGCAGAACAGCAACAGCTCTGCATGTGACAGATACAGGACGAGAACTGATGCCTCCCTACATCCCAAGGGATGCTTCAATTAATTTCATTTCTTATGTGCACTTTCCCCATAATGCATGCATTTCCATGCACATTTTGGGGCTGGATAACTGCCTTGTAAAATTCAGAGAAGTGTAGATTTCAAAGAAGAGCTGTGTTTCATTTTGTGTATTGTTTCGGGGCCTGTGAATCAGGGAGATTTTCATTAAACCAAAAAGCAGACCCAATTTCTCTCCCCCGACCTTCATTTTCATGCTCACAATGGGCATAAGAAAACCCCTCTCCATGATGTGAAGGCCGCTTTTGCACAGATGTGGAGGAAAGGGGCTGTGAGCTGGGGTGCTTTGGGGAACGTTCCTCCTCTCTGGTTTTATTAATGATGCCACCTCCCACACTCCCTGCAAAATCCACCATCCTCCTGTGCAAATAGTTAGTTGTCGTTTTGGTGCATTGCGAAAATTGCAGCCTTCTTCTAATAGAAAAGCACCCCTCCTCGACAGACACCTTCAATTTAGAAGGAGGCCAGCTGCAGTGTGTAATTTATACCCGAGGCTCAAGTGCAAAGTCAAAGAACAGATCACCAACTCCAAACCTTGAAATAGTGGCGAGCTTAGAAGGAGGGGCAGCAAGACACTCCTGATTATATTTCTGAAATAATCCAGGATCTTGTGTGCATTTTTGGAATTCAAGCCTGGATATTTTCCCCTACGTTGTTTTGCAAAAAACAAAACCACCCCCCCCCCAAAAAAAAAACGCCCACCCCAGAATGGGTGCATGGCAAACGTGCAAAAACCCTTGCATAAAAATAGACTGTTGAGGCCCCTGATCGCTGATGACGAATGTGCGTTGTGGTGCGAGATCTCGCCACAGAGGAAAATCTCAATGCCTTTCTTGAAAGCCATTCTCAACACGGAAACAGGGCAGCCATCATGTGAAGCTCTTAGCTTTCTTGGAGGATGAGCACAGGAGGCCCAGCTAAGCGAAACCACACCCCGCTCCCCCCCCTCAACGCCCCAGTTCACCACCTTATGACTCAGTCACGTCAAACTGAGCACATTTTGGGGTTTTCTTGCACTCTCCTTCCTTCCCACAAGAACCGCACCAACTTTCAGACGGAGGAGGAAGGGAAGAGGGGGACTGTCAGAGCTGCGTCTGTCGCTTTGCTGAATCTCACCACCAAAGAACTTAAGAGGAGCCTGCTGGATCAGGTCAATGGCCCATCTAAGTCCAGCATCCTGTTCTCAGTCACAGTGGCCAACCAGATGCCTGTGGGAAACCCATAAGCAGGATCCGAGCACAAGAGACCTCTCCTCCTCTGTGGCTTTCAGCAACTAGTATTCAGAAGCATTGCTACCTCCAACTGTGGAGGCAGAGAGCACAGCAGCCATCCAGGCTAGCAGCCTTCGATAGCCCTCTCCTCCATGAACTTGTACACTTCTTTTTTTAAAGACATCTAGGTTGGTGGCCATCACTGGCTCCTGCAGGAGCAAGTTCCACAGTTTAAGTATGTGCTGATTATGTGGGGATCAAATGAG
This sequence comes from Lacerta agilis, assembly GCF_009819535.1. Lineage (NCBI taxonomy): Eukaryota > Metazoa > Chordata > Lepidosauria > Squamata > Lacertidae > Lacerta > Lacerta agilis. Next base: position 25,978,588 of record NC_046324.1, on the reverse strand, counting down.
GAGGAGGAGAACCACACATGCCACCCTGGGCACCTTGGAGGAAAATGTGGGGTATTGATGCAATAAATAAAATCAAATATTGTTGTCTGCAGTGTGGCAGGCCACCTGGGAGAGCCTTAGTAAGGAGCTAAGAGCTCCTAGGACCAAGTATTTCTTGCAAGGGCGATCCCGTCTCCAAAGGCAGGTTGCAAAAGGGTGTCACAGCTGTGAGAGAGCAGGAAATGAAACCCCAGAGGGTCTTCTGTGCGCTGCCTGCGTGATCAGCACTAACACACAGGAAGCAGAAGGCCAGCTGTGGTGAGTTTCCACTCCGCTGTTTGTCTGTGGGTGTTTCTCAGGCTGGCGCACTGGGTGTGTGTGTGTGGTGGTTTGGTTTTGCTTTGTGTTTTGTTTCCCCCTCTTCGCCTTCTTTATCTCCGGCTAACCTCACTCAGCTTCCCATGGTTATCTCTGTGCTTCACAGCACCTGACAAGAGCAATAAGAGCTCTGCTGAGCATCCCTCCACACTGATATATCTCTCCTCTCCTGGTATTAGGAAGCTGCCTCAAAAGAGGAGATGGACAGGCTTTTCTTTTGTAGAAGAGGAGACTGACAGGTGATAGCATGGCCATTTTCAAATATCTGCAGGGGCTGTCCCACGGAAGATGGAGCAAGCTTGTATTCTGCTGCTCCGGAGGTTAGGACTCGAACCAATGGATTCAAATTGTAAGAAAGGAGATTCCAACTAAACATCAGGAAGAACTTTCTGACAGTAAGAGCTGTTCGGCAGTGGAATGGACTACTCAGAAGGTGGTGGCCTCTCCTTCACTGGAGGGTTTTAAACAGAGGTTGTGTGGCCACTTGTCAGGGATTCTTTAGTTGTGATTCCTGCATTGCAGGGAATTGGACTAGGTTGTTAGGGCGCCAACAAGTTGGCGTGCTGAAGTGCAGTAGTCAGAGTCAGATAAGCCGAGGTCGAACAGTCCGGGTCAGAAACCAGCTGAAGTCAGGTATCAGCACGGGGTCAGGAGAAGCCGAAGTCAGGAACAGTCCAAGTCAGGAACCGGCCAAGTCAGTCAGGAACAAGCCAGGGGTCAGGAACACAGGAACAGAACAAGCAAGAGCAACCATGCCCTCAGCACAGCAGTTGCAGGTGCTAGCGAAGGGAGCAGCCGGCCTTTCTTAAGTAGCCGGCCTGTAACCACGTCTCTTACGAGTTGCAGCTGCCTCTAATTGTTCCCTGCGTCTCTCAGCTCTACGCTCTACAGCTGAGAAGGGAGGAGGGGAGGGGCCCTGCCAGTTTCTGTCCTCACAAGGGCCTGATTCTGGCTCGACTTCTTCCTCCTCCTGTTCTGGTCTTTCCCCCTCTCCATCTGACTCTTCCTCTTCCGAGGAGTGCCGCCACCAGTCTTCTCCAGGTATGAACTCCTCCATTTCCCCAGGTTCTTCCGTGGGTGCAGCCTCGCCGGGGGGGGGGGGCTTGCCACCACTCCTCCTCATCTGGCTCAACCCTGACATAGGTGACCCTTGGGGATATTCTGCAATTCTCTGATCAGAGAGAAGCACTGGAATGAGAAAGTGCCTGTAGCAGCTGCCTTGCTCCATGGCTCTTGTTTAAGATCCCAGAAGCCCAAAGGCAGTCATGACTCACAGGGTCCTCCCACTCGGCGGTACGGTGTGAGCAAGTGCAGTTGTGCAGTAGGACATCCTGCCCATCCTTTTCCCCAATGACTTGGACACTTGCCATTGTTTGCCGCTCAGGTGTGATGACCACCTGTGACTGGGTTTTCTTCCTGGGTCACACAGCCCTTGCCTCAACTGCCCCAGAGTCCCCAGAGTTCTTCCATAGGCATTACACCCCTAACCCTCCTTTGCACTTCCAGTGACCTGCTCTCATCCTGCAGAATAAGGAAGTCCGTGTTGAAAGAGGCTTCCTCTTCCTTTTTCACAATTCCCACAACTGCTTGTCCAGCACATTTCCTGTGTGCTCAGTTGCAAAGTTGCTGAGAAATCCCTGCCGGATTTCTTTGCCTCTCACTTTCAAACTGCCTCATCATCTGGTGGTGGTGGGGAGCCTCTGGTCATACAATAATATAATTGTAGAGTTGGCAGGGACCCCATGGTTCATCTAGTCTAACCCCCTGCAATGCAGGAACCTCAACTAAAAGTATCCATGACCGGTGGCCATTCAGTAACTACTTAAAAACCTCCAAGGAAGGATGGCTCTAATACCAAGCCAGCTTTGCTTTCTCAACGAACTGCCCACCTCCAGCTTTGCTGGAGTTCGAAGATTGCCGATTCTTTTGTGACATTTTGGTCAGTCATCATAAAGGGACTTGGGGATTTTCGAACTAAAAGCCGCAGTCTGAACGTTTGGTCACGAATGCTCATGTATGCTAGCTCTTCCTCTGATTTGCCTACTTGGTGGTTTTCTCTCAGAGAAAGAACATATTTATTTAGTGTGTGGAGGATTGGCAAATAGCACCTCTGGGGACTGTATTCTTGCCCTTGCTGTGAAATCAAGTGGCTAGGCTTTGCCCCTGCTGCACTACTGTTATAGATGGAGCTCCTTGTAGTCTGCACTACAGGCTTAAGCTGGTTTAGCTTTTATCCATCGCCCTTGGCTTGTGCGCATGTCTTAGGGAACAGGGTGTCCTAACAGAGAATTCTGAGTATCCTCACCAAACTACAACACTAAACATTATTTGAGGTGTGTGTGAAAGTGGTATGAAAGTAGTATACATTTCTAGTGTGGACACAAGGGGTGGGTGAATTCTCATTTTCAAAATCTTAAGTTCAGATCACCCCATTGTGTCATCAGATTGCAAACTTTTTAAAAGAGATCCACGAGGACATTCACTGGCACTTTCATTTCTCCAAATATATGCATTTTTGTATGCACGTTTTACCTTGTATATAGTTCTTTGCAAGCAATTTTCACTAATATAAAGCATTTTTGTACCAATATATGTGTTTTTGTCTACATTTCTTCCTAAAATAGACTTTTGGGGGGGCAGTTTCTAAATTAGAGAACCTCATTCAGAGAGGTGTAAATTTCAAAGGAGAGTGGCAATTCAATGCATATCCCGGTTCAGAAACTGTGATTTGGGTGTGTTTGCAGGAAAATATAAACCAAATGGGTTTCTTCCCCATTTCTGGTAGAAACTAGGTATACCACCTAGAAGTGACTGTCAGGGATTCAATAACCTTTTTTGTTATTTGTTTGTTTCCTGAGGTGCTTTGCACAAGTAGAACTCCCTGCACCTGTCGCTTGTAACCGAAACACTTGCACTGGTGCAGGATTTTAATCATTTTAAGGCAAAGCTACAAGGAAGTCTCCCTCGCAGTCCATTGGAGCCATTTTGCTTGAGTGTCCCTCCCTGTAGCGGTGCTGAGCTCCAGCAGGTGGCTCCTGGAGCCATTACGAATCAGCCCACCCCTTGGTTGCCTGCGGGAGGGAAAAACAAGCCATGTTCCTTCCCTATTAATTATCTCTCTTTGAAAGAAACAGCCGTAATCTCCCTGGAACCTGTCCTCTGCACATAAGGTCTTCTTGGGACTTTGGGTCCCTTGTTATTGTTACGTCAGCTGGAGAGTCAGCCGACAGGAGGCTTAATATAGCTGTTCAGGCTCCTTTGCAAAGTGCAATTTACATACAGTAATAGGTTTCAGGTCTGAATCCTGGGTGGGTTTCAGGCCATTTCTCACACATCCCTCTTCCTGCACAATTCATGATGCGTCCGAGGGCAGCCTCAAGTTGGGTGACTTTGTACCTTGTTTAATCGCCGACTTCCACTCTGCAGACTCCTTTTTAAAATAAAAAATAAATAGATGATTCTCTCTCACACACATACACTCATGCATATACATTAACAAACTGGAAAACAAATTGCACAGATATATATATATATATATATATATATATATATATATATATATATATATATATGTTGTCACCATATATATATATATATATATATCATCCCGAAATGCATCAGCTAGGCTTCTGCCCTAATAAATCTGTTGCCAGTTCCTTCCAGCGTTGCAAAAATCCCTTGGTTGGCTTTGTGACAAAAGTCTAATGTGGCCACCTGTCTGGAATGCACATTTTTTGAACTTTTTGGGAGGTGCTTGGACTAGGACTTCTTCACAGAGGGCACAGTTAACCTGTGGAACTCACTTCCACAGGAGGCAGTGATGGCCACCAACTTGGATGGCATCAAAAGAAGGAAGATTAGACAAATTCGTGGAGGAGAGGGCTGCTGATGGCTACTAGCCAGGATGGCTATGCTCTGCTTCCATAGTCAGAATATGGATATCAGTTGCTGGAAACCACAGGAGGGGAAAGAGCCAGTGTGGTAGTGGTTAAGAGCGGCAGACTCGTAATCAGGGGAACCGGGTTCGCGTCTCCGCTCCTCCACATGCAGCTGCTGGGTGACCTTGGGCTAGTCACACTTCTTTGAAGTCTCTCAGCCCCACTCACCTCAGAGTGTTTGTTGTGGGGGAGGAAGGGAAAGGAGAATGTTAGCCGCTTTGAGACTCCTTCGGGTAGTGATAAAGCGGGATATCAAATCCAAACTCTTCTTCTTCTTGTGCTCAAATCCTGCTTGCTGGTTTCCCAAAGGCATCTGGTTGGCCACCATGAGAACAGGATGCTGGACTAGATGGGACATTGGCCTGATCCAGCAACCTCTTCTTATGTTCTTATAAAATAGGTCTTTTGTGGCCTTGCCATTCTTTGTGACCAGGATAAGTCCTCTAACACTGCCTTCCCCAACCGGGTGCCCTCCGGATGATTTCTACAACACCTTCCATCAGTCATGCTGGCTGGAGCCCATGTAGGGATGTCAGAATTTGCTTGGAAACAGAAATGGGAGTGGAAATTACCACATTCTTCATGTTTGCCCGAGGTCAGGAACAGAAATCACTCCAGCAAATACGAGTAGCAGACTTTATAATTGGTTTTATGTTTTTGTTTTTTGGCTACAAATGTTACATCAATAATTATGTTATTTTCTGCCTCATTTTTTTTACCTCTCATTTCTGCTGAAATGCATCTGCTGAAAGTTATTTACTTAATTAACTGCACAATTAATTTCATGAGCCGGAGCAGAGAGTGAGGGGAATTATCCAAGTTTTAGCAGAAGCCGAACTGCAGCAGATAGGAAACAGTGTTGATTGCAGTAAACGCAGGACAGGTCAGAAATGGCTGCCTCCTCGCACCCCTAGGCTCATGCAACTGCAATACAAAGCTTCTGTGATCTGAAGTCATTTTTCATGTTGGTGATCTGGAAGCTCTTTTCCCTGTGATGTCTCGTGGCGTTCATGCAGGTGGCCAACCCCCCCATCCCCAAAACCACCCTATGATGTTTTCAACTCCAGTCCTTGGTTCTTATTACCCCTCTCCCCACAGCTGGTACCCCTAAACAGCTGGCTCAAGACAGCAATCTGTTGGTCCCTGGAAGCGTATTTCAGGGTCCAGAGGCTTGGCAGAGATATGGGTCTGCCCTGACAACCCTCACTGTTGTGGGTGCTGAGATCTCTGCCACCCTTGCTGCTCCACCAATCATTCTCCAGTGGCAAAGAAGAAGGGGCATGCCAGGGGTGGACCAGGAGATCCGCTGGGTCCAAAGGCCTCCCATTCCTACAACACACCTCCACAGCTGGCCTGGAGCTGTTGTACTAATTTCGCCTCCCATTGGGATCAGTGCTTTTTTTTCAGCTCTGGATGATTCGCCAGCTATGGGGACAGAGATAACTTGGCCACCGCAAGTCATGCTCTGGTAACTTCCAGATTAAATTACTGCAATATGCTTATGCGGGGCTGCCAAGACGACTCAGAAACTTCAGTTTCTGCAGCAGCCAGATTACTGGCCTGGGTTTCATTTTGATCTCATGTCACCTCTACAGTATTTTAAAACAGAGGCACTGGTTGCAAGTTTATTCTGGGCCTAATTCAAGGTGTTCCCATTGGTGTTTAAAACCCTAAGCTACTCCGGGCCCAAATATCTGAAAGAGCACCCCTCTTTCTCTTGGGTGCTGAAATATCCAGAGGGGCCCTTCTTTAGTAGTTCCTCCACCCTCCAAGGCTCATTTCTGTTGTGGCCCCGCCTCTCCATTGTTTGGTGTGGTCTTCGCAAGGGGTCCCTCAAGATGACTGCTCAGACCACCCGCTGAGAAGACGCCTAAACAAAACCCCAGTGCTTAATTCCCCTTTGTGGCATTTTCCGTCTGTCCTGTTAATAACCATGAGGGAGGATGTTTACAGCAAGCGTGTGAGACAAGATGGGGACAGTCTCTGTGAGCCGGCACATCAGTTTTAAATCCTGCCCTCTCCTGAAATGTTTACCCTCCTTTGACCACCCCTTCGCACTCCAGTGAATTATTATTTTTATTTTTAATTGGAAAAACCTCTTCATAACACAGCAGAAAGATAGATGAGTTTCCTTCCAGAGAAAGAGAGTGACCCTTTGGAGCATCTCTGCTGGGTGGGTGGGTGAACAAGGCCAGGAGTAATAGAAGCATAGAATTTTAGAGTTGGAAGGGAACACCCAGGGTCATCTGGTTTAACTCCTGCAGTGCAGGAAACACAACTAAAGAAGCCCTGGCAAGTGGCCATCCAACCCCTGTTGAAAAACCTCCAGTGAAGCAAAGTCCACTGCCTTCCAAGGGAGCCCATTCCACCGTCAAATGGCTCTTACTGTCCGAAAGTGTTTATTCCTGTTGTTTAGTCAGAATCTCCTTTCTTGTCATTTGAATCTACTGATTTGGGTCCTACCCTGTGGAGCAGCAGAAAACAAGCTTGCTCCATCTTCCACATGACAGTTCTTCTGATATTTGAAGGTGGCTATCGTGTCACCTCTCCGTCTTCTCTTCTCCAGACTAAACATACCCAACTCCTTCAACCGTTCCTCATAAGGCTTGGTTTCCAGACCCTCAGTCATCTTGGCCATCCTCTCCTGCACACATTCCAGCTTTTCAATATCCTTCTTCAGGTGGATTGAGAGGGTGGGCTGAATCCGTACTTTCCTCCACTCCCCATTAGACCAATTTGACATGTTGATGGGGATGCCCATCTGTCAATCACCCAGCATCCCAATGACATGAGGTAACTCGTTGGAGTCCATGAAGTTTGAAATCAAAGTGTCAGCCCACACTTTCTAGTGAGTTCCCTCATACACTCCAACATGCTGATGCCAGAAACCGGGACTCATGTCTTCCCAACTCCACTCCTGCACAAGTTATGTGAACCACACAATATCACGGAGCCTGGAAATGCATGTTTTGGAGCAAAATGTGCCAGATTGTGAGCTTGTGCAAGATCAGAGAGCTTGATAATGCATGGGATGTTCCACTTAAAGTGGAACAGTTGACCAATATATTCTCTGATCACTTCCCTTATTACAAAAAGCCTAACTTTTGGGGGGAAGGGTTAGTTTTGTAAGGCCTCACAATTGACTATAATCACACAATCCCAAGTGTGCTGATATGTGATTGACTCCAGTTCCAAAAAAGCAATGGCCTGGAAGCCTGCTGCATTGTTTTAATTAACATTCTATTATCCACTGTGCCTTACGGTAAATCACTTCCACCTTGCCGTTGGGGGTGTGAAGCAATCTGCAAATTTAATAAACTAAACTAAACCAGAGGGCTTTTATTATCTACTGGGAATTTCCCTGCATTTGGAGACACTGTTGAAATGAACAGGAGCTGTGCAACCGTGACCACAACAGGCCACAGGAACCTCTGTGGCCACATGGAGCCATCAAAAGCAGGACCCAAAGAGCAGAAGCCAGCGCTTCCCCCTGGTCACTTCACTGGATGCCTTCACTTGCAGGCTAGGATGACAATTCTGTGTCACGAGCAAGGGACTGAAGACAAGGCCCAAGCCACATCCCATTCATGGCATTTATTTCCTTTGGAAACGTCCTCTAAACAAATGGCTTTGGCTCTAAGATGCAAAGTTAGTTTCCTTCTCTCCTAACGCCAGAACCCATGGACCTCCAATGAAGCTGAATGCTGGAAGATTCAGGACAGATAAAAGCAAGTGCTTCTTCACGCAGCCCTTAGTTAAACTGTGGAACTCCCTCCCACAAGAGGCAGCGATGGCCACCAACTTGGATATCTTTAAAAGAGGACTGGACAAATTAATGGAGGGGAGGGCTATCCATGGCTACTAGCCATGAGGGTTATGCTCTGCCTTCATGGTGAGATCCTGAGGCAGTAATGCTTCTGAATGTCAGTTGCTGGGAACCCCAGGAGGGGAGAGGGCTTTTGTGCTCAGATCCTTCATGAGGGTTTCCCAGAGGCATCTGGTCAGCCCCTGGGGGAAGAGGATGCCAGGCAGGATGGGCCATTGGCCTGTTCTAGCAGACTCTTCTAATTGTCTTGGGAGCTGAGTTTCACTTTCCTTTATAGCTGGGAGTTTGTCCCAGGCAGCCACTAGGAGAGGCTGAGCCTGTTCGGCTGCCTGGTTGGGGAATGATTCCACCAGGCCCCTGCTTAAGCTTAGGAAGCCTTCAGAGAAAAACAGAAAGGGAGGAAGAAGCGATCATCACTTCCCCTCAACTTCATCATCTCACACATCCACGCCAGCTGTTGCCTGCTCAACACACCTCTCCCCAGTGGCTTTTAAAGACCCCTGGAAGGCTGGCCTCAAGCAGAACCTGCAGACGTGCTCCAGGCGGGCACATCAAAACTCAGGCTCTGCAATCTGCCCTTTCCTACTGTGGGGCATGTGTGAAAACAGCAATTAATGGTAGGTGGGAGGAGGAGCCACATTCCTGGTCTGGCTGACTCTCCAGGGCTTTCCCATAGGCTGCAACCATAGCAAAGGTAGCAGCAGCAGTGCAGATGTCAGCAACGGCCAGCTGCGGCCATGCACCTGAGCTCCACACAGTGGAGCCCAGGCACATTGTTTACCTGGAATATCTCTGCCGCTGGTTCAGCACAAGCTGAACAAAAGGATGCTTTTGGGTGCTGTTTTGCATCTACGGCTCAAATGCACCAATGAGCCTCCCTTGCCTTCTTGCTGCCATGTGTGGATGTGATCAGAGCTGGTTAAAAGAAGGGAAGAGAAGGAAATTCTCAGTGCCTGGTGTGTAGTAGAGAGAGCCTGTGTTGTGTAGTCGTTGGTGTGTCAGACAGAGACCTGGGAGAACAGGGTTCAAAGCTCCACTCAGCCAGTTACTAGTGAGCTTCATGGCTAAGTGGGGATTTGAACCCTGGTCTCTCAGGTTCAAATCCAACACGCTAACAATGACACCACATGGGCCACCCCAAGCAGTCATGGTTCCTCTTTCAACCACCTTGAACTCTACAAATAAGTTATTGCCTGCAGCCAAGCTGTATGATCTCTCTTCCGACCGCCCTCCCCACCCCTCGCCAGCCATCCTAGATCAACCCCCAAAACAGGGCCATTTGCGCTCCATCGATTTGGGGGCCATCAAGTTCAGGTGGCTTGTATCTGTCTCTTTTTTTATAATGCCTCCTGTCTCTGGCTTGGCCTTCCATCATCCTATTAAATGGATGACAACAAGGACAGCCCCATGGAGGGGAAAGAAATTACCTAATAAATCAGGCACCTGAGAGATGAAGTGGACGAGTGTTATTAGATTCCTGGAGAGATGAGGATGGTAATATGGAGGCTCTGGATCTGAGCTAAATCAGAGAGCGGGAGGGAATCATCACCAGGCGATTTCTTCCACCACAATAATCTGAGCCAAACTGATTTTTTCCTCTTATATTTGGCAAGCTGCTGTAAACCCAACAGTGACAATGAAGTGGGTGGGTGTTTTTATTTGGGGTAAATGGCAGAGTGAAGGAACAGGCAACATATGGGAAGAGCATCATGCTGAACAACCTAGGGTCTACTTGGATCACATCAAAGATTGCCAAATACTGTATATCCAGGAAAAATGCAAGCCAGACAGGCAACAAACCTCTGGCTTTTTCTTTACCTTTGTATCCCCATCAAACTTGCATTCAGAGATTGACTGTCTTTAAACATGGAAGCTCCATATAAATAGCAGTGCTCTGTGACATTGTCTGACCCCCTTTTTAAAGTACAGTACTATTTGTACTTCTTGGAAAATACTGAAGTTTTTTTTCCCCAATAAGCTTTTCTAGGCAGACAAAAAACATCTTGCTTTTTTTTTTTTAGGTCTCTGCTTTGGGTGTTCATTTTTCTTGTGTTTAAACTCATCTTTAGTTGTTTTCTGCGTTGTTCTAAAACCAATTCCAGTTGCTTTTATTGTAAATCTCATTGAGACTTATCTGAAAGGTGTTTCACAAATAAAAAGGAAAGAAAGAAATGTCAAATCAACTCCCTGAGCAAGTAGCTATCACCCTTTCCTGGATTCCTTCTGGAGATCTGGATCTGGAGATCTTTTCTCTCCAATGTCCATTGCCAGCCCAAGGTATTTTGCTGCCCAGCACAGAGTGGAAATGGCAAGCAAAGGTGCCAAGCGATCCTCCCTGGAGAGGGCATTCCACAAACGGGGAGCCACCACAGAGAAGGCCTGTGGCCTCTGGACCTCATGTAGAGGAGGCACATGAAGAAGGGCCTCAGAAGATTATCTCAGGGTATGGGATGGTTTATATGGGGAGAGGCTGTCCTTCTGATATTGTGGTCCCGAGCCGTTTAAGGCTTTATAGGTCAAAACCAGCACTTTGAATTGGGCCCAGAAGCTAATTGGTAGCCAGTGCAGTCAGGCCAGGATCAGTGTGATATGCTCAAACCATCTTGTCCCAGTGAGCCACCTGGGTGCCGAATTCTGCACCAGTTGAAGCTTCTGAACTGTCTTCAGAGGCAGCCCTACGTATAAACTTGTTTATTCAATGTCAATATCTGGAGCTAACCAGACGCATCCTTTGTAAAAATGGAATGGTGCCTCCTAGACTTGTCTGCTGCCTAGGAAGACTTCCCCTGCTTATTGCAAAAGTGTGGCAGTTGGTCTGGGTGTTAACAACAACAATTTCATTGTTTATATGCCACCCATCTGACTGGGTTGCCCCAGCCACTCTGGGCGGCTCCCAGCAAAATATTAAAACAGCAGTAAAACATCAAACAGGGCTGCCTTCAGATGTCTTCTAAATAATAATAATAATATTGCCGAGCGAAAGGCCCTCTGCATGTTCTCAGAGTCACTCTCTTATTACCGGTACTTTCCCTGCTCCGTGTCTGACCTCTGGAGTAAGGAACCCCAGCTCAGAGGAGAAATCCTTGTGGGTTTTGGCTGGAGCTAAGCTTTTTGAGTCGGTTAGGAGAGGGAGAGCTCCCTCCCTTTCATTGGCCTCCTTAAATTGGGCAGCAGATGTTTTAAAAACAACCACCACCTCTCGCCCGGGAATTTTGTGGTGTGAAGCAAGAGGCAGCTCCAACCCTTTGGGAGCCTGTGGCTTTTGTCGCAAAGCACCCATTTGGTTGTGGGATGATAATTAGTGACTCCGGTCCCGTAATTATACACCACTTAGACCTTTTCCCCCCTTTCATTTCCAGGAGCCCAGCAAGAGCGCTGGGTTTGTGCTCGTGATCACGTGGGGAGCAAGTGCTTGGAGTGCTTTCCCAAAAAGCCTTCATTAGAGGGCTGTTTTCAGCATGTTCCTTCCTCCCTCACAGAGGAAAGCACTCTTGTTGGCAAGGGGGATCCAAGCCTGCTTGGGAGATGGAGTACCAGGGCCTCTTCCATCAGGAAAGTGATAAGGAAATACAGGATGGGTGACACCCGGCTTGAGAGCAGTACATGTGAAAAGGATCTAGGAGTCTTGGCAGACCATAAACTTGACATGAGTCAACAGTGTGATGCAGCAGCTAAAAAAGCCAATGCAATTCTGGGCTGCATCAATAGGAGTATAGCATCTAGATCAAGGGAAGTAATAGTACCACTGTATTCCGCTCTGGTCAGACCTCACCTGGAATACTGTGTCCAGTTCTGGGCACCACAGTTCAAGAAGGATACTGACAAGCTGGAACGTGTCCAGAAGAGGGCAACCAAAATGGTCAAAGGCCTGGAAACGATGCCTTATGAGGAACGGCTTAGGGAGCTGGGTATGTTTAGCCTGGAGAAGAGAAGGTTGAGGGGTGATATGATAGCCATGTTCAAATATATAAAAGGATGTCATATGGAGGAGGGAGAAAGGTTATTTTCTGCTGCTCCAGAGAAGCGGACACGGGGCAATGGATTTAAACTACAAGAAAGAAGATTCCACCTAAACATTAGGAAGAACTTCCTGACAGTAAGAGCTGTTTGACAGTGGAATTTGCTGCCAAGGAGTGTGGGGGAGTCTCCTTCTTTGGAGGTCTTTAAGCAGAGGCTTGACAGCCATCTGTCAGGAATGCTTTGATGGTGTTTCCTGCTTGGCAGGGGGTTGGACTGGATGGCCCTTGTGGTCTCTTCCAACTCTATGATTCTATGATTCTATGAAAGGGAGCAAAAGACGGAACTGGGAACAAAGGAAGAGCCGCTTGGATCAGGCCAATAGCATCCTCTTCTCACAGTGGCCAATCAGATGCCTGTGGGAAACCCCGCAAGCAGGATTCGAACCCAAGAGCCCTCTCCCTTCCTGTGGCTTCCAGCAACTGCTATTCAGAAGCACTATTCACTCAGACTGTGGAGGCAGAACAAGGCCACTGCGGCTAGTAGCCATCGATAACCCCCACATGAGGTTTTCTGCAGTCAAGTGATCTATACATTTTATGAAATACTGTGAATAAAATATAATGGGGGAGGTAGGATGAAGGTATTAGCAATTATTGTCCTTCATCAAGTTGGGTGCCTCCATGTCTTAGCTTCTTGTTTTCTTCTTATTTATTTATTAAATTTGCACACCGCCCTTCATCCACAGATCTCGGGGCGGTTCACAGCATAAAAATACAAAATAAGAACAATAAAATAAATAATAAAAACAATAACGAAACAACCGTCTCCTCAGAGTTTTCCTTGAGCCAGCCTTTCCCAATTTGTGGCCCCCTCCAGTTGTCTCATCAGGACCCCCTGCCAACGTAGCCGTATGATGCTGAGGCTCAGGGGTGAGGCAAAGTGAGGAGACAGGATCAGGATCCACAGGGGCAGCAGTTCCCAATGTGAATCTTTATTACCCACCACCCTTGTTCCTGGTGCAGATCTTGCCGGGCGGGGAGCGGGCACCGTTTTGTGGTTCGCCTCAGTTGCCAAAATGCCTTGGACTGGCCCTGCTGGGGCTAATGGGGGTTGTAATTTGAAATATCCAGCAGACACTAGGTTGGCCCACCCTGCCTCAGAGTCAGTGGCGCCGACTTGGGCCCCAGATTGTGGGTGCCCAGTGGTGCGTGTGTGTGTGTGATATGACACATATCACTCGCACCATCTTGTGCATGCAAATGCCGTTCAGTCTCTGCCTGCCACTGCTGCCTTGCCTCTACTGGCTCTCTGGTGCTGCGGCGGCAGCTACTAGGCCAGGGCCTCCTCCTCCTCCGCAGGGCCTCTGTTGGAACCCATTGCCCAATGGAAATTTTGTAGGTGCCAAGGCACCCAGGGCCTCCCAGAGTCTTCCCTCTAGGCACCTGGCCCTAGGCATGTGCCTGGGAAGCAAAGATTTGCCAAAGAGCACAGGGCTCCCCTCTCCCCTTCTCTCTTTCCTGTTGCCCTGGTCAAGGTTGCCCTTGATGCCCCTCCTTTCCCCTTCTTCTTCTTCTTTTTCTTCTTCCTCTTCTTTGTTTCCTGGTCTGAACTCTCCTAAAGACCGTATTGATCACGCTGTCTGTCGTCCGATCCATGAAAATGACTAGGCACCCCAGCGCAGTTCAGTCAAGGTGGGCCGCTCAATAAATATGATTAGAGAACTGACGGATAATTATGACCTCAATTACAGGAGGCCCCTCTCCTCATTGGAGGAGCCTTTCGCCTGGAGATGGAAGCACTTAGTCTTAATGGTTGGGGACGAGGAGGCTGATTCTGGGGCAGCCCATCCATTTTATAACCAGGCACACATTTCTTAATGGGCTCTTGATGGCCTTTCCTTTGACAGGTGGGGTGAAACTCTTGCATTGTTTGGAGGGGGTGATTAATGTACAAGTGAACAAAGAGCAAGGGGGCGGGAGATTGAGTTAGTCAATTTGGGGGTGGTGGGGAGGGAGAAAGCAGAGATCGCTTGCTGATCATCTCAGCATCATTCCAACCATGGTAGGAGGTTGTTTTATTTTTTTGCACACAGACACCATGATATCATTTCCAATCCGGGGAATGAGGAAGGAAGGGAGATTTGCCTCATTCTAAATGGCTCTCCATGTGATGGCATGGGAGTCAGACTCAGATGCTGAACCTGAGGGATCCCAGCCTGCACAGGATTCCCCGCCTCCAGAACCAGCTGAGCCGGGGCCAGGGCTTGAGCCTGAAGGATCCCCACCTGTGCTGGATCCCCAGGTGCAGGCATCAGCAGAGTCTGCTCTGGCTCCTGATGGGAGGGAGGACCCATTGCCTGCAGGTGCTCCACTCCCAGCCTCTTCAGAGGAAGCTGAGGCAGCCCCTGGGTCCAGTAACCCACCAGCCTCTCCTGAGCTGCAGAGGCTCAGGACAGAGAGGCGAAGAGAGCTAAGTGCCTACAGGAGGAGTGCTCGCCTCCAGGCCCGGAGGAGAGGCAAGTCTCTGGAGGATTGGGGCCGCCCTAAGCATAGGGCCAGATAAAAGCCGGCCAGACCCAGCCCAAGTTGCGTGAGCAACTTAGTTGCAAATGTATGCTCAACCTGCAACCTCGTGCCTGCACCTGCCTTGGACCTTGACCTGCTCCCTGCCTCGCTCCCCGCTGGACTGACTTCCTTTGGACCCCTAGACCCAGGACTGGACTTGGACCTCGTTTCACGGACAAACCCCTGGGGCCAGCACACTCCAGCTTTTTAAGTTTTGTGGCAGAATATCACCTGCACTTGCCCATCCCTTTAGTTATGCCAAGCCCACTCTTGCAACTAAAAGGCTTGCCTGCTCACCCAACTTGAACAGTCTTTTCCTTATCCCCAAAACCAATTTAGTCCAACTCCAAACAATATCCTGCTAGATTTCACAGGCTAAGGTGAAGAAGAAAAACAATTGTTGGTGTCTCACTGATTGCACTTAGTGATGCAAACAGACTTTCAAAACAACCAGAAGGGCACCCGGGGTTTGGTACAGGATTTGCTCAAGTCAGATGGTAACCACTGCTTTTCCTCTTTCATTAGCCAGCATTTGTTTGCCCCTTCATTGTCACTGAGATCTCAAGACACCCCCCCCTTGCTGTACTCTCACCAGTGCCTTGTGATGGTTATAGATGACCATCTGTCAGAGATGCTTTAGCTGTGATTCTTGCATTGCAGGGGGTTGGACTAGATGACCCTTGAGATCCCTTCCACTTCTACAATCCTACGATTCTATTATTCCTCCTGCTCCCTATAAATAGGCATTGCAGAAGAACATTGCTCCTGACAGCCGCCCATCTGCACATCAACACTCATGCTTCCCCCACTGTGAGCTGTCGTGACGCACGTTTGGGGCTGGCAAAGGGAAGCTGGGCTCCTTTGGCGCTGTGTCTTTTCTCTCCCAGAAAGAAATTGGCAAGCGGCATCACCCGTGGAATTTGCGAACTTTGAAGGTGCTTCTTACAGACTCTGTGTTCTTGAGATTCTCCCCTGACACCTGTGAAAGGAATACGGCAACAGTGCCTGACACGCATCTCTGAAGTTGGCATATACCACCGATGTAAGTGATGGCTGTCGGGCTGCCTGCGAACAAACCCTTCTGTTTTCCTGTTTGCAAATGTCTCTGAAGGGTTGAACTGTAACGGCCGGGAAAGGGGAGCGGGGGTGGGGGGTGGGGTGGGTGGATGTCAGAAGCAAAACTGTCAGCGGGCTTCTCTGATTTCTCCAAGTTCATCTGACAATCTTGGTTGACAGGTGCGTCCTGGTGTGTGTGCAGGCAGGCTATCAGCACCTCTTGCAATGTGGGCTATGAGACCCAGAGGCTGGTGCTGTCCCCCCTTTTAATTTCATTTTTTAAAATAACTTTATCCAGGCTTGGCAGTTACCAGAGAAGCACTGGAGAAGTAGCTGCCACTGCCATCTTTATTACCCCAGAATGTCCCTGCCACACAAACACACACACACACACACACACACACACACATGGACTACTCTGCAATTTGTTGCTCCCACTTTACCCCTTGCGAGACAGACAGAGGCTTCCAGCAACAACATAGAAGCTGCATCCAGTTGACCCAGTGCTTCTAAAATGAACGTTCAGCTGAGCACCACCACATGTACCCACCACTGGTCTGCTATCCTTGGCATGTGGGCAGGGCCGGATTTAGGTTTGATGAGGCCCTAAGCTACTGAAGGTAATGGGGCCCTTTATATGTCCAGCTGTCCTTTGTCAACAACAAATTGTTGCTGTTTTTTGTGTTGGATATATGCTATATGGTAATTTATGGACCTAATAGGTATCTAAAGCCATTTGCACATAACAAAATATGCATTTTATCAAAGTAATTGTTGAACTGAAATACAATTAAGAAGAGGCATATTAATAGTGAAATAATTATTAAGCTCTAACTTAAAATGATTTTTATTCATAACGAACTTAATAATGCAAACACAGGTTTTATTTTATTTGCTTTTTATCTTATATTTAGGAAATGTACATGCAGGTTTTTTCCCCTTTAAATTTTTTTGGGGCCCCCAAGAGAGTGGGGCCCTAAGCTAGAGCTTGTTTAGCTTATATGTAAATACAGCACTGCGTGTGGAGAGCCAATGGCAGGCGACAACAGTGGGGATGGGTGTCAGTGTTCCCAAGAGAAATTCTCCTCAGAACAGAAGGTGGCTTTTTCACTGGTGGCACTGGTTGTTGTCACGGACTGGCTGGATGACGAGGAGTAGTGGGAAGCTCCAGCCAAGGAACTCCTTAGGGGAGCCACAGAGACAGAAAGCTCAGACCCAGAGGAGTGGTGGTGGGACACAGAAGACAGATCAGAGGAGGGAGGAATCCAGGGGGTGGAAGACACAGGAGGCTTGAGAGAAGAAGAGCCAGAGGCAGGGATTGGGTGCAGAGGGACACACTTTGAGCTCAGGATCTGAAGGAGAGGATAGGGAGGAGTCAGACACTGCAAGAGCTTCACACATGCTGCCCGGTTCCTCTGCATTGAGCTTTCATCACCTTTTGACCCCAAGGTCATGCAGAGCTTTACACAGAGCTGAACAGAAAGCAAGAAAAGCCCAAGGCTGGCATCCTCCCCACTGGAGTTTGCATCTGCTTGGAAAGGAAGAGGAGGGTTAGAAGGAGGAGGAGGTGACCAGAGGCAGTCTTGGCAACGTCTTCTGAAGTGGAGGTGCCTGTGTGTTCTCTGTTGTACACTACTTTCCTGAACAAATCAGCTGACCTTACTTTGAGTCTCTGAAGAAGAAGAGGAAGAGTTTGGATTTGATATCCCACTTTTCACTACCTGAAGGAGTCTCAAAGCAGCTAACATTCTCCTTTCCCTTCCTCCCCCACAACAAACACTCTGTGAGGTGAGTGGGGCTGAGAGACTTCAGAGAAGTGTGACTAGCCCAAGGTCACCCAGCAGCTACATGTGGAGGAGTGGAGACGCGAACCCGGTTCCCCAGATAACGAGTCTACCGCTCTTAACCACTACACCACACTGGCTCTCCCTTCTGACCTGTTGTGAACCTGCTCCCCTGACAGCCCCCTGACACTGGTGCACTAAGCAAAGAAGTCCTTTCCATTCTCCATCCTGGAGCTTCTGGAATTCAACTTCCTCGGATGACTAGTTCTTGTGATTTGAGAGAGGGAGAACACCTTTTTTCTCTATCCACTTTCTCCCTGCCATGCATAATTTTATATCCTGTCACCTCTTACTTGCCTTTCCTCTAAGGTTTATTAATATGGTGAGACCACGCTGTACTATTGAGAGAGAGAGTTGCTTTCCAGCTGAGCAAAAAAAAATGTTTAAAAAAAAAATGGAGGAAAAACTAGGAAGCTTTCTCCGCTCTTCGGCTCCTCGGTCGTACGACATCTTGCCTTTCCTCCGCCTCGCTTGTTCGCTGCACGACTTGCTTTGTGTTCTTATTTTATGCTCCACAAATGAGCACAATAATTAACATCTGGTTTGCAGCGTATGAAATAAAAACACGGTATAATGAGGAGGATAATGAGCTAGTCTAGAGCCCACTTGAGTTAGGATTATGGAGCTGTTGAGCAGGGAGGTCAACGCCGCCTCCAGCGTCGATGTTTTCCCCATCGCTGCACCTTCCAAACAGCCGGCAGATCTGTATGCGACCGTATTCCCACTGGCACCGCAGCCCTGCCGAGGGGAAAAGGCAGCAACCCTAGAAAACAAGATGCAGCTTGGGACCCGCGAGAGGAAACAGAGCCTCACATCCTTCCAGCTGACTTGCACAGGATGGCAGAATGGAAAAAAGGAGGAAGACCAGGGGACTTCATTAAAGGGAAGAGGCAGATCTTCCACCAATATTTCCCTAGAGAGTCTTCCCGCTGGGACACTCCATCTCAAGGCAGTTTCCACCTCTGCAGTGCCACAGAATCATTATAACTTGCCCCCAAAGGCCCGAAGTCCAAAGCTTCCCACGCCTGGGAACGAGACATCTGGGGAACGTGAAACAGCTGAGTCACCTGAAGGGGGAGAAAGTTTGGTTGCCCAGCCTAGGAGGGAGGGGGAGGCCCCGACCCAGCTAGGAGGTCAGCAGGAGTGTGGTTATGATGGGAAAGCTAGAGAGGAGAGTTTTTCGGTTGGGGATAGTGTGTGGATTTTGAGACCGGTACGACCACACAAGCTGGCTACAAAGTGGGAAGGGCCTGGTGTAGTAAAGCAAAGGCTCAGTGCTGTTCGCTATGTAGTAGAATGTAAAGAACTGCACGCCAAGCCCAGGGAGTACCACGTGACTGCCTTAAAGCTATTCGTGACTCCTGGGATGGCGGGGGTGCCAGCTTATTCGAGCAGCCTGGAAAGGGGCCCTCCAGGGCCTGTGGATTTGTTGACCGGGTGCCAGCAAGCCGGACGCTTAGCCGAGGTCAAGCAGTTTCCTAAGCTGATGGAACGACAGTCTGTAGAATTGCTGGTTAGAGAGGATCAAGAATTTCCATCACAAATTGCTGCAAGGGAGTTGGGTGTTGCAAGATTGCCAGTTCACAGTGACCCACATTCCTGGAAAGGCGAACGTGGCAGCTGATACTCTAAGTTGTTTTCATAAATCTGTGGAGTGGTTGTTTGCTCCAGAAGGTACTGGGTGACTATTTACCTCAGTAGTATTAAGAAGGGAAATTTGGGGCCTGGAACCCCAAATTTCCTTTTAGGAGGGAGGGTGTAGGGAAATACCAAATCCCTGGTTTTGGAAATAAAGGTCTTGGGGTAATTAGAATCGTGGGTATCACTGTATAATAGGGAGGATGCCTTTTAGGAATGTGAAAAGGGGGTGCCTTTAAGAAGATCTTTAGAGATATGTAAGTTTTGGCCTCAGAGAGGCACCCTGGCCTGACGAGAATGGGGTTGGGGCCAACTGGTGCTCGTTAGGCTGATGAGTAATTCAGGAGGTAACAGCCCAGACTCACAGCTGCCCTTTTAGCAGTGACAGCTGTGACTAACGATCTTAGGGCAGTAATTGGCCAGCGGGGGTGGGCTAACCCCTTATCTAGGCTGGGCTGTGTCAAGGAGACAGCAGAGCTGGGGGGAGGCTTCAGAGCTTGGAGCCTGCCTACTGCCGGAACATCATTGCTGAAGAGCTGAGGCGGCGACGGACTTTCCCTCCCCATCAACCATTATGTCCTGGGGGAGTGATTGAGGACTTTGCCAGCTCTTTCAGATGATAAGCAGTTGAGTATCTATCCCTGCCGAGAAGGAGAGGGATCAAGTATGTGTATTGAGTCTAGTTAATTAGATGTTTTGTTGTTTTAAGTTTGTGCCTTGTTTTGTGAAAACTGTGCCTTTTGTGTTTTACTAATCCTTAAGTAAAAGATATTTTAGAGAACTTTTGTTCGTGTGTTTTGTTTCCTCCATTGTTTGCTTGGCTATTCCAGTCCTTGCCAATCGGCTTACTCTACCGTTAGTTTACTATTGTGGCTCTGTCTGAGCCGGGGGGGGGGGGGAGGGCTGTCTGCGGGAGTACAGGGAAAGCGGCCCCCGCGCTTTGGCCTGTAGCAACAGCCAGGTCCCGACCCAGGGGGTGGTGGCAGCAAGATACCTTCTGTGACCCGGCCGGAGGGCTGGGCACAGGCAAAAAGTAAAAGTAAAAAGGAAAAAACCCCGCTTTTCCCCCTGCTTGCTGGAGAAGGGGTGGAGGGAAAGCGGGGTAGTAACGCTACACCCAGATTTACAGAAGCCGTCCCAGTTTCTGATTTGATCCCGGAATGTCCCTCTTTTCCTTAGGACAGCCCGATTTTCATTGGAGGGTTTAGAGCATGGGTAGGCAAACTAAGGCCCGAGGGCTAGATCCGGCCCAATCGCCTTCTAAATCCGGCCCACAGACAGTCCGGGAATCAGCATGTTTTTACATGAGTAGAATGTGTCCTTTTATTTAAAATGCATCTCTGGGTTATTTGTGGGGCATAGGAATTCGTTCATTTTTTTTCCTTCAAAATATAGTCCGGCCCCCCCAACAAGGTCTGAGGGACAGTGGACCAGCCCCCTGCTGAAAAAGTTTGCTGACCCCTGGTTTAGAGCTATGCAACCCCCAAGCCAAGGAGATAAGGAACTATACAACCTTTAGAAGACACCTGAAGGCAGCCCTGTAGAGGGAAGTTTCATTTAATGTTTCATGTTTCATTATGATTTTTATAAATGTTGGAAGCCGTCCAGAGTGGCTGGGGCAACCCGGTCAGATGGGCAGGGTATCAATAATGATGATGATGATATGTTGTTGTTGTTGTTGTTGACATCCCAATTTTCATTGGAGAAATATTGGAGGGTGTGATCTGGTTGACCACAGTAAGAACTGGACTAGATGGGCCATTGGCCTGATCCAGCACGTTCTTATTTTCTAACTCAACAGCTTACAAGGTTTATAGTTTGGGAGATTTGAATTACCATAGTTGGGAGACAGAAGGACTCTTTCTCTTACTCTTCAACATGCCCCCCCATGGGAACATTCCCTCCAGGCACAGAGGGACACCCCTGCTCTCTTGCTTCCAAACTCCCCCCCCCCACCCACTCACTAGCCTTCCCCTTCCTGCCTTTGAATGGGCCCCGAAGCAATAATTTAGAGACTCCTATGCAAAGCATTCGCCGTGGATCCCAGCCTTGCCTTGAATTCCACCTAATAAACAACACAACAACAGCGCAGGGAATAAATTAAGCACAAGTTAAGACAGCTGCATTACCCAACGTTGGCAGAGCTGAGCCATATAATTTCAAAACAATACTTGGCACTGAGCTGGCACTTTGCAAACATCAATTAATTAATCCTTTAATCTACACCCTTCTGAAGCAGGTGTGCAAATAGACTGTGTGCGTGTTTCATGGGTGCCGCAAATTGAAAATGAGGGTTAAGTGCCTTGCTTAAGTGATTCGGTGGAAGATGCATAATCAAGATTTCTTATCAAGATGGATCATCCTTTCCTGGCTGTACCTGTTGCCCTCCTGGTGCTGTTGGACTCCAACGCCCATCAGCCCCAGTCAGCATGGCCAGTGGCCAGGGATTATGGGAGTTGTAGGCCAGGGACAGGTTCCTCATCACTGGCTGATACAACCAACACCACACTGGCCACGCAACAGTTAAAAGGGGGGAGGCTTCTTGTATGCACAGCATACGTAATAATTATAACTTTATTATTTATACCCCCACTATTTGTGTCTGGCTCATGAGCTGGTTAGCACAATCCCCTGCCCTCAATCCCCTGCTATCAATACAAGTTGCCTTTTTTCCAGGGGATTTTGGGTGCCCAATTGGTTCTGTGGCTTTCTCAGCGCATAAGCAGATTTCGGCTCAGCAGGACAACATTGTATTTAGTTTTATTTATGTCCAAGTATTTATAAAATGATCTCCACTGGAATACTCTCAATCCCAGAGTGGGGAGCAACAAACAAAAGTAATTAATAAAAGATACAGAAATAAGACAACGATAAACAAAACTTGCGGAATCCTTTAAAACATGTTGAACAGATAACAAATTAGCAGCGCTGCCATGAAGCAAGCACAGCGAAACTGCAGTGAGGCCAGCAGATGTTCAAATTCTGCCAGATTCTTGGGTAACGAAAACAGGACATCCAAGATGAATTTGGGGTGCGTATCAAATAACCCCCAAGGTTACAATCACATGCCAGGATGACAGTGAGCACCAGCGTGAGTTGACTTTTAAATGGACGGTTGGTGGCCATCTGTCAGGGATTCTTTAGCTGCGATTCCAGCATTGCGGGGGTTGGACTAGATGACCCTTTGGATCCCTTCCAACCCTACAATTCTATCATTCTATGACTTTGACATGTTGCATTTATCATCCTAATCCAGAATCTTCTGCAAGCAGCAGAGACTCTGAGATGCTCCAAGTGTTGTTATTTTTTAAACAGAATAAAATGTGATGCAATGTGTGGGTTGTTGTTGTTGTTGTTGTTGTTGTTGTTGTTGTTGTTGTGTTTTTTAAAGATCAATCATGGTATGAGGCAGCCTTTGCCAACCATGTGCCACCCCCCAGGTGAACTATAATTCCCATCAGCCCCAGCCAGCACAGCCCTGGAAGAAATCCCAGGAGGGTGAGTGAGACTGAAGCTGCAATTCTGTGACTTCCTCCACTGGAAGTGGCCCCATTGACACTTGAGCAAATGGTGACTCTTAAAGCAATTTGCAAGTGTGAATGCACAAGGAAGTGTGTTTTATCTGTTAAAAATACTAATGCAGGCACACACCCCATTTATGTGAGGGTTACGTTCCAAGGCACTGCATGTTTAAGTGAAATTGCGTGTATTTGAAACACCATTAAAAAAAGCCTGCAAACACCTCCATTCCGACCCTGCCCCTTCTGCCCCATTTTGTGATGTTTTTGGGTCACTTCCGGGTTTGGTGTGTTGCATGTGTGCACGTGCTGTTGCACACATATTGCATGCATGTAAATGGGGGTTTTGCCTGTGTCCCGCTTTTGTGGCTTGCTTTCAAAGTGGCTCACAATAACGGAGACAATTAATATATCTGCAGATGGAACACACCAAAACTACCCAGGTCTACATGAAGGCAACAATCTTCTGCACACTTAGAAACATGATAACATCAGAAGAGCCTGCTGGATCAGGCCAGTGGTCCATTTAGTCCAGCATCCTGTTCTCACAGACTGTATACACTCTGCAGCTTTAAAGCATATCTGGAGCACATGTCTTCCTTCAAAGAGTTCTGGCCACTGTAGTTTAACCCTCGCAGAGTTCCAATTCCGATTAGCACTTAATATAAGAACATAAGAAGGAGGCCACTGGATCAGGCCAATGGCCCATCTAAACCAGTATCCTGTTCTCACAGTGCCCAACCAGATGCCCTTAATGGGAAACCCTCTGGCAGGATTTGAGCTCAAGAGGCCTCTCCCCTCCTGTGGTTCCCACAAACTGGTATTCAGAAGCATTGTTGCCGCCAGCTGTGAAGGCAGAGCATAGCCCTCATGGCTAGTAGCCAACTAGGTTGGTGGTCATCACTGCCTCCTGTGGAAGAGAGTTCCACCATTTATGCACTGTGTGGAGAAGTACTTTCTCTTATGTATGAACGGTGCCCATAATTCCTTGCGGGAAATAATGTGATTTAAACATACATTGTATTGCACAACCACAGTGGCCAGGTGCCTATGGGAAGCCCACAAATGGCTGCTTCTTAACCCCAGTGAACTCCGTGGGACTTCCTTCCAAGTAGACTGGTGTAGGATTGTGTGACAGCCAGATAAAAGAAGCAAAAGACAGACACTCCATTCTCTAAACTAACCTGGCAGAGTAGGAGCTCCTACTTGTGTGTGGGATGTTGATGGAAGAGAGTTGCTGTTTCCTGCCATGTAATATTACAAATCCATGTAAGAGCACAACATCTTGGATCATTAATACATATCGGTGCATGAATAACACCTGCCTCTCCTTTCCTAATCCCCTGGAGGAAGTTGTGACACTGCGATGTCACAAGAGGCGAAACGGACAACTCAGGCTGGTTAAGTGGTTAATAAGATAATCACACCTCTTAAAGCCAATCCATTTCAATTTATTAAGATCTACTTTATATCTCCTATCAAACACTCATGGCACTACTGCATTATTAGTATCATTCTAATTAAGACTTGAAAGTGTTGTTCTGAACTAGTTCACAGGTCAGCTCTGCTTAGAAGTATATGTGAC
Organism: Lacerta agilis; assembly: GCF_009819535.1. Taxonomy (NCBI): domain Eukaryota; kingdom Metazoa; phylum Chordata; class Lepidosauria; order Squamata; family Lacertidae; genus Lacerta; species Lacerta agilis. The sequence continues at coordinate 25,954,302 of NC_046324.1, read as the reverse complement.
ATGTTGTGTGAGAATATTTCATATTCATTTCCTTAGCTTTTCTTTGTTTCCTATCTTGCATGAAATGTTTATATGGTCAGGTTTCATATTTCCGCCCTATGGTATAATGTATTTGTGTGTTAGTTTTGAATGATTTTGCTTTGTGAGCAGCCTTTGGATACAAATTTGTAGAACTGTGGTATGTAAATAAACTAACCAAACTGGATGCAGAATTTTTATCAATTCATAGCAAGACCCCCCCCCCCCCCAACTAAGGTGGAATAGACCCTCTGAGATAATGGCAGATGGATAATTTAATTTCAATGGGTCTATTCTGAGTGTGGCTAAAATGCATTGTCCCTGCTGAGGAAAAGTCAAAGCAATATCTTCTGCATCTAAAACAACAGCACAGGCAGTCTATAACACCCCTAACTCCTCATTTTATTGACTAACAAAGCTTTTGCCCTCTTGAAAAAGAGAGAGCAAAAAGGGGTGGAGTATGGGGAGAGGGTTGCCAACGTACTGGTGCCCAAACTTTTTGGTCTCACCACTCCCTTGGTTCCATAAACTCATCCCCACTGGCTCCTATCCTATCCTATCCTATCCTATCCTATCCTATCCCATCCTATCAAAAGCATTAATTAAAATAGAAATTTGCACGACCCACTAAGGAGGATAATAACACAATAAAATTCAAAGCAGTAACAATTAACTGCACATTTATTCAACATCCAATTAAACTATTTAATTAACTCACCCAACAAAGTTGATGAACTGATCTAGTGACAGCAGCTTTTTGGAGTCTGGTAGTCATTTAAAACCTCCAGTGCCCCCTGCTGCCCCCTTGCCTCTTAGCACCCCCCTAAGTAATCCTACTGCCCACTTGGGGAACCACTGGGCCAAAGCAATCTCTTCCCCATCTAAAAGAACCGACAGACCTCATTTTATCTACTCACAAAGCTGGTGGCCTCTTAAAAACAGACAGCAAATAATAAAGGAGAAAAGAGAAAGGGTTGCCTATTGTCTAATGAGAACTGAGACAATAGTCCATCATTGCAGAGAACAGTGCTCAAGGAGCACTGCCATTTTCTGCTTGCTGAGGTCTCCTAACAGAGGTGCCGATTTTCCCCCACATTGAGGGGGCCCATCACTCGCGTGGCATCATGCATAACATCATGTGCCAGGTGGGAGGGGAGCCGGGGGGGCATTGCCCCAGGGGTGTGTGAACCAGTTGCCCTCCGCAGAGATTCCCATTGCACCCTGCCAGTGGCAGGGGCTGGAGAGCATGAAGAGTAAAGATCACCTTCTGTGCCCCAAACCCACCCGGTGGCAGTGGGAATGGAGAGCCCCCGCCAGGATGCGAGCGCTCTCCCATCTGCGGCTGGGTTTGTGGAATGTGGAGGGCATGTTTGCAGGTCAGAGGCCGATCTGTTTGGACATCCCTCAATATTGGGGAGGCTCAGCCCTCTGCCCACAAATATTGAGGAGGCCAAAGCCCCTTCTACTCCCTAAAATTAGCATCCCTGCCTCCTAATGTGGGGCTACCCAGAACTGGCTGGAGGCAGCTGAGAGATGTCCAATTGGGTCAATTCCACTTTGCCAAACACCTTTGATTGAATGAAATCTGACTTCCTGCATCTGGGCAGCTGTATTGAAGCACCAGGTCCTCTGTGAATGAGTGTCCTTCCAAAAGCCATCAGTGTCTTTGTTCTAGAGAAGCCTTCTCCAACCTGGTGCCTTCTCCAGATGTTTTAGACTACAGCTCCCATCAGCCCTCCCATCATATGGCCATGCTAGCTGGGGGTAATAGGTGTGGTTGTTTCCACAACCTCTGTAGGGCACAAGGCTGGGGAAAGCTGTTCAAGATGCGGTGCTCGCCAAAGGTGACCAAATTCCTTGAAACTCTTAAATCCACTCCAAGGGTCTGGCGTTGCTGATCTGGAGCAAATCTGCTTCCAATCACCGCAAAGTGCTTTTCATGGGTTTCAGCTCCTAACATATGAGGTGTTGGATTGATGCACCCAGCTTGGGTAAAACCTAGCAGGTTGTAATCTATTAGTTATTAAGCAAAGTAGCCTTTGAGTTTTATTAACTACTGAAATGTCCTGAAAACTATTTTAAAAGCACCCATGCAAATTGCAAGGATTAACTTCACTGCTGTGTAATGCCTAGCAAGATGGGAGGAGCAGCTTGGCAGATGATTTACAAAGTAGGCAGCTTGAAATGTACTAGAAAATTCCCTCGATCTCATTTCAGGAAGTCTTGGATTAACTAAAAACAGTTTCCACCCCCCCTCCAGGTTTTGGATCTGCAGTTGGAAACAGAGGCCAGCAAATTTCTGAGCAATGCTCTGCAGCAGATTTCTAATGATCACCCTCCTTTTAAGAACATGAGAGGACCCTGCTGGATCAGGCCAGAAGCCCAAGGTTCTCACAGTGGCCAACCAGATGCCTGTCTTTGGTTCTTGGATAGTAACTAGATTTGTTCAAGAGGTTGGATTTGGCTAAAGAGCCTTCACAGTTTTGACTTTCACCTCAGAGTATGCAGTTAGTAGGCTGACAACAGTATATGTCATTCTTCCCAACCTGCTGCCCTCCAGATGTTTTGGTCTACAACTCCCATCAGGGAATGTGTGATGCTGGGGCTGATGGAAGTTGTGGTCCAAATGTCTGCAGGGCCCCAGAATGGACAGGTACTAAGAACCAAGTTAAGTCCCACATATATTATTGTTAAGGCTTGCAGAATTGTACAAGGGAGATAGAATTGGCAAGTGCCGGGGCTGGGGAGCCCAGGACACTTTTTTGGGAGGATGGGAAGGTCCAAAGGCAAAAGACAAGATTCAGAAAAGTCCTTTGCTTCTTGGGGGAACATAACAGGCCTTCTGCTTTTAGGAATCCAGAGGATTTGTTTGTTTTCATTTTTGCCAGCAGGGCCAACAATTTCATCCTATCTCTTTTCATTCTTGGCAACTGGATGTTTTCTCTGAACCTCTGGATTTGGGAGTTTGTAAGTCCCCAATGAACTATGGGCTCCTCAAGAGGAAATATTTATTGAGCATTCATCTGCCAGGCTTGCAAAAAATCTTAGGCAATGGCGAGATTAGGTCATGTATTACTGAGTTATTATACTCTTCTTTGTTGATGCAGTGGTTTCAAGGCAATGAGCAGCCATCCTATAGTCACCCTGATTTGCTTGTGGGTGTTATACACCTTCCTGTTAGTCATTCGTTAATCCCACACCTTTTAATGCATTCCCCATCACTTTCTAAACCACAAAATGCCACTTTAATTGCATGAACTTAAAGTTCCGGTATATGCATTCACACCCACACACACACACACACACACACATATATGAAAAAGTGACATTCGGGGGCGCTCTTTATCTAGGTGAATCGGAATACAGTTAATTTTCCTGTCATACATTTGTCGTCCACCCACTGCCACATAGAAAATGTTTCCAAAAGGTTATGCTATGCACTGTTTGCTTATACTAATTTAAGATCTGCAATATAAAAATCATTCCATTGGCTTTTACTGAATATATATTTTTGGTTAAAACAAACAAACCCAAACAAACCACAACTGGTCAGGCTGGTTTGAAGGTTAGGATCTTCCCTCAGAGGCCTGCCCCTCTTTGCTTTGAAACACGAAACACCACCTTGACTTGTCATTCCTCAAGAATGGGGAGGTCCGGTGATGTTCCTTAATGCTGCAAAGCCTGCCTTCCTGATTGACAGCATCTTCAAGTGAGCCCTGTATTTCTCTACGTGGCAGCAGCAAAGGAACCCATCATATTATTATGCGGCCAAGGGGCCCCTTCTGAGCCAAGGAAGCAGCAGCCCAGCCCAGACCCAGTGAGTCCAGGGAGGTTGTGCAGCCCTCAGCACAGAGAGAGTGTTCTCCTTCCCTTTGTAGCTTTAATCATAAGCAAACATGTTGTGTGACCTTAAACTATTTTAACAAGCTCCAGGTACATTTGTATTTACATATTTCCTCTTTGTGGAAAGGGGAGAGACTTGTTTGTCAAGAGACGTGAGAGGTCCCTCTGGACTGGAGCGACAGTTTTCAGGCCTTGTCTTTGCTCTCCGGCTTGGCACACTTTGTGGGAGTGTGAGAGCTGCAGCAGCGCATGTTTGCCTCTCCTTTGAACACACACAGGTACTCAGGCAGGCAATTATCTCTGCCATCTGGGCCCTGCCTTGCCTGTTTGAACCTGGAGGAGAATTTGCACAACCTGAAGGTGGAGACGGCGCAACCGAGTCCTTTTAATGGGCTCATCCACCGAAACTATTAAAGAGGAGAAGCTGTTTAATGATTTAATGGAGCGCCGTGGAGACAAGCTCTCTCTCAGATGTCAAAAAAGCCAATCCAATGAATTATTGGTTTGAACGACTAATTTCTTCCAAAGAAATTGAGCTTTTTTCTGCTCTTTTTTTTTTGCAGAGAGTAATGATACGACCAAAAGTGGGCTCGCTTATGTCAGGTCATTAATCCTGCCATAATCAGAGTAACTGAGAATAGCTCTTTGCCAGAGAATCCTTGCAAGACTTTTGATCACCAGCCTGTTCCTGTTTCAGAATTCCACTTGAACTTGAGGCTAGGGGCACCTCCTCATGAGAAGCACTCTGACAGGGAGAGGCAGGCTTTGCAACGACATCATCAATGTTTCCTTTTCTGTTGCTAAGTCAGTGTCACTCCAGGAAGAAACCGTCCCTCAGAATATCTCATTAGCTGGATGTGAAATAAGAGCCTACACAATTTGCGCCTTACCAAGTCAAATCCTACGCGCCCAGGGATTCATAAACTTCCTGGTTCTGCTGCCCACCTGGGACTGCAGAGTCCCCCAGGGGTTGTCGAACACCTGTCAGGTCACAAGGCATCGTGGTTTTCTGGTGTTTGGCTTGGCCGGTCAAGAGTTGTACGTGCCTGTTTGGAAAGGAAGAGAACCTCCCCAGCTGCTGAGCCAAACAGAAAATGACAGGCCGACACATGAATGGCAAAGTAGGATAAACGACTGGTGGGATGATGGATGTTTCTATTTCTTGGTTTAAGAGAGAATAATGCTGCCTGTGTTCAGGGATTATGTGTCTTAAAAATTGCCATCGCTGCTCTCAAAATAAGTAAGGATATTACACCCTGGGGGAAATGATTGCACAATCCGCAGGGGCTCTTGGCATTATCTGGGAAGCAGAAGGCGAGAGAATGAGCCCCAGAAGGTAAGAGTTGCAGCTGGTACGGTTCTGCAACCCCCTTCTTTATGCTTTACTCCCAGCAAAGTTTCCGGCACCTGCAAGATTCCACAGTAGACTTAACCTGAAAGCAACACCTGAATGGCCACATTGGGTTGACACATGACCCTGGATCCTTTCTAGTCTTACCTGGAGATGCCACTGGGGATCGGACCTGAGATCTGCTACATGCAACGTAGGTACTCTACTACTGAGTTACTATTGACCCTTCCCCCAATTGGATGTTTGGCTCTTTTGACCTAAGGGGATCAGCTCACTCCCCATTCCCTTCTGTAGACTTCCTACTCTTAAACATCCCTTGGTATAACATTTAGCCTTCCAGTCTGTAAAGAAGTGAGCAGATTTGTACAGCATTCTTGATAACCCTCAGTTTTGTGTAAGTGTCTGGATACTCCATCTCTTTTGACAGGTCCTCCCTATTTTGTCCTCGCAAGGGAGAAACACCTCCATGACCTCACCTCTCATGACGTAAGGCTAGAGGGAACGGAAGGGCTGGGTACCTCTGGCAGAGCAGATGCTATGCCTGCAAAGGTTGGTGGCCATCAACCTCGCACGTAGCTATGCACTGAGTGAAGAAGGACTTTCTTTATCTTGTCCTGAATCTTCCAACATTCAGCTTCCTTGGTGTCTATGAGTTCTAGTGTTGAGAGAGAGAGAGAGAGAGAGAGAGGAGAGAGCTTTTCAGAGGAGTGGGGTTAAGTCTCTGCACTGCTGCTGAGACAACAGCTCTTCTGGGATGAGCCCCATGGTACTGTGATCTGTCCAGGGTCCTCTTGTGATCTTGCATATAGACACTTTTGACACTGCTCTGTTGGATGTTGCCCATCCAGTAAGGGCCACTGCTTAATACACAGCCTCCTCTGGGAGCCTTGAGCCAAACGAGATTGGTTTTTTTAGGGGGAAAGCGGGGAATCCTCTGAAAAATAACTGAGTGCACAAACACACAGTGCTGGGGGGGGGACATTTACTGTGGATGCTGATCATAGAAGTAGCTTTCTACTTTGCTCATGGCTTCAGACCCTGCTCGGCCAGCTTTTGGAGATAAGTGGGAAGCAGCTGACCCCATAGCCAGACCCAGATGGGAAGGAAGAGGCAGTGTGGCCCATCCTGAGGAGATGGAAGGTGGAAGGCCTTGGGAGGAGACAGAGACTGATATAGCAGTTTAGATGTTGTGGTCAGGTTTTGGGTGGGCTGTGCAGTTTCCAAATTCGGGCGCCACTTGTAGGAACATCAGGTGCTGCCTTGTACCATTGGATCATCCATCTCACTACTGTCTACACGGATTGGCAGCCGTTCTCCAGGGTTTCAGGCAGGGAGTGTCTCCCAGCCCTATGCTGGGAACTGAATCTGGGACTTTTTGACTGCAAAGCATGGATTCTGCTTCTGGGCTACAAGTCCTTCCGCTAAAAATGAATCAAGGTTCAAGTCCTTGTGGTTCTGAACAGAGGGCTGATTTCAGCAGGAAGCTGTCTTTTACCAAATCGCACCATTGCTCCATCTAGCTCAGTATCGTCCACTCAGACTCAGGGTGACTCTGGCTGGCACCTTCCCACTCCCCTACCTGGAGATGTCAGGGGCTGAGCCTGGAGCCTTCTGAGTACATCACAGGTGTTCTGCCACTGAGCTACAGCCCTGCCCTCAACTCATTGGAAATATAAGCAATGCCCCCTGGCAGGCAAGAAGGATCTTGGCAGTGCCTTGGCTTGCCTCAGCAGCTGTCTGGGATCTGCTCAGGCCCATCCATCGCCATGCCATCAACATGTTCCTGCAGCTTTTCCCATGCAGAGATGCCTGAGAGCCGCAAGGCCGTGCCCCTTCCAGAGGGACGACGTCAACACGCAGCACCACCAACGGCATTCAGAAGGAAATGCTGGCAAAGTGGCCCTCATGCTTAGTACATTTGGCCAGCAAATTAGCCCAGGGCAGGAAGGCAGGAGGACCTCCAGGAGGGTTTTGCAAGGCAGAGGGGCCAGCCCAAGTGACCAGTTTGCTTTGCAATAGCAGGAAGTGGTTCCCGCCGGCTAAGTCAGAAAACATGGATGGCTGCCACTTGCAAGAACCTCTTGGATTTTAAAAACAAATCAGTGAATGAAACCCCAAAGGGAAGACCTGGAGCTTGAACTAAGAATGTCCTTGTGTGTCTGCGTTACCACACTGCATACATTAATTAGCTGCCAATCTCGGTGCCAATAGCACCGACTGCCACTGCACTGCCTCAAATGGTCACTGCCACTATTTTGCTTTCAAGGTAATTGTCACCGGTGTGTTTTCTTTCTTTTTTCTTTCTTTCTTTCTTCTTTCTTTCTTTCTTTCTTTCTTTCTTTCTTTCTTTTTCTTTTTTTTTTTTTTTTTTTTCTTTTTTTTTTTTTTTTTTCTTTTTTTTTCTTTTTTTTCTTTCTTCTTGCATTTTGGTTCTCTCTGAAATCAACCCTCTGCAATTTACATTTCGCACGCATGCACATAGAATTGTAGGGTTGGAAGGGACTCTGAGGTTCATCTGGTCCACCTCCTGCAATGCAGGAATCACAGCTTAAAGAATCCCAGCCAATCTTTGTTTAGAAACCTCCAAGGAAGTAGAGTGCACCAACTTGTGAGGACATCTGTTCCACGTGTTGTGCTTGCCAGTTTAGGGTTACACATCATGCACCTGATGAAAGTGGGCAGATAATAAAACTGCTAAGGTCTTCGTAAGATGTCACAACATAGGAAGCTGCATTTTACCCTTTCAGACCAACAATCCATTTAGCTCAGTGATGTTGACAGTGACCAGCAGCCACTCTGTGGCAGTTGCACTCTGGATACATGCATGCAATGCTCAGAATTGTCTACACTGATTGGCAGCAGGTCCTCTGGGCTGCAGGAGGGGCCCCTCCCAACCCTTTGTGAACTTGAGACCTTCTGCATGCAAAGCAGATGCTCTGCTGCTGAGTTACATTCACCCCCCACAACAATAACTTTTAAAATAATTTTATTCTTTGTACCCCACCCACTTTACTGGGTTGCCCCAGCCACTCTGCTGACTCTGGGATTCCTTTGACTGCTTTTCCAGCCTGTGACCAAAAAGTTTAGGAATCCAGGAATGATAATATAGGGCAATGGTGGATGGATGACCTTCTGAATGCTAGAGAAAATAGCAGTAACTCATGTTGGGCTGAATGCTTCCTCTCTCATCGCAAAAAACTTCCAGGGTGTATGTGGTGCATTACATAGACTTACTTCTGAGTAACAATGCGGGGGATTGTGCTGTACAGGTGTGAAGAAAGTACTTTTCCACACACCCCATATTTAAACTGTGGAACTTGCTCCCACGGCAGGCAGAGATGGCCACTAACCTAGGATGGCTTTAAAAGAGGGTCAGACAAATTCATGGAGGAGAGGGCTACCGATGGCTACCAACCATCATGGCTATCCTCTGCCTCCCTAGTCTGAGGCAGTAAATGGTTCTGGGAACCACAGGAGGGCAGAGTCCTCTTGTGCTCAGATCTTGCTTTCTGGTTTCCCACCATTGGCTTCGTCCAGCAGGCTTTTTCTTATGTTCTGTTCTCAGGAACCATATTTCTTCCTTTTCCCATATTTCTGCAGCTCAGAGATGGAGAACCTGAAGCTAAACCCCCAACTCCCATAGTCCCCCAACGTTGGGGTACCGAAGAGTGTTGCAGTCCAGCAACATCTTGAGGGCACTGTGTATTTAGGAGATGGGGCAGAAAGGAGATGAAGTGGGGGGGGGGAGGGGCTGGACAGTAGCCTCATTAGCCTTTTGCAGAGAAACCAACAAGGAGTCTTGTGGAACCTTGAGGACTAACACCTTTATTTGACCACAGTTGTTAACTCTTGGAGCTACTTCTCCGATAACTCTTTGGTGTTTCCCTTTTTAGGATGTGGTTTCTTTCTCTCTCCCTGGCCATCACTGGATACAAATGGCATTATTATTATTTTTAACACTGAATACATTTTTGTTCTGACAGGCTTTCCCACCTGGAGAAATGAGTCTTGACCACCATTGTCTTGTTAGGGTTTATTTTATTTATTTGCTACATTTCACATCCCATCTTTCCTCCAAGGAGCTCATGGTGACATACATCATCCTCTGTATTATATTCACAGCAACCCTATGAGGTAGGACAGGCAGAGAAAGGCAGTGATTGGTCCCCAAGGTCACCCAGCCAGCTTCATGGCCCTGAGTCTCTACCCACTCCACCACGCTGTCTTCTTTTAAATGTATTTACCGTTTTCGTGCTTTAAAGCTTTTAAAATTATCTCCTGGGAAAATCGCCCTAATCAATAAATTAATCGCAACGATAACAATGCAGAAAACGAGGCCAGCTTCAGGGACTTGTCCCCACTTGATCCAGCTCCTCGTCTCCCTCCTGGATTCCATTCCGGAGTTCCCTGGCCGCCACCGCGCTAGGGGTGGAGGGCGGTTGTTGCGCGGTGCGGTGCCAGCCTCGCCTGCCTTGTGTCCCACGTGGGGCCGGCTCCCCGGCGCTCCAGCAGGCCTCCAATCGCGAGGCGGCTGCCCGGGTGGGGGGGGGAGGCGGCCTGCGACCCTGAAGAGCCCACTCGGCTGCAACAGGAACGGATCCAATTAGAGTCGCGGAGGAGAAGGCAACGTCCCTGGGCCGGGTGGGGGGCCCTGAAGACGCGGGCGACTAATGAGCTGCAGGGGGGAGGGGGGCTTCGGAGGCTTTTGTTTTTTTGTTTTGCCCGGGGGGAGAGAACGCCTTCGGGGTGGGGGAAGTCCCTCCATACTCTCCCCTCCCCTCCCCCCTAGTTCAACTTCAAAGCAAGCAGAGCACCCCCTCCTGCAATTCTGATTTGAGTCCCCGTTTTAAAAAGGGGGTCAATTTAGCAAAGGGGAGGGGGGACGTGGCCTATTAATTCCCCCTTTCCTCAAATTCCTTTAAATGCACACACACACATTTCACTTCCTCGCGGCAAACGAGAGAAGCGGCCCCTTCATTACTATTATTATTTAAATAGAAGCTTCTCCCTTTGATGCATAAAATCAAATTGATATTTAGCCCCTCATCCTCCCCTTTTTCTTTTCTCATTCTCTCTTTTTTTTAAAAAAATGCACGGCTCCCTTTTTACCACATGGTAGTGACAGATTGTTTGAGCTGGAAGGAGAAGCCATTCAGAGCTAATTAAGCGGCCCTTTCCAAGCAGGATCCGCGAGCGCCAGTCTCGGGAAGGCAACCTATTTGTCAGCGCTCGGGCTCCGGCCGCCCCACGTGCCTTTGACGGACAGGTCTCCAGGCTTGGAGTGGCAGCGGCGAGGCGCCCAGACCAATGAGGAGCCGGCGGAGGGCTCTCTCCCCCCATTGGCCGGGCGCCGCTTCTCCGTCTCCCTCCCGCGCGTGTGGTTTGCTTTCCCCGCCCCGTTTCTTTACACGACCGCGCCCCACGTGGGACAGGAAGACGAGGAGGGGCGGGGCTCGCGCCACTCTCTCTCTCCTTCCCCGTGACGTCAGGAGAGGGGAGCCATTTTGTGCTTAATGGGCGCTGCCCGGGAGGGGCGGGCGGGAGCTTGGCCTGGGTTTCTCCTTCAATTAATTACTGCCTCTGTTCCTCCGCAGCTGGGAGCCGTCTGGGCTGGGCCTGGGCTTGAGGAGGGGACGGCAAAGGCAAGGCGGGCCCCCTTCAGCACCAGCAGCAATTGCCATTTGCAAATGCTCGACAAAAGCAGCAGCAATTTGCAAATGCTCCGGCAAGAGCCAGGGCCAACGGAGGCCCCGCACCCGCTTCGTTAGCATGCAAATGCTGCCCTTTGTCTCGCTGTCGGAGCTCCAGCTGAACTTCGCGGCGTGGGAACGGCCCCCGGCCCCGCTTCCCGGAGGCCCGCTGGACTGTGCTCTTGTGTTGGCAACCCTCGGAGTCCAGGAAGACCTGGGCTCAGCCCCCAAGAAAGCCTGGTTTGCTGGCTTTGGAAAATGCACTCTGCGCACCCCCAGAGGCACTCTTGTGTTAGGCGCTGTGTAAGAAAGCTCTGCGAGGCAGGTTTCGTGGTTTGGGAGGCTTAAGTCAGTGCTGCCTTTGAATCGTCATTGTATCAAGACACAACTAGAGACATCTAGGCGCACAACTCCAGCAATTAAGTTTTGCGCGCGCAACTTTAGGATTGCAACCTGTCATTTGGCCCATACTTGCTACCGCGGAGGAAAGGTGGCTTAGAATCCCCTGAAAGGTCCACGTTTCAAGGCCCCGCCTCATTGGTATCCCGGGGCACATTACGTTGGGAGCCCTAGCTAGGGATGACGCGGGACGATCGTGCCAAGAGGTCTGAAACAACTCTGTTTCGGCGTAGGTACCCCTGCTTTCTGGGGATCACGCGCAGCTGCTGCGCCGGATCCGGAAAGGGGGCGGCCCGGCGCAAGCAACAGGCCGACGCTTCTTTCTGGCCCTTCCGGGGCCTGCCTGAGCGGTGCTTTGTTGCAAATCGGTGCAGCCGAGTGTGTGACTTTAATGAAATTACTTCCCCCTCCATTGGGGGGGGGGGCTCCATCAAAGCCTCTCAGACTTTCAGAAGAAAAGGGAGCGAATAACAGGTAGCGCAGTGTGTGTGGGGGGGGGGTCGTGTTTGCACAAAGCACCCCCCTGCCCCCCCGTCCTGCTGGTGGGCACATCAAAGGCAGGGGGAGGGGTGGGCCCAGCGCCCCCAGGAATTCTCCCACCGCCTGACTGCTCCCCCTCTCCCTTTGCAGCCCTGCCAACCGTTTTATCGGCCCTAAATCTTCCGAAGTGAAAACATTAAAATGACAAAAGCGATTTTGTTTGTTTTATAGCTTCTAATTGGGGCTCCTTTGCAGATCTAATGAGATTAGGAGGGAAAAGCGCTCTCGCGTTCACACGGGCCGCGGAAACAAGCATCGCGATTGTTGTCGGGACCGCGCTTGCCTCGTGGGGGAGGGCGCTTCCCCCTCGCCTCGAAGGAAGGGTCGCCTCGGGCCTGGGAGACAGCGAGTGGGTGCAAGACCTTGCTCACCCTCAGCCTCGTGGAGGGCCCGGCCAACCAGCCAATTACATTCTACAAAAATTGTATCCGTATATTGCAGGGAGTTGGTCTAGATTACCCTTGGGAATCCCCTTCCAACTCTACAATTTTTTTATTCTGTAAAATTGTATCATGAGGTCATCTTCCAGTCTTTTTTTCTTCTTCAGTTTTATTTGAAATGCCTTCAATTTCCCTAGAAAAGTGGTCACTTGACTGCACACAACCAAACAATGTCGCTCAGCGGTGGAGTTATTCTGCTGAAAATGGTGAGTTTAAATATTTCTAGGCCGCCCGCCCATCCAAGACAGTTAACAATACAGTAATAAAACAGGATAGAAAAATCAAGAGGAGGAAAGCTAAAACCTTCAAATCCTTCCCAAGTTAAAGGTGATAAAACATCCTTGGGCAGCTGCATCAAAACACTTTTGCATCCCAAACCAGGAGGGATTCAGGGTTAAGCCGGTTTGAAGAAGCTTCTGAAGCGCGGTTGGTGTTTAGATGCACCCGCAGTTCCAAAGGCCATTTTAGATTCGGGAGGGAAATGGGCCAACAGGTCCTCCGCCATTCAGAAGGTTACCGGTATGTTTGCTGATTTAGAGATCAAAGGGTGTTACCAGACAGGTGGCTATTGTGGGATGAGCTGGTATCTATTCCCCTCCTCCCCCACTATAATCCGGATTGTCCCCTTCCTAGGAAAATCTGATAAATTAAAAACAACACCCAGGTTGCCAAGGCCCTTCGGTGAGAACTGACCATCCCGCTGCAATACTATCTGCACCCAACATGTGGGAAGACAATTCTGCTGTCTGTACTGCTGGGGCGGGAGGAAGTACCGGACTCCTGTCCTAAAGCATTGTTACTAAAACAGCAACAAGATCTGGCAGGGCTACAAAGTACTGTGCCGGTATTGACGAAGGGATGAGGACGGCAGCGGCAGCAGCAGCAGTTCTTGTGTTATTACTTTGTACAGTACTGCATTTATACCCCTCCAAGGTGGCGTATGACGTTCTTTCCCTCATCCTCATTCAATTCTCACAACAACCCAGTGTGCATGCACACGAAAGCTCATACCAAGAACAAACTTAGTTGGTCTCTAAGGTGCTACTGGAAGGAATTTTATTTTGTTTTGACCAAGGGTCCCCCAGTGAGCTTCACGGCCCAATGGAGGGGATACGAATCCTGGTCTCTCCCGGTTCGTAGTCCCGATACCCTTATATCACTATACCACCTTGACTCTCACATCCGATGGTCTCTCCTCCTCCGCCTAACACGTTGTGCCCCCACTACAAAGCCTGGATGGGCGAGGCGGGGTGCTTCTCTTGTTGCTATTGCCTCCTCACCTTCCCCGCCCGCCCCCGGAAGTGTACAAAGATACACAACTTCCTAACTCATCATCAGAAGCGGCCTCCCCCCCCCCCACCGGGCGCGGTGGCATTTCACGTCGGATTATATCATCAGCCGAAACCGCAACCAAATGATCCCGGGCAGAGAAGGAGACCCCCCCCCCTTCCTCGCCTGGGCAGGAGCCGTGGGAAAAAAGGAAAAGGAGGGGGCAGACTTGCTGGGAGGGGGGGGGCTGCAGCGAGGAAGGAAGGAAGCGGCCCAGCGTTGGCGGTGGGGGTATATAGGGGTGCAGGGAGGGGGAGGGTCCGCTGCTCCGCTTCGCCTCCCTTTCCCCCGTTCGGACGCCAGGTGGCACCGAGAGGTTCCCTCCCTCCCTCCAACCTCCTCCTCTCCCCGGCCCCTCCCGCACTCGGCCAGGGCGCCGACCAATCACGCGGCGAGTGGCTGCGGCCCCCACGTGGGATCCCCGCGCTGTGATTGGCGCAGAGCTCGCTCAGCCCTTCAATTCATTTCTTCCTTTCTTCTCTGCTCGGCGTTTGCTGCTGCTGCTGCTGCTTCGCCTTTCTCGGTCCTCCCCCTATTTGGAGCGCGACGCGGAGTTCTCGTGTTGCAGCGGCGGCGGCGGCGGCGGCGGCAGCAGCAGGAGCCTCGCCTTCTGTGGGTGGCATTGCAAGGCCGGATTGGAGAAGGGGGGGTGCCGAACGACGTTTGCTCGCGGCTTGTTCGGGGTGGGGGCCGCAGCTACAACCTTTTGAGGATTTGCCTCCTTTGAAGAAGCGACCTCCCCTCCCCCTCCCCCCCTCTTCGCCTCCATGACCGTGGCGACCCCGTCTGGATCCGGCTGCGCTTTCTTGCGACGCGGAGGACCGTGGGAAGGAGAACAAGGAGCGGAGCCCGCCTGACTCGGCTCCGCGCGCGCGGAGAGGATCTCGGTGGAGTTACTGCGGAGGAGAGAGAGCCCCCCCACCCCCGCCGCCGAAAAACAACAATCCGGGCTTTGTTTTTCTTCGTGTGGTTTTCTTGTCTCCCTGCGAGCGAGGAGGAGGAAATCGTTGCACCCCGGCGGCCAGGGAAAGAGCAGCCGGGCGGATTTGCAAGGAAGTACCCCCCCCCCCAACACTCCGCGGCATTTGTCTCGTCTCCTACTCTGCCCGAGGGAGCTTTTCTAGTGGATCTGCTAACAAAAGGAAAGCCCAGCCGTCCGCCGGCTTTGGAGTAGCTGCGGATTGTGCGTGTGAACGCGCGCGCTTGGGTGTATTCAAACGGAGGGGCACCGTTGTTAGAGGGAGGCGTTTGTCTCTTGCCTTCTTCCTCGAGCGGCGGCGGGGGAGCTTTTCTGAGCCCGGGGAGGGGGGTAGGATGCCCGGAAGGGGCGGCGGCTCCCCCTCGCCCGCCATCGCCGCTGCCCACCCGGGGGAAGCCCGGCCGTCGTCGTCGCTGCTGCTGCGCTCGGAGGACGAGGAGGAGGCGCGTCAGGCTCCCGGCCGTGGCGGCGGCGGCTGCTGAGGCGCCCGCGCTCGCCTCCTTTGTCCAGGCTTCGGAGGGACCGTCGCTCCGATCGCGGGGCCGGCCATGTATCCCCAAGGAAGGCACCCGGTGAGTAGGTGGCAAAGTCGAGTGGGAGGGAGGGGGGGGGGAAGGCGTCCTGCTCGGCCTTCCGTGGCCTTTGATCCAGATCGCGGCCCTGGGGTCTTGAGCCGCGTGTAAATGGAGCAGCGCCCCTTGGGGCCCGCTTGGGAACTCGCCCTTTTGGGGGGTGGGGTTTGTCGTGGTGCTCTTCCCCCCCCCCCATACACTTCCAGGCAGCCCCCCTCCCTCTTCACTTTTCCCTCCAGAAAGCCCGCGTGCATATGTGGGGCTGGGGGTGAGGAAGGAATGGGAGCACCGAGCCCTCTGCCAGTGGTGTCACAGAGAACTTACTGCTTTTTAAAAATGGGGGGGGGCTTGATTATATTTTTGGTTAATTGTGCAGCACCCCCTTTTAATTGGGGGAGCGGTAGGTAGAGCCAGGTGTAATAAGACTAGATTTTTATTAATCTCTTTTTATGTAGGCTTTTTGGGGGAGCAAGTATTTTGGGGGAGATTAGCATGTAACTTGCACTTCTCCCCCAGTCCTGTGGGGGGCATTTTGGGTGCCTACAGCTGGGGTGTGTGTGTGTGTGTTTGATGGGCTTGTTGCCCCAGAGGACTTACTGAAAACCTGGTGGGGGGCTGTCTTCTACCCTTTCCAGGCACCCCACCAGCCTGGCCAGCCAGGCTTCAAATTCACCGTTGCCGAATCCTGCGACAGGATTAAGGACGAGTTCCAGTTCCTGCAGGCTCAGTACCACAGGTAACCTTTCTCTGGCTCCTTCCTCCCACCTTGCAAAGGTGAAAGGCTTATTAATCCTGACAGACGCTGAAGGGTTAAAAGAGCAGGCCGTCTGGAGTGCCTTAGAAACCACAGAGCTGGCTGACTTCCAGGCTGCTTATTGTTCTCCACTCTCTGTCAACTTGGGGCTCACCCCCCCTTCACTTTTTTAAAGAACATTTGGGGGAGTTTCCAGAAAGGAGTTTTGCAGGCCTGTCTTCTAGGAACATCCATTTATTTCCTGCACATTGTCTTTGCTAGTTAGTAGCTGTTTAGCTGAAGAAAACAACCCCCTTTCCTTCAAATGTGTTCCTCTCCCCCATTGCTTGCTAAGCTGTTTTGATTGCAAGGAACACCCCAAGCACTCTTAAGGTTCCTTACTTGCAGCCCAAACCCATCTAGGTTTTCTTGGGAGGCAGTCCCAAGCAGGCTTCCATAGAAAGCCTGCTGGAACACAGTCAAGAGGCTGTGTGTTTAACACCAAAAGTAAATTGGGCATGTTATTTCAGAGCTAAGAGTTTTAATTTGCACAGCTTCTAGGCATTTTTGGGAGGATTTGCTAAGAAGATCCCAATTTTTTATGGTAATTCCCCCCACACACACACCTTCCCACCCCAATATCAACTCTCTGGCTTTTAATTTGCTGACACCATTAAGAGGTTCAAGACAGGTCCTTTTTCAGGTTCTGTAATTGAAGCTCCGAGGGTTAGGCAAAAACAAACAAACCTCAAGCCTATTTCTTCAGGTGTTTTTAGCAACTCATCTGTCAGAAAAAGGCTGCCTTTCAACTGAGGTACCTCTGATTTAAAATACTTTATCACAATCTCCAGTAAATGAACGAACAAATGCCACTCATTGGCAGTGTATATAATTCACGCTGTGCTGAATTTCCAGTGACACTTTGTTCATTAAAAAAAATCTATTAAGTCTCTTGCCTCACAAGAGCTGTGTTTCACTCACCTGTAGCCTTGTGACCCTGTTTTGAATTGGCTCTGTGAAGGATCAAGTGCCTTGGAGCATATGCAGAGTGCACCCTTTTTCATAGTTTGCATGTCTGCAGAGTTAATGGGGAAGGAAGGGTTTCTGGGCGAAAAGCTGTGACTTTCAGGTACTCTTTCCTTGACTCTCCCCTCACCCCACTCTGCCCGTCTTGTTAGCAACTTGAGTGTTTCTGGGACTTCTGAGATGTGACGGGTGCCTTTTCTTTTCTAGTCTTAAAGTAGAGTACGACAAGCTTGCGAATGAAAAGACAGAGATGCAGCGCCACTACGTGATGGTAAGAGAGACTCTTGGGTGGCGACTGTTTGCCTGGGGAAAACCGGACTACTCTGACCCAAGCTGGGTCACTTGGAGTTGTAACGCAAAACATTGGGTGGAAGGCTTCTTTCGGAACTCACAGGATCTCATATGGGGTCCCATTCCGCTCCACAAACCCTTTTCTACCTGTCCACCTTTGTGTGCCCTTGTGCTTTCAGGGAAGCACTTTATCACACCTGGCTAAATGGCCCATGTCCATAGGATTTTCTTAGGCAGTCCTGAGCACTTTTTGCTCTTCCATGGAATATGCTGCTAATATGACTGGTTTTTCCATATCTGAAAAATAATAGCTGTTGCCTTCCCGCAGACATATGTGAACAACCACAGTGTTTATAAGCCCTTGGTGGTGTGGTGGGTGCCTGATCTGGGCTTTTGCTTCTTTGCCGCAGGAAACTCCCCCCCAAAAAGCCCACAACCCCAGGAAGTGCCTTGATTCAGTTCCTCCCAACCATTAACTCAGCCCAGCTGTAGCCAGTGCAGCCTCCCCAGTGGGATTTGAGTCCCCGTAGCTGTGTAAATGCCTAATCGCTGCGGTGTGTGGTCAGTTGTTGCTTTTGCTACAGGAAAGCCTTTCCCGGGAAGTGGTCCTCGCAGTTGCTAATAATCCCTGTGGTTGTGGCAGTTCGGGGGATGCCAGAGGTTAATAGCCCTGGCAGAACCAGGTATTGGGGAATGGCTGTCAAAAACTGATCCGCCGTACGCAGCCCAAAGCCAAAGGCATTTAAAGGGTCCTTTTTTGCGACAAATGTGATGGATTGGCTCTTGCTGGCTATATGGCCAAAATAGTTGAGTCGAGTCTGACTATTCACCGTGTTACTCCTTCCAGGGGTGGTTGGGTCTGACCTCATTGGGAGCCTCATTAGCACACCAAATGCCCAAATGAGGTTTTGCCCCCCTTCTGCCTCCGCCCCCAAAACCCCTGGGTTTGTAGTGCAAGGCTGCAGGGGGTTTGGATCAAGGGCACCTCCTTTTCTCAGCTGGGTTCTCACCGAGGTGGTCTGGCCTGCACATTTTAAGACACACTCGGTACACTTTGACCATAAAACTAAGAAACGATAGCTGATGAAGAATAAACGAAACAGGGCCTTGTCCTGGAGTTAACAATCGTAACTGGAATTTGTTTTATACTTTCAACAACAAAAATAGAGAAGACAATTGTTTATTGCCGTCCTGGCCTGAGTCCTTGCAACCTTTCTACTTTACTTCCATTTTAAAAGAGCAGCAGACATTCTCGTAGGTAGAACACAAGGGCAAAGGGGTCTAGATTCAGTTTCTCTTTGACTTGCTTGTTTCCTATTTGGGGGAGGTTGTTTGCTGTACCTTTAAGCCTGTGAGACACACACAAACACCCCCCCCCCCAGGAAAGTGGTACAGCCCTGAAACAGGTTGACCACTCCTGGTGTGTCTGCGGCCTCCAAAATGTCCCCCTTTCCTCCTGTGGCTGGCGCACGTCAAATGTTAGATTGTGGCCACCCTGTAACAAATGCAGCTCATAGGTGGTTATACTCAGAAATGAGACCCACAATGTTCACTGGATTTTGCTCCTGGGGAGGTCTGCCATGTGGCAGCAACTCCCATCAACCCCTCCACTGGCTGTGCTGTGGACCAACACATCTGGAGAGGTCCGGATTGGCCGTGCTCTTATCAGTTACACATAGCACAGAGTGCAATTGGTCCTACCTCCTTTGTGCATATGACATGCAGATATACATGCCACTGGCTTAGCATGCATGCAGCCAGTCCTTGGAGTATTGAAAGGGCTTGAGAGCTACTGTGGTGTAGTGGTTGGAGTGTTGGAATAGGACCTGGGAGACTGGGTTCAACTCCTCACTCAGCTCTGAAGCCAGCCATGGGCCTCTCAGGCTAACCTATCTCACAGGGTTGTTGTTGAGAGGGACAACCTTGAGCTCTTTGGAGGAAAAAGGTGTATAAATTCAATAAATAAATTGTAAACCTCACAACAACCTGGGAAGGGAGTTGAGTGGTATTATGTCAAATTGTCTGTGTGCCAGGGTGTGGGTGAGAGTGCATGTCTAAATCAATGCTGTGAATTCCCTGGTGTGTTGCCCCATCCCCAGCAGCTGCGCAGCACAACCTTTAATTAACAATGAAAAATATCGTGTTCATCAGTGTAGGACACTTTGATCCCGGCAGAGCACTTTTGGTCGTAGGCCTTCCTGGTCAAAGGTAGCGGGTTTTCTCAATCCTGCTTTTTGAAATCCCTTAATGACAGGTGCTGCTTATCAAATAAGCGCCTTTCTGCATGTGTGGTGTGTTACACCCTTGAGCCGTGGTGTTGAACGCAGCGCAGAAATAGCTCAAGATGTCTCCCCCAGAGCCTGTGTGGGTTGTCTTGCATCCAGGAGACAAGGAGCACGCAGTTCGCGACTAGAGCTCTCCTAAGCAGCTTTCGGAGAAGAGGCAGGCGTGTCAAAGCATTGTCATCTTGTTAAAGATATGTCAAGTAGGGCGGACACTCTGCGGCTGCAGCAGTTTCTTGGGCTCCTGCAAAGCGATAGCAAACCTTTCTTTTCCTCCTCCTCCTTCGCTTCGAGATACTGGGTACCATATTCAGGATGCTTCCAAACATTTATTGCATGATTAATGAAGACCTCTCTCCCTCCCCCCCTCCCCATTTTTTTCTCTTTTTCAGTACTATGAAATGTCTTATGGCTTGAACATTGAAATGCACAAGCAGGTGAGTGTCTCTGCTTACAGCATCTTCAGTCTGTGTCCCTGTTCAGTGGTCCGTTGCCTCTCCCCTCCCTCTCCTGGCTACTTGAGGAACAAGGCTTGGGGGGGGGGATAAGAGAGCATTAAGCTGTTGCCAGGGAGATTTGTGCAAAAATCAGGGCTCTGCAAATGTTGCCCCCTTGGACTCTATTCAGAATGACTTGTGGAGGTGAAGAGGTGTGCACTACGGTGGCGTTTATTTGGCGTTTCAAATTCCTTTGTTTTCGTTGGGCTTTGGGGCTGTGGAACTCTGACCCTTTCGCAATTGTGGTTTTGAGCAAATACTTGTGTCTTTGCGGTTGCTGTGTTGCACCAGAGCAGTCTTACTCCCTCCACGCCCATCTCTGAGCACCTCCACATCCTGCCCCTTCTCCAGCCAAGTTGCACTTTCCTCTTTTGCAACGCCTGTTTCTGTCACATGACGTGTTGCAATGCGTTGGTGACCTCACTGCTGTGGAGATCCCAAGATCACAGAGGTAGTTTGTCTGCTGGCACCTTGGAATGCACCACGGCATTGGGGTGCCGTTCACATGGGATCCTGGCATAAGGAGATCTGTGGGTTTGGAGAGCACATCAAGTCCATCAGTTGATTGCCAATGACTGGGCTGTGGTCAAAAGCTGGAAGCACTGGCCTGTTTAACACAACTGACTTTTATAGCTACTGTAGTTTGATTATTTCTTTTTAAAAATTCCTTTAAAATATAAAAAAACTGTAGCCTGGCTATAGGTGTACCTGGGTGGGTAGAAACCAAACAAAAGAAGAGTTCAATGACCTACTCCTCTCTTTGGAAACCTCACTGCGCGTTGCTTAAATTTTATTCCAGGATAGCACAGGTTTTTTTAAAGCAGCAAAGTGATTAGCAGAAAACCTGGAGCATTTTGTGTTTAAAGTCACTTTTGTTGTTTTAATGAAGTTGATGCTTAATGAAGTTGTCAAGCACCCAGGTCTTACCGAAAGTTGTAATTATCTCTTAGAACATTGTCCAGGGGGGCTGGGTGGTGTTCAGATGGTGCCCTCAGAAGGATTGGGTTATGGAAGTTGATTTTCTATTGTTGTAAGTTTAATTTGGTATAGTTAATAGGATTGTCCTTGTTTCATATGTGTACACAGCCCTGTGATGATGATGTGATGGGCAGTGTATTAGTATTCCTCTAAATAAATGAGTGTTGATAGAAATGTACTTTGTATGTGTTCAAGGGCGCACTTTTTTGTTACATAATCTCAACCAAACGCTTGCTTCTCTAAAGAAGGGGAAGAGCCAAAAGGGAGTAGACTGTGGTACATACATAGGGATGGATAGAAGGCAGATGAGACTGTGAAAGTGGTCATGGAATCCTAGAATTGGAAGGGATCCTGCGGGTCATCTAGCCTCACCCCCTGCAATTCAAGATTCTCTAACAGATGATCACCCAACCCCTGTTGAAAACCCCAAATGACTGAGAGTCCACCTCCTTCTGAGGGAGTCCGTTCCACTGTTGAACAGCGTTTGCTTTCAGAAAGTTCCCAATGTTGACTTGGGTTCTCCTTTCTTGCCATTTGAATCCATTGGTTCAGGTCCTACCCTCTGGAGCAGCAGAAAACAAGTAATTTGGTCAGTGCTTATAAGAAGACCTTCTCCAATTTGGTGCTGCCCAGATGTTTTAGGACAACAATTCTTATCAGCCCCAGCTTGGACCACTAGGAATTTGGAATCCTTTCCCAACCCCCTACAGCTGAGAGCGTCAAAGATCTCCCATCTCTGCCAGATCCCCTTACCCTTTTCTCGGTTTAGTTGTGGTAGCCACATGACCCGGAAATGCTGTCTGTGACTAAGTTCAGACCCCCATAGTCATATTTGACTCAACTTCCACCATTTCCCAAGAGTGACTGGCTTGCAAAGAGTTAAACTCCTCTTCCAGGCGATAGCATCTAATGACTATTGCAGCCCCACCTGTTTGTCTGGTGAAGAGGCAACTTCTGTCTTACTCTAATGGCCCCCCCCTTTCTCCTCCTCCTCCCCCCCCAAGGGCAGAACAAGCTGAGCTGTTTGGGAATGCGATTTGCTTCCTTGATAAGCTTAAAACCTTAAGGAGCCTAGGGCCTGGGCGCATGATAGCAAAACTTCAAGGAATGAAGTTATTGAGATCAGGCCTGATTAGTTGTGATGCCTTGGAGGGGAAGAGCTGGAGCTTAACAGCGGACCATAGAACCATAGGATTGTAGCATTGGAAGGGAGCCCAAGGGTCATTTAGTCCAGCTCCCTGCTTCCTCATGGTTAAACAGTCTCGGGAGGCAACTTGGATGGTTTTAAAACAGAATTGGACCAATTCTTGAAGGGATAGGTTATTGATGGCTACCAGCCATGATGACTACGCTCTGCCATCATAGTTTGAAACAACAGGAGTCCACACCATTTCTCTGCTCTTCCCCTCAGAAAATTCTTCCTAACCATTAGCCAGAATCTCCTTTCTTGTTCATTTGAACCCATTGGTTCTGGTCTTACCCTCTGGAGCAGCAGAAAACAAGATTGCTCCATCTTCCCTCCAGTTACTTGAGAATGGGTATCATATCTCTGCTAAACAAACCCTCCTCTGCACATGTCCTATCTTCCTTATCAACATCTTTCGTAAAGCTGTGATGCCCAGAACTGGACACAGGACTCTCTAGGTGGGCTTTTTGACCAAGGCATAAGAGATCTTGCTTTTTTAGGTTTTTGTGTTCTTCTGTTTTTTAAACTGGGCTTCAGCGTGTGCCTCACTCTCTACAAGTCACTTAATTGCCAAAAGCAACTAATCAATGCGATAAAGAAATAAGGAGAGTTTAGAAGCTGTTGGGGAAAATACCCAAAAGTATCTTGATACCTCTGTTGGCTGTCCCAGGCAACTGAACCGGGGTAATGAGAGACACTTTGGTATTTTTCCTAACAAAGCTTTCTGGCCAGTCAGTAGAGAGAGAGAGAGTCCCCCCCACCTTATTGTGTGGCTGCTCCCCTCCAGAACTCTGCTCTCAAACCTGATTTAAAGGCCTATTTCCATTTGCTGCTTTATATCTTCGCCCCTCTAAGAGAGTCGTAAATCAGCGGCTGCAGATTTCGAGCTTTGAAAGGCCTGTGGAGGCGAAGAAAGCGCCAGAGAGGGGCTCTTCAGACTTGGCAATTTGGGGGTGGTTGTTGTTTTTCTTCTTTGGGGGGGGGGAGGGCATTCACTCTCTGCAAGCGAACCCCTCCCAACCTATGTCTTGCTTTGGGGGACGGCTCCTTTTGATGCTGGGTTCCCTGGCTGGTAATTATGTCAGATTTATATCTGCGCGAGGGGGTGGGCGGGCAGCTTTGTAGTCGATGTGTCTGTGTGATGTTTTTGGTTGGAGATGGCATTTTAAGGATTATTGAACGAAATGAAATGAGCTGCCTTGATTGCGAGGGGAGGGAAAACCGATCCTTTAATCTGCCTTCTCGCCTTGCCTCTTCCAGCAGGTTGGGAAGAGGATTTGCTGGGCTCAGCTGGTAGCAGGGAGTTGGCTCTCCTCTCACCTTGCCATCACACTCATCCGCTCACTTTAATGCTGCTTTTGCCAACCTGGGGTCCTCCAGCTGTTCTGGGTGGCAACTCCCAGTTTTCATCCAGAACATCTGGAGGCCAAAGTGGCCAGGATGAAGAAAGCTGGTCTAATGGGACTTGTTTGGGACGACTGTGGCTTTTGTGGGATTTGATTTGGAGGCAAATGTCTGCCTGGTGACGGCAGAGAGAAGTGCGGGGCTGTCCATTATGTGCTCACCTGGTCCGATCTGGGACTCCATGGAACAATGTTCATAGTTGGGTGAGGTCCCTGCAATGCGTATGGTGGGGTTGGGGAAAGACAGGATGAAAGCAAAGCCAGTTTGGGGTGTCTTGAGAAGTCTAGAGATGGCTTGGAACAAAGCCTCACCCAATCTTTGTTAAAAATGTATTTTTCTCTTGAATGTAAGACATTCTGTATAGTTGCTGAGCATGTCAGAACCGTTGAATTCTTAGGTGTGTTAAAATTTGTGTGCCCCTGCTCCTCCATGGGAGGTTCATGAGCATGGGCCTTTTTGGTGGTGGCACTCCTTGTTTGGGGATGACTGTTCCCAGGGAAGCATGATTGCTGCCAATCTTATTTGTCTTTAGGCAACAGGGAAATACTTTTCTCTTTTAACTCTTAAGCTTGAGAGATTGCCCTCTTTTAGTTGAAGCAGGATTTATTTATTTATTCGTTTATTTATTTCATGAAATTTATACACTGTTTGACTGTAAAAAAAAATACCCCTTGAAATCTGTGGGGTGACTCTCTCAAAAGCAGTTACTTGTTTCAAGTGGCCTCTGGGGAATAATTTAAATTCTGCTTCCTCTGTGTTTCCATGGCTTTGAAAGGGTTTAGGGTGGTTTGGAAACCACCTTTGGGGCTCCTCTTTGCCTGGGGAAATGGAAAGCTTTCAGGCATCCCATTCAAGTCCTAGTAGGAGTGAGCCCTAACTTGCTATCTCCTTTGTTTCAGCTGCTCCTAGTGTCATGGTGATTCAGGGTGTGTGCTTTAGTCTGTTGGTAATACAAGTACTTGCTAATCCCCAAAGGATTCCCTCTGGCAAGTAAGTCATGAATTCTGGGATGATATCCTGGGGGAACAGTCAAGGAATTCTAGGGTAATCTTCCTATATACATAAAAATGTAAGGCTATCATCACACAGCAGACATTGGAGGTTTTGTAGTGTTACATCACAATCCATCCAGTGTGGAACTGTTCAGGCAGGAAGAGGAAGAACTTGATATTTTAGTGCGGCAGCACCCACACTTTGGAACTCCCTGCCTATTGACACCAGGCAGGTGCATTTCTGTAATCTTCTCAGCACCTGCCATAAACAGTTGTTCAGCTGAGCCTACCCAGATGTTTAGAAATTGGATGCAAGTCTTATCTGTTTTAGTCTATTGCTATGGTAACTTTTTGAATGTCTTAAATTGTTAAAATTTATACACTGTTGTTTTTTTAAAAAAATTATCAAATGAGAAAACATTGGCAGGTTTTGTGCAGTCTGCCTTTGAATGGCCTCTGTTTAAGGATTAGTCATTGACTGGCTTTTACTACTTGTGAATCCTGAGTGGGAAGAGAGAAGGGGTCTATCTTTTTAAAAAAATTATTTAGCAGCTGGATGAGAACAGCTGTTCACACAAGCTGCCATATGTGTTTGTGTGTGTGTGTGTACACACACACACACACACACGCACACACTGAAGAAGCCCAGCCAGGAGGTGTTAAATAGAAGGCCTGAATGAAAAGACCCCCGTTGCTCCTCCCCTGGCCAAGATATTCCCGCAAATAAATCCCAGCCACAAATAGTGGTGTGGATGCTGAGCAAGGAGGTTCTGAGCTAACAGACTTCTCAGGTGACCTGCATTAGCTTTATCTGCACACCATCGGGTAGACGCTTGAATGATTCATGCTGTTTTGTGCCCTCCAGACTAGCATGGCAGAACAAAGCGCAGGGTTCCTTGGTCAATGTTTGTCTTTGAGTATATAAAAAAAGGAGATTTATTTTGGGGAAATTGCAGTGGGAGCGGCTTTCTGGAGGCTTTGATGAGCAGTGGATAACTAGGAGAATTTGGGAACGCAGGAAGATGACATTGAGTCAGAACATTGGTCCATCTAGCTCAGCATTGTCTACACTGACTGGTAGCAGGGGAAACTCTCAGGGGTTTCCAGCAGAGACTCTCTCCCAACCCTACCTGGAGATGCTGCTGAGGTTTGAACCTGGGACCTTCTGCCCACAGAGCAGGTGCTGCCACTGAGCCTTTCTCCAAAAGGCCTAAAAATGCATCAAGTACAACTTGTCGCCACTTAGGATACATCCAGACAGACTGAAGGATGCTCTTAAAGCAAAATTTCAAAGCAGGTTTAAGCTGCCTGTGAGTGGTCCTTTGTGTGGTGCAAGAACTCCTGCCTGTGGCAAACCAATGAGCACAAGAGTCCTCTCTCTTGCAGTTTCCAGCAACTGTACTCTACAGCATTGCTGCTTCTAGCTGTGGGCAGCATAGCCATAATAGCTAGCAGTCATCAATACTCTTTGGTAACCCTTTAAAGCTGTCTAGATGGGTTCCTGTTTCCTTGTGGGAGTGAGTTCCATAGTTTTAACTATGTGCTGCAGTTAAAATGGCTGTTTAAGCTTCTTGCTTTAAAATAGGTAAAATAATGCCAAAAGATGGTATCTGCCTAGTTGGGTGAGCAGAGGGAAGCCAGGTAGGTAGAGCCACGTTGGTCTGACGCAGTAGAAATATATATTAAAAAATAAAACATTGTCCGGTAGCACCTTAGAGACCCAACTAAGTTTGTTCTTGGTATGAGCTTTCGTGTGCATGCACACTTCTTCAGATACACTGAAACAGAAGTCACCAGACCTTTATATGTAGTGAGAGGGTGGGGAGGGGTATTACTTAGAAGGGTGGTGGGAATGGGTGATTGGCTGATAGGTGTGGAAAACCTGTTGACGACTGTTAACAACTGCAATTGGTCTTACAGGAAAAAGCAATGGCTGAGATGGCTAAAAATAGCTTTATTATGTATAATGAGACCAGAATCCAATCTCTCTATTCAGACCAGGTGTCTCCATGGTTTTAAGTTTGGTAAAGGTAAAGGTACCCCTGACCATTAGGTCCAGTCACGGACGGCTCTGGGGTTGCGGTGCTCATCTTAATCTATAGGCCGAGGGAGTTGGTGATTGTCCGCAGACAGCTTCCCGGTCATGTGGCCAGCATGACTAAGCCGCTTCAGGCGAACCAGAGCAGTGCACGGAAACGCCTTTTACCTTCCTGCCGGAGCGGTACCTATTTATCTACTTGCACTTTGACGTACTTCGAACTGCTAGGTGGGCAGGAGCAGGGACCGAACAATGGGAACTCACCCCGTTGCGGGGATTCGAACCGCCGACCTTCTGATCGGCAAGCCCTAGGCTCAGCGGTTTAGACCACAGTGTCGTAATTCAGCAACTTCTCTTTCTAGTCTATTTCTGAAATTCCTTTGTAGTAAGACAGCTACTTTGAGATCTTGTATAGAAGGTCCTGGGAGATTGGAGTGTTCTCCTGCTGGTTTCTCTGTCTTGTGATTCCTGATGTCAGATTTATGTCCATTTATCCTTTGGTGTAGGGTTTGGCCTGTTTGTCCAAACCAGAGTGCCTTTTCAGCCTGGTGGGAGCTGCTGGTGAGACACACAACACACACACCCCGCCCTCTCTGCTTTGAGGTTCCAAGACACCGCATCAGCTCCAGCTAGTGATCTCCTTAAGAGATAATTCTAGGAATCTGCCAAGTGCTTGAGACCCCCCCCCCCAGATGCAGGAGCCCTTTCCCATTCAGCTCAGCTCCTTTCATTAATGGCAGGGATGCCTGGATTCACATTACAACCCCCACCCCCCCACCCCGCTGCTGCTGCCCCAAATATCTGTTGAATCTGCTGGCTGGGCGTCCTTATTTTTATCTCCTGAATCGGCCTCGTTTGCCTCGTGCGATTGGCAAATCCGTAATAACCGTTTGCGCCCACGCGCACCCACACTCCTCCCTGAATTTAATTCTCATCAGCGGCGCTCTCCATCCTGGCTAATAACGCTTTGCTGCCGCAAATAGCTTTCAACACGCCATTGAGAGCCTGGTTGAAGAGCGCACTTGAGCGAGTGCTAGACAGCTGGAAGTGCCCCTAATTGTCTCCCCGAGTGAGAACCGCTTGGAGGCTCAAGGACCTTATTTTCATCTGCTTAGAGAGACAATATTCTGCTTTCAACAAATGCTGGAGGCACTTGGGCGGATGGCCTCATCCCCAACCCTTTCTCCTGCCCGCCTCTGCCCTTAAAGGCTCCTTGGGAAACTGGAGGGTGGTATGCAGAAGCAGATAGGTGGCTGTGTCCCCCCCCCCCCAAAGGGGAAAAATGGAATTCAACCTGTTTATCCTCTTGGCTGGCTGGCCTGATCTGCCCAGCCAAATGTCAGCAGGGGTGCTTGGTGACCCCCCCCCGCCCCGCTCACCCCTGGGGGGCTCGATTCTGCTAAGGCAGTGGGGTTGTCTAAAGAGCTGGCTGGGCAGAAATAGGAACATAAGGAGAGCACGCTGGATCAGGACAGTGGCCCATCTAGTCCGGCATCCTGTTCTCACTGTGGCCAACCAGGTGCCTCTTGTGGGAGACCCACAAGCAGGATTCGAGCACAAGAACACCCTCCCCTCCTTTGGCTTCCAGCAGCTGCTATTCAGGAGCATTGCTTTCTCCAACTCTGAAGGCAGAGGTGAGCACAGCCATCGTACCTAGTAGCCAATGGTAGCCTCTCTCCATGGACTTGTCTGACCCTCTTTTAAAGCCACCCTAGTTCCATAGTTTAGCTATGCGCCGGGTGAAGAAGGACTTCCTTTTATCTGTCCTGAATATTCCAACATGTCACTTTCCTGCTCTCCTTTTCTCTAAAGAGCCCCAAACAGTGCAACCTCTTCTGCATAGTCGCTCCCTCCCCTCGACCTTTTCACAGCTTGCTGGACTGCGGGCCAGCCAACTGGGTGCCCTCTGCCTGTCTTGCCCTCCTGCTCCCATCACCCCTCGCGGGCACCACATTTGTCTACCCCCTGATATGGTGGGTGGCAAGTCTGTGTAGATCACAGGTAGGAGAAGGGGCAATAGGCTTGGTTGACAGGGATGTAGAGTTGAAGATTTGGACATGGGGTGGAGTTGGTGGACATCTGGTCAGTTGGCAACAACTCGGGGAGGCTGGAGAATCCATTTCTTAGGGAGATTTTCAGGTTCCTTCAAGATGGACTTATGTCAGCAGGCAGCTAGACTTGCTTTTGAGTGCTGTGATTGTCCCCCAAAATGTTCTGCCCTGGTGAGTTTGGCCTCATGTCTGGCAGAAGAGAAAGCGAGTTTGTTCTTCAGTCTTGAGGTGAGAAAACTGCTAAATCTTTGAGAGGTGCCTTCTTTAAAAATTGACTTTTCCTGTGAGTGTCATCTCCCAGCACAAAGAGGAGATGGCCAAGTGGGGATTCGAACCCTGGTCTCCTTAGGTCCTAGTCCCCACAACAACCCTGTGAGGTAGGTTAGGCTGAGATGCAGTGACTGGCCCCAGGTTACCCACTGAACTACATAATGCCCAAGTGGGGATTCGAACCCTGGTCTCTCTGGTCCTAGTCTGACACTATAACCACCAACACCACACAGGCTTTCAGTTGCCTTTCAGTGGGTTATGACCCTTCCAGCTTGGCGCTGACTTTATCTAAATCACTCCCAGTGATTGCTGCCACCTCCTTGCCATCTCTTGGGATATGTCACAGACCTGGCCAAAAATTGCATTCATAAGCATTCTGTGCATATGGTAAGAATTCTGGTCCTGGCTGCTGGACTCACTGCACTTGATGGAATCTGTTTTTCCTAAGTGGGCTGAAGTTGCCTTTGTTCACCATCACTCACTTGACAGTGTCTCTCCCTGCACCCGCAGCTGCCCGTTCCTCTCCAAGTGTGGCTTTTATCCAGTGTTAATTTGTGGAGCCAACATGATTGGCGGCTCCTGCACTCAGCAGAATGCGACCTGCCTTGGCACAGGCATTGTGATTTTTGCAGAGAGCTGCTGTCTCAGGCAAAGGAGCTATTTGCATAATGTCCTAGTGGGGAATGAGGGGTTAGGGTTGCTGTGGAAACCGGAGGGTGATGAATTAAGGTTGGTTGGTGGGGAGGGGGGAGGGGGCTGCGATGCTGTGATGAATGGGGTGAATTTATGAGGAAGGTGCATTTTCCAGGAAAAAAACCCCTCTCTCCTGGCAGGCCTTCATTCAGCCTTAACCAGGGACAAGTGAGTTTTCAATTTTTCATTTGTCAAACTTAACTAAAGTGAACAAATATTTTAAACGAACTATTGAATTGGATGTTAAGTGGGAAGGTGTAGCTTTGATGTGAGGCCATGTTTCGGAACGCAAAACTTGGAGGTTTCCACACATACACCCCTTGCACACACACACACACACACACACACACAACCTAACAAAAGTTTGCTTCTGAATCCTTGCCAACGGCAGAAATATTTACAACTCGGGCTTTGTGACAAAAGGGCCATCTGCGTCCTGTCTGGGACCCCAGAGTACCTCAATGTTTAGTTTTTAGGCTGCCTCTAATGATAACTTTTAATTTTGTGAGTTTTTGTGGCCTGCTTGTTGATTTTAAACGGCTTCCGTATCCTTGTGGGCTGCCTTGAGGGTCTTGAAGGGAGGAGCAGAATGAAGGGAATACATTTGGTAGCAAGATTTAGCATGAGGAATTTCCACCCAGAGTAGCGGTCAAGGTGTGGTTGCTGCGTTCAGGGTCCCTTCCAATTCTACAATTCTGTGACTCTAAGGTAAGCTTACCAGATGTCCCCGTTTCCCGGGGACAGTCCCCGGATTTACATACCTGTCCCCATACAAAATCCATTGAAATTGAAGTGTCCCCAGATTCATAGAAAAAAAATCTGGTAACCTTACTCTAAGGCTGCTGGGAGGCTGTAGCAAGTCTTGTCTTAATCCTCCTAGAATTTTCTCCAGCCCTGATTGGCTGAATGTCCTCTAACCTGTGGAATCCCCCACCACAATAAAGCAATCGTGTATTTAAGGCTGCCTTTGCCAACCTGGTGCCCTCCAGACATTTTGGACTTGAGCTCTCATCAGTCCTAGCGCTGTTGTCCATAGGAATGTAAGAACCTGGGACCAGCGCACCCATCTAGTCCAGCGTCCTGTTCTCACAGTGGCCAACAAGATGCCCCAAAATGGAAGTCCCAAAACAGGACCCGAGTACAAGAGCAATTCTCCCCACTTGTGATTCCCAGAATACCTCCAAGGGTAGAAGGAGAACATAGCCATCGTGGCTAAGAGGCATTGATAGCATGGGTGGCGCTGTGGTCTAAACCACTGAGCCTCTTGGGCTTGCCGATCGGAAGGTCGGCGGTTCAAATCCCTGTGACGGGGTGAACTCCCGTTGCTCTGTCCTAGCTCCTGCCAACCTAGCAGTTCGAAAGCACACCAGTGCAAGTCGATAAATAGATACTGCTGCGGTGGGAAGGTAAATGCCGTTTCCGTGCACTCTGGCATTCATCACAGTCCTCCATGTGCCAGAAGCAGTTTAGTCATGCTGGCCACACGACCTGGAAAGCTATCTGTGGACAAACACTGTCTCCCTCCCATCTAGAAGGCACCAGGTTGGCAGAGGCTGTCTTCAGAGGCCACAGGACTCTGTGGTGTCTTGCTGGCAGTGGTTTCTGGAGTGAGCAGCCCGTTTCTTTTGCCCGTGAGCCTCTCTGTAGGGTGAGGGGTGTGTGCATGGGGGTTAGTGCCACTGGGGCAAAAGCTTCTCTTTCTGGGCAAACCAGGATGCTGTTCCTTTTCATTGCCTGTTCTTGAGGTGGGGAGTGGGAAAGGGTTGGTTGGTTACTATTTGCTTCTGATATGGATGCTCTTTTAAAAGCAATTTGGTCTCAGCTCTTTAAATTTCAGCCCCCCTCCAAGACAAAGAAATAAAGAATAGAAAAGCTTCTGAAAAGGGGTTTCCGGAGATTGCAGATGCAGAGCTGTTTCCTAGCTGAACTTTTTAATTGGGGGCAGGAGATGGCAGATCAAATTTCGGTGGAATGCTCCTGTTTATCTGCTGTTCTCTCCATTGTTGGTTAACCCTTTGCTGCCTTGACACTGGAAGAGAGAGGATTGTTCTCCTGCCAACAGGCCTACTCATCTTCCTTACCCCATATATGCTCTCTCGACCTCCTTGGTCTGCAGACCTGGCGCTGTTACAGGTGTTGCATAACACCCATTCCGCATTCGGAAGTGTAGGCAGCACCGTACACTTTGGAACTCACTGCCTCTTGACATCAGGCGGCGGCGGGGGGGGGGGTCTTTCCTGTACCCTTTTCTTCACCTGCTAAAAACATTCTTGTTTTATGCAGAATGCTGGCGTGTTTTTAGTTTATTGCTGGTTTGTAAATTTGGGTGTGTGTGTTTTGTTCTTAGTAACAATCTTTTTTTTTTTTTAAACCACTTAGAGGTTTTCTGCAATCAAGTGGTATATAAATATTATGGGGGGAAGGGGAATAGTGCCCCCTCCTTTGGATCCTGGGAGCAGCAATTATTGACTGACTAGTGTTAAAACATTGCATGTAAATGTTTCCTGCAGCAGATGTTCAGTAAAAGGGGGAGAATAGTAGAATGCAGGAATGAGAGGCTTCCTCTACAGTTTTCAAAGCCCATTAGAGGAGAAATAGTTTCTGCTACATGCATCATGCTCGCTGTAGCTTTTCCTGTCCAAAGGAGAAGAGATATTGTTTGGACAACCTTCACTGGAAAATCAACAGCTTGTAAGAACAGAGGACCTTTTGGCTTGCAGGAGGAGATGTGTCTTCAGTTGTTAAATCATTTTTTTTAAAAAATTAAATGCTTTATTGATAACAAGCTGCTCTGACTTACGAAAAGGAATTTTGGATCATTTGATCCCATTCCAATGTGTGCTTTTGACCAGCCTCCATTGTTAGCCTTGTTTGTGGATTCCTTGGCCATTGATGAGATTTTGTTTGCCTTGGAACCCAGAACTGTTTTAACAGCTGCCCTGGTCCAGGAGTGCCTGTCTGTTATTAACCCTTCCTTATACGGAGGCTTCCTCTCCTGGGTTCTACATCCTGGATGAAATGGACACACTTGTAAATGCCTCCCCCCCGCCCCCCAAAAAATAGGTGCCGGGACTCACCATGAAGTGGTTACAGAAAGTGCCACACTTTTTAACAACAAAAAAGAGGTGCCAGTACTACGTATCCTTGAATACCTCCTGAAATAAAGAAGTGCTCTTGAATATTTTGCATGTATTTGCCATTGATAGCAGTGAAGGGTGTCCAAGTCCTTAAGTTTCTCCAGATGCTCTCTGTGTACTTCCAAGCTCGCCTATGGGTTCATGAGGATTAGAAACTTGATGTGTGCTTGTGCCCTGTTCCCCCTGCCCCACCCAACTACAGTGTTGCAGGATACTGCAATAGGCCTGGAACATAGGCCTGGAACATAAAGCACTTATGATACCAATTTTGGCTTTCCCCAAAGAATCATGGGAATTGTAGTTAAGGGTGCTGATAGGTGTTAGGAGATTCCTGTTCCCCTCCCAGGACTACAGTTCCCAGAGTGGTTTAACAATCAGTCCCTCTTCACAGGGAACTCTGGAAATTGTAGCTCTGTGAGGGGAATAGTGGGCACTCTTAAATAAATAAACAAACTACAGCTGCCAGCATTCTCTAGGGGAAGCCTTGACTGTTTAAAATAGTATCATAGTGCTTTAAATGTATGGTTTAAATGTGGTCATAGTGCTGCTGTTACAAACATGCATATGGAATCTGAAGTTGCTGCATGGCAGCTGAGCCAAAGACTTCTCTTTTTCATTCGGCCTTGGGTTACTGGAAACTTGAATAATTATAGGATCATTTAAATGTCAAGTTGGAAGTGACCCCAAGGGTCATCTAGTCCAACCCCCTGCAATGCAGGAATCTCAGCTAAGGATGTGGGCATGCTGTTTCGGGGGCTGCAAAGCTTTTGTTGCAGCTGCTTCTAAACCAGGCATAGGCAAACTCCGGCCCTCCAGATGTTTGGAGCTACAATCCCCATCATCCATGACCACTGGTCCTGTTAGCTAGGGGTGATGGGAATTGTAGTCCCAAACATCTGGAGGGCCGGAGTTTGCCTATGCCTGTTCTAAACCCTGGATCATGTCTCCTCCCCTTACCCCCCCAAAAAAAACCACGCACACCTGTAATATGGTATCTGAATGACAGTAAATGGACTCTCTCTCTTTTCTATCTTCTTTCTAGACGGAGATCGCTAAAAGGCTGAACACCATTCTAGCCCAGATCATGCCTTTTCTGTCGCAAGAGGTAAGGATACCAAGGGGTTTTGCTGGGGGAGAAGTAAGCCAGATCTACGGAGGAGCCCTGCAGGGTTGAGACCAAATGCTCCTCTCATTTGAAAGACCTGGTTGCAGACAGGAGAGCTGGACTGATGCAGTGATAGGTTGATGGATATGCAGAAGAATCGCCACTTAATTTGGTCAAGTGTGGGATAATTGTTGACCCGCCATTTTGCTTCAATACCACCCTGAGCTACTTCTGTCTGAGCCAATAAATGCTTCCTGCAAGTTCCCCAGAAGTTGGACTTGCGTCTCTGGGACTTGTCCACACAGCAGTGTTAGCAGCCAGTTTTGAGATCCAGTGTGGTGTAGCTGTTAGAGTGTCAGCCTAAGATCTGGGAGAGAGCAGGGTTCAAATCCCCCAATTGGCCATGAAACTCACTGGGTGACTTTGGACCAATCATTGCCTCTCTCTGCCTAACCTACCTCTTGGGGTTGTTGTGGGGATTACATGAGGACTAGAACCTGGAGGAGACGAGGATTCAAACTTCCCACTTGGCCATGAAGCTCGCTGAGTGTGACCTTTAGAGGGCAGTCACAGCCTCTTGCCCTAACCCTAATTAGGCTTGAAATGGATGAAATGCTTTTTTCTAACCCCCCAAATATAATGGCTGGGAGGGTGTTTGGCTGCTTGGCCACACCCAGTGTTGGCATGTGACCCTCGGAGAGTTTTCTAAGAGGAAATGTGGCCTTTAGCCTGAAAAGACTTCCCAGCCCCCTTTCCTTAGAGCAGGGGTCAGCAACCTTTTTCAGCTGTGGGCCGGTCCACTGTCCCTCAGACCATGTGGTAGGCCGGACTATATTTTTTTTTTTGGGGGGGGGGAATGAACAAATTCCTATGCCCCACAAATAACCCAGAGATGCATTTTAAATAAAAGGACACATTCTACTCATGTAAAAACACGCTGATTCCCGGATTGAGAATGCAATTGGGCCGCAACCGGCCCATGGGCCTTAGGTTGCCTACCCCTGCCTTAGAGAAACGTACCAGAAGACAGGAAGTATTGCTGTACGACCAAGTTCTTAAGAAGCAGCTTCTGATCTCTTGAGTACATCACTTCCCCTCTGTCTTTGTGAGTCCTTCGGGACACATCCATGCCGCAAATCTGGCTTTCATCACCATGCCTTCCTTGCACAGGGGGTTCTTGGCAGTGTGCCATTGGGGCGATGCTGATAATTTGCTATCAGAATTATCTGGGGTGCCTCTCAGACTTGTAGTTCCCAGAATTCCCTTGGTGGGGGACTGTCAAACTAGGACCTGGGAGGGTCCAGGGTAAATCTCCACCCCTTGCACTCTGCCATGAAGCTCATTG
The DNA here is from genome assembly GCF_009819535.1 of Lacerta agilis. NCBI lineage: Eukaryota > Metazoa > Chordata > Lepidosauria > Squamata > Lacertidae > Lacerta > Lacerta agilis. The sequence continues at coordinate 25,919,113 of NC_046324.1, read as the reverse complement.
GATGTGACCTTGGGGGGGCCAGTCCCAGCCTCTCTGAGCCTAACCCACCTCGCAGGCTTGTTGTAGGGATTAAATAAGACAAGGGAGACCCGTGTACACCACCTTGAGCTCCTTGGAAGAAAAGTTGGGCTATAAATGAAATAAGTAAATATAATAAAGCCGAACTGGTGTACGTTTCGATTGTCGGCATTTTCCTTGGACGCAGGATGCCTCAAGACTTTCTCTCTTTCTCTCTCCCCGCAGCACCAACAGCAAGTGGCTCAGGCTGTTGAGCGTGCCAAGCAGGTCACGATGACGGAGCTGAACGCCATCATCGGGGTACGTGGAGTTCCCAATCTGCCTCTCACCGTGTGTATTACCCCTTTATTCCTATCATTTACCGTAAACAGAGACAGCCCTACCCTCCGTGCCGTGGCTTCAGAGAAGGGCTGCGTTTGCAAACAACACTGCCGCTGCCCTGAGCTAAAAGCAGCCTCTCTGCTAGGCCCATGTTGCTGCTGTGTCTCGAGAGGACTGGAGACCAAATGCCTGGTTTAAATTTCTCCCAGCAGCCAGGGCAGAAAGAGCTTCTGTCTTGTTTCTTGGCCACACATGGTTTTAATTATAACACATCTCTCCCCCCCCCCCAGTTTGTTGGCTGCTGGGCTCTTGAGTAGCCTGAAGAGTGATCCTGTGCTTTATTTATTTCCCAAAACTTTTTTGGGCCACCATCCCCTGCCCTATAAAAAGCATTATTCAGAAGAGCAGTTTGCACAGCCCACTAAGGAAGACAATAACGCAAACGGGTTAAAACAGTGACAATTGTGCATTGATTCAAAAGCCGGTTAAAACTATTTAGTTAAATAAATTAATTAAATGAAATGGATAAACATGATCCAGCGATGCCAGCTTTTCAAAGTCTAATAGTTGTTTATGCTTCTAGTGACCTTCTGCTGCCTCCTAGTGCCCCCCAAGTAATCCCACTGCCCCCGGGAGGGCAATACTGCCCCCTTTGAGAACCACTGCTTTCAGAGCATTTGTACCCCGCTCTTCAGCCAAAAAGGCTCCCGGAGGGGCATACATACAGTCGACCCAAACAAGGCAGCCCCTGCCTCCACAGACTTACAATCTAAAAAAGACACGGCATTCAAAGGAAAGTGGACAGGGAGGGAAGAGGAAAATGAAATCTCTAATTTCTGAACACTTGTTCCTAGAATGACCTGCTGGTGCAGTTCAAGGGCAGAAGATGCCCAATAGAGTTGGACCTCCAGCAAAGCTCTCCCATGGCGGCAGTCTGAGGCAATGACTACCCCCAGATGACAGTTGAGGGGGCTCAGCTTCCCCTCCGGTCCCAGGGCTACTTCACCTCCAATGTGCAGATAACCTGTAAGAGGCAGGTGACTTATACAGAGTCAGGCCATTTTGCCAATGTAGCTCATACACCATCTACACAGGGGGCGGTCCAACTTTTCATACCACGTGGGTCTCAAGAGTGCTTTGACATGGAATCTGTTGGCTGCACACTGCCTTGTCTCACAAGGGGTGGGGGAAGCGAGGCCAAAATTTGACACCGCCCCACCCCCCTCCACAACCCACTGCAGTGCAGGAATTGCAGCCAGATTTGACATGGCCCAGTTGCGAAAACCTGTTGAGACGTAGATAGGCTGGCTGGTGCCAACAGGGACTAGCCCCTCAGGGGGTAACTGGGCATTAATGGAATGTAAAAAGCATTCATTCATATATATATATTATATTATATATATATATATATAATATATATATATACATACACACACACACACACACACATGCGCGCATTATTTCCTTACTTAAATCCCTCTGTGAGTTTTGTTTTTTAAAAAATAAACATTTGCAAGATGACCTTCCTTGCATGCCTGGTAAATCTAGAACTAGACTATGAAATTAATCCCAGAGTATTTGCTCCTCAGCAGTTCCTGCAGGATGCAATATGGGAAGCTTTGCTTCAAAACGCTCCTGAAGAATCTTGGAATTGGTTCTCCTTTGTGTGAGAGAGAGACACACACACACTCTTAAAAAATGGTCATCAATTGCTAGCCCTTCTCCTGGCTTCGCTGAGGTCTGTTCTGTCTCTGTTTCGCCGTTGTAGTGCAATGTGTGATGTTGAACTGGGGGCGGTTTGCTGTTTCCGTTGCCTTGCCTTGCCTCCACGAGGTGCTGCAGATCTTACAGGCTCTAACTGGGTTTAATTTGCTGGCTCGACATACCTGCCGCTTCTGAGCTTATTCCTGGTTCTTTGGTAAACAGCCTCCCAAATGCATTGAGGCAGCACAGGTGTGGCTAACACTTTGTCCCTCCAGGTGTTGCTGGGCTGCAGCTCCCCATCATGCCCATCTGCTGAGAGTTGTGGTTCAAAATAGAGTCCCATGTTGGCTGCCAATGATGCAGAGTCAGGGCAAGAAGAATCCCCTTGGGTTTAGGTCACAGGGAAGCCAGGGCCTTGCCTTTGTTCAGCTTAGTCCCTTCCTCAATAATGGATGTTTTAGTTACTTAACTTCTTGTTCCTGTTGATGTTGCTAACATGACATGACCTGGAACTCTTTCCTGTTTGTTTTTCTGCTGTAGTTCTTCTGATTGTGAATGGTAGTATTTTGACTTCTGCATGTTTGTTTTCTCTCATGTTTGCTTGTAAAAATGAAGGTAGATGAACCCTTTGGGCAAAAGCAGCCTTGCTGTGACACCAGATTCCACCCCTCCCCACCATCCCTCTGCCCCTTAACAAATTCCTTATTTCCTAGGCATATTTTCTCTCTGTGTGTGTCTCTCTTCTTCCTGCATGGTTATAATGGCCCATGGAAATCGACTGCTTGCAACAGTGACAAGACTGTTTTGCTCTGCAAAGGACTCCTTTGGGGGGGGACGACGACTGTATTTTGGAGCGGAGGAACTTTAATGTGCAGATCAAAGCTTTTCCAACTCATTGCAGACAAAGGAATGTGGTGACATATGGAAACACTTTGAATGTGCCTTGTTCGTTCGTGGTGGGTGGGGCCCACTTCGCTACCCCTTTGGGTGCCTTGCAGTTGGCGCAACTGCCCTAGTTTCCAAATACCTTGAGACCTCTTCATACGGAGAGGCCCGTCAGGTCTAGGTTAGATTACTGCAAAATGTTAAACGCTGGGCTGCCCTTGAAGACTGTTTGGAAACAGCTGCTTGTGTGCTTGTTGGTGGCAGCCAGATTCTCGACGGTGGCCAGAAAGTCCAAACATACGTTGCCAGTTATGTCCTGACTGTATTGGCTGCCAGATTGTTCTTACACCTATGAAGTCTTAAGAGGGTCCAGGACCCTCATACCTTAGCCACATTCCCCCCCCCCCAAGTCAGAACTTGTCGGAACGGGCACCTCTCAGGTGGGCATAAGCGAACAAGGGAGGCATTTATAGTGAGTTCCAGCACCTCTTTTTCTAGAAAAATAGCTCTGCTTTTATAGATCTTTGACTGCATGAGCTTTCCCAGATCTCATCGCCTTAATCTGAGACCCTTCTCTCAGTGGCGGAGGAATCCTCTGTGCGGCGACTGTACAGGACGCCACACATGCGCAGCGGCAGCCTATACAGATGGCGCCCATCCAGACTGCGCACGCCCTCGGCCGCTCTGCAGCTGGGGGGGAAGCAGGGGCCATCTTGTCACCCCTCCCAGAGTGGCACCCGGGCGGACTGCCCCCTCCACTCCCCCTTCCTATGCCCCTGCCTTCTTTGGGTGCCACACTTGAGATATCTGAAGGGTGGCAATGAGAGAACGGAATGGCCCTTCTCGGTGGTATCCCCATGTTTGTGGAACATTTCCTCTCCCAAAAATCCTGGGTTTTGTAGTTCATTTAAGGGTGCTGAGTATTATTAGGAGGCATACACGCTCCTCGCAGGGCTACCATTCACAGTGCGCTTTGACAATCAGTCCCTCCTTCCCAGGGAACTCTGGGAATTGTAGCTCTGTGGAGACAATAGGGGGGTTTCCTAACAACTCCACCCTTAATGAACTACATCTCCCATAATTACTGTATTTTCCAGCATATAAGACGACCCCCCAACTTTTCCAGTTAAAATACAGATTTTGAGATATGCTCGACCGCAGTTTGTGGGGAAGCCATGAGTGTTTGAAGGGACATCATAGTGATTTAAATGGATGGTGTGAATGATGCTTTAGGGGGCTTTGCTGCTTGGTGTGGGGGAAGTATGTGAAATGGGGGTGGGGGGGGAGACTGCTCTGTGCCTGAATGGGCTCCTCTTTTCAAAGGCTGCAAGGCAGGTCAGAGCAGCCAGAGGCAGATATTGGAATACAATATAGGTAAACAATTGAGGCCTCTGAACCCCCCCCCCACCCCACTCTCGCCCTCCTCCAGCAGGTAATTGCTTCCTGGATGAGATAGAGTGCAAGCCTCTCTCAGCTCTGAGAGCGGATAATGGCCCACCTGACAGATTTCTCCAAAGCAGGAATTATTGCGCTCCTGTGGATCTCTCTGTCTGACTCAGAAGGCTGACAAGGTTGCGCTTGGCTTAGGCGGAAATGTAGCTTGCTTTCACATTTACTGAGGACCAACCAAGAAATGACTCTTGCCCAAGAGATTGAGGTGGTGGTGAGAAGAGAGAGAGAGAGAAGACAAAATTTCAAATATATGTATGGCTGACAGGAGTGGGGCCTTGTCAGCATATTATACTTCTGCTCAGATATCTGTCTTGGTTGCCAATTTGCTACCGTCCAAGTTCAGGGTGTTATTATCATATTATAAAGCCCTTAACTGTTGGGAATCTTACATAGTGGCAGTTGTCCACAGAGGCAGCTTAAAGTCCAAAATAGTTCATTGCTGCAGAAGATAAGGCTTCAGTAATGCAGTTCTGGATGTTGATACATATAGCTTGTAGGCTTTGCAGATACAGAGCATTAAATATTTCTGTTGCTGCACAATTCAAGACATTGCACAGACTCGAACTCACTTCTCATGACTGACCTTGACACACAGCGCAACACACATGAGCTGACATGCCTTTATCACCTATAGTTAGGCCTGGGCCATTAACATAGCAGTTGGCTTGGCTGACCTTCAACTTGTTGGCTTATCTCATACATGGAGTGATTTATGCTTATTCCCTGTTTATTGATATCCGGCAGGTGCCTTGACTGTACAGTGGTACCTCGGGTTAAGAACTTAATTCGTTCTGGAGGTCCGTTCTTAACCTGAAACTGTTCTTAACCTAAAGCACCACTTTAGCTAATAGGGCTGCCTGCTGCCGCCGCAGCCCGATTTCTGTTCTCATCCTGAAGCAAAGTTCTTAACCTGAGGTACTATTTCTGGGTAGGCGGAGTCTGTAACCTGAAGCGTCTGTAACCCGAGGTACCACTGTACTCTTTTTGGTGCCTGCTAAAGACATTTTTGTTCAGACAAACCTACTAGCCATGATAGCTCTGCTCTGCTGCCATAATTGGAGGAAGCAATGCTTCTGAATACCAGTTTCTGGAAAACACAGGAGGGGAGAGGGCTCTGGTGCTCAAATCCTGCTTGCTGGTTTCCTACAGGCATCTGGTTGGCCACTGTGAGAAGAAGATGCTGGACTAGATGGGCTCCTGTGGGCTCTTTTTATGTTCTTAACCATAACACTTGAAATGCCTTGAGCCTTTTTGGATTCTCAAGAGAGACTTCCTGGATTACCGTATTTTTCGCTCCATTGGGCGCACCTCATTTTTAGAGAAGGAAACAAGAAAAAAATATTTTTCTGGTTTTCCTCCTCTAAAAGCCCTGGTTTTTTTTTGAGGATCAGCTAAAAGTTTTGCAGCTTTTTTGCAAAGGGAAAAGCCCTGTTTTTTTTGAGGATCAGCTCAAAGTTTTGCAGCTTTTTTTGCAAAGGGAAAAGCCCTGTTTTTTAAGGATCATCTAAAAGTTTTGCAGTTTTTTTTTTGCAAAGGGGGAAAAGCAAAGAGGAAAAGCCCCATTTTTATGGGGTTCTACTACTCACATTTCTGAAAAATCTTAAGGAAGGGGAGCCGTTTCTACTGGTTCCAGACAGATAATCTAATCAGCCAGTCACATGTTGCTGGGGAAACAAACAACCTCCCTCTGCAGCACATTCAACAAAGGAGGCCTGGGCAAGGTTAACGGGGCAAAAGGGAGCCGGGACTCTTATCTCTCTCCCAATCTCTTGCTGATCAGCTGCTGATCGGGTCCTTTCAACACCCCCTTTTCTCTTTGTAAAATAAATAGCATGATCTGGTTTTGGCCTCGGGGCAATTCAGCTCCAGGGACCACCATTTGCTCCATAAGACGCACAGATATTTCCCCTTACTTTTTAGAAGGAAAAAAGTGCATCTTAAGGAGTGAAAAATACGGTATCTCCGATCCCTTGTTGCAAACTGAAGCAGCGCTCTCTTGAGGACATTGGGAGCCACCATGTAACGAGTCAGGCCCTTAGTCCATCTGGCTTAGTGTTGTCTGCACTGACTGGCCGCGACTCTCAGGGAGACTCTCCCAGTCCTTCTTGGTGTGGCCATCGGGGATTGAACCTGTGGCCTTCTGCATGCCAGGCACATGTTTTGCCGCTTAGCTTGCGGTACATCTCCTATGGAGGCCTGTCTGGTGCATCAGCCTGAGAATGTCCCTCTTGCAGCACCCAAGAAAAGATGCATCTCCCAACTTCCGTGTTTCTAGAAGGAACAAGCCGAGGGAGAACAACAGAGGCAGGTTCTGCGTCTCCTTGCCAGTCCCTGCACTGCACTCAGAGCTATACTGAAAGTGCAGGTTCTGCGTCCAGCGGTGCACCTTTTTGGAAGAAATAACACATAAGACAGAAGCAGCAGAGTAGTGCGCAACATGACCACATGTTTGGCTCTCCTCCTCCCTGCCCCTCGCCCAGTCGCCTTGTGCACTCAGGGCACAATCATTTATTTGTTTGTTTGTGTGCTGTGTGTTTCATAAAATTTATACGCCACTTGATTATAGAGAAACCTCAAAGCGGTTGACTTTCTGTCCCTTCCCCACCCCTGCCTTGCTTCAAGCCTCTGAAACTGAGCCCTGGATTCACTTTGTAGCTCTGGAAATGATTAGAAGACTTGACTAAATTTAATGCAAGTGGTGAACCATTAAATCGGTTAACAAAGCCATGAAGCAGGATGTACATAATCCAATTAAAACCACTCTCACATACCAAGATATTCATCTGCCAGACGTCCTTATATGGTGGCCGTAACCTCTCATATCCTAACAGTAATTCTTCCCTGCACACTGAACTTATGGCATCCTTTTGTATCAGTTATATTGAGATAAGTGCCCACCGCCTACCCCATATGTGGGTTTACGAACTTGCAAGCCAGGGGTGTGAAGATGGGCCGTCCACCCAGGTGGGGGCAAAACTGAGAGGGAGGGAGAATTTCCAGCCTTTCAACTTGGCCCACATCATTTAACCTCCTTGCTCCCAGGAACCCCACCTGACACAGCAAATGAAAGGGATCTGGCACATGCTCTTTAACACACACCCCTCTCAATCTCCCCCTTGCCCTGCCAGTGAGCCTGTGTTGTGCTATAGAGGTAACTGATCCCTGTTAAGTGATCTTGTGTAATCCGCTGAGATAAACTTGGGAGGCAGAGGGGACAGGGCCCAAGAGGTTCCTAGCTTCAGGCAGCCGTCATGAGATAACCTTGCATACTTACTCCTTGGTTTGTTTCCTATTTTTGAAAAATTCGTAAGAGTTGGATGGGACCCCCGAGGGTCATCTAGTCCAACCCCCTGCAGTGCAGGAATTGCAACTAAAGAATCCTGGCAGATGGCCAGCCAACCTCTGATTAAAAACCTCCGGTGAAAATGATGTGCACATACACACTTTTGCTCGTTGTTGTTTGTTCAACTAGTGAGGTTTGCCAACACCCAAGATATTGATAATCAGGCAAACACCTTCACTGTACTGTTTTGGGTACCTCCTAAAAACATTTTTAAAGGCAAGCCTACCCCGATGTTGAGAAAGTTGATGTGAGTTTTAATCTGTTTTTAGTTTGATGTTATTTTAACCTTTTGGAAATCTTAAATTATGGTTGCTATTCTTTTATCTTTTTTTTGCAAACCACTTTGAGGGTTTAATTTTTGTAATCAGTGGTGTATAAATTTTGTGAAATAAGTAAGATTGGATTCCTTAAAAAAGAGAGTAAGTTTAATATTACTACAGTTAATAAACTCAACTCCCCCCCCCAAATTAAATCTGTCCATAAGTAAATTAATATTAAATGCATACTGACAAATAATGCCATATGTGCAACCAATGTGCGGGGGGGGGCCTTCATTTTTAAAAGGAAGTAGCTTCCACACACCCACACACAACACACACACTCCTGCTAACATGCACTGAAACACTGCAAAGTGCTCCCCTTTTTTGCCACCCCTGATTGTGAGCCCATGTGAGTGTGGTTAACTACCTGGCATTGAGCGTGGCCTGTTCCCCAGTGCCTGGCTGGGTTTGATGGGAGTGGCAGTGGAAAAAACACCTGGAGGTAGGCAGCAAGTTGACAAAGACTCTGCTAGAGGAAAGGGATAATTAACTAAGGACAGGTGCAAGCTTCAGGTTTTCCAATGGTCTGGCAGGAAGGCAAATGCTATCTGTGCTGTTTTGGCCTTGGCTAGGATTGGGAACGTTTGCATACCTGTATTACCACACTCACCACCACCACCACCACCCTGCCTTTCAGGATGCTAAATCCTTTCAAGGTTGCTGGCAACAACAAAAAAATCAGTGCCTATGCTGTGCTTCTGAATACCAGTTGCTGGAAGCCACAGGAGGGGAGAGGGATCTTCTTGAGGGTTTCCCACAGGCATCTGGTCGGCCACTATGAGAGAGAAAGCTGGACTGGATGAGCCACTGGAGTGATCCAGCAGTCTCCTCTTATGTTACTAATCTTGCCGCATCTTTTCTTCTTTTGATTGGCTTGCAGTTCTTGTTGAAAGTCTCTCTCCCTCCCTCCCTTCTCTGCAGCCTACACTTTCACTTGCTTTAATGTTTCATTTTACCGTAGGTTTTAATCCCCAGGCCTAAAGCCAAAAATAAACATGGCCCAGGTTTGCCATTCAAATCTCAGAATTCCAGATTCAGAACTTTAAAGTGCTGTCAGTAAAACTCAAGGCAATAAATGCTTATCCTAGCGTATCGAAGTGCATAACCTTTATACTGTTTCACCTTTAAAAAAAACACAATGTAAACTCAGTTGTATCTAGAATTATGGGTGTGACGCCAAAAAGTACATAAGCAACTTTTTACAACTTTGTATTCTTTTTCCTGCATGAAGGCTTGAAGTGTCCCTAGATTTACCGGAACTCGGGCCGCTTCCTCCAGCGCCGATCGCGCGGAGGGAGCGCGTGCCCACACGCGATTTCCGGCACACTTTCGGGTCGGCGCAATGCCGGAAAGCGCTTGTGCACGTGCGCCTCCGCTCCCCAAAAGTGGGCAGCTGCGCCTGTAAGAGCGGGCGGCAGGGGTTGCCGGGGGCCGGATAAATGAGCCCTTGGTCCGCATCCGGCCCACGGGCCTTAGTCTGGGGACCCCCTGTACTAACCTTTTCCCAGCCTTGCAGCCACCGTCCTTTCAAGCTCAAGTTTTCCTTCCTTCCTTTTGTCATTGTAATTTGACCACCTGGATTTGATTTGATTTTTTGTGAGAGTGATGCACCAGGTCTCGTCGCAGCGCTTCTTACCATTGCTTTATTGCAGCAGCAGCAGCTCCAGGCCCAGCACCTCTCCATGCTGCCCACGGCCCCCCTGTGCAACTCCCGCCTCACCCCTCGGGCCTGCCGCCACCTGGGATCCCACCGGTCACGGGGAGCAGCTCGGGGCTACTGGCTCTCGGGGCGCTGGGGAGCCAAGCCCACTTGACGGTGAAAGATGAGAAGAACCACCACGACCTGGACCACCGAGGTGAGGAAAAGGCAGGCGGGCCTCTGAACCCCTGCTTTCTAAAGTGGGTGTGAATTGTAATTTCCATTTAGGAAGGATGCACCATCCATTCAAAGCGCATGGCTTCCCACCAAAGAATCCTGGGAACTGTAGTTTAACCTTCACAGAGCTACGGTTCCCAGAATTCTTTAGGAGGAGCCATGTGCTTTAAATGTATTGTGTGGGTATATGCAGTCTGGGAAACGCAGGGGGGTGGCATTAAAGTAGGCATGTGGTTTCCCCAAAATGTTTTGGCCTTAATCCAGGGGGAGGGACTCTTTATCAGTTCAGGGGCAGCATCTTCTCGCAGGCAACCAAAGGCAAGAGAGGGCAGAATAATGGGTGCAGCTCTTTTTGTGCCCTTGGCCCAACCAAACAAAGGCAGGTGTTTCTACATGCGCACATCTCCATCCTCTTGAGGCAGGAAAATGCACTTGAGGGAGGGGACAGGAGAGGCACTGGGAAATGCATGACCAGGGGCCAGATAGGAATGCATTGAGGGCCACTCTGGGACTGAAGTTCTGCACCCATGTCTCAATCCATTCCTACACTAGTGAAATTCCTGCGCACACACACACCCCCACAAAGGATCTGTGGATTTCTTCCACCAGCAAAAGGGCTTTTCCAGCCTTCTTCCCTTGACAGAAAACAGCCGTCTAGTTAGTTGCCGGAGAAAATCTCTCCTGTCTAAGGACCAACATGGGAAGGAAATGGGCTTCTTCCTCCAGATTTGGAAAGAAACGTGTCAGCAAACCATTTTGCAGTTACTTATTTTTTTAGTTGCCCTTTTTCCTCTTTGTGTGTCTGTTCCACCCCCCTCCCCCACTTGTGTGGTGTTGCCTTGTTTGGCCCAGTAATTGTTTGCCAAAAATAAAATAAAATGGAGCGAGGGGGTTGCTGCCGTCTGGGCCAAGATTCCTTCCAGAGAAGAAAGATGAAAAGGCCAGCGGGGCTTTTTTTTTTATCAAGCTAGACCAGAGATCGCTACGTGCAAAGGAACGGTTGGATTGATGTTCTATTTTAAGACTTTCTCTGTTTCCCTCTGCCTTCCCCACCCACTTCTTTTCGTGCTCCCTTTCAACTTGGCTGCCTCCGACCTCCGTGCCAAATCGGCCTTCATTCCTGGAAGATCGGGACGCCAGCGCAGTAAGTCCCCCTTTCTTCCCCTCTTGGACATCACACCATCTTTGTATCAACGCTTGATTAGTTTTGCCATTCCTTGGGCTCTGGCTCTCCTTCCATCAAAAGTCACGTTTAGAAACTTCAACTCCCCAGAAAAAAAAACATTTCTGCATTCCAGAGTCAGGAATATCTGGGCTGGGCTGTCCTTGGATTCAGACAGGGGACATTTTCAGCCTTATTCGGAGACACCGTTGAACATTGAACTTCACGCCTTCCGCATGCGAGGCAGCTGCTCTACCCCTGAGCTTTGGTTCTGTCACCATTTTTCTTGGATTCCACTCTGCTTAGACAGGCATCCCCAAACTTGGCCTTCCAGATGTTTTGGGACTACAACTCCCATCATCCCTAGCTAACAGGACCAATGGTCAGGGATGATGGGATTGTAGTCCCAAAACATCTGAGGGCTGAGTTTGGGGATGCCTGGCTTAGACCTTCCCTGCCACTTGAATGGTCTTGATATCCTTGGATACAGCTTGGTTGGCAGCCGCTTTTGCCAACTCTAGGTGTTATGGACCCCAGCTCCCATCACCGCCAACATCCAAGATCCCTACTGGAGGGTGCTGTGGTCCAAAACACTTGGAGGCACCAGCTTGGCAAAGGTTGCCCATAGCAGGCAATATTGTCCCCTGGGGTAGTGGTGGGATTCCTTGGAGGGGAAACCACTGATTTAGGGTGACTTCTCTACTGCTTTTTCTAACCATTTGGCTGTTGTTGAGATTGTCTCAACCGTTGCCAACAAGAGCGGTTCAGTCTGAGCTGAGATCTGGGGGATGGCGGGGGGTGGGGGTGGAGGTGAAGCGAGAAGCCCCCCTCAGCAATTAGGAAGCAATTTCATTCCTGGTAGCTGTTCATTATCTTGGGTCATCTAATCTTTTGGAGGACTGGGTTATTACGTTGTGTGGGCAGGGATGTGGAAGGTCAGGCAGTTAACTAAGCTTCTCAAGGATGGCAGCTCCCCGCCCTGCTCCCCAGTCGCCATCCATCTGGACATTAATGGTCCTTGATGGGGCTCAGCTTCCAGCTACAGTTTATGAAGGCTCCGCTGACTTTCAACACAGAAAGAGGGGCTGTGAGGAGAGCAGGAACAAAGTGGCCCAAACCCTCATTATCATCATACTCTGCCTCAGCTATTCTCCACCTCTCGGCTCTTAACTGGGGGAGGGGATGCCCCTGAGGCACAAAGGTCCCCCCCTTTTTATTGATTTCCTGCCATCCGAGGGCTGTCCAGAGGGAGCCCAACGGCCCCTCAGAGGGTCAGACGCCATGACAGGGCAGAGCCATCTTGGTGGGGATGGGGGAGATGGTCCTCAGCAGCCCCTCCCTCGAAAGCTCTCATGAAGGGGGCTGGGTGGGGGAGTTTCTGGGGGATGCAGCATTTTTTGCCAAATTAGGGTGAGGGGGGGGGCACAGCCTTGACACTCATAGATCCATCTCCCAGGTTGCTTTGCTTCACATTTCCTAATTGGGTTGCTGCAGCAGCAAAATATCGAGAGTAGATGTGTTCTGAGGAGGGGAGTTTCTTGGCGGCCTGCCTGCCTGCCTGCCTCAGTGCCTCCAGAGGCCCTAATGCGATCTCCTCGGGAAACCGTGAGCCTTTCAGCATGAGTGGCTGAGAAGAAAAGGCGGCTGGTTGATCCCCAAAGCAGCTTATGGGGATGTGAGGAGGGAAACATGAACTGCTGGGCCTCTCCCATTCAGAGGAGAAAGAAAGGGAGGATGGGGGGCTGGCTTAGAGTCACTTTATCTTTAGCAAAGGCGTTTGCGGGTGGGGGGGGATGAGGGTTGAGTCTGTGGAGAAACAAAATGCCCGTAATTTTGGCTGCAGAAGCAGGAGATGCCAAGAGGCCAGCAGCTGTTTTCAGAATTGGGTTCTGTGTGCGACATGCAGTGGCGGGTTGGTAAAGTTTCAGCCTGAGCTTCCCCCCTCCCCAATTATTAATTTATAAAATATTAGTATAAAAATATACATCAAAGCAGTTCAGAGCAATAAAAACATATAAAAGCCATCACATACTTGCAAAACATTACAAAAGCACATTTATTTGGCTGCGAGACAGGATGTCCTTCGCCAAACGGCACCCTCCAGGTGTTTAGACTACAACTCCCATCAGCCTTTGGCATCAATGCTGTGACTGGGGATGATGGGTTTTGTAGTCCAGACGAACCTGGATGGTGCCACTGGGCTGGGGGAAACTGCACTAGGAAGTTCTAGATCTAGAAAGGGGACGAGGGACCACAAATCAAAACAAACTCGCTTCTCACTTTTAAGATTGGTACACATGTTCTAAGTCATGTGTCTGAAACGTGGCACACAAGTTGGCTGTGTGTTGTTGTGGTGTTGTTGTGGTCTTCTGCTTGCAGGCTGAACTTGGGAAGGTTTAGCGCAGTGGTTCCCAAATGGGTGGTACCACCTCAAGGCGGCGGGAGGGGGGAGATAATAACAAGGGCAAAGAGGCAAGCGGGCAGCTAACCCTCTCTTCTTTTTCTCCTTCTGTTCTAGAATAACTCCATCTCCCCATCAGAGAGTTTGAGAGCCAGCGAGAAGCACAGGAATCCCACTGACTACAGCATCGATTCCAAGAAGCGGAAAGCGGAGGAGAAGGACAGCATGAGCCGATATGTAAGTCTTGCAGGCCCCTGTTGTGTTCTCCATCTGACCCTGGTGTTGGCCAAGGACCATAGATCTCAGGGTGGTTCACAACAGCAGAAAACATATGCTTGCAACACATACGATAACGGCACAAACCTCAAACTGACAATCGCGAAAGTCACATAATATATTTTTTTTCAAGCGCAAACCTGTCATCTTGCCAAGGGGCAGTGTAGCCGCAGGACTAATAATGACTCATCCACTACTTTGCAGTGGGCAGAGGGGGGGCAGGTCATCATAGGCAGCCCTTGCAGGCTTTAAGGAGGAGGTGTTTTCTGTCTTTCAACGGAGTCACTGCTTCTTGTTTCAGGACAGCGACGGTGACAAGAGTGATGACTTGGTGGTGGAGTCTCCAATGAGGTACGACAGAAGGTCCCTCTCCCTCTCAGTCTGAAACAAGAAGTCCACATTAACCTTACGTGGAGATGGAGCAGATTTGCCTGGCTTCTTTTAAGTGCATAATCAGTAGAAAAGAAAAAAGTGATTTTTTTTCCTCTTGGGCGTCCAGTGGCTTTACTGTGGGGGGCTGCTGCATCCAAAATGCTCTGGAAGAGGTGAATGCCCTAGGACAGGCATAGGCAACCTTCGGCTCTCCAGATGTTTTCGGACTACAATTCCCATCATCCCTGACCACTGGTCCTATTAGCTAGGGATCATGGGAGTTGTAGGCCAAAACATCTGGAGAGCCGAAGGTTGCCTATGCCTGCCCTAGGATGTCAACACAGTTAGGCAATTCCACCCCCCCCCCCCCGGGGTTAGGTCTGTTATCAACTGTAGAGAGTGAATTTTTCTGTGAGAGCAGCAGCAATTATGTTTTTATGCTGCTATGTGCCTCAGAATAAGTCTGTTAAAGTCTCATAAGTTTGCAAGTGCACCCACCCACCACCCAGTAAATGTGTTATGTTAGGGTGTTTTGCAGTCCCCTCCTCCCTACTTGGCTCCGCGGTGCCCCTGTTGCTAACAGCCCTCCTTGTGTGCCCCTCTCCCCAGGATCCTGCTACGCCTCGGGTGAGCCCTGCCCACTCGCCTCCGGAGAACTGGATCGACAAAGCCCGTGGCTTGAAGAAGGATGCCCCAACAGCCCTGCCTCGGTGGCCTCACTCCAGCAGCACCCCTTCCTCCAAGACTAAAGACCCTGGGCAATGTAAGTGAAGGCCTTGCAGAAGATGCCTCTGCCTTCTTGGGAATGCTTGTTGAGGGTGGACCGTGGGGCTGGTTCTCCCTGGAGGAAGCAGAAGTCCGGGCTTACGAGCGAATGTAAAGAAAGGCAGCGTGGCACATGTGATTAGAGTCTTTAACCTAGTGGCACAGCAATAAAGCTGCTAGCACATTTCCAATGCCACGCAGGGTCTGGCATGGTTTCAATTGGATGGGGGAACCGCGTGTTGAGATTCCTGCGTTGTAGGACTAGATGAGCCTCAGGGTCCCTTTCATTTCTACAATTCTATGAACTAGGACCGGGGAGAGACCAGGGTTCAAAACCCACTCAGCCATGCAGCTCACTGGGTGACCTTGCGGCATTCCCTGCCTCTCAGCCTAGCCCACCTCACAGGGTGTTCAGGGGATTAAATGAGGGGGCAGGGGAGAGAAAGACATTTGCCCCCTTGAGCTCCTTGGAGGAAAAGGTGGCATATAAATGCATGAATTGGACTGTGGAGATCAGGAGCGATCCATTAGACCTGAACACACAGAAGAGGGCCTGGTAATAATTGCTATGGATGGGACCATTTTTGCTGTGCAGATAATTGGTCCAGAAAGCAGCTTTTGTTTCCAGCCAGTTAATAGTTGACAGTCTGGGGCTTGTTTCCCATCTCTGTGTTGGAGAAGAACATGCCTGCCTTGGGGCAATAGTTGGGGGCGCTGGGCACAGAACCCCCACCCAAAGGATCCAATGGAGATGCTTTACTGATTGGAACATGCTTTGATGTGCAATGTTTGGTAACTCTTTGGCATTTGAGAAGAGCTGCATTGAAGCAAGAGCCAGAACGAATGTTCAACATTTTCCACGTTTGCTAAGAATAATATGAGTCCACATTTGACTAGAAGAATTCAAAACCCATCTTGGAGTAAACTGAGGAGGGGGTTGATCATAGATTTGAGTTATCTGAGGTTTTCAGATTTGCTGGCTCTGCTCAGAGAGCCTTCTTCATTTGGGAATCTCAGCAAGTACAGAAGACTGGCTTTGTTTCAGGATCCTTCGTAGGAAGAAGCAGAAAGACAACTTTTGAACTCTTCTAAATGTCAAATGGAGGCAGATCTCAGAATTGGGTTCCTGAGGTGGACCATTGAGGTCAAACGATCGGTCCAGCTCATTCAGTACTGTCTGCACTGACTGGCAGCAGCTCGCCAGCTTTTCAGGGAGGGGTCTCACCCAGCCCCTACCCAGAGATGCTGCTGGGGGTTGAATCTGGACCTTCTGCATGCAAAGCATATGTTCTACTGAGCCAAAACCACCTCCCATATTTTTTGTTTGCTAAGAGACCCCACAAGCACTTGGGGAATCGATCTTGCTGATGCCAACCATCTTCCACCATCTTGTTTTGCACCAGAACGACAAATCTTCCACCCCAGGGCTGAAGTCCAACACCCCTACTCCAAGGAACGATGCCCCAACGCCTGGGACAAGCACCACCCCAGGCCTTCGGCCGATGCCAGGCAAGCCATCTGGAATGGATCCCTTAGGTATGTAGCTCCCCTCACAGGGTTGTTGTGTGTGTGGTTCAGGTGTTCGCCACTTCTGCCCAGGCAAAGCAATGTTTGGTGCTAAAAGACTGGCCTAGAGAGGGCTAGGTTTTAGCGTTTTGCGTGGAATGGATGGGGAACTCCCAGCTTCCTGCTTGTCTGACCCACCTTTCCACCCCTCCCTCTACAATCTGAGCAGCCTGTCACACAAGAGAATGCGTAGGCCAGTGGTTAGAATGTAGAACTAGGACAGAGCTTTCTAAACTGTGTGTCGCGGCACATGAGGGTGTCATCTGCGTCGCACAAACGCTCCCCACGCTCCTCCAGGGGCTGGAACGGGTTAGTTTAGCCTCTGGTTTGTTAGTATAACTGAATTACCGTGTCCGTGAAATGACGCATGTCTAAAAAGTGTTGTCACCAAACATGAAACTTTGGAAAGCTCTGATGTAGGAGACCAGGGTTCAAATCACCAGCCAGTGTGGGGTAGTGGTGAGACTGTTGAGCGAGGACCTAAGACACTGGGGTTCAAATCGCCGCCCAGCCATGAATGTAATTGGGTGACCAAGGGCCAGTCAGTGCCTCTCAGCCTCTCCTACCTCACAGGGTTGTTGTGAGGATAAAAGAGGGGAGAGGAGAAGTATGTACATAACCTTGAAAGGTGAGAGATATAAGTGAGCCAAGCCTTCTAGATCAGGCCAGTGGCCCATCTAGTTCTGCATTCCTGTTCTCAAAGTGGCCAGCCAGAGACCCCAGAGGGAAACCTCCAAGCAGGACCAGAGCACAAGAGGACTCCCCCCCCCTTTGGTTTCCAGCAACTGATACTCAGAAGCATTGCTGCGTCTAGCTGTGGAAGCAGAGCATAGCCTTTAAAGCCCTAAACAGCCTGAAGGAGCATCTCCACTTCCATTGCCCAGCCCAGATACTAAGGTCCAGCTCCCAAGGGCCTTTGGGCGGTTCCTCACGGCAAGATGTGAACCTACAGGGAACCCAAGCAGAGGGCCTTCTCGGTAGTGGCACCCTCCCTGTGGAACGCCCTCCCATCAGATGTCAAACAGATGAATAATTATTTGACTTTTAGAAGATAATCTGAAGGCAGCCCAGTCAGGGAAGTTTTTAATGTTGTGATTTTTTGTGTGTGTGGTTTTTAATATTTTGGGAGCCACCCAGGGTGGCTGGAGTAACCCTGTCAGATTTGTGGCATATAAATAAAATAATAACAACAACAATAACAATAACTGTTGTTGCTATTTATTATGGCTAATGGACACTGACAACTCTCCCCAATGAATTTGTCCAATCCTATTTCAAAGTCATCCAAGTTGGTGACCACAGTCAGCGTTTCTGCCCCCGAGTAATTGATCCACTCACCCCCCCTTCCCTTTCCCTTTTCCCCCTTCTCCAGCATCTGCCCTGAGGACACCCATCTCCATTGCCGGTTCCTATGCCACCCCCTTTGCCATGATGGGGCACCATGAGATGAATGGCTCCCTCACCAGCCCTGGGGCCTACGCCAGCCTTCACAACATCCCGCCTCAGATGACGGCTGCCGCTGCTGCCGCCGCCGCTGCCTATGGCCGGTCGCCAATGGTGAGCTTTGGAGCTGTACGTAAAACCTTTTTAGCTCCTTTTTCAATGGGGTGGGTGGGGGGGGGTGGGGGTGGGGGGTTTAACTGCCAGTCCTTCCCCAAAGGGAACTCTGGGAGCTTTAGCTTTGTGAGGGAGATCGCTCTCAGCACCCTTAACAAACTACAGCTCCCATAATTCTTTGGGGGAAAGGCATGACGGTATATAAAGTGGTATTTGAGTATTTTAAATGTACAGTGTGAAAGTGGCCCTAGGTGGGCCAATGGTCTGAGGCAGTTTCTGATGCCCCTCTGGGCCTGTTGCCTAGCAGGACCTTCCTAGTTTATCTTTTGCCAGTTCTTCCATTTCTGGCCCCTGTAGCTCAGTGGTCAGAACATCTGCCTTGCATGCAGAAGGTTCCAGGTTCGATTCCTAGCATCTCCAGGTAGGGACCCTGGGGAGCCGCTGCCAGTCAGTGCAGACAGTACTGAGTGAGATGGACCAATGGTCCAATTCAGTACAAGGCAACTTTCTCTGTCCCGTTCAGTCCATGTTACATTGGTCTGAAGTGCCTGTGGAACAAGGGGAAAGCCCCCACCCTGACTGAAGAATTGAATGCTCATTTTCCTGGCCTTGGAGGAGGGGTCTTTCCCCAACTATCTCCTCTCCTCCCCTGAAAAAACCCAACTGACCACAATTCTGTGAGAAATGACTTTCTGCTCCAGTCAGCAGCACTTTGCTGGGTGGTTTCTGTGGGAGCCTGTGAGAGTATATCTTTGTTTCTCCCAGGCTCCTGATGCCTTCACTTTTGTTGGTTCCCAGGTTGGCTTTGACCCGCATCCGCCGATGAGGACCCCCGTCCTGTCCACCAGCTTGGCGTCCATCCCTGGCGGGAAGCCGTAAGTCAGACCCTCAACCTTCTCCCCCAAAGCGTTCAGTCCACAAGTCTGAAAACCAATTGCCGCCCCTCTCCAGGCAGGGGGCCTACTCTGAGGAAGACCCTAACTCTTTCCTTGCCCATGTAAATCTGGCAGCAGGGAAGAGCTCATCTGGGTGGCTTAATATGTCTGCCTGAGTCATAATCAGAATTAATAAAAAGAAAAGGAAGTCTGAAAACTAAACCAGAAAACCTCCCCACTCCAAGTCTAAAATAAACATGCAGGGGAAAGGGAGCCAGCTAGAGGCACCGGTGGAAGTTTTTGGTGCTGTCTTGGTCTAAAAGAAATGCTGCAAACACAGCAACGAGGTTTCGGGTTGCAGAAATCACATTCTCCTCAAATGAAGAGGCAAGCAGGGTTTGGAAAGGGAACAGAAGTGGTGATGTTCCCGCGGGATGTTCCTCGTGGTTGTTTTGGCACCATCCACACTTGCATAGCATTGCGACAGTTAGGCGATGTGATGTCTTAATTAATCCCTTGGACTGCTGCTAATTTTTGTTTATTACCTGCCCTTCACCCTAGGGTCCCGATGGTGAGTTACAGCGTTAAAACACAATATTGAAAACAATTTAAAACAACTTCCAAGCATAAAAAATAAGGCGGGGTGCTAAAAATGTGCACCTCAACGGCCGGGGTGAAGAGATGCACTGAAAGCTGTAGAATGAAGGTGCCAGAGGCCACCTGTGTGGGGAGCAAGTTTCACAACTTAGGGGCCACCACAAAGAAGGTCATCTCCTGGAGACAACCAAGAGGGCCCCTTCTGCCAATCTCAGCTCCCAATGGGGCCTGTAGGGAAGGAGGGGGCCTTTCATATATTTGGGGCCTGAGTTGTTTAGAGCTTTAAACACCAATGCGAGCACCTTGAGTTGTGCCCGGAAATCAATTGGCAACTGCTAGGAAGGGTAGACTACACCAGCCCTAGGAGACTGTTGGGGGTGTAGCAGACAAGAACATAAGAAGAACCTGGCTGCTGGATGATGATGATATTTTTTTATTTCTATCCCACCCATCTGGCTGGGTGGCTTACAGCATATGTGAAAACATAATAAAACATCAAACATTAAAAAAACAGTATCTTATACAATAAATTTCAGATATGCAGACTAAGGACTATGAGTAGAAAAGCCAGCATGATATAGCAGATAAATGTTGAATTTAGACTTATCATCACCTCTCAAGACTAGACTGCTATGGTGCAAGACGCTTTAATGAAGGGCTGCAAAGAAACACGAGGATTAAAATCATTCTCTTACACTTCCCCCTGCCTTGGAATGCCTCTGAACTCTGTACTTATATACTCCCTCTAAAATAGAGGCATAACCTTTCATGGAAGCCACTGTCACTATCGGCTTTTTTAGGCTGGAAAAGAAGAAATCTAAACTAGGTTCTGAGACCAGGCCAAAGGGAGTCCATCTGGTCCAGCATCCTGTTCTCACCATGGCCAACCAGATGCCTCCATGGGAAGCCTGCAATCAGGCCATGAATGCAATCTCAGTGCCCAGCAACTGGCCTTCAGAGCCCTCATTCACCGCCACCAGCAGCAGCAGCCAGTCTCAGTGCCCCTTGTCTTTTCTCTTCCCTAGAGCCTACTCCTTTCACGTGAGTGCCGATGGGCAGATGCAACCCGTCCCGTTTCCTCACGATGCCCTGGCTGGCCCCGGCATCCCCCGGCACGCCCGTCAGATCAACACGCTGAGCCATGGCGAGGTGGTGTGTGCTGTGACCATCAGCAACCCAACCCGGCACGTGTACACCGGTGGGAAAGGATGTGTGAAGATTTGGGATATCAGCCAGCCAGGCACCAAGAGCCCCATCTCCCAGCTGGATTGCTTGGTAAGTGGCGGGAATGGATGGCCCTCCACTCAAGTCCAAGGAGCCTTTGGTCTTCAGGTCCATGACTCATGAGTTATAAGCCACCAATTGAGGATTTTCCATGTCAGCAGCCGGCCTTGGGGAACTCAACCTGGGTTCTTTGCACCTTTTATTTGTTTCTCCGTGTATTTTAATTGATCAATATGTAAATAAACATTATAAATGCACATTAACAATAGCAATATTTGCATGGGTCACATATAAGCTCGCTCATATTTGGAAATGGCATATATTTCAGAGGACATTTACCATTCTCAATGCAACCACTTCCTTATTCATTTATATCAAGAATGTAATAATTTTTTCTAGGATGAAGAGCAGGAAGTCAACTTTTTGGGGAAATTGTATTAAACTTGATGTAATTTGGCACTGATTTGTTAAAAATTTGGAAAACTAATCAATATTATTTGACAAAAAGTAAAAATGTAATAATATTCTCACATCTGATTAATCATGTCCCAATTTTAAAAAATCAGATTATGGTAATAGAATTAATATTTTGTTCAAGCTGCCTTACTCAGCACCCAGAGTCCACTGGGGAATGAATATATATATAATTGCTAAGTGAACCTCCCCTATATGTATCCGGAATGGTCAAATGTTCCAAAGTTACCTAGTTGAACAGTGTGGACTCTGTTTGCATGGAGTTGGGAGCTGGGCTGTCATTGACGTTACGTTTTCCGGCCCCCAGAACAGGGACAACTATATCCGCTCCTGCAAGCTCCTCCCGGACGGGCGCACACTGATTGTGGGGGGCGAGGCTAGCACCCTCACCATCTGGGACCTGGCCTCCCCCACCCCCAGGATCAAGGCAGAGCTGACCTCCTCCGCCCCCGCCTGCTATGCCTTGGCCATCAGCCCGGACGCCAAAGTCTGCTTCTCCTGTTGCAGCGACGGCAACATTGCTGTCTGGGATCTCCATAACCAAACACTGGTCAGGTGAGCTGCTCCAAAATTCGGGGTCCTGGTGGTAAGGAAGTTCTTTCAAATAAGTCTTGGGTAAATGGGGAAGGAGATTCTGCAGGAAGCATCTGTCCAAATGAAACCAAGGGATTCGAAGAGCTGCATTCTTGCGCCATGTTCTGTTCACCCTTTCCTCTGGAAGAGCGGAAGCCTGTTGTTAAGGGGGAAGGGTCACAGCTCAGGGGTAGAGCACCTGCTTCGCATGCAGAAGGTCCCTGGCATCTGTGCTCTGGAGGCAGCAGTGGTTCTGAATATCAGTTGTGGAAACCACAGGAGGAGAGAGGGCTCTTGTGCTTGAGTCTTTTGCTGTCCCATTGAGGCAACTGGTTGGCCACTGTGGGAACAGGATGCTGGACTTGATGGGCCCCCTTTGGCCTGATCCTGCAGGGCCTTCTTACAGGGAATGTCCCCCATCTGAGACCCTGGGGAGTTGCTGCCATATCATGTAGTCTGCACTAAGCTAGCTGGATCCGTGCTCTGGCTGACCTTCCTGTGTTCTGAGACCTCTTTTAAGCTTCCTGGCTTCCTAAGTTGTCAACCCCCCACCCCCATATACTCAGCTCAGGTCTGCAACCCAAATGCAGGATTCCTCAGCAGCTGTGTCTATCAAGTGTTCCCTCCCAAGTAACTGGAAGCTGGAGATAAGGACCTTTGGGACCCAGACAGTAGAGGCTTAAATTCCCCCCTCTCGCAATAACACAGGAAGCTGCCTTACACTGAGTCCGACCATTGGTCCATCTAGCTCAGTATTGTCTACACTGACTGCCAGTAGCTCTCCAGGGTTTTCAGGCAAGATTCTCTCCCTGCCCTACATAGAGATTCTGGGGATTGAATCTAGGACTTGCTGCTTGCAAGGCAGACCCTGCACCGGTGAGCTTACAGCCCTTCTCCTAAATGTCTCTGAATGTTGGTTTTCTCTCAGGCAATTCCAAGGCCACACAGACGGTGCCAGCTGCATCGACATCTCCCACGATGGCACCAAGCTCTGGACGGGAGGCCTGGACAACACAGTGCGGTCCTGGGACCTCCGGGAAGGCAGGCAGCTGCAGCAGCACGACTTCACCTCTCAGGTAAGCCGGTGTGGGACTCCCTCAGCCTTTTCTCCTAGAGGCAGCAGCCCTCCAGAAACTGCCCTGCTCAGGATGGAGGGCTTCCTTAAGAAGCAACTCTCAAGACCATACCAAGATCCTTGCTGGACCAGACCAAAGGGGGCCCATTTAGGTCCAGCATCCTGCCCTCTCAGTGGCCCACCAGATGCCCCAATGGGAAACCCGCAAGCAGGACCCGAGTGCAACAGCATCTCTCTCCGCTTGAGATGCTCAGAAACCGGCTTGCAGAGGCATCCGGCCTCCTGACAGGGGAGGCTTTGAGCAGAGAAAAAGCCTGGACAAGGGGACAGAAAGCTCAGAGCATCTGGTGTGCTCACTAGCAAAGCTCGGCAGTGTTGTTCCTTACCAACTTCCATAGTGGTATCTCTTGGACATGCAAGCCTCAGGCTGAACAGTCCAGGCAACCTGAGTGAGTTCCTATCCTTAGCTCTCAGCTGGACATCACACATGAGCCATCATGCGCACTTTGGGAACTTGCTGCCGAGGTGGAAACGATGGCATCTTTCTGATGTCGAAAGGAGGCCCCAGTGGGAAACTCTTCTGGAAATCTTATCTGGGACAACAGTTCTAAAGTGGGGCTGTACTGAGGGGGCTAAGAGTCAAGGGGGTGGCAATATGACACTGGAGGTGTAGCTGGTATCCCTGGATCAAGTCCATCAATTTTGTCGACTGAATTTAAACTCAATAGTTTGAACTGGATTTTGAATAAATGTGCAATTATTGTTTTGGATTTTATTGTGCTATTACCTTCCTTAGTGGGTCGGGCAAAGCACTATTCTGAATAATGCTTTTGGTAGAGTAGGGGGCACTGGGGATGAGTTTATAGAACCAAGGGGGTGGGGGCCCAAAACAGTTTGGGACCCACTGGGTTAGGAGATGGTTTGATCTGCAAGCCAGAGGAGCTGCCCCGCTTACCAATGGGGTGTGTCTTGAATGTGCAGCAGCCTCAGGGCCCCGAGTGGGGAACCCTCTTTCTCCAGTTCCCCATCTCTTACAAGTGCACAACTTCTCTTCCTTCCACTTGCCATATACAATGGGATTGAATTTTAAAGTGTGTGTGTGCGCGCGCGCGGTGTGTGAAGCAGGCTTCAAAATGTGGTTGCTTCCTGGAGGAGACACCCCTTTCAGGCCTGCTCTCCTTTCTTCCCCACAGATCTTCTCGCTGGGCTACTGCCCCACAGGCGAATGGCTGGCTGTGGGCATGGAGAGCAGCAACGTGGAAGTTCTCCACCACACCAAGCCGGACAAATACCAGCTCCACCTTCACGAGAGCTGCGTCCTGTCGCTGAAGTTTGCCTACTGCGGTAAGGGGCCTGGAATATCAACGGAGTTAGTTGCCTCTTTCTTGGGGAAGGGCCTGCAGAGTCCCAAGATGTCCCAGACTCAATCCTCAGTGTAGCTGCACCTAGAAAGGTCCCCCTTCTCTCTCTATGAGACTCTGGAGAGCCCTACGCCCTGACCAAATAGAGGGGACTGAGCTCAATAAACCAGACTCGGTGCAGAGCAGCTGCTGCCAAAATGGCGCTTGATTTATATTGCTTGCTAAGGTGATTTTATCATCATGGGTGGTGCGTTGTAGGGAACCCCATAGGGAGGGGTGAATGCTGGTCTGCTCCTTACCTTAATTTCTGGGGAGATTCCTAGTTGGGAGGCATGCACGAGGTATGGGAGAGCAACATCAGAACAGGGCTCGACCTGATGGAGTTGCTTGCCTTTGTTTATTTGCCTCCTTTTCTTCCGTGGTGGAACCTGAGATGCGGCTGCTGTTGTGACTTAGAGCAGCCTCTTCCCACCTGGGGCCCTCCAGATGTTTGGGACGTCAACTCCCACCAGATCCATCCAGCCCTAGGATGCTGGGGCTTATGCAAGTTGTGGTCCAAAATGTCTGGAGGGCACCAGGTTGGGGAAGGATGTCGTAGAATATGTTGCAGAAGAGTATGAACCCATTACTGTCATTCCAGCATTTACAAAAGTTAGATTGGGGCGGTGGACAAGGTGGTAAATCGGAGTCAACCAGTCCATCTCTGGGTGATTTGTGGTAGATCTGCAAGGATTTCCCATGGTTTTACAATGGCAATAAATAAATGACTCCCCATTCCCTGGAAGTAAATTCTACTGCTGAAGTGAAGGAAGCTTTGGGGTAACCAGGAGTGAAGGTTTTTGTGGGTCCAGTTCAGTTCTAGTCCCCAAAAGCAAAATCTTGGGCTCAGAATTATTTAATTCCAAGTGTTACGCCTTTTGTACCATGCCCTGGTTGGTGGACCTTATTTATTTATTTATATCATTTTTATCCCACCTTTCCTCCAAGGAGCTCAAGGTGGCATACATAATTCTCCTCCTTGCTGTTTTACAACAACCCTGCAAGGGAGGTTAAGTGACTGGCTCAAAGTCATTCAGTGAGCTTCATGGCTTAAGTGGGGATTTGAACCCAGGTCTCCCAGGTCCTAGACTGACACATGTAACCGCTATACCACATTGACTCTTGGTGGTTTTAGTTAAAAAAAAGAGATCCCACAAGTCTTCCCTCTCCTAGGTTAGATCCTACCAAGAGCTGAATGTCCTGGTTGAGATTTTTCTAGGGTTTCTGGGGACCACGTCACTGGATTCTGTCACTATTCTGGCCTCCTTTCTGACCTGGAAGAATTGAAACTCTGCTTTGTGTGTCTTTAGGGAAGTGGTTTGTGAGCACTGGGAAAGATAACCTCCTCAACGCTTGGAGGACTCCCTATGGAGCGAGCATATTCCAGGTAAGGGTCATTCCTGCTACCAGGATTCAAATCCTGCCTTGGGTGCCATCTGAATTGAAAGGGGTGTGTGTGTGTGTGTGCGCACGCCCGCAGATCAGATTCTACTGCTCCATCTTGGTGCCAAGACGCAAGCTGGAAAGTGTGACTTGATGGGACAGGAAACAGCACCTCTGAGCACGAGCAGAGTGCTTTCCCCCTGTTAACTTGAGTAACCAGATCGGGGGTGGAGTGGGCAAAGTGGAGCTGAAGCAAATTGGCTGGGTTGATGAAGGACTGACGGAAAGGAGTAGGGTTGTAAACGAAGCCTGAGGGTGCAGGATACCTCCCTTCTCCTCCTTGAGGCCCTTAGCAAGCCCTGTAGGTGAGGGGAGGGCTTGGTCCATTGCAGCAGCATTGACAGATGTGTCTGGAGTCGATCAGTTCTATCTTCTGCATCCATCGGCACTTTCCAGAACGACACAGCACCACCAGTATGGTCTAACCCAGGGAACCCAAACTGGGTACCCCAGTTCTAGCTCTTGTGCCCCATTGAGCCCCACCCTCACCATTTCCGCCATGTTTCTGATACATCACTTATACCCTTGTTGTCTCTTAGTATTGATAGATCTTGACATGTGACGCGCCCCTAAGCGTTTCCTGAAACTGATTAAAGCCCTGCTGAGTTTCCCTTTCCCTTTCTTTTCCCGCCTCCAGTCGAAAGAATCTTCTTCCGTCTTGAGCTGCGACATTTCGGCGGACAACCAGTACATCGTCACGGGCTCGGGGGACAAGAAGGCCACTGTCTACGAGGTGATCTACTGAGCCCAGGGGATTCTGCGGGGCCACCACACTCCAGGCAGACTGCGATCCGACCAGGCGGAGGTCGGGACTCCAGCGGGCAGATGGAGAGAGTGCCTGAGCACGTCCCCATGATGCTCTCTGTTGTGGAAGCTGCACCACCTGGCTGTGGGGCGGGGGGAGATCTTCCATCACCCTCTTGGGGTTTGCTGCTCTGGTGGCAATTGAGACCTTGGCGCTTGGTCCAGCTGTGCGGGATTTTGCAAACGTTTTCTCCGGAGACCTCAGCCGGCTTGTGGTTTTTCCTGGTTTTTAACTTCTTGGTTCTCATGCCTGTGATCTCGGGAAGCAAACTCCGGACCAGATTTGCTTCCCGGCAGAGACTCGTCCTTCTTTGTCTCTCTGTAAGACTTGTGGGAAATGTAAATAGCGGACGAGTTTTAATACGGTGGGGGACTCCTCCTGGCCTCGGGGGGCCAGCTGTGTATTTTTTTTTTTCCTCCTCTTACTTTGGTCTGCTGTAACTGTATTCCACTGGGGTTTTGGTTTTTTGGTTTTGGTGGTGGCCACCCTTCTCCTGCCCCCCCCCCTTCCAAACACTCATTTGGTAGAGAGACTCTGCTGACCTACCACTTGCCCCAGCGGGAGCAAAATTTCCCTCCGACATCCCATCTTCTACTGCCGTACCTGTGAAGCATCCGCTGTCTCTTTTTCCAAGACCCGAACCCTTGTCCGGATTGCAACCTTTAGCCGCTGACGGACGGCAGCAATGGAACAATCACCACCGTCTTCTATAGGGATTCTTATTTTTATTTTTTAAAAGCACTTCCGTCTTTGGAGCGAAGCGATGAATGAGAGGTCCATATCCGGATAGGGTTTTGGACCCCACCATGCCTGTCACATGCGACCTTTAGATCTAGATGCTGAGGGAAGGAGTTTCAAGAAAGCAACGTTCAACAATATGCTCAGGGAGCCAGAGAGAGAGAGAGTGAGAGAGAGAAAGCTAATAGCAACTTGTGTGGGCTTTTTAATTTTATTTTAAACACTCCAATGAAAGTAAAAGTGATAGAGATGGTAACGTTTAAATGCAGGTTGTTGTTGTTTTTAAAACGTTTACTAACACGAAGCGATTTCTGTGCGACGGGGGACTGGGGGTGGCGTTGGCATCTAGTGGGGGTTTTGTGTGGCTTTGGCAAATCTTCCCTCTCCCAGCCTCTTGGATCAAGTGAAAGTTGGAGGGGGAGGGGAGGAGGAGGGAGACTCGCCCTCCTGACGTTTTTTGTACTAAAGGAGAAAATAAAATTTAAACACGGGGGGGGGGGGAAATCTACGTATTTGTGTAGCAGAAGATCTTGCCCTGTAATGTAGCATATGGAAGAGAATTTTTATACCACATTTTTATGGATTATTTTTTAATTTTTGATTTTGATCTGGTTTAAAAGAAATACAAAACACTATGGCTTAAAAGGTGAGAGAGAAAAAAACCTACCTGTTTTTATTAAAGGCCATGCCGGTGCATAAAGGACGATGGAGTGGAGAGAGCTTCTTTTCCTGCTTGTTCTTTTCTTTGGTGGTCTGTGCCTTTCAGGGTGGGGTGTGGGGTGGGGGTGCTCCTTAGCTCTAGGTAGGAACCGGGATGGAGTGGAAGGGAAGTCTCTGAGTTGGCGGTGGTGCAGAAATTGATTGTGGTGGTGGTTTTAAATTGCAACTGGCATCCAAGCAGAATTGTAGAAGAGGAAGGGACCCCAAGGGTAATCTGTTCCAACCCCCTGCAACGCAGGTCAGTTCAACAGCAGCAGCAGCAAACTTTGGGGGCCCTTTACCATTGTGTGCCTTCTGTTCTGTACTCAAGTCTTTGTCAACCTGCTTTTTGTGTTTTGTTTTGTGTTTTGGTTTTTTTGAAAGAAGCTCCCACTGCTGCGCCCCCTCCCATCTGTCACTTGAGGCCATTGCCTCGCTCTGCCTACTGATAGAGCCGGCTCTGCTTTAGAGATGACACAGGAAGATGCCTTATGCAGTCCATTGATCCATTTAGCTCCATAGTCTACAGCAGTGGTTCCCTAGCTGGAAGAGGAAAGAGCAGAGCAACCACCCACATTTCCAATAAAATATACTGCAGTGAAAGGTTGAAGCCTGAGTTGTAGGTGAGAAAGGAGCAAGGGGGCTGGAACTATGGCCAGGGAGGTGCCCCCACCCAGAAACCCACCAATAGCCTTAGCAAGGAATGAAGATGGATTTGTGGGCTGGGAGTGGCGCCCCCCTCCTGGCACGGTCTGTGCAGAGGGTGTTGGATCTGCCAGTTCCCTCCAGTCTTCTGCCCTTTATGAGCAGATTCATCTCTGCTATAAACTTTGCCTAGTCAGCACTTTTGGAAAGGTTAAATTTATGGATAACCTAAATCTATTTTCCGTTTGCCACTATTTCAAAGGCCCTTCCTGCCTATGTCTCTTCTGGGTCTTATTGCAGCTTTTGAGAACTCTGAGCACTAATTCCTCTTTATCATGTTTTGTTTAAGGATGTTTTTAGCTCTTCAAGATGCTCTGTGTGGGGTGATACAACTCTAAAATAACATGGGATGGAGCAAAACATATTTATTTATTTATGCTTGCTTGCTTAAAATGGCCTTGGTACTTATCATATGATGAGTAAGTCTTGTGAGTTTCAACACTTGACATGGAAGGCGAGCTGGAGGATAATCTTTATTTTTAATGAACTGAATCTGGAAGGATAGAGTCCTGGTTTTTAATTTTATTAATATAAGCTGCCTTGGACATTTGTTACGAGTGGAAAGGTGTAATCAGGATTCACAAAGAGAGTTCAAATAACAACTGTATTCCAAAACTGAGCTACAATTCCCAGAGAGGTTTAACAGTCAAGCCCTCTTCCCAGGGAATTTTGGAAATTGTAGCGCTGTGAAGGGCATGGAGGCCACCCAACAACACTTGGCACCGTTGCCCAAACTGTAGTTCCCATAATTCTTTGGGGGGGGGAGTTCTAGTGCTAAAAATGTATGGTGGGAATGTGGCCAGAGGGACAGAAGGAGGAGGAGGAGAGCTGAGAACAGCGCCTGGTCCAAATTCCAGGATCCCTACCATTTCTGGCACTCGTTGACACTCTCCAAACATCATGGCCAGCCTCTCCCCCAATATACACAAAAACTCTAAAATTACAAGTCATTAATATCCCAGTCAATTGTGTGCCTTGTTAAGGCTTCATTTCCGGAAAAGGTCTGAGAGTGGCTCCATTTGATACAAGTTATGTCAGGCAACAGTGGGGGAATAGATCTGTGACGCTCAAGCGATTCCAGGAAACGGTTCTGAGGGCAAGTCAACAGATGGCGTTTGCAGGTAGGCTGAAGCCTTCACCAAACCAGTCGTGGACCCCCGAAAGAAGGTGGGTGGCTAAGCACCGGACAAGCCACATTCTGTGGCTAATGAGCCATGTTGGTGAGGATGGATTTAATGATCTCCAGGCCTCATGGGAGGCAAAAGGAATATTCATCCCCGCTCTTGTTCAGAATGTGCTTGTCGAGATGGGCCTGGAGAGACTTCAATAGAGCCAGTGTGCCGGTAGCAGACCTGGGAGCAAACAAGGTTCAAATCCCCTTACTCACTGGGTGACCTTAGGCCAGTCACTGCCTCTGCGTAATCTACTTCACAGGGCCGCTGTTGCGGAGATCAAATGAAGAGGAGAACCCTGTGTACACTACCTTGAACTGCTTGAAGAAAAAGGTGCAATAAATCAGTAGCAGGGAAGGCACTAGATGATTTGCCTCCTGAGGTAAAGTGGGCTACTTCCTGTTGCCTCCTGCTTGCCTTTGGAAGCACATTGGCCTTGCCTTGCACTGTGGAATGGGGTTCTTCCTCTGGCTTTTGGAGCAAGCTGGCCTTGCAGGCACATTTGAAGTGGCAAATAATAAAGTTCCTCAGACGAAGGCCTAGGCCTAAAGGAGCAATTCATTGTGGCAGCTTCGCTACAACAACAAATGGAGAAAGGGATGGGGAAGAGTCTTGTTAATGCCAGAACTGAGAGCACCCAGTGCAGCTGAATGCTGGAGGGTTCACACAGCGCATAGTTAAGCAATGGTTGCTCCCACAAGGAGGGGCGGGATGGGGCAAATTAAATGAGGACTGGGCAAATTCGTGGAGCAGAAGGCTATCAATGGCTCCTAGCCACAGTGGCTGGGTTCTGCCTCCATTATCGGGATGTTCCTGAATACCACTTGCTGGGAATCGCAGGTGAGCAGGGTGCTGTTGCTCTCAGGTCCTGCTTGCAGGTTAATCCATGGGGGCATCTAGGTGGCCACTGTGAGAACAGGGTGTTGGACTCTGCAGGCCTTTTCTTTGGTTCTTGGGGTCCCAGGGAGGAGCTTCTGCATTTGGCTAGTGCTGCTGGCAGCAAAATGGGTGGAAGGCAGCACTGCAGGCAGGTGGGCTGAGAGCACACAAGGATTTGACACCCACCCTTGAGGTACTGCTTGCCTAACAGATGGGCTGGCCCACATTTCATTTCGGCTAAAATGTATGCTCCATCCACAGCCTGCATGGATATTTGCGGCCTCTCCCGATGGCATCTCTTTGCAGAGTAGTCCTCTGTGCCTTTTAATGTCACCTGTCTCCGCCTCCCTCAAATTAATCCTGTGGAGTGCACAATGGCAGCATCACCTCCCTGCCGCTCTTGCAGCCATGGTGGCTCCTGGAGCAGATGGCAGGAGGCAGCTTGGTGTGTGCCATCAGCTGCTGCTCTCTCGAGTTGACATGCCAGCGTGCAAAATTTTGTTGGTGCCCCCCCCTCCACATCACTTCATCTGTTCCACTGCTGCATCCCACCCGTTTTAATTACTGTAATTGAGTTATAATGAACGATTGTGCAGTGCCATTGTCTGCGATGGCAGGGGGAATTTCTATGCATTCCACACTCCCATCTAACAAACACATCCAGTTCTATTTGCTGGGTTGAGGGTTGCTGACATGCCGTAATGGCAGAACTAAAGGAATTGCTGGCTGAGATTCCTGCATTGCCAGGGCTGGACTAGATGACCGCTAGATGAAGTGGTTCAGGTTAGGGGTAAAGGGTTAGGGGTTCAGGTTGCAAGCTATTTTTAGTTTCGTGAAACTTTGTTCAGGTCCATCCATCATGGGCTATTGCAAAGCTAGTGCTATGAGGAACGGCTTAGGGAGCTGGGTATGTTTCGCCTGGAGAAGAGAAGGTTAAGGGGTGATATGATAGCCATGTTCAAATATATCAAAGGATGTCATATAGAGGAGGGTGAGAGGTTGTTTTCTGCTGCTCCAGAGAAGCGGACACGGGGCAATGGATTCAAACTACAAGAAAGAAGATTCCACCTAAACATTAGGAAGAACTTCCTGACAGTAAGAGCTGTCCGACAGTAGAATTTGCTGCCAAGGAATGTGGTGGAGTCTCCTTCTTTTGAGGTCTTGAAGCAGATGCTTGACAGCCATCTGTCAGGAATGCTTTGATGGTGTTTCCTGCTTGGCAGGGGGTTGGACTGGATGGCCCTTGTGGTCTCTTCCAACTCTATGATTCTATGAAAGCAAGCATCTGAGCTGTGTTCTCCCCCATTGTTAGATTATCTTGTTAGGCTGTGCTTGGATTATTTATATGGGGACAAGGCACCAACTGACTTTCAAATCGTTCCCTGGTAGGATGAGGAATTTAGGAAGTCAATATGTTTCTAAAAACACCAGATTTCAAAGGGAAAGAAAGATCAAAGCAGAGAAGGTCGAAGCCAAAAATAGAGCACCTTGAGCAAGATGAAAGCGGGGGACAGGGCAGATCTCATCCTCAAATGGTCTTCAGAAGATAAAGGAACAGGGAAATGGCCAGGCTGGCAAAGGATGGAGAACCAGAAGGAGAACCTATCTAGCAGGACCAGTGGTCCGGGATTATGGAGACTGCAGTCCAGAAACAGCTGGAGACCCAAGTTTGGGAAACCCTGTAATAGATGAAAACTCACATCAATTTTCATGGGAAAAGAGGGGCAAATTGGGCATTACTGGAAATGAAATTGTCTGTGCAGGATTTTATATACAGGCTTCTTGAAAATGGAACATTGTTCCATACAAATTCCTGCATGTAGAAAACTAGCATGTTGGGAGATGGGGGGCAAGGCTAGAGCCCTCCAGTCTCCCGGCTGTGTTCTGTGTGCAGGCCAGCACATATGAATCATGAAATTGTAGAATGTTGGAGGTGGAAGGGATTCCAAGGGTCATCTAGTCACAGCTAGAGTCCCCAACCTCTGCTTTAAAACCTCCCATGACGGAGAGTCCATTACTTTTCTAGGTGGTTCGTTCCACTTTCCAACAGCTGTGTGCAAAGAGTCCAGTTGGTCACCACCTCCTCTGCTGTTTACGACAACCTGGCCCACCTCATGCTCTGCCAGGTCCTGCAAAAAGTGGTTCTTATCACCACTACAGCCGCATTTCTGCTCAGTCCCAGCGCATACGAGCCCATCAATTTAGCCACTTGGGACACATTGCTTGGGGACTCTCCTTCCCAGGTTTCCGTGCCATGGTGACACCATAAATCATCTCACCCATCAAGGGAAGAACAATAAGCAACTGACACTTAACGTCACTAGCTCCCCCCGAGAGCTTGGCCGTTTTCCAGAGCGGGAATGGGGGCATGTCACAAAGGCAGGCACACCTTGTATATGCAGCAGCCCACGAACCCGTCTGTTGAGGTTTTGGAAAGGCCTTGTGGGAAGGGGGCAGGCACTGTTTGGAAATCTACAGACACCCCACCAACTCCCTTTTCTCTGAATCTGCTATGGTGATAGAGGTCGAGTTGTCTTTGGAGGAGAAAAAATGGAGATTTCGTGATGTGTTGTAACGTGTGTGTGTGTTTACAAATGCCACATTTTCAGCCAGAACAGAGCAGTTTGGACTATTTATTTAATTCATACAATTCGTACACTTGACAACAATTCAGAGTGGTTTGCCAAAAGGATAAAGTGGTAATGTTATCCAGAAGAAGAATTTGCAGCGAAAAGTTAAAATGTTTGAAAAGTTAAAATAAGCACACTAATAATGGATTAAAACTCACAACAATTTTCTAAATATCTGAGTAGGCATGTCTAAACAAGAATGCTTTCTAGCAGGTGGCGAAGAAAATGAAAGTGCCTGCCTGGTGTCAATAGGCAGGGAGTTCCAAAGTGTAGATCCTACCACTCTAAAAGGCTGAGATCTTACAAATGTGGAACAGATATTATGTGGCACCTTTAACAGGGCCAGTTCCTCCAATCAAATTGGTTGAGTGGGCATTATATATGGGGTAAGGCTTCTCATAGGTAAACTGGTTCCAAGTTGTTACAAACCCCCAAATGTGGTGTCTCCCCACATTTGACAGCTTTCCCACATAGCTCCCAAACTCATGCTGCAGAGCAGTATTTATTATATTTATTTTTAAAATCTTGCTACATGGAAGACAGACACAGCTATAAACTGGAAACTGGATCCTTTACTTAACAACCTCAACCATACTCCCACCACCACCAACCCCCCCCCCCAAACCTCCAGCCATTACTGGCTGCAGCAGAAGCAAGGAGGAAAGAGGTGAAACAGAAACCATAAACTTACAACTCAGGAGGGCTGCTTAGCTCTCTGGGCCAAGATGCACAAACGCTTTCTTGGCTTTTTTCCTTTCAGTGCAGCAGGTATGAATTAAAGGCAGTTGCTTATTCCAAAAACTCAAGACCCTTCTTTTCTGTCTCCAGCTACAACCGAGCTGCAAAATCTCTGCCTTACAGTTATTTATTTCAGGTAGGTAGCTGTGTTGGTCTGACAGTCAATATATATATATATATATAAATATTTAAAAATTGTCCAGTAGCACCTTAGAGACCAACTAAGTTTGTTCTTGGTATAAGCAAAAAAAACAAAAAACAAAATCATTTAGTTATTTATTTGTTTATGTGCCACTCAGTGCCAAAAGATTGGCACTGGCAGATTACTAGTTTAGCAACTCCCCCTGTAAGGATGGGGCCTATGAAACATTGCTAGTGATCATTTATCTGTGATTCCTGCATTGCAGGGGGTGGACTAGATGACCCTTAGTCTCCCTTCCAACTCTATGATTATTTGATTCTAATAGTCTGGAGTTGCCAACCGTCCCTTTAACAAGCCATTTTGAGCACCGTGAAGCTAATTCCCCTGTTGGGGACAGGGATGGGCAAATCGGTCAGTTTCAATTTCCTTCCAATTCTCATCCCATTTCCCGTATTTCCACACCAGTTTGCAATTTAATTAAAGTCCTCACTGGAAATTTGTCAGCATTTTAGTGATATTTCTTCTTAACAGACACATTTTTCTGCATGATCCAATGCAGCAATGTACCGTATTTTTCTGTGTATAAGATGATATTTTTCCATAGAAATAATAGGCAAAAATTGTGGGTTGTCTTATACATGGAAAGCAGGGGGGGGCGATTGGTGGCAGCAGCCAGCAGGAGATTGGCAGTGGCAGTTGGGCGTGTGATTGGTTTTTGTTGCGGTCCCCCCCCCCAATAGGGGTCGTCTTATACATGGTGGCGTGTTATACACAGAAAAATATGGCATGTGGTTTTCACAAATGGATGCATCTTTATATGCATTTTACCTAACATGCATTTGGGGACACCTTACCTGGTTCGAGAACTCCATTGCAAAATTTGAACAAGTGCAAATTTTGAAAGGATAATTGTTTCAGGAAATGTCCCTTCCTAAATGCCAACCTGATGATCATTTTTAATGATTGCTATACAGTTTTACAGACATTTTATGGACCATGCAAAACGACATTGAATCAATTTAACCCAGAATAGCTTTTGAAATTCCCAAGTCATTTTACAACTTTTCAGCACCCCTCATTTTTGGAATGTGAAAGTTGAGAAAT
Source organism: Lacerta agilis (assembly GCF_009819535.1). Taxonomy (NCBI): domain Eukaryota; kingdom Metazoa; phylum Chordata; class Lepidosauria; order Squamata; family Lacertidae; genus Lacerta; species Lacerta agilis. The sequence continues at coordinate 25,883,822 of NC_046324.1, read as the reverse complement.
TCAACGCCCAACTCCCAGAGGCATTTTTCGGTGGGAACTCCCAGCTCCTCTGTGCAGCTGCCCAGAGGGTTGGCCAAGTGTATGGAGTTTGTGTGTGCTATTGCCTCCTGGACTGAATCTCTTAGCCGGGCCCCTCATTGCCAGGCCTGAAATATTTAGGAATCAGCCGGTTTAATGAGAACAAAAGAAATTAATTGGCGGTTTAGGCCTAATGAGACGGCTGTGCAAATTGACGGTCCTCATCAGCAGAAACAAACAGGCTCCCTTCCATGGTCTGCTCCGCCGCATTGAACGGAGGAAAAGCTTTTGCCAGGATGATAAATAGCAGGTCAGGAGAGACCATCTGTGCTTCTCTTCTCTTCTCTTCTCCCCTCCACTCCCAAGGGAGGAGGGAGGAGGCTTAGCAGAGAGAGGGGAGGAAAATAGACGGCCATGAAAGCCGCCATTCTCTGGTTCATTCATGGCGGCTCTGCTTGACACCGCCACCTCGCCACGGAGATAAAGGAGGCAGCCAGCCACGCTCTGCACACTTGAGAAAGCCCAAAGAGTTCCGATTTCAGGGCCTGTTTAGTACCTATTGAGGTGCTCACAAAAGACCCAGGCCCCAGCGAGGCAGCGCTTGGGCGGACAGCTCTTGGAGCAGACAGGAGCTGCCCAGGGCCCCTGGCGGCCTCCATTTGTTCTCTCTGTTTACTTAAGACGTTCTCCAATTCCCACTGCGGAGCCCTTTTTTTTTTTTTTTAAAAGCTGGCTTGGCTGATGCTCCCGGGCTGTGCGGTGGGTGGGTGCGGGGAGAGGGGAGGAGAAGCAGGATTGCAGAAAGGGACCCGTCTGATCTTTTAATAATCAAAGTAATTAGAATAATCCTTTCAGGGCTGAATAGGGGATTATTCCTCCATGTCATTGGAGTTTCATCCTCCGTTTGGTCTCCTAAAACGTGGAAAGGGGAGAAGAGAGGACTTCAAAAGCAGCCACAGCGCTCCTCCCTGCCTTTTAATACCCTCAATAAATTTTCCACCGCATGACTTGAGTGGGGTGTGAGTGTGGGTGAATGTTTTGGATTCTCAGGGAATGTTTTTTGGGGGTCTTCCCACCTCTGGGGGTGCTGGCTGTACCAGCTGATAAAAAAAACTTTTAGAGAAGTCAAGGGCATCTCTGGGGTTAATTGGAAGCAGCCAGTGCCACCAGGGGGGTGATTATAAAATGATGGGGAATTAAAGAGGGCCTAAATCCTGCCTGTATTTTGCTGTTTCTTGTCAGCTCTCCAGGGACAAAGGCTTCTTCAAGAGGAGGAGGAGGACTAACCCGTCCTTCACAGGCAGAGGCCAATTCTCATGTAACTCATCAATGCTCACTGAGGCCTGAGGTCTCCTAGGACTGACCTTCCTGTGCTAGCTGGGGCTAAGGGTTGTAGCAGCTCACATTTCCAAAAACCTCTGGAGGGCACCAGGTTGGCAAAGGCTGATTTAGGGTTAAGATGCCTGTGGAAAGCGGAGCCAGAGCATAGACATCATGGCTAGCATTCTCATTCATGAATTCCTCCAATTCTCTTTTAATGCCATCCCAGTTGGCAGTCATCACTGACTCCTGCGGAAGTGAGTTCCATACTGCTGCATGAAGAAGGACTTTGTTTTTATATTTTAAAGAATTTTATTTAATTTTCCTTTAACATTTTAACATACAACATATATCCATATCATTCATATTGCATTCCCTCCTCCCTCCTTCCCAGGCCTCCCCCAACTTCCCCTTCTGCTTTATTTCCCCCCTTGTTTTACACTGCTGTATCTAAAGGTTTTTACATATTATTTTCTTATTAACCATATATCATTACTACTAAAATTTTCAATGTCCTGCCATCAAGTCGCTGGTCTTTTTTTGTTTTGTTTCTACAAGTAGTCTATAAATGGTTCCCATTCTCTTTCAGAGTCACTGTTGTCCTTCTCGCGTAGTCTGTCAATTCAGCCATTTCTGCATAATTCATCAGTTTTTCTTGCCATTGATCTTTTGTTGGTATTTGTCCAGTCTTCCAATTTTGTGCTATTAGCATTCTCGCCGCAGTTGTAGCATACATGAATAAAGTCCTCTTCTCCTTTGGAATATTGTGACCTAAAATGCCTAACAAAAACGCTTCTGGTTGTTTTACAAATGTAGTTTTCAACATTTTCTTCAATCCATTATATATCATTTCCCAATATTCCCTAACCTTCTTAGAGTCCCAAGAAGGACTTTGTTTTTATCTGCCCTGAATCTCCCAACATTCAGCTTCATTGGATGCCCACAACTTCTAGTGTTAGGAGAGATGCAGAAAAACATTCCTCTATCCGGGAGAAAATTTCTCAGTGCCATACATAATTTCATCATGTGACTCTTTTCTCTACATGTCCCAAATGCAGCAACCTTTCTTAACAGGGGAGTCACTCCACCACCCCCATTTGGCCATTTTTGTTCTGAGCCTGGTGGACCAATGGCCTGACTCTGTCTAAGGCCACTTCCTCATCTTTCAACCTACCTCACAAGGTTGTTTTAAGATTTGTTCTAAGCTCCACGAAGAACACACAGGAAGGCATTCAGTCAATACACCCAAGTGCAGCAGTTATTCCAGATGTCAACGGGGTAGACATGCTATCTTGTGAACAGAGAGGGAAAGGGGGAATAACAGCTGTACAGTATTTTAGTTCCTTGGTCTTAGCTGAGGTGAGTGGTCTGTTGTGGGAGGAGAAAGCAGCCTTTGTATCTCTGCTGAGCAGCTCTCAATGCAAAAAAAATGATAAGTCAGGAAACGAACAAAGAGTGTAATATGTTATGCCAAACGACTAACGGGAACTCCATCCCTGCTAAATGCCGTCTGGTGGTTTGTTGACGGGGCTTCTGTTCCTCATTAGCCAAAGCCTTGACCTTGACCCTGGTCAGCCTTTTTGCTGGGAGATGGAATCCCAGAACAACTCATTTGGCCAACACATTGGCCCAGCAATCCATAAATATTGATTTGTTGTTCTGCGGAGTAATTTAAATGTCAATTATAAGCTCCAGGCAGATCTGGATCAACAATGAAACTGCAGAGAAGTAGGAGCTTCCAAGAGCTGCTGGTGGTGGGATTTGTTAGAGGGAAGGATGGGGTGTGGGGCAGGGTCCTTACATTTAAGGCCATTGCTTTGGTAAAGGGAAGGGAGAATCTGATGTGCATGCCTGACGTTTGTTTATGTTTTGATGTGGCCCAAGGCAGCTTCCTAACAGGCAGGGGTCTGCAACCTTTAAGACAAAAAGAGCCACTTGGACCCGTTTCTGAAGAAAAAAAAAGAAACTGGGAGCCGCAAAACCACTGTGACATTTAAAACAAATATAACACTGCATTTTATTTTTAAAAATCCAATTTAAATTTAAAAAATCTGCTTTAAATAAAAAAAATCTGATTTAAATTTTAAAAAATCCATTATTATTTTTTAAATCATTCATTTTTATCCAACCTGGGGACCACTACCAGGTCACAGCCTGATCCAAGGTGGGTTGCAACAGCATACAAATATTTGATTTGTTGTTGTTTTTTTAAAAAATGAGTCCTCAACAGCACACTTGTGTTAAATGTTTGTCCCATGTCTAATTGAAGACTGCTGGCTTTTACAATAATCTTAGTGTCTTTTACCCTTAATATTCCAGACCAGAGGCTATGCTCACCTCTTCCAACCTCCTCTCTTGCTAAATAAAGCACAGAATTGCATCAGAGAAGCCTGTGATGTTTGTGCTGACTTGCATACAGGTGGCTGTAGTAGTTCATAGTGTTCAAACCTTTTTAGGGGAGTTCCCTGCCCCCTTAATGACAATGGCGATAGATTTTGCACATGAACACAGATCCAAGTTAGGACTCCTCTCTTCCACGCCAACAGGTGCTTTGTCAAGGCTCCCCTAACACACACTCAGGACAGAGGAAAAACTGCAACCTTTTGGGGCGTCATTCTCCTACCCATGTCTCTGTGAGAACCAGCCCTTTATTCTGCCTCCCGTAGTACATCCTCCCCCTTCAAGAAATCATTTCCTTTGGACTTTCGGCCCATCTCCACCCCTATTACCCCTTGCCCTCGCGAAGGAAGCATTTTCACAAGTTTTCTTTTTGGTGGGCTGTCCGTGCTTCCAAACACCTGGAAGTCATGACAGGGGCTTCTCCCCCCACCTAGTAAATTCTGCCTCTGCATAAGTTACTCAGGTTTGGTTTTCTTTAAGAAGAAGAAGAAGAAGAAGAAGAAGAGTTTGGATTTGATATCCCGCTTTATCACTACCCGAAGGAGTCTCAAAGCGGCTAACATTCTCCTTTCCCTTCCTCCCCCACAACAAACACTCTGTGAGGTGAGTGGGGCTGAGAGACTTCAAAGAAGTGTGACTAGCCCAAGGTCACCCAGCAGCTGCATGTGGAGGAGCGGAGACACGAACCCGGTTCCCCAGATTACGAGTCTGCCACTCTTAACCACTACACCACACTGGCTCTTTACCAGCCCACCCACCCATCCACCCCGGTCGAAGCAGAGCAATAAGTCATTTACCTCAGCAGGGGACAAGCTCAGCTCCAATAATGAAACCCTTCCAAGGAGTGGGGGGGGGGTCCAAAACTTGTGACAAGCAGGTAGATGGTTGGAGAGCAGCATCGGAGGGGGAGGGGGGAAGGAAATGAGAGGGGGAGGGGGGAAGGAAGCGAGAGAAAGCTTTCCCAGTTTTTACGCAAGCTGGAGCCTGAAAAGTTGCCAGAGCGCGTGCGGCAAGGAGACTAAAGAAGTGCTATTGTGGGTCGAGTGACCTAGAACTGGGAGAAAAGAAAGCGCGGGAGAACAAGCCCCTCTTTCAGCCGCCAAGGAGGAATCCCCGGATCTCCTCCAGCCACAGGCTGCCCAACCAAACCGGGGCAAAGCCAAGGCGCCGCTCTTTGCGCCGCGCATTTGGAGAGGCCACTTTGGAGAGGCCACAGCCGGAGGGCGCGGCGCAGGCGGCCAACTTGCGCTCCCGCGCTCCGCCCGGCAGCCTAAGCAACACACCTGAGGAAGCAGCGGCAGAGGACTCCCCCTCCCCAGTCCCAGTCCCCCACCCCAAGGGACTCGTTGGAGCCCCGGAGCCGCGGCAAAGGTGTAAAAGAGCCGCATGCGGCTCCGGAGCCGCAGGTTGCAGACCCCCGGGCTAAGCTGACAGAACGTAAATGATGGGTTTGAATTTTCCATTGGTTTGGGGCACTTTGTCAAAGGATGGAGGCAATGAAATGAAGGAGGAGAAGGCCTGAGGTTTTTGGGGTGTGTGTGGAGGCAACAAAGTACCCTTGTGAAGGAAGCATTAAGTAACCTCCATGGGTGGCTAACTTTCGCCCCTCCACATGCTGTAGTACTCCAGTCCTCATCAGCCCCAAGCAGCATGGCCAATGGCAGAGATTATGGGAGCTGCACCTGGGGTGGCTACCTTTGTTTCTGCAAAATATAGGACAGGGCAGGATGGTTGGGATGTGTGTGTGAAGTGGCTTCAAAGCAATCCATTACAATATATTGCAGCCAAACAGGATGGCCCCTCTGGAATTTGTCATGCACATGAATGCACACACACGTACACACACATACGCATGGATTTGTAAATCTGTCTGTGCTTGGCTACCGAGAGCTTAAATACATGACCCTTCACACACCCTTTCAAATTCATGCATTTGGAGAGGATCCCTAACTTGACAATATGAGAGAGAGAGAGAGAGAGAGAGAAGACCTGAAATACAGGACAAAACTGTATCAATACAGGGCCTAGCATTTTACATTGAAATATGGAACAATCCTGTATTATACATGACAGGTGGCAACCAGCATCTGGAGGGCTGCAGGTTCTCCGCTCCCCGTTTGCTCTAAAACGGCCTTCCCCAAGCTGGGGGTTTTTGACTCCAACTCCCATCAGGCCCAGCCAGCATGGTTGGGCTACCTTCAGCATAACACAGATGTTGTGGTCCAAAACATCTGGAAGGCACCACCCTGGGAAAGGCTGCTGCAAAAGATGTGCTGCCTGCACATCTTCCAGTCTTCTCCATGCTCATCACGGAGGCTGGATATTAACATCCCAAGGGGGACGTATCTGTACAGCAACAGACAAAACAAGATTTCTCGCTGTATATTCCTGCTGTATAATGATCTTTCTACCAAGAGTGTGTGCAGCGTGCTAGGAACAATATGAAATCTTTCTCTCTCTCTCTCTCTCTCTCTCTCTCTCTCTCTCTCTCACACACACACACACACACAAAATTAGGTTTATCATTCCACCCAAGTGTTTTTTTTCTTTGTTTTTTTAAGAATGAGCTTTCTAGCCAAGGACTTGGCAAAGCCCCCTGTTGTATTTATTGGGTAGCTCTAGTGACACAATTGTGCTCATTTATTTATTGCAGTCTGAGGACCTGTTATATGTGAATGAAGCACCATATATCGCCTTCTGCAGATTTTTGATATATATACACATATAAGTTTATAGGAGGGTGAAGCTGCCTCCCCCCCCCCCCAATCCCTTGAAATTAAACCTCATAAAACCTTGGGCTGTTTTGCAGGGGTATCCACCTGAGTTGCTGTCAGGGGGTTTGGAGCTTGGCAAGACCAAATGACATTGAGGATTGGCCACACACACACACACACACACACACACAGTGTGTGACTGTTCTTATTAAAAGCTTCTTTGTAAATTTCACCACAGAGCGTTTGGGAGGCGGCTTAAATTTAAGCAGGGGGCTTAAATTGTAGCAATCCTGATTTACAGCACAAAAGGAGCTGAGTTTTTTTTTTCAAGCAGGATAGAGCCAGGAGGATGTTTTGGCAAAGGGGCCTAAAATATAAGGCAAGCTAATGACAAAATGTAGAGATTAGGGTTTTCCACACTTTACCAAAGTGTGGCGACACTGGGGGCACAGTTTGAGGGCTCTATGCTGGGAGCTAATGGCACGAGAAAATGTTCTGGATCAGGCCCACCCAGAGGACCCCCCCCCCCCCGAGACAGAATTGTGAAGGCCTCTCTTTGGTCCCATCTTGCTGAGAATATGAATGGAATTGTTATTCAGGTTGGGTTTGCTGGGTTGGTGAATGCCCCCCCCAGCAAAAAGTTCTGAAGCAATTTACCACCGGAATGAAACCGAACAGTAAAAACACAAACATATTAAAAACATATTCACGACTGTGCTGTCTAAATGCCCGTGAAAATAGAAAATGTCTGTGTTTTAAGCACTTTGCACAAGGGAAAGCCATCACAACACACTCTGCACACCTTTCCAGTGAGACAGTGTGGCCTAGCGGTTAGAGTCTTGACTTCAAATCCCCACTTGGCCAGGAAGCTCACTGAGTCACCTTGGGCCAGTCTCCTGCCTCTTTTGGCTTAACCTACCTCACAAGGTTAAATGAAGAGGAGAACCAATGTCTGCCACCTTGAGCTCCATGGAGAAAAAAAGCTGGATGACATAAATGCAAGAAATAAATAAGTAGCACTTCTCATGAGGCAGCAAATCGTCTTATGGCAGCTGCAAGAGTGAATGTCCTGCCTACGAACAAATGCTGTGTTAGGTTGGGCTTTTATTTATTTTTTAATGATGATGATGGGCAAGTTGTTTCAGAGTTCAGAGGGAGAACTAGATCCCTAGTTAATTGTCGCAGGAAGAGTGCAGCACACCTGAAAATGAGATCAGTTTGTGGTGGATTAGGAAAGTGGGAGAGCTGGGAGCTGCTAATGCCTTTTTGTTCTCTAATCCATCATTCAGTGGTCCAAAATGGAGGACACACAAGGGATTATTATTATTATTATTATTATTATTATTATTATTATTATTATTATTATTATTATTATTTTATTAAAGACAAAAAGGAAGTGGAGGCTGAGCATTCCCCAGATCCTTAGAGGCAAGGTTCATGACACACAGCAGCTTTCTCCCCCCACAATTCTCTCTGTTCTCAGACGCCCTGTGTGAGAAGCAGACAGTTGTCAAAGGCCCTAATCTGTTAAAAGCATGAAGGATGCTTGTGTTGATCTGGAGCCCAGATGTAATTAAAGGGCTTCCCCCCACCCCTGTGTTGAGCTTGCATAATGCAGAGTGTGAACAATCAGTGTTCCACTTCTCCTTGCTGGTGAAGATTCTGCTGCTCCCCCAAGCTTGGTAGGAAAACAGGAAAAGCACACAAATAAAATGGGGGGGGGGAGTTTTTTGGTTTTTTTTTTTTTTTAAGAACGTGTAATCCTGTAGCTGAAGCTTTTTCTCTGCAGCTGCATTTCCAGGGAGTCTTCTCTTCTCATGAGGTGGTTAAAGTACTGGAGCCTCAACTTTAGGATCTGCCCTTCCAGTGAGCACTCAGGGCTGATTTCTTTAAGGATGGATAAGTTTGCAGCCCATGGGACTCTCAAGAGTCTCCTCCAGCACCATAATTCAAAAGCATCAATTCTTCAGCGATCAGCCTTCTTTATGGTCCAGCTTTCACTTCCATACATTACTACTGGGAAAACCGTAGCTTTAACTATATGGACCTTTGTCGGCAAGGTGATGTCTCTGGTTTTTAAGATGCTGTCTAGGTTTGTCATTGTTTTCCTCCCAAGAAGCAGGCGTCTTTTAATTTCGTGACTGCTAACACCATCTGCAGTGATCATGGAGCCCAAGAAAGTAAAATCTCTCACTGCCTCCATTTCTTCCCCTTCTATTTGCCAGGAGGTGATGGGACCAGTGGTCATGATCTTAGTTTTTTTTATGTTGAGCTTCAGACCATATTTGGCGCTCTCTTCTTTCACCCTCATTAAAAGGTTATTTAATTCCTCCTCACTTTCTGCCATCAAGTTTGCATATGCCCCATAAATTAAAAGCACATGACTTCCTCCCAAGAACCTTGGGAGCTGTAGTTTGTTATGGGTACTGGGAATTGTAGTTCTCTGGGGGGAACTACCATTCCCAGGATGCTTTGGGAGAAGTCATGTGTTTCAAATATATGGTGCTTACACAGCCTCAGTCTCTCTCTTTTTTCCTCCACCCTGCCTGGGCCCCACACCTCTAATCTCTGCTAGAAAATCTGATTTGGGATGTAATTTGTATGGCATGTCTCATGATTTCATTTAATCTGCACAATCCTCTTATACAGCAGAACAGCATAAGTTATCACAGGGAATGTGGCTCTTTAAGGGATATGAATCTCCCCCCCCAACTCCCGCATGCCCCCCAACCATTCCTTCTGAACCAAAAATTCATTAAATCTTTGGACAGCTCCTCATAGGCCCTTGTCAAGAGAGCTTTCCACCTTCATCTCACATCAGGGACAGCAAAGAAATCTGATCCAGCTTGCATTAAAAGGCCAATCTGCCTAATTCGTGGTTTCTGAAATAATACACAAAATGCAGTCACGCTTTCAAATCTCCACTTCTCCAAATTTTGCAGCACAGTTCTCCAGACAAGGAATGTGCACCAACATTTATATGCTAGGGTAAAGTGCTCATCTAAATCAGTGAAAAATGTGCAAAAATATATTTTTAAAATGCCTCTTGCTAGGGGGAATGTGTATATTGGGCAACATTGCCTTGAACAAACCCCACTAAACTGCTGATGAAACTTTCTGAGGACTACTAAGAAATGTGGTGTGGAAACATCAGAATTTAAAATGAGCCACTGAAATGAAATGAAATTGATAGATTTGCTCATTCCTGCCTTGCCTCCCAGCATATGAAGCATTATTCAGTAAGGGTCCCACCTGAACAGAATTTAAGGAGAGATGAAACACGGTTTAATTTTGTAAAGGAAAACACTTCTGTAAATTGTTTCGAAAACAAAAGAAAGTTCTTCCCACAGCTCATAGTTGGAACTCCCTCCCACAGGAGGGGAAGATGGATTACCGAAAATAAATTCCTGGAAGAGAGGGCTATGATGGCTATGCTTTGCCTCCACAGCTGGAGGCAGCAATGCTTCTGAATACTGGTTGCTGGAAACCACAGGAGGGGAGAGAGCTCTTGTGCTCGAATCCTGCTTGTGGGCTTCCCATTGGGCCATTTGGTTGGCCAGTATGAGAACAGGATGCTGGACTAGATGGGCCATTGGCCTGACCCTGCAGGCTCTTCCTATTCCCTGGTGCTGACAGGGTGAGGGGACAGCTATTCTCTTTGAGGAGCCACTCTCCGGACTGTTACACTGCCCAGTGCCACATGGACAGTGGATTCTCTCCCCCCCCCACCGCATCCTCTTCCATCCCCATTAATTCTTAATGGTCAATTTGGCTTCCCTGCTTTTATTTAAAATGAAGTAAAGGAAAAGGAAGCAAAATACTTTCTAAATGATTGTTGTGATCAAATAACTCCCCCAAATGCTGCAAAATATTAAAATCCCTACTTCAATATCCTTTATCCTTTAAGGTTCTTTATAATTCAATAAACAGGATTTCCAAATCCTCGTCGCCAGAGCGGAGAGTGGGCTGTTCTGCTGTTCTGGGCCTTCTCCTCTAATGCACACTCTTATTAAGCTGTGCAAGCTTACAGCTCTTTAATCTTTTTGAACACATGTTGAGGAGAATAAAAGCAATTTTGTTTAGGAAGCTGAAGGCCGTGCTCAGCTAGAAATAAGCTTTTTCTGTAATCTCCCCTCCTCCCAAGCTTTATACCGCAGTTGTTTTTTGGAACCAGCACTGCACAGGCCACACAGTAAACTGTGGAAGATCAAGGCATCCCTGAGGCTGTTTCCCCCTCTCTCCCTCCAACCAGCCTCCTCTTGACTAAGGGACAAATGAGAAGAGCAACCTAATTTTTTTCCCCAGCACCCCCACCCCACCCCTTGCCCAAATCAGCACACTACTCGTACTTTCCATCTTCTTTCTTTGAAAATAATCTCAGATCTCGGCTTCTTGGGGATCAAAGCTAATCTGGATGTAATTCCCCTACCTCACCTTCTGCCCTTGGCAACCTATAAATGCAGATTAAAGGGTTATATAAATGTAATTTTCTAATTAATCATTTTTAGATCCTTCCAGCTACTGCATATTTTTTGAGAGAGGGGGGAGGCGAGGGGGTTGTAACATGGCAAATGTACTTAAAGATAAGGCATTAACTCATAGCGGACAGAAATCCAACAGAAGAGCCTTGCTTGCATTTCAGTATTTGTTTGACCTCTGCTAAACTCCAGAATGTGCTTGGTTTCCCCAGTTGTCTTGTCGTCTTCTAAGGCAAGCAGCTCAGGGAGGGCAAGTGTGGGTGCAAAGAGGAGAAGGGAATGGTTGCAGGCAGATGGAGAGCAAATCCTCACAGTGAACCACCCACCCTACAGGGTGGACTGAGATATAGCAGCAGCTGCTGCTGTCCAACCAGAGGCAAGGTTGGTGGCAACGATTGGCATGACTAAGGTCCACACTCCAGCAGGGACCTCTTCTCCTCAGTGCTGGATTTACGTATAAGCTCAGCAAGCTATAGCTTAGGGCCCCACTCTCTTGGGGGTCCCCCAAAAAAATTAAAGAAACAAACACGCCTGGATGTACATTTCCAAAATATAAGATAAAAAACAAATAAAATAAAACCTACATACAGCAACAGTGTTTTGTGTTGTGTAGGCTCATATGATGTAAGTAATGGGCCCTGCCTGCTAGCCTACTCCCTAAAATGTCACTGGTTTGCTCATTTCTATATATAGGGTACCTACATTCTGCATGTGCAAATGGCTTTAGATAGCTATTAGGTCCATAAATTACTATATATAGCACGAAAAGCGACAATTGGTTGTTGACAAAGGACAGCTGGACATATAAAGGGCCCCATTACCTTCAGTAGCTTAGGGCCTCATCAAACCTAAATCTGGCCCTGCTTCTCACCAGCACAGGGGCGTTTTGCACACAAAAATGGAGGTGTGAGGCAAAATTTGCACCATGGTGTTGGTGAATTTTCAGCAATATCCTGAAGGCAGGAAAAATGTGAACTGGAGAGAAACTGAAATTGATGGATTTGGTCACCCCAGTTGCCCTTATGTGTTTTATGTGTTTTATGTTGTTACTTGTGAAATGTGGTTTTTTTTTGCATACCATCCAACATTTCTCTGATGGAAATAGGGACGTCCTATTCCATAATAATAATAATTAGGGCAGAAGTGATGTCCTGGTTGAATTTCCGGAAGGTGGCGGTTTGCTCTGGATCCTCGGCAAGTAAAACAACATTCAGGGTGTCCTGGTTATTTTTTGAAATATGACAACAACAACAACAACAACAACAACAACAACAACAACATAATAATAATAATAATAATAATAATAATAATAATAATAATAATAATAATAATAATAATAATAATAATGTTATTTATTCCCTGGGTTGCCCAAGATAAACTCTGCAGCTTCCAACATATATGAAAACCTAACAATACATTAAACATTTAAAAAAGTTCCTTATTCAGGGCTGCCTTCAGATGTCTTCTAAAGTTTGAATAGTTACTTATCTCCTTGGCTTGAGGGGCACATAACTCCATACCCTCCAACGTTTCTCAGATGAAAATAGGGACATTCTACCATACCCTCCAATATTTCTCCAATGAAAATAGGAATGTCCTAAGGAAAAGCGGGACATCCCAGAATCAAATCAGAAACTGGGACGGCTTCTGTAAATCCAGGGCTGTCCCTGGAAATTAGGAACACTTGGAAGGGTGGTGGTGGTGGTGGCTGTTGTTAAATGAAGAGTGGGGTAGAGATGTAATTAATAAGAATAAGTTTCTCCCAGGCAAGAGATCCAGTGTTCTGCAAAGTCTCTTTAATTCCATTACATGTATGTGCTTTTAGGTCATTAAGTTGTTTTAATTATTGTTAAATATTGTTTTGAATGCCACCCTGGGACATTAGGGTGAAGGGTGGGAAATAAATAAATAAACGGCATAAGATCTCCTCACCCTGCCTTTGATAAGGACAGAACTTTCTTCCGCTTCCAGATTGTGTGCAAATTTTTGTGCCCTCTCTTTAAAAGCAAAATAAATAAATAAATGAAGACCCCCACCAGCGAACCTATTTTTCTTTCAGGTATCTTCAAATCGTGCTAATTAACTTCAAGGTAGATGTTCCTCACTCCAGCCTCCCTTTCCTGCCTTCAAATGCCAAAACAAATCTTGCCATAATTACCAGCAATCCTTTTCATTACTGGCTGCCTAATTATCCTATTAATAGCTCATCCTAAGAGACTGTATTGCTTGGCAGGCAAATATTTGTTTTTAAATTAGCAAACACAAAAGACAAACCCGGCTCTGTTTGCCGAAGGATTTTTGAAATGCAAAATGGTTCATATTGATAGGAGGGTGAAGGATATAATCCTAGAAAAACCAAATACTTTAAGCTGTTGGAAGCAGGTTTGTCTCAACAAGGTGGTGGGGGAGGGGAAGGAAACAGACAACCAGAAGAGACTGGCTTTTATTTGGGGGGAGTGGGAGGGTAGAAGACTAGGATGACAAAAAGTGCGTGTGTCAAATTTTTCAGGCAATTAACAGTTTCTGAACAGCCACATGATGAAGATAATTAATAGAGAGAAGCTTTCAAATCTTCTTCCTAACTTGTTAAATGTGCTGCTGAAACCTGAAACACTGTTGAATGATCGTGCAGGGCCTGATATGAAGATTGGGGGGGGGGGGGTTGTCTCAGGAACCATCTCTTAGGTCAGTCCACCTGTCTTGTTTTGTAATGCACTAGCTGTCTCCAGAGTCCAGCCACTCCGAGAGCTTCAGCACGTAGGCAGCTCTTATGGAACTCCCTCTCACAAGAGGCAGGGATAAGACAAATTCACGGAGGACAACACTTGTGATGGCTACTAGCCATGATGGCCATTCTCTGCCTCTACAATGGGGGAAGCAATGCCTCTGAATGCCCGTTGCTGGAAACCAAAGGAGAGGAGTGGGTTCTTGTGCTCGGGTCTTGCTTGCCGGCTTACCATTGAGGGATCCGGTTGGCCACAGTGAGAACAGGATGTTGGGCTCGATGGGTCATTGGCCTGTTCCAGCCAGACTCTTCTTATGTTCTTCTGAAACTGATGCAGGGGCGTAGAAAGGGGTGTGTGGTGGGGGCGGCCCACCCCAGGTGCCACCCCAGAGAGGGGTGACAAATCCCCCCTGGGCGGATCGTGCCGTCACACTGCGATTGGCCCTCTACCAGGAGGATCACCCTGCCTTGCCGCAATTGCGCCACCGCATCGCTCCGGGTGCAGGATTGGCTAGCTCTGCAACTGAACTGATAGAAGTTATGATCCAAAACGTCTGTAGGGAATCAGGTTGGGGAAAGCTGCTCTGGACAAAATCCTCACAAGACTCAGGCCCTTTGGCCTGACCCATCAGCCAGGCTCTTCTGATGTTCTTAAGGACGACTCAAACCCCCCCCCCCGAAATGTTGAACACCACAAGCAGGCCACCCATCATGAAAAGCATAAAGAGCCTGGACAGTTGGGCATGTCTTAGCCTGCCACTGAAAAGCAGACCACATCAGTACCAGGTGTGTTTTATTGGGGATACCATTTTACAAATGGGGAGTGGCCACGGGAAAATACATACCGCTGGATCATCTTGCCCTCTGCAACCAGATTCTTACTAAACTCAGGCAAAATAAGTTTCTAGAGCCAAGAGGTTAAGATGGTCAGACAAATTCATTGTCATTTATTTGTATGCTACCTTTGCAAGGCTAGGCTACGCTCCCAATGGCAGTCTTCCAGATGCAAACAGTAAAGGGTATAGAATCATAGAACTGTAGCATTGGAAAATCATAGGTATGAGCATGGGAAGGCTACCCAAGAAGACTACATCAGCAGTTCAGACAGAGTGAGTGCATATTTTATTTTTATTGCTAGTGTGGGTGGGTGGGTTCGAATATAATTTAAGGAGGACAGAGAGGAAGTCTGATTCTTTGAAAGAGCACACAAAGGTGACAGTGAACTTGTCAGCTCAGGGAACAGTAAAACAGACCTCAAATGAGTGCCCATCATTGTGTGGTCCACCCCGGAACATGCTGGGACCCACAGTTTATCACATTGTATTTAGGACCCTGAACATGAGCCTGAGACAGGCATTCACTTAATCAAGGATGCTTTTGGTCCTATCCATATTTTCTTCTGCATCCTGCTTGACTTGTCAGTCTGGGGGTGTAGGATGGAGACGTGAGTTTCCTAGGTTTTCAATATTTAAGTGGGAGGTGCTCCATTACATGGTAGGTGATGTGCAAAGCCCAGGAGCAATTCACCAGGAGAGTCAATTATTTATTGTGCAAGTTTAAACTGAGTCTCTTGCACAGCCTGTATCAGCTGCATCTCAGCCCCAGGCCTGTGGCCAACAGCAGGAGAAGAGCTAAAAATTGGCATCAGAGCACCTGCAGAAGGTCCCAGGTTCAATCCCCAGCATCTGCAGGTAGAATGGAGGAACGACCGAAAAGCCTGGAGAGCTATTGCGGTCAGTCAGTGTGTGCGATACTGTTATGGGTCTGGGCATCAGTCAGTGTCCCTTCCAGTTCTTGGGATCCTGTATCTGTGGGGTGAAATGTATGAGAGCAAGCTTGTTGAACCAGTCTCTGGTAATGTAGGCAATGGTTTTGGCTGCCTAATTAAGCACCACAATTAGCATAACCAAAGAAGTTGCTCTGTGCCATAGAACAAATGAGTGGATGTTTCCTCCACCCTGTTCACCTAGTTGCTAGGTAGGAGAATAAGAGCCAGTGTGGTGTGTGAGACACCGCAGTTTCAGTGCTAACCTTCCTTCCAAGGAAACAGAAAATGGGTAAGTGCCGGGAACTCCTGGAGTCTCTCACCACTCCATTGGGGTGGTGCATAGGAATAATGGCATACCTGCCAAGTGTTCCAGAAAAAAGGGACATCCTGTTTCTTTGCATGAGATCACAGCAGCCATTTTGGGTGCCACACACTTGCACCAGAAAACCACTTTTTTGTGGGGGTGATCTTGCATGGCACCCCAAAACTCATGATTTTGGCCACTGTTCAAGATCGCACCCCGAAAAAAGTTACCTTCAGGGTGTGGCGCAGGTAAAGTGATTCGCCCAGGAGTGCATTCCAGAACACGTGTGTCCTAGTTTCTGATCTGAAAAAGTTGGGTGGGAGGTACTGATCTAGATTGACCAAACACCTGACTTGGTAGTATAAGGCATCTTCTTCTATTCTTTCCTCTGTTAGGAGATCTGATCAATCAGATTATACAGTGGTGATATTGAGGGGGAGACAAAATGTGATCAATTCGAAATGAGCAAACATTTGCGCAAAGTGCATATAGAAATCGTTGACAAAGAGTGGTGTTTTTGTTTTCTTTTTTGCAAAACCCTGAAGATTTGGGCCAATTCTTGTGCTATGTAGCCCAATTGCCCAGATGAGACAGAAGGCAACTCCTGCTTATTCCAAGTAGAAACCCCTGACTATGTATGCATGGTATGTATGGAACCGCAGAACTTAACTTTGGTGAAATGCAGCCTTGCTTGGAGCACACTTTTAACCAGAATGCATTCAGAATAAGTCTTGGTATAAAATAGGAAAACTTAAGTTGATTCAGGGAAGCCCTGCTTGTCGCTTTGATCTCTGAATGACTTGAGGTCCAGAGAAAGTGTGAGAAGGGAGGCAAAAGTGGAACAGGATGCAACTTGACACACATCCCTTTGACTTGAAGGGACAAGTGAGCACAGAGATCCCAGGGACATAGGCAGTTTAGGAATCTGGAGGCCTCCCACTCTTAACCCCATGCAACCTCTCTAAGCAAGCTCACTTCTGCAAAGGTAAGAGGCCCATCAGTTGCTCTGCCCCTCTTTTGTACCCCTGCATGCTGTGGCCCCCAGACAGCTGCCTGGGTGAGAACGTGGCCCTCAGGTCTTCTTTCCTTTTATTTGCCTACAGTCACACTGTGCATTAGTTTTGGCAGAGAAATGGAGCAGTTGGCCTGAGGCCATTGAGCCAGTCTACTTTATGGTGGGGCCAAGAATTCGAACCCAAGACTGTGTTTCAAGAGGAGTGCTTCAACCTCGACAGACTTCCGGCTCTCAGTTGAGTTTGTCCTCACAACAAACCAGCCTCCCTCCCCATTATGACGCTGCCAACACTTCCCAGTAGCCCCATCTCCAGTTCCACAGTGGCAATTCCACGAAGAGAGAGAGTGTGTATTACAAGGAGCATCATCATCTAGGATAACAGGTAACCTTTCAGTTGAGTTTCAAAAGGGCAGTAACTGAAGCTCATCATGAAATTTTGATAGAGCGTTCAGCATGCAGTTTGGAGAAGGCTGGACTTCCACACTGACCCTCTTGACAGACACCAGCCACCCCCAACCTGGTGCCCACGAGAGCCAGTGTGGCATACCAGTTAGAATGTCAGAGATCAGGGTTCAAATCCCCACTCATCCATTAAGCTCACTGGGTGTAACTACCTCGCTACAGCGGAGAAACTGCTGCTTGCCTTTCCACCACCCCCACCTCCAGCTAAAGCAGGCTTTGGCAGGGGGGCGGAGGGGGGCGCCAGAATGTGGTCTCGCCTAGGGTGCAAGAAGCCCTAGCACCGGTCCTGCTCAGAAGTGTGGCAGACCAGGAGAGAGTATTCTCTGTGGGGAGGGAGTTCTACAGAGATGTCTGGCACCTTCAATACATACAGAAGACATGCCTCTTTTTCTCTGGGACTTTGGCATTTTAAACCTTGGTTCAGGACTCACCCGACTCCCTTGATTGCCTTTAACTGTTTTTCATATAATATTTTTACAATGGCCGTAACTCAACCATGGCGAATGGCAGGTAAGAAATCAGCTTACAACAATGGTGGCCTTTATGGCAAAAGAACGAGGTTTTTCCAGGCTTGTGTGCCATGAATATCAGCACATTTCCAGCAACGCTGAGAGGTTTGTGTTCACCTGCCAGATGGCCCACCTTGGGCTCTGGGTGCCAGTTGTTTTTGCGTTTTCATGAGCCGAGCACATGCCGACCCCAAACATCTGGAGTTGCCATGTGGCGTCTCCAGCAGGCCGGTCCATTGCTACCTCTGCGTCGCCCATCCTCACTCACAGAGGATTAATTATTCATCGACGAGATATTGGTGGCGCAAAGGGGTCCGCCTGCGACTTTGATTAAAAACCCGGCGAGTAATGAATATTCAAGGACCAGCGTCTCCCCAGAGCGATAGAAGTGTCTGGTTTCCAACACTTCCTCCAAATTAAGAAAAGGCAAACGAGACAGGGCCTTAATAAATAATATTCCCAAACTGAGAAGAAGAAGCAGTCTTCGTTTTGCGATATTAGCTTCATTAACACCTACCCTTTCTCCAGGTAGAGCCGTCTGTCCCCACAAACACACACAAGCACATTCACACTTGCCGTTCCCAATCAGGACTCCGGGAAATGTTTGCACTGGAATCTGAATCGAGGACAGGGTGCATGGAAAAGGCGGAGGCAATTTCCATTCTGCATTGTGACTCGGCAGCCATTTAATTATTTTAATTAGCCTTAATTAGTGGCAAATTTACAATGATATGCTTGATACCTGGCATTAAATCTTTCATGCATAAATGTTTTGTTAAAATGAGGGTTGGGTGGGGGGGAGAAGAGAGAGAGAGAGAGAGACAAGTGGCTCCTTGCCAGCAATTAGTGCTGAATGCTCTAACGAAGGATTACGGCTTGGCTATGATTCATTATGACAGGCTTTGCAAAAAAAAAAAAAAAAGAGAGAGAGAGAAACAAGTTGATAGATTTTTTTAGAAAAACAAGAAAGCATATCTGCATTTCTTTTTCTTCTTCTTTTTGCCTGCATTCTTGTGGATTTAGGACAGCTTAATTTCAAACAAGGAGGCGCTAACTGCTGTACTGTGTTTGGGATTAAGTGCTTGGTGGCACAAAATATTAGCATGAAAAGGTGATCAAGGAGGACACACCAGCCATGGGCTGTTCCTAACTCTCACCCAGTTTCTCTGCCTATTACTTTCAATGGGCTTACTCTTTGTAGGACTGTTGGCAAAAAAAAACCCGACACCCCTCTTTTGGTTTGGCTTCAAACACAGGGTTTGTTGTTGTTGTTGTTCAGTCGTTCAGTCGTGTCCGACTCTTCGTGACCCCATGGACCAGAGCACGCCAGGCACGCCTATCCTTCACTGCCTCCCACAGATTGGCCAAACTCATGCTAGTCGCTTCGAGAACACTGTCCAACCATCTCATCCTCTGTCGTCCCCTTCTCCTTGTGCCCTCCATCTTTCCCAACATCAGGGACTTTTCTAGGGAGTCTTCTCTTCTCATGAGGTGGCCAAAGTACTGGAGCCTCAACTTCAGGATCTGTTAACGGCATTCAATATCCAATCAAGTAAGTATGTAGATCAGCTGTTGTGAAAGGGCCAGAATGGGAATGTGGGCAGGAGCCACATCTTGTCCACTGTTATCTGGCGGGGTGTGTGGTGGTGGTGGTGGTGGTGAAATCCAGCAAGATTTTTAATTTACTTTGCACCATTTCTTTACTGCTTGACTGCAGACCCACCAAGTATCCCTATTTTCCAGGGACAGTCCCAGAATTACAGAAGCCGTCCCAGTTTCTGATTTGATCCTGGAATGTTCCGCTTTTCCTTAGGACATCCCTATTTTCATCGGAGAAATGTTGGAGGGTATGGAGTTATGCGACCCCCGAGCTAAGGAGATAAGTATCTATACAACCTTAAGAAGACATCTGAAGGCAGTCCTGTATAAAGAAGTTTTTTTTAAATGTTTAATGTTTAATGTTTCATTATGTTCTTATATATGTTGGAAGCCAACCAAAGTGGGTGGGGCAGGGTATAAAATAATAAAGTTGTTGTTGTTGTTGTTGTTGTTGTTGTTGTTATGGAATAGGCTAATAGGGTGTCCCTATTTTCATTGGAGAAATGTTGCAGGGTATGTGCCTGGACTTTCATTCAGATGGAAGGCCAGATCCTGCAACCTTGTGTGACCTCTTGCTCATGTCTTGCAGAAGAAATGATGGGGCACCTTATTTAAAGGGACACTTAGCTCTCGGCATGGGGACAGAATGTGGGTTTTTATTTTCTGTTGGTGCCTTCCAGAAACCAGCGATCAGTCTGTGGAGAAATCTTAACAGGAGCTCATTTCTCCCTGCCTGTGGTTGCCTAGCAGTTCAGTTGAAATATATTAAGAAGGAAGATCCTGTTTTGCACCACCTGGGCGCCCTCTGCTTCCTCATTAGCGGGCAAGAAATAGGAGATTGTGAACTGAAATGCACCTGGCCAGCTGCTTGGGAGGTGGGGGTGGAGTGCGAAACACAAGCCTCGTTTGCATTTTTAGCCCCAGATGAAGAAGGCAGTTGGAAAGTCCAAAACGTATGCAACAGCGAAGCACGGCGTGGAGAAAATACGTTGTGCAAAACCCGGTGCATTGGCCAGTGTGAGGCAACCACAGCTCTAAATGAGAAGCGAAATCAACCCCAGCAATGTCAGAGGTGCAGCCGTCTAATGTTTCAATTAGAAACTCTCCAAAGTTCACCCAGAGATCCATGTTTACGTCTCTCTGGCCGCAGTCGATGAGGCAATGAGGTGCTCCGCTCTGCACGGTCCATCGATCTTCCGTCTCCCATGATGGCAGGGAAACAACCGGAGGTCAATAAGCAACATGAGGCAAAAGACACAGCTGTCAGATCAGGCTTCCTGAAGCATTTCCTTTTCACATCCGTGGCCCAGTCGATGCCCCAAATCGAACAATTTTGTGGGAAGGAAGTGTGTACTTACTTAGAAAAGGCAACTGCTGGAGCATGTGGAGGTGAAAGCTATGAACACAGGGCAGACCTCCTCTGCAGAGTTTGTGACCTGATTTTGAAGTTCTTTGTTTCCTCAGTTATCTGTCCCTGTGCTGCAGGACCAGGCTCTTAGCTAGCTTCTGACTGGAGCCTCGTGGCATCTGCCAACCCCTCACTTAAATCTGAATTCCCAGCTCTGGACTGCAGAGCCCTTCAAAACAGGAGACTGCTTCAGAGAAAGGGCTGCAAAGCAGGACACCTGTCTCCTCTCCCCTGGTTTATCATCTATGAGAAACAGAATGTTCATGTTATATTAGGGATCTGATCCAAAATAAGTTGAGGATTAAAAATAGCAGAAAGTTTGGATTTCCTTTTCCAGCTCATAGACATCCCTGGGGTGTATCCAACAGGAGTCATGATCAGAGCAGGCCCTGATGAACCGAAACGGATGGATTTCCATAGGCCTCCTGTGATTAAGTTGGATGCAAGTAAATAATCAAACAGATTATCTGGCACTGAGAACTTCTCTGCACTCCAGCTTGCTCACCACCAGATTTCAAGGCTGCCTGTTTTCTGTCTTCTGATCGCCAAGGCTGGCTCAAGACATTTTTCTGCCTGAGGCGAAGGACAAGACGGTACCCTCTGCCAAGGCACATACGGAAGCCAAGTGAAGGAGGAGCTGAACCTTATTCTAATACTGGTGAAATGAAAGTATCTTCGATGGCAGTTGAGAGTAGAAGGCTAGCATAAAGGGTACAGGGTAGGCCACATGGCGATCACAGCTCTGTCCCCTCCCCATCTGCCAACTGAGGCAACTGCCTCATTATAGGACCGGCCCTGCTGAGCACTAAACATGCATTTGAACCACTGTATTTGAACATAAGGAGAGCCTGCTGGATCAGGCCAATGGCCCATCTAGTCCACCAGCACCCTGTTCTCCCAGTGGCCAACAAGATTCCCATGGGAGACCAGGAAGCAGGAACTGAGCACAAGAGCCCTCTCCCTTCCTGTGGTTTCCAGCAACTGATATTCAGAAGCATCGCTGCCTCCAACTTTGGAGGCAGAGCTGAGCCATCATGGCTAGCAGCCATTGATAGCTTTCTCCTCCAGGAATTTGTCTGAATCTCTCTTAAAGCCACCCCTGCCTCGATTAACTCTGTGCTGCGTGAAGTAGTACTTTCTTTTAACTGTCTGCAATCTTCCAGCATGCCTGGAACATCTGGAGTTATGAGAGAGGTAGAAAAACTGTTCTCTGTTTTTCTATCTGTAGGCAGAACATCGAAATAGAATATTCCTTGAGAACAGTGCTTCCCCCCCAAAAAACATTTTGTGAATCTAAGTTTGGCCTCATTGAAGGGCAGTGTTTCAATCTGAGTAGGAAAATGAGAGTACCCCTAAACATTAATTAATTTATTTTTTAGAAAAAAAAGCACTGCTTGAGAAGGAGTACACTGCTGTAGAGAGGGAATGGAGGGTGGTCAGGCGAAAAGGGGTGGGGGTCCTGTTATGGTGTCCCCCACCCCACTCAGTCTTCCCACCCACCATCACTCCAGTACTGCACACCTATGGGCATTTCTTCCTTGTATAACTCAAGCCACTGCTCCCAAACAGATTCTCAACCGAAATCTTTAGTTGTGGATCACTAGAAGCATTAGTGGATGCTGATTGAGTTGCAAACCATCTGCTGTTATATTGTGAAAGGGCTTCTGGTAGGCAGAATAAATGGAAGCCAAGAACATGAAAGCTTTTACCTGAAGGCTCTTTTTGATGTTGTTGCTAAGCAGAGCAAGATGAAAGTGCAGCCTCTCTCTCTCTCTCTCTCTCTCTCTCTCTCTCTCTCTCTCTCTCTCACACACACACACACACACACACACTTGCTGTTCTTATCAGATGGCTTTGCAGTACTTTGGTAGCATTTCAAAGGACATCCTTTTGGGATTGGATTTTAAAACCATGTTGTGCATTAGGTAAATTTTGACGGAGGTCCAGCTGGATTCTCTCGTTTAAGTTCTGTCTTTGCCCATGGGCTCCGTTCAGTCACTGCCTCTGATAATAATCCCCTTATCTGTGAAATGAGAGCACAACGGGCCTATCTAACAGGACCTACTTTTCACTAAAAAGGAGCAACGTGTTTTCCAGGTTGTTATATGCAAGCAGGATTTGCAAGAAAAGGTTGCAGTGGCACGTTTTGCATTGTTGGTTTTTAGAGATGTATTTTATGGATGTATTGAATTACTGTACGGACTGCTGCCCTGAGAGGCAACTGCTTCACCTTGACTCATTGGTGGGACAGCTCCAAGACTGAGGACTTTCCTGGTGATGGAAGTCCTGTGGACCACAGCAACTCACCTCCCTCCCCATCCCAGCTGCCTCTGCTGACCCTGCACAGAATATCCAGGTGGGCACAGCTGGGTCAGTTCAACTCACCCACCCAGGTCTTAGTAATAAACAAATAATAACAGGAGCTGGCAACCTGCTAAACTGCCCAGCATAATCCATGTGGAGTTTGGAAAGGCAGCGATGCGAATTGGGTGGCTTTAATTAGGATTCCATTTAGATATAAGGAGATAAACATTTGCCTGTATACTAAATGCTGATTAGTTCCTTAAAACGTATTTGTTGAGGTCGATGGAACAACAAATAGATACGGATCAGGCCATGGTTAACTCC
This sequence comes from Lacerta agilis, assembly GCF_009819535.1. Taxonomy (NCBI): domain Eukaryota; kingdom Metazoa; phylum Chordata; class Lepidosauria; order Squamata; family Lacertidae; genus Lacerta; species Lacerta agilis. The sequence goes on along the minus strand of NC_046324.1, from coordinate 25,860,474 downwards.
CAACAAACACATGTTTGACAAACAATTAGACTTTAATATAATGCAACCGACCTGCTCCGTTGAAATTAAGCGCTTAAGCTGGTCTGCAGGAATAAATGAGGAGTGTTTAGTAAATGTCTTGGGAGGATCAGGGGTCTTTCTTTCAGAAAACAACTTGTTTTATTATCAGATCCATCCTTCCTTATTGAAAAAGCATGGCTTCAAGGACTTGTCTGTGATGCCTAAAGCCCTCGTCTCCTTCATACGTACAAACACAACAAATAATCTTATTTGTATGCTGCTTTTACACAGCCCAAACCATGCAAAAGGTGGCTTACAACTAAAAAAAAACCCCCACATTTATAACATAACAAAAGTAGTTATAAGCAATAAATGAAACATAAAAAACATGCAACCAGAACAAACAATTTCCACACAAATCACAAGATCTGAAATAGAGATACAAAAAACCAACAGCAGCAACCCCCCCCCCCAACAAAACACCCCAACCCCCAAACAACATCTTCAGTTATGCCAGTCACAGAATCTTAGAATTGTAGGGTTTGGAGGGACCCCAGGAGTCATCTAGTCCAGCCCCTTGCAATGCAGGAATCAGAGCTAGTCATAGTCTTCCTACTTTGGTGGAGGAAAGGAGGGCTGCATCCAAGCAACATCCATCAGACTCCTGAACTGGTTTTTCTTCCCCCGTCTCCTCTTGGAGGGATCTGATTTGTTGGCTGACTATTCCTACCACTCCAGCAAAGGCAGGAAATGAGCTGTGGCTTGGATGTCAGAGTTGCTGTCAGGGGCAACCAGGAAGCTCCCAGTGACTGATGGTGTGTGCTGAGACCTCAGAGACCTCGGTTGTTTCAAGACGGGTGTTATTGTAGACCAGCTGCTCCTCACGCAGGCAAGTTTTTCCACGGCAAGCCCAACTATATTGTCAGCATACAAATCCCAGCCTCCGCCCCCAAAACCCCACCGTCTAGCATTCCAAATGCTGCTGCAGAATCCCAGAATTGTAGAGTTGGAAGGGACCACAAGGATTGTCTAGTCCAAGCCCCTGCAATGCAGGAATCTTCCCCCCCAACGTGGGACTAAAACCCACAACCCTGTGATTATGCGTCTCCTGCTTACCAACTGGATTCGTATAAACAGGTTGCTGTTTCCCTTACCGGATCAGAACCCTCCTTTTCTCGGCTGGTCTGAGTTTCTCAGTGCCCGCCTTCTCCAAGGAGCATTTTGTGTGTGCCATATAAGTCATGAGAACATCAGCAGTGTCTGCTGGATCAGGCCCATGGCCCATCTGGTCCAGCATCCTGTCTTCACAGTGGCCACCCAGATGCCTCCATGGGAAACCCAGAGAGCCCTCTCCCCTCCTGTGGTTTCCAGCAACCGATATTCAGAGAGCACATAGCCATAATGGCTAGTAGCCACCCATAGCCCTCTCCTCTATGAATTCATCTAAATCTCTGCCTGAGGTGGAGGAAAGCGTATCCCTGCGCTGGCTCTTGAAATGGGATGCTGGCCTCTGCGAACAAAGGCCTCTCTCTTCATCCCTTTTCGGCCTCCCTCCCACAGTATGAAGGTCAGGGGAAAGGCTGACTTATAAAGGCATAAACAAACCGTGCAGAAATGCTTATGGTAATTCCACTTCTCTTCAGAAATATCAGCTCTCCCCCCCCTCTTTTTTTTTTGGAAATCTGCTTTAAATGGTTTCCCTTCTAATGAAAACCCGCATGTAATCTGTTAGCAAGGGATGTCTGCTGGCCCATGAATTATTCAGCAGGCCCTCTGTTCCGTTATCTGGCGTCTCTTGAGATTCCCCCTCCATTGTCCGCCATGATGGGTCATTATGCACTCGGTGGATTTAATCTTTTAGGCTATCCAGCAGCACAGGGGGAGCAGGCGGAGGGGGTGGGGCGGGGGGGGAATGTATGAATAACAATTTCCCTGTAATAACCTTCAACTAACCTTTCAACCAGAGTGAGTAATTCCAATCCTATTTTCACATCAATGGCAGAGTCAAAGCCAGGCAATTATCTCTTATCTGTTCCACCACTGTCTTTCTCCCCCCCCCCACCCTTTAATTTTGAAGAAGAAGGAGAGGAGGGGGGAAAGGATGTTAAAGTACTTGCTGGAGTCAAGAAGAAGAAAAGAGAGCAGAGCAAAGTGGCGGGGAGAAGGCTTGATTAACAACCTCGATAGGCAGGGATTTTAGGCAATTATTTGCCCTCTCCCCCCCCTTTCCCCTGCTCCAGCTTCATTCCTGGTCAGCTGTGTCCCACCTGTTTCTTGCCCTGCCTGTTAAGTTGTGGGTGGACACAGCAGAGGACACAGCGATTTCCAAGCAGCTCTTGTTTATTCTCAGGCTGGAACAGAAGTGAGCTGAGTGGCTCAGCAGCCTGCTTATATAGAACTCAGCTACAATGCAACAGTAACAACTTTCTGTAGTTACCCAATCCCTGAACGTCACTTTTCAATCCTTCATTTGCATGTGCGGACCTGAGTGAAAACTGCAGCAGAATGAACTATATACACACACCCCTAGTGGCCTAGGGTGAGAACTTCAATACATAACACTGCCCTTACAATTTATCCCACTTGGTGGACCTTTTGACTTGTCCAGAAGATGCTAGCAATGAGGGATGTGGGAGGAGGACTGTCCTGATCCTGTTACAAGGTAGCTCTATCATATTTGCACTTCTTGCTTATTTCATAGAATTGTAGAGTTGGACAGGGACCTTGAGGGTTAACTAGTCCACCCCCCACCCCCACCCACCCCGCAATGCAGGAATATCATCTAAAGCCTCCCTGATAGATGGCCATCCAACTTCTGCTTAAAAACCTCCAAGGAAGGAAATTCCATCACCTTCTGAGGGAGTCGAACTGCTCTCAGAAAGCTCACCACACACTTCAAAATGCGTGAACAATTGGTGGGTCGGTTGTGTTTCGCCCCCCCCCCTCAAGCTGAGTTGCCTGCTTAAATGCCTCTATTATTTGGAAGCCACAGTGAATAGAAGGTCCCAAAAAATGTCTCTTCCTTCTGGACCCCTGCCTGGAGTTGATCAAATCAAAGGCTGAGTTTAGATTCTAGATTGCTTCGTAAGATTGTCGTTGGAGGCCCTTGCCTGTGGAGGTAAAAATCACTGGCTACCAGAGAAGATGGTCGGCTTCTGTGCCCCAAATATAGAATTCCCTCCCAATGGAGATCTTCCTGGCATTTTGCCTTTAACTTTTAGAGCCAAAGTTTGCCTTGTTTATTTAGCCTTTGAGTGGGTTGATTTAATGTGATTGTGTTGTGTTGTGTTGTGTTGTGTTGTGTTTTGTTTAACCATGTTTGTTTATTTATTGTATTTATATTTCACCATTTCCTCCAAGCAGCTGGAGGCGGCACACATGGTTCTCTGCCCTCCACACTGACTCCCACAACAACCCTGTGAGGTAGGTTTGGTTGAGAGGCAGTAACTAGCCCAAGGTCACCCTGCAAGCTTCATGGTTGCATGAGTGTAGCGGGGGGGGGGCAGGAAGGGGCAGCTGCCCTCCCTAAATAAAAATACATAAAAATACATAGCTAACTCAGATTCAGCCCTCCCCAGAAAAGGCTTGCTGCCCCTGCCACCCCCACCCCCCAAATCCTGGCTATCCCCATGCATGGCTGAGTGGGGATTCAAACTCTGGTTTCCCAGGTCCTAGTCCGAAACTCTAACTTGAGTGTTGCTACTTGAAGTGACCCCAAAAGGCAGCTGCCTTTGAAATCGGCATGTCTCCTAATTTTGAGGTGCAGTTATCCAACTAAAACAGGTGTTCAAAAGTGCACGTGTGCCTAAAATGCATTTATTGGTGAAATTAACATGCAAACGTGCATTATATTAGAGGAAAATGCTTGGGGAAAGTATGCATAATTAGGGGAAATGCAGACTTAAAAGTTAAGATGCATAACAGTTAAGTAAGTTGGAGGAATAAATTATGTTACCACTATTACTCATTTATGCGTGTTCTATTTTTATGCTATGCCTTTTTAGTACTTTATGTATGACTGTAACACAGTACACGTTGATGATGTGATATAATAGGAAAGCAAGCAAGCAAGCAAGCAAGCAAGCAAACAAACAAACAAATAAAAAGACTGATCAAATTGGTGTAAAAATGTGGCAAGCTGAGCTTAAGATTCTAATGATGTGAAACTGAACGAAACCAGCTGAGATTCCTGCATTGAAGAGGGTTGGACGACCCTTGGGGGGTCCTTCCCAGCTCTATAGTTCTTAAGATTCTACTATTCTAGGGTTAAATTCAGGAAATCCCATCGTGGTTCTCCCGTGTAACATGTAGCTTTGCCCTTGGATCAAACAGACGCTTTCCGCTTTGCCAGCTGGCAGTCTGTCACGGACCGGATAAATGTGAGCTATTGTCCAGGCACATTTTACAAGGCCATAAAGAAAAAGAAAAACAGAAGTGGAGCTCAGAAAGGAACCTAACACAAGACCCATTGAAATCTGTGTGTGTGTGTGTGTGTGTGTGTGTGTGTGTGTGTGTGTGTCTGAGTCTCATTTGGCAGCGAAGGGAACGTCCCCTTGTTGAAACGCTCCCTCTGAGGTAGCCTTCCAGAGAGTCGGATTTCAGATAAAGTGACCCCTTGAAGACTTTCTGCGCTTCTCAGACGTTTGGAGGAGGCCGTTCTGGGTTGGTTCACACGCAACGTTTGATGCCTTTCTTAACTCCAGAGAGCGGATGTCTACTTGTGTGGGAGCTGGGCAGTCTGGGAGGAGGAGGCAGGCCTCAGATCTCAGCCAGAGCAACTCCTGGAACCTCCAACACATGTATATATTTTTTCTGCACCACAGATTGAGAAACTTGCTCTGCTTTTGGTGCTCTGAGATGCTATCTCATGCAACGCACTCCCTGGGAGTTGGCCAACTCTCAGGTGTGGAGAAAGCAGTGGAGAGTAATGTGAAGAACGTGTGTGTGTGTGTGTGTGTGTGCACGCACCAACAATTTGCACATGCCAGGCACCCTCAAATGGGAAATATTAAAACTACACCGAATGAGTGACTCCAGCAGAGGCAAGTACAGTAGCACTCTGCATCTTTTGAAAACCACAGAAATACTGATTTAAAAAGAGGGGGTGGGGAGCAAGATATGAATAGTGATTGTTGGCAAGGGAGGAGGAAGTCAACTCAAACCACAGAGAGAAAAGTTTTGATACAGTTCTAGTTTCCAGTTCAGTACGATGTATTCATTTAAAACCGGAGGTCATTGCAGGGTTCAAGTTTTTAAAGACCTCCCCCAGAGCGTAACAAAATACAGCTTTTCCAAGGAAAATACAGGTTATCCATGAAGGATGGGGCAGGAATTGGATCTGTTAGGCCCTTTTGTTCTCCTTTCCAAAAGGAGATCAGTTTCTTAATTGTTAAATTAGTGAAAGGAAACAAAAAGCTTTGGGTTTTTCTTTTTTAATGGACTCTCCATTTCCTGTTCTTCTGCAATGCCTGACACATCTGAACTCATAACCAAACCATAAATCTGGATTAAGATTCAACCTTTGCATTCATGTCCAACAATGCACTGTGACCAGTAACCTCCTTCTGCTTCCCACCATGGGGAACAATATTATGCATTTGTAGATCCGTCTCTGAATTCCAAGACAGAGCAAAAGACGTGTCTGGCCAAGACATTGTCCAGACACTCTTCGCTTTCTACTTTTGTTACCAAGTGGAGTTATATGTCGTATTTCAAAGGTGGTCTTGACCATTTCCTTCCAAGTCTCTTACTGGGAAACTGGGAAAGAGCCAAGACATAGTTGGGCTTGCCCTGCAGCTCTGAGTTCCTCTTCACAGGAAGTGAAGTCAGTGCCCTTCTAGCCTTGTGTCTCTATGCCCTGGATGCAGCCCTGTGATACAGCAGCAAAAAAAGCTAATGCAATTCTAAGCTGCATCAACAATAGTCTAGCATCCCATTCAAGGGAAGTAATGGTACCACTCTTTTCTGCCTTGGTCAGACCCCACTTGGAGTCCTATGTCCAGTTGTGGGCACTACAGTTGAAGAAGGATGTTGACAAGCTGGAATGTGTGCCAAGGAGGGACAACCAAGATAATCAGGGGTTTGAAAGCCAAACCAGTGAGGAACAGTTGAGTGAGTTGGGTATGACTAGCCTGGGGAAGAGAAGAGCAAGAGGTGAAATGATGCTGACTTCAAATATCTGAAGGGTTGTCACATGGAAGATGGAGCAAGCTTGCTTTCTGCTGCTCCAGAGGGGAAGACCTGAACCAATGGATTCAAATGACAAAGGAGAGTCCAACTAAACCTTTGGAATAACTGTTTGATGATAAGAGGTATTCGATTGTGGAATGGATTCCCTTGGGAGGTTGTGGACCCTCCTTCAGTGGAGGTTTTTGCCCTCTGCCATGGATTCTTTAGCTAGGCCTCCTGCCTTGCAGGGGATTGGACCTGATGACCCTCGGTGTCCCTTTTAGCTCTACAATTCTAGGATTCTATGTTCTTCATGGGACGCGGGTGGTGCTGTGGTTTAAACCACTGTGTCGCTTGGACTTGCCGATCAGAAGGTTGGCGGTTCGAGGCCCCGCATCGGTCCCAGCTCCTGCCAACCTAGCAGTTCAAAAGCACGCAGTGGAAGTAGATAAATAGGTACCACTCCGGCGGGAAGGTAAACGGCGTTTCCGTGCGCTGCTCTGGCTTCACCAGAAGCGGCTTAGTCATGCTGGCCACATGACCCAGAAAAACTGTCTGTGGAAGCGGACAAACACCAGCTCCCTCGGCCTGTAAAGCGAGATGAGTGCCGCAACCCCTGAGTCGTTCATGACTGGACTTGACTGTCAGGGGTCCCTATACCTTCCCTTTATGTTCTTCATCATGAACTAAATCATCTGGGAAATTCTCCCACGGAAATTGAACAGGTTCAGCTTCAGTTGTTGAACCACACAGAGCAACCTTAGGAGTGCGGTATGGATTTCACCTCCTTTTCAATGGGAGCCACACGTGAGAGAATTGCCTGGGAGTTTGCACCCCCTGTTACCTTGCATCAAAATGATTGCCCCAGTCAGTTTTAAGCTATCTGAGCACATAGAGTCCCTCCCGGCAGGGATTTCTGCTCAGAGAACAAATTGTATAAATGCATTTAACAACTGAACAGGGCAGACGGTGAGGAATTCTCCACAAAAGCTCTGGGACTCAGAGTCTTGTTTGTATTAAGGAACATGCTATGCAAATCCGGCAGCTATCTGGAGCCATAAATAGCTGCAGAGATGAATTTAATATCTCTGTGTGGTGGCGGCGGCAGCCGCGACAATGATCAAATGAAGTCCAGACGAAACCGTTCAGCGCTGTTTACACTGGGAGTTATTGAGCACACCTCTGAGACACAAAGCTGTCGTGTGTGTGTCTCTCCCCTCCTTGCCCCGCCCTTTGTGGAAAATCAGCCGGGTTGTTGGCAATATGGAATCCAACTTGGACCTTTGTGGAGCTTCAGAGAGAGAAAGAGAGAGGTGAACCAGAAGCTTAATTAGCAAAAGCTGTTTACTGAATATCCAACAAATTAAAATGCATGGAACATGTATTTTAATGAAGGCTCCTTAGGAGAATCTAGTTTTTCCTGGCTAATCTCAGTGTCACTTCCAGCCAGCTAACCACCTCCCCATAAGAGCAATACCCCAAAAGTTGGTTTTGTTTGAAAGGAAAAGAGTCACACTGCATTACAAGGGGTTGGACTAGATGACCCTATGGGTCCCTTACAAATGATCCTGTCATTCTATGCTTTCTTAGCACATGCAGCCCCCCAAACGCATTGGCTTGAGCCTCCCCAAATGCAACAGGACAGCCTTCCCCACCCTGTTGCCCTACAGGTATGCTATTGTTTGTTTGTTGCATTTATATCCTGCCTTTTTCCCCCCTCCAAGGAACTCGAGTTGGTGTACGTGGTTCTCCCTCTCCTCATTTAATCTGCACAACAAACCTGTGAGGTAGGTTAGGCTGAGAGACAGTGACTGGCCCAGTGAGCTTTGTGGCTGAGTGGGGATCTGAACCCTGGTCTTCCAGTTCCAAGTCGGGCAACTCTAACCACTACACTGCACAGGAACACCGATTTTGCAGCACATCAGCTCCCATGCTGGCTGGGGCTGATGGGAATTGCAGTCCAGAACAGCCAAAGGGTGCTAGGAGATGGGGGAGTCCGAACTAAGAGGGGGGAAAGCCAGCTGCACAGAGACCATTTTCTCATCCAGGGATGCACAAAGATTAGAAAGGTGTTTCAGTGACAGCCCTTGCCCTTCCTTCTGCTGCCATCCAAGATCATAGACCCTTGCGTAGCAGAGGCAGAGTGGGGCAAGACCAAGGAATGCAGTGATGGCACCCTCAGCAGGAGCATATGGTCCCTGCAGCATCCCTGTCCTCGTGAGAAGTGGTCTGCCACAGAGGGGTCCTGCACTGTGCAGCCCCACAAGGCTGTGATGCTAATATGAGTAATGCAGTCCCTATGAGAATCATAGAATTATAGTGTTGGAAGAGCCCCCAATGGCCATCTTGTCAAACCCTCTGCCAGGGCCAATTCTAGAGCCATATTTATTGAAGGACTTGTGTTCCTAGGTTCTTGCATGCCCCCTTTAAGATTTATTGACCAGTCTAAAGCAGGAAGCATAGGGGACACTTCATTTTGTATCAGCTTGCTCGACTCTGTTTTGCTCTCCCGAAGGAAAAACTGTGTGATTTTACTTTGTCTTCTCCGAGGTTCAGGAGAGCTACTTGTAAAATTTTGTGTAATTCCCAGGGCTTCGCGTGCCTTCCTTGTGTGCACCGTATTGGTCAACCACTCGGAGAGAGAACGGCACAGAGTCCCACAAAGAGTCCCACACCCAGCGAAGTGGAGAGGGGTTGTTAATTCTTTCTTTTATTTTCCTTCTCACCTTAATCAGTAAAACACTGACTCACACACACACACACACACCCTTTCTCTCAGCCCAGCGCTTCCTGTTCAAATCAACACCTTTCGTGAGAAACATGAGGACTAGAAACTTGATTTAATACGAAGGGAAGACTTTTGGCCCCATGGCAGAACGTTGGAGGCAGCAATGCGTCTGAATACCAGTTGCTACAAACAGCAGGAGGGGAGTGGGCTTTTGTGCTCAGGACTTGCTCGTGGTTGATGGGCCACTGGCCTGATCCATCAGTATCTTCTGATGTTCTTCCCTGTGCAAGAATCTTATTACTGACTCCTCCTGGGGTGTTTGTGCAGGAGGCCCAGTCCTGGAGACCTGCGAGAGTCATCCATGAGAAGTCCTGACAAAGCACTTCCTGCAGGCCAACACACCTTGGATGCACTGTAAGTGATTAAAATGGGGGGGGCAATTCACCATCATGCTGCTTGCCCTGAAGTGCAGCGCCCCTCCCTCCCTCCCTCGCATGGCTGTCCCAGCGCAGAAATCTGCAATCAGACCAAGATTTGGAATGAGCTGCCAGCAGTACATTGCAGCAGAGCAGATGGCAGGCGCTCAGAAGTGTTTGAAAAGCCTCATTTGATTATACATGAACGCCGCGTCTCTCGCAGGCCCGAGCTGATATTTCCATTAAGCACGCTCCGCAAAGCATTACAGCCCCGTAGCTGCCGTCTCCTTCCGCACGGATGCCTTACTGCACTCGTCGGCCTCTTACCCTTGCCTGCCTTTTATCGTCGCAGCACTTAATGGCCCGCCGGCCATTGGGTGGGTGTTTCTAATGACCACGGCCAATACTTTTGCTGGAAGATTCAGGGCAGATAAAGTAAAGGACCTTCTTCACACAGCGCGTGGTTAAACTGCGGAACTTCCTCCCACTGGAGGCAGTGATGGCCACAAACCTAGATGGCTTTAAAAGACGATTGGACAAATTCATGGAGGAGGAGAGGGCAATCAATGGTTACCTGTCACAATGGGCATCCTCTGCCTCCATAGTTGGAGGCAGGGGTGCTCCTGAATGCCAGTTGGTGGAAACCACAGGAGGGGAGACGGGTCTTGTGCGCCTTCATTCCTCCTTGCAGGTTTTCCACAGGTATCTGGTTGGCCACTGTGAGATCAGAATGCTGGGCCATTGCTAGATGGGCCATTGGCCTGATCCAGCAGGCTCTTCTTATTTATTTATATTTAAAAAGATTTTATTGAAGTAAAGAGATCAACACAATAAAACTCCTAAAAGTACAAAAAAGCAATGCAGTATAGCAAAAGTTTTTTTTTTAATGAACCCACGGAGGGGAGGAGGGAAGTCCTAGAATTTGAAAGAATCTTATGTAAAATTTTAATATTTGCAAGAATATTTTCCTGTGAAAGAACTTGTAAAACCAAATTTAAAAAATTTAAAAAGCAGTGCAATATATCCAAGAGAGACTTAATATTAGGTAGGTAAAGTACTTGAGAGCATTAGGAAAACCAAGTTTCATCCTGTACTCTGGAGAGGGAGTCCGGTGCGCGTCTGTATTTCCGGTTCCTCCAAGCCTTTGGCAACACACAATTTACGAGTCATTTTTTTTTCAGCTGCTACACATATTTTCATCCCAAAGACAAACTCACAAATTCTATAGGGTCTTCCATTGTGGGGTGGCTGAGGTGCTTGCAGCCACCAGCATCTGTGTCAAGAGTTCCTGAGAACTGAAACCTGTCATTTGATCCTACCATAGTTATAGTAAACAAAGCCGTGGTGCAGTTGGAATGGGATGTTTGAGGATTTGGGTCATTTCTTGACTAACCATTGTCCAGAATTGGAATACTTGTGGGCAGTCCCTCCATAGGTGGGGAAAGGTGCCTCTTTTCCCACAGCCTCTCCAACAAGTCTGAGAAGATTATGAAGACTGCTAGATGGGCCAGTGACCTGGTCCAGCAGGCTGGTCTTATGTCCTTATGTGATGCCATATGAACAAGTTGCACTGGTGGCGATTTGCCCAGCTGCTTTCCCTGCCAACACTTGGCCTTGGGTGTGTTTCTAATGATAGTCACCACCACAACAATTCCTATCTGGGGTTATCTAGCCCCTTGGGGTGGATTCAGATGAGCCGCAATGGCTGGTGAAAAGTGGTTATGTGAATCCACTGACATCCGACGACAGCATGGTGGGATCTCGGCCAGCTCCATTCTTTGGAGGACCACAATGCTTCACTCCAGAACCCTGCATCAAGGATGGAGCCAGAGCGAATGGTTGGGTCACAAAGGATGACATCTATATTGCCATTTCCATGGACTCGGGCCACTTATGAGCGTTATAACTTGAAAATGTGTTCTGCGAGCCCAGTAGACTTGTTAAAAGAGAAAACCTGCAGACTTTGCTGAGAACAATTCAAGATGACTGCATTTGCCAGAATGAGACCCAGACTGAATAAGTGGGAATGCAATAATGTCTAAGGCTGGAGCAATCCTCAGGGTCGCCGTTAAAAGGTTCTGGCAGACTTGCGAGGAGGCCGAGGGCACGGGGCTCAAAACTCTGTATTACAACTCGGGAAAATATAATAAAAGGGTAATAAACCAGACCAAGAGTTCCAGAACTGTGATTTAATTTCTCTCTCTCTAATTTTCTTGCTGCCACCAAGATAAACAACTTAAATTAGATCAGGGGCTCATGGAGATGGACGGTGTGCCCTTCCCTGGCAGGAAGAGGCTTTATAATGCCACAGGGTGAAATCTAATCGCAACAGCTCCATGGGGGATTGTTCCTTATGTGTTGCCAGGCTGCAGTGGGAAGCTCAGCTTGCGGGGTTTTTTTGTTTTTGTTTTTTAACAATAAACCCAGCTCTCTCTTCCTTCGGCAAATAAGCTGGAAGTGCTTGGTCACTTTGCCTGGAACATTGATGAGAGCTGGGTTGCAGCACCGCTGAAGGCATTGTTCCCCCCCAAAGGCAAAGTATTTGCATAAAAGTGGCATTTATGAATTTATACAGATGCAAAGCAAATTTAGATATACCGGTAAGTTAAACAGAGAAACAATACAACTCTTTATGGGGTGGGGAAGGCTGGAACTGGGATGGGGCAGCAGTGAGTCCACTGAGTGTGCTGGCCAGGTGCTTACTCCTTAAGGAAATAGGAAGTGCCCACTGGATCCATGGCCCATCAAGTCCAGCATCCTGTTCTCACAGTGGCCAACCCACTGCCTCAATGGGAAGCCCACAAGCAGGATTCAAGCACGACAGCCCACTCCTTTCCCGTGGCTTCCAGAAACTGGTATTTGTAAGCATTGCTGCCTCCAGCACTAGAGGGAAACATAAGTCAACTTGGCTAGTAGCCATCAATGGCCCCCTTTTCCATGAATTTGTCTCATCCTCTTCTAAGCCATCTAGGTTGGTGGCCATCACTGCCTCTTGTGGGAGGGAGTTCCACAGTTTAACCATGCGCTGCATGAAGTGGAATATGCTGCCAAGGAGTGTGGTGGAGTCTCCTTCTTTGGAGGTCTTTAAGCGGAGGCTAGACAGCCATCTGTCAGGAATGCTTTGATGGTGTTTCCTGCTTGGCAGGGGGTTGGACTGGATGGCCCTTGGGGTCTCTTCCAACTCTATGATTCTATAAGAACCTGAACCCACCCGTCCCTTAAACTGGGCTTGGCCCTTCTGATGGATGACTCCATTGAATAAAGAACTGGCCTCTGTAACGTGCAATATGTGGCCACCCTCTCTCCCTCGGTGGGAGAAATCTGACCTTTTCGCGCTGTCACAGACGCACACTTTGCAATTGCAGCCTTGTTTGGTGTGTGGTGACCGTGCCACACGGGCAGCTCATTGCAGACCTGGAAGCAGCAATGCTCTCAGACCCAAAGCACCCACCCGGTGCCTGGCAGGGCTGCCAACAGGATTTCCTGGCCCTCCACATCACCTATAACCTACTGGCAAGAACAACTGTGCCACCTGCTTCTGTGGGCCATGGTTCAATGAGAGCATATCCTTTGATGCAGGGTATCTCTGGTTCATAAGAACGTAAGACAAGCCAGTCTAGTCCAGCATCCTCTTCTCACAGTGGCCAACAAGATGCCTATTATGGGAAACCCGCAAACAGGACCCGAGCCCAAGAGCCCTCTCCCCTCCTGTGGTTTCCAGCAACTGGCATTCAAAAGCATCACTGCCTCCAACTGTGGAAGCAGAACATAGCCATCATGACTAGTGGCCATTGATAACCCTCTCCTCCTTGGTATCTCCAGGTAGGAAAGACCCTCACCTGAAATCCTGGAGAGCCACAGCAGCCAGTTCCACCAGTGCTGAGCTAGATAGACCAATAGTCTCTGTACGAGGCAGTTTCCTATGTTCCTATAGGCTCCCAGAGGGCGGGGGGGGGGGGACTGGCTCAGGGCCTTCCTGCTTAAAGGAGCACCTGGGTAGATAATGGCCACCTGCTGGCTCTGGTGATGAAGAGCTTTGCGGATGATCTCCTCTGCACGTGGCTGGGCTTCTGAGTCTCTCTCCGCTTCGGCTTTTCAATTAAAATCGTATCTGGTCCTTTCCAGGGTCCTCGCTATTATTTTATGTATTGATTTCCTTCATTTCAGTTTATTACCTGCTGGTCCCACCAGCGCCCAGGGCCAATTAGAACAGTTACAAACAGCATGAAAAATACCCGTGAATAAAACAACCAACCGGGAGACTAAAAGTATCCGCGAGGTCCCATTTAACTATCTGTTGTTAAAATGATTGCGGGGAGAGAACCGGGGGGCTTCTGAGGTGTAGCCCCGGGGAGCGCTTGTTCTTCCTGATTAATAACACAAAGCAGTTTGCAAATCTTGAGCTGCAGCTTTGCTGACCAGCTTGGAGCAAAGCCACCCTCCCTCACACTCCATGGCAATATATCAGCTGTTGATCGGACGGATATCTTAGGAACAGGTGACGTGGCTGGTGCAACAATCCTTGTTTGGATTCCTGATCTTCCCGCAGTGATCACCCAGAGGAAACCTCTGCCCCTCCAGCGGATTCTTCTGACATTCTGCTCCCTTTCACCTCTTTTGCTATTTGCCATCGGACTGGACAAAGAGAGGCCTAATTAGCTGCAACCTACCGGTGATAATTTATCATCTGGAATTACTCTCTGTTGCAAAGGCTGCCTATGCGGGGTGGGTGTGGGTGTGGGTGTTTTCCACAGTGTGGTTTTGTGTGTGTGTGTGTTTGTGGTTTTAACATTCCAAAAGGATTCTCGTCATCTGCTAGCAGCACGAACAATCTGTAAAGTAATGAGGTGCCACTGATGATCTTAGAGGCAGATCGAGACAAAGCTGTAATTGCTCTTCCTTGCTGTTATAGCTCATTACACCAGGCCCGCCGTGGGCCTAACCAACCAGCCTCTGCCTGGCTCAGCGAGACAATGCCAAGAACAGACTTCCTCAACCTGGCACCCTCCAGGTGTTTTGGAACATAGTTGCTTCCACAGAGCAGTTCAGGGACATTTTCGTTTAGAGGGAAAGGTGCATAAGAGGCGACATGTTTGACATGCACAAAACCATTCATGGCATGGAGAAAGCGGATAGAGAAAAGCTTTTCCCCCTTTCACATAACACTAAAACTTATGGACATCCAATGAAGCTAAATAACATACCCCCCAACATTTCTCTGATGGAAATAGGGACGTCCCATTCCATAATGATAATTTTACTATTTTAACCCGGCCCATCTGACTGGGTTGCCCCAGCCACTCTGGGTGGCTTCCAACATATATAAAAACATTAGAAAATATTAAATGTTTTTTAAAATTTCCCTATACAACGCTGCCTTCAGATGGCTTGTGGGTCGGATAACTCCATACCCTCCAACATTTTTCCAATGAAAATAGGAACATCCTAAGGAAAAGGGGCATTCCGGGATCAAATCAGAAACTGGGATGGCTTCTCTAAATCAGGGATGTCCCTGGAAAATAGAGACACTTGGAGAGTCTGAAATAATAGAATCATAGAATTTTAGAGTTGGAAGGGACCATGAAGGTCATTTGCCCAACATGGAGCTCGAACCCACATCTCTGAGATTAAGAGTCTCATGCTCTACCAACTGAGTTATCCCAGGTATGAATGTTGGGAGATCCAGGATAGATCAAAGAATGAACTTCTTTACACAGCGTTTAGTTAAACTATGGAACTCTCTCCCACAGGAGGCAGTGACAGCCAACAACTTGTGTAGCTTTAAGAGAGGGCTGGACAGAGTCATGGAGCGTGTGCTCTGTCAACACAAATTGCTGGGAACCACAGGACGACGACGTGCTCTTGTCCTTGAATCCTGCTTGCAGGTTTCCCACAGGCATCTGGTTGGCCACTGTGAGAAGATGATGCTGGAATAGATGGGTCATTGGCCTGATCCAGCAATCTCTTCTTATATTGTGGACTAAGCGAATGCAACACCATGGAAGGAGCATTTCCAGCTAACCTGCTCCTGCCTTTGGGAGCCTTATGAGAAGCTGCTGCAAGAGGAAGGCTGAGAGGAGCACTGGAGGTGGGGGTGGGCAGACTGCCTGAATGGGGATGCCAACGGGGCAGTGGTTCTTCAGAGAAGCTGAGGACTAGGAGCTTGGACAAACCAACTTCATCCTTGGCTAGTTTGTGGCAGACTACTGTGGGCAGACTGTGTCCCAGAGGGGAATTTTGGTTTACAGAACGTTGTTCTCCCCAGAGATTAAAATTTGCCCTCATCTATGCTATACATCTGTTGAGCTGGGCAATGTATTTAGTTGTATGTTTTTAAAAGTTATACTGAAAACTAATTTTTAAAAAGGTTACAAATTTCAAACCAGTTTGAAGTTGGCTTGGCTGTCGTGTGGTTTCCCCTCCCAAGAGCATCTTGGGGATTGTAGTTTTCAGGAGGTGGGTGATGTGGAATAATGGAATCCTACTATTGCAGAGCTGGGAGGTACCTAAAGTGTCATCTAGCCCAACCCCCTGCAGCGCCTAAACCCCAGCTAAAGACTCTGTAGGCGTGCTCTCATGAGCTGTGCCATGGAGGGGACGAGCAGAGCACTGGTGTGTCTATCTGCAACAACAGCAGCACGATTCTTCTTTGCAAATTGCAGATTGCTGCAATTTCGAGGGGGCTTCGCCGCTCTGCACACACACACACACACACCCTGCCGTAGCCGTGTCGAGTTCACAGCTGGTTAGCTCTAAGGCGTGCAGAGCCCAACGCATGCCTGCCATTCCCTCCTTGCTCCTAAGGGGTTTGCCCAGGCCAGCTTGGGACCAGGAGTTAATTGCATCTTCCAAACGAGGGGTGGGAGGAATGGAAAGGAGGTCCCGTAGGCAGCCTGGCCTCTAGTGACAATCCTGGCTGATTATGAAAGCAGCCCAAGTGGCTGCTGGTGGAATAAGAGGGGGGAGTGGAGAGAGAAGGAAACTAATGAAGAAATTTCCATATAATTAACTCAGACTGGAGTTTTAATCAGACAGCCGTTTGCTCAGTGAAACCTGTTTACATGTTTGCTGTCATTCAAGAAATGTGTTAATTAGGCAAACAGTATTAATGATGAGCTGCTTGTCAGAGAATTTAAATGCACTGGGGGGGGGAAGAGAGGGAGTGAATGACAGCTCTTTTTTATGCTGGCTTTCCAGATCCAGTCCAATTTATTTATTGCATCTATATCCCACCTTTTTCTCTAAGGAGCTGAAGGTGGCATGCACGGTGCCCCCCTCTCATTTAATCCTCACAACAACCCTGTGAGGTAGGTTCAGCTGAGAGGCAGTGACTGGCCCAAGGGTATCCAGTGAGCTTCATAGCTGAGTGAGGGGATTTGAACCCTGGTCTTCCAGGCCCTAGTTGGACACTCTAACCACTATGCCACATTAGTCTTCCAGTAGACCTCCTTGCCCGTTTTTTGCAAAGTGGCCCCATATGGGCAGGTGAGGCGTGGTGAAGCATCTGTGCTTGGGGACCACTTAGTCCATCCCAGCAGGGGTCAAACACCCAGTGATGACTACGGTAATACGACAGCCATCTTCAAATACCTTACCTGAACGGCTGTCACATGGAGCAAGCTGGTTTTCTGCTGCTCCAGAACGGAGGACCCAAACTGATGGATTCAAATATCAAGAAAGCAGATTCCGACTAAACAGTGGAACGGACTACCCCAGAAGGTGGTGGACTGTCCTTGGCTGGACGAGGTTTTTAAGCAGAGGTTGGGTACACACTGTCAGAGAGTCTTATCTTCTCCAGGCTAACCCCCCTCAACTCCCACAACTGAGAAGCAGACACAGAGCAATGGATTCAAACTGCAAGAAAGAAGATTCCACCTAAACATTAGGAAGAACTTCCTGACAGTGAGAGCTGTTCGGTAGTGGAATTTGCTACCAAGGAGTGTGGTGGAGTCTCCTTCTTTGGTGGTCTTTAAGCAGAGGTTTGACAGCCATCTGTCAGGAATGCTTTGATGGTGTTTCCTGCTTGGCAGGGGGTTGGACTGGATGGCCCTTGTGGTCTCTTCCAACTCTATGATTCTATGATTCTTCATAAGGCTTGGTTTCCAGGCCCTTGATCATCTTGGCCTCCCTCCTCTGCACACATTCCAGCTTGTCAACAGACTCATTATTAAACTCTGGTGCCCAGAACTGGTCACAGGACTCCAGGTGGGGGGGGGGGCGGCTGACCAAGGCAGAATAGAGTGGTACTATGACTTCCCTTGATCTGGATGTTATACTTCTGCCAATGCAGCCTTAGAACAGCATTAGCCTTTTTTGCTGCTGCATCAATATGTTGGATGTCTGAATCCAACTCCTGGAGGACATGAGAACAGGGAAAGCACTACTTCCAGTGTGTTGAAAGCCCCTCCTACTCTTCTACTCCTCTCCCTCCCTTCCCCCCTCACCCCAGCCCGCCTGCTCTCTCCTCTCCAGGGGCAAAGGGGCCATGCCCCTCTGTCAAAGGGCCTTCCCAGGGCTTGCTCTGGATAGCAGCTCTCTCCCTGCTAACAAGCCTAATGGACGCCCTCTCTCTTTTCTGTGGGCTGGCGTTCCATGCAGATGGGCCTGGGCCTCTCCATCATTATCTGCAGATTCTAATTAGGTTTTATAGCGCTGAGCTCTGGATATGAGCCTTGCAAGGCTATTTGTTATTTCTTAACGATATTCTCTCGCTTCCACAATTACCGCTAGGAGGGACGGCTGCGTGCAGACATAAAAGGGCAGCTCATTTTGTTAAACGCAACCCTTGATCTTCCCCTCCTTTCGCAGAGAGCGGGGAGGCGGCAGGGGGGGGGGAACCTCTCACACAGGAATCATTCTTCCCCGGCTGTGTTTGTCACCAACAAACTCCTCAACAAGGAATTTAATCGGTTTGTATATGACTTACGTAGAAATTGGCAGGCTCTTTCAATTAAAAAAAAAATGAATGTCACCTCACCCAGCCATCTTGTCAAATAGACAGCCTGGGTATCTTTGTGATCTCTGTGGTAGGAAAAAAGAATAAACACTTTTAAACTATTAAATATGCAGTGTGTATTCTTTGGCATCAAGCCGACACATGATGTATATTTAGGCATTTAAAAATTAAAGTGGATTCAACATGTGCGCATCTATTTTAAAAACCTGCCAAAGACTTGCCTTTCTCTTTCTTCGCTTGATGCCATGTGCGGACATCTTGCCGGGTTTCAATATGGTGTTGGATGTATGTTTATAGAGAACGCTTCCCATTTTTCTGCTCTGCTGTAGCCTTCATTTTGACCTACTGGGTTGAGTGGAGTTTGCAAACAGGGTATTTGCCTTCCAGATGAACTGTGGCTTCTCTCTGTTCTTTAGTTACCACAAGAGCTACAGGCAGAATGTTGGGTAGAGTCAGAGAATTTTAGAGTTGGAAGGGAACCCAGGGGTCATCTAGTCTAACCCCCTGCAATGCAGGAATCACAGCTGAAGAATTCCTGACAGATGGCCATTCAAACTCTTCTTAAAGACCTCCAATGAAGGAGAGTCCAGCACATTCAAGGCCGTTCCACCGTTGAATGGCTGTTGTCCTAATTGCTTAGTCAGAATCTACTTTCTTGACATTTGAATCCAGTGGTTTGGATCCTGCCCTCCGGAGCAGCAGAAAACAAGCTTGCTCCATCTTCCATGTGACACCATTCAGATATCTGAAGATGGCTATCATGTCACTTTTCAGTCTTCTCTTCTCCAGGCTAACTAGTTTGGAGTTATGTTCTCTCTCTCTCTCTCTCTCTCTCTCTCTCTCTCACACACACACACACACACACACACACACACACACCTCAAAAAGAATCCTTGGGGAAACCTTAGAAAACCATAGAAAAAGGGCCCTTGATATTTCCAGGGTCAAGCCTCCCCCATCCTAATGCGCTACAGATAGGGATGAAAGAAGGCATCAAATCTACTATGTTCTAAGTTCTAGTATCTTGATACTTCATATATGGTATGTACTTCTATAGCACAATTGTTTATACAATTTCAGTTTGTTAAAATGTTGAATTACGACATTATATTCATTTATATTACCGGTACATAGGGTACAACTGATGAAGCCCAGGAGGGCGAGTTCCATGACTTTGACATTCTACTACATATGAACATTTACCACTGATGAAGCCCATGAGAGCGAAACAAGGCATTATTCCGGAAATTCTTGTCAACTCTGTGGAACTGTAAAAGGCTCCAATTTGGACTTTATGAACATATGGGGAACAGAAACTAGCAGATACTTGGTCTTTATGAATGAACTGATCTATTGGGACTTCCATCTATATTATTGCACTTTATGTGTTCTTTATGTGCAAGATAAACATGTGATATTGTGATAAGAATATATAGAAGAGTATTGTTTATGTGAATGGACAGCCAGTTACGTCTTGTGTGTTTATCAAATCTACCACCTACAGCACTGTTTCCATTCCACTGCAGTTCAGCTTCCACCAAAAACTGCATCATTCATCCTACTTTCCAGGATGACAAAATTCCACACTGTAAGTTGCATTGTCATTATATTATTGCACCCCTTTCATTTCAATGCAAAAGAAACACAATGCAAATGGTAGGGGAGGGAGATGTAATCAATTACATATCGTTTTGCAGACTGAAAGAACACTGCTTGCATTTGCTGGATTAATTTTCATTCTGCGTCCAAGCAGTGTTGCCTTTCCGTCACAAAGTTTTCCCCTGGAAAACTCACTGTTTGGTGGTATTTAGGGCAATCCGCAAGGAAACCCCATTGCAATTTGGTCTGATTCATCACTTAAGGTTGGGTTTCTCAGGGGTGGGAGGAGAAGCGGTGGGGCAAACAGGTGTGAATAACTAAGCCCTAAGTAAGGATAGAGCAAACGGACACCACCTCTTCCTGCCCTTCAGAATCTACAAAGGTCATCTACTCTCCTTGAAGGGGTGCTGTCCATGGTATCTCTTCTGCAAGAGACTGGCTCTTGGGCTGCAGGACTTCACAGCGATAATGAGCATGAATCAAATTCCGGAGCAATATTTTAGGTGTTGGGGTAACTCTTCAGAGGCACGTTGCCTTCAGAACTGTCTTTGGCTGTTCAGGGTTTGGACAAATTATATGCCAGCATTTGTTGAGTTTTATGTTATATTCACTGGGGGAAAGACATGCAGATCATTAGAAAATTACAGAAGAAAAACTCCTTTGCTCCAGGCAGACCAAAGTCTTTCCAAAGCTCTGAACTGAAGCAAGCAGGCTGGTATCCAAAGCACTGAAGTTGATCTCAGCCCAAAGTGGTTTATCTTCTGTGATCATAGGTTGGGGCTGTGGAGGTGGTGGTGGAGAGGTGACCATCACCCCAAATACTGCTCTGTCATGCTAAAGTATTCTGCCTGAGGCAGCAACCATTTGAAAAGCAAAGGTCGACATGTTAGAGATTCACAATGCATGAACATTTCGCCTTTGTACAACATGCAGTTTCTATATAATGTTGACATTCGTGGAGACCAGCTTGAAATGGGGTTGGCCTTCTTTGTTTTGGATGTGTTTGTTTGTTTGTTTGTTTGTTTGTTTGTTTGTTTGTTTGATTGAAATGCATTTATATACAACCATCTGGTTAGGGACAACCACAGGATAATTCAAGCAATACAAACCAGAATAAAACAGACCATAAGCAATATAGACCAGTATACAGACCAGTGTGTTTGCAGCCACCTCTCTGGCACAGCTCTCTTCTGAATCACAGATGTGTGTAGATAGTCACTGGCATAACAATGCTGGATTATACCAAATATCCTGCTTGCTTGGTCTTCCCTGGCCTGACAACCCCTTGAAGTTGGCGGCTGCAGCTCTCACCCTCCCTGACCCTTGGCCATGCCGGCTGGGACTGATGGGAGCTGGAATGAAAAATATCTGGTGGCAGAACCAGGTTGGAGAAGCCTGCATGGCGTAACATAAAAAGGACGTACTTGTTTATGCTGCATGTAGTTAACCTACGGAATTCCCTTCCGCAGGAGGCAGTGATGGCCAACTTGGAGGGCTTTAAAAGAGTATTAGACCTATTCATAGAGGAGAGGACTATCAATGGCTACTAGCCAGGATGGCTATCCTCTGCCTCCACAGTTGGAGGCAGCAATGCTTCTGAATGCCAGTAGATGGAAACCATGGGAGTTGGGGCTGGTGCTCTTGTGCTTGGGTCCTGTTTGCAGGCTTTCCACCTGGTTGCACACTGTGAGAGCGGGATGCTGGGCTACATGTGCCGCTGGCCTGATCCTGCAGGGCTCTTCCTGCGTTCTTAACCCTCAGTTTCTGGTAGCCAAGCAGGTGTCCCCCAGCAGCCTCCCTAGGATGGCTCTAGCCCTCCCCCAGCCATCACTGGAAGCGTACTGCCTTCTAAGACGGAGGCTCCTTCCCCTCCTTTGATAGCATAAAGCTGCTGATAGACCCATATGAAGCAATCCTTCTTGAAAAGCCACTTACGGCTGACAAGTAATCAAAACAGCCATCTGTGAAATGCTTTTGCATTTATAGCCATGAGAGTAAAGTGTGGTGGAGGCAGGGGGGGTGGGGGGTGGGCGGTTGGTGGACACATCCCAGGTAGGCAACTCTCTGCTTATCCAGAGCATCTGGGCAGCGAAGGCTGTTGGAAGCGAGAAAAAGCACCCAGAGCATCTTCCAGCCTCCTAAATTAACGAGGCATCCAGATGTTTTTCTCTTGCTCCGATTCATTTACAACTCCATCACCGCGCCTTGGCTGCCACCCTGGCTGGCTGGCTTTCTCTCGGAAACATTTTCAAAGCCAATGGCCCCAGAGATGACAAGAAGCGGCCATCGCCCCCGAAAAAAAAGGGACAGCGATTGCACAGGCTCCTCATTCTGCTTTTCCGAGGCTGCCAGACGCCCTCCAGCAACGGCAGAGGGATGGCGGAATCTAATAACCCGACCAGCTTAAAAACGTACTAAAAACAGAAAATTTATGTAGCATGACCAAACTTGAATTATACATTACAGCACTATAATTGATTTTTTAGAAGAGAGATTAAATTTATTTTATGCCTCACTAACTAACAGCTAGATTTACCTAATTGCTTGGAGTGCACAGTTAGTATGATTCATTAAACCCCACACTTGCTCGGGTACATTACACAGTGACTAACGTTGCTCGCTTGGAGCAATTAAACTGAGGAAAGGAGGCGAGGCCTCCAAAGCAATTGTCTGCAGCCATGTGGCCAGATTTCAAGGGGAAAACTTCCCAAGAAGGAGAGTCCACCACCTTCTCAGGTTGTCTATTCCACTTGCTGACAGTAGGAGCTGTTCAACAGTGGAATGGGCTCCCTTGGAAGGTGTTGGACTCTCCTTCATTGGAGGTTTTCAAACAGTGGCTGGATGGCCACCTGCCAGGGATTCTTTAGCTGTGATTCCTGCATTGTGGCTCATTGAGCTAGATAACCCTCAGAGTCCTTTCCATCTCTACAATTCCAAAAAGTGAGCTCTCCTGCTGCCCTATGGATGTGAATCAATCCAGGAATATCTTCCCAGAGTTTATTTTCTTAGGGTGTGTGTGTGGGGGGGGGGTTCCTTTTAGCAAGAAGCAGAACATACAAGCTGCTTGCTACCTTAATGTTGTTCACTCATAACACACACACACACTCTCTCTCTCTCCAGTCTGTGTGCGTGTGTGTTTAAAATACTGTTTGAATCAAAACGCTGACAGTAACTGAGTGGAAATCAATGCCGAGAAAAGCAGAGGGTTGCCAGGCACGGTTCTGGAAACAGTGAATAATTATATACACATTGCAAAAGTAAAGGTAGCAATTTAGGAAAGCAAGAGGTGGGAAGCAATAATCATATTGGTTGGCACTGAGGAACAAAAAACATATATATCATCTTGAGTTTGTGTTCCCTACAAGTAAAGGAACTGTGGTCTCTAAGCCACATGATCTTGAAAGGAAGAGAGGGAGAAGTAGCCATGGGAAACCCTGGCCGTTATTATTTGTTTCTTCTTCTTATTGAAATCTATATGCTGCCCTGCATCTGAAGATCACAGTTGATGTTTCTCCTCCCTCCCTCCTGCATTTGCTGGAAATGTTGCTCTCTCAATAGAACTGAGAATGGGTTCTCCTTCTCCTTCTCCTTCTCCTTCTTTTCCTCCTCCTCCACCTCCACCTCCACCTCCACCTCGCATCACTTCCCAGAGGAACTAACAGCAATGATAGCCATCTTCCAATACCTGAAAGGGCTGTCACATAGAAGATGGAGCAAGCTTGTTTTCTGCTGCTCCTGAGGGGAGGACCCAAACCAAGGGATTGAAATGCCAAGAATGGAGATTCCAGCTAAACATCAGGAAGAACTTTCCAAGGGTAAGAGCCATTCAACAGTGGAACAAACTCCCTTGGAAAGTGGTAGGCTTTCCTTTGTCAGAGGTTTTGAAACAGGGGTCGGGTGACCATGTGCCAGGAATTGTTCAGCTGTGATTCTTGCATTGCAAGGGGTTGGACTAGATGGTCCCTTCCAACTCTACGATTCTGTGATTCCTTGATACATACAAAAGAACACATTAAAATACATTCATTTAAAAAAAAATACACTCAGAGTTCATGATCTACCCAAAGGCCCATCTCCTCTAATGTCCTGCTAACTACATGCCTATGAGAACTCTCCCAACTTACAAAAGATTCCTGACCTGGCTGTGATCCCAGCCAACTAGTATTTAGCAGTCTACTGCCTCAGACAGTGGATGTAGAACATAGCCATTGTGGGTAGGAGCTACTGACAGCCTTCTCCATGAATTTGCCTCATCCTCTGTTAAAGCCATCCAAGTTGGTGGCAGTCACTGCCTCTTGTGGGAGTGAGTTCCACAGTTTACCTATGTACCGCATTGTCAGTCCTGAATCTTCCATCGTCCAGCTAAGTTGGATGGCCTCATTGGGTTCTAGCGTTATGAGAGATAGAGGAGGATTCTATAGAGCACTTTGCCACAAAGGGCAGAGTCACTAGATAGCATGCCTGTTTGTTGCAGTGGCACTCTGTAGCATTTAAAGAGCTGCAGATGTGGCTCGATAGCTGGGTTTTGTTTTATTGGCTGTCAGTTACTAGGGATGCTCAATTTGGAAATCTCCGCCCATTTCTCCACTAAAAAAGCAAAAGGTGTTACAGCACTTCGTTTTGCAGCATTAAGAACATCAGAAGAACCTGCTGGATCAGACCAATGGCCCATCTTGTCCAGCATCATGTTTTCACAGTGGAAGACCAGATGCTTATTATGGGAAACCCACCAGCGGGATTTGAGCATGGTACAGACTGTATTTGTTGGATTTCCAGGAGTTTGGCAGGTGGTTTGTGGATGGCACACATCATCCTAGTGCAAGATCTGCTGGGGCAAACACCCAGGGCATCCTTGCCCAGGGAAATAGGAAGGGCAACTGTTGAGCAAAACACATATCTAGGGCATCACCTGCAGGAAAAGAAGCATCACTTAGAATCCCAGCAATGCAGATTAGCTGACTGTACACACAAGTCTTATTCTAGGCTAGCAACGTTTTGAATTCTCAGCACTCAGCCTGGTCGTAGGATGCTGAAGAGCAGCTGGGGCTTCAGGAGAGCACCAGGTTAGCGAAGGCTACTGTTCATGCCCTCGCAATGCTCTCCAGGAGAAATGTAAATAAAACAAAACTATGCACATTTTCTTTCTTTAAAAATCCCAGGCCTGGTGCACTCTGCCCTCACATTTGCCTTGCTTCTCCCAAAAACCTCTCTCTCTCTCTCTCTTTTTTAAAGAAGATGGTGGCACTCTGTTTCCCAGAACTTTATACAAAGTGACTCACGGCAGAAGCAAAGAGCTGCTGCTGAATCTACACAGGAAATCGGGGCGGCTGTGTTGGCAGGCACAGTCAGAACACACACATTGAACACTTACTAATGAATGCATTTAGTATGGAAATGGAGTGGGGTGTCAATACAAGGTAATTATAATTTCATCTGTCTGGACAGAATCCCCTGCCTTGATAACTGCAAATAGATCAGTACATAGATTCCGAAAGCATTACTCACCAGGCTTAGTAATTCACTGCCTGCTCTGAAATACAACAGCAGATGAACTGCAGTGGGGGTGGAGAGGGTGTCTTGGCAGCTGGAGGGAGGCCAGGGAGCATCACTAGCCCATGAGCACATCGACACTGGCAGAGGCGCTGAGCTGTGACCCAGGCCAGCCTTTGCCTTTAGGGGGTGGCAGGATGACTCATTTCTCGCCAGGGGCCCCCTGGGAGTCAGGCACCAGCTTCTTCCTCTCCAGGACAGCTCATTAGAGCAGAGGTGATGCCATCATCCCATAGGAAGCCGTGGAACTGACTCCCACAAGAGGCATTGATGGTCACTGACTTGGATGGCTTTCAAAGAGGACTGGACAAATTCATAGAGGAGAAGGCTACTATGTATGGCTACTAGCCACATGGGCTGTGTTCTGCCTCCACTGTCAGATGCAGCGTACCAGTTGCTGGAATTGCAAGTTGCGATTCCTGCATTGCCTGGGGTTGGACTAGATGACCCCTGGGTGTCCCTCCAGCTTCTGTGATTCTGCCTTTTCTGCTTGCAGGCTTCCCATGGACACCTGGCGGCGCCCTTTGAGGATAGAGCACTGAGCTACGTGGGTCCTTGACTTCATCCAGTAGCATAGCCAGGCTCTTCTG
Source organism: Lacerta agilis (assembly GCF_009819535.1). Taxonomy (NCBI): domain Eukaryota; kingdom Metazoa; phylum Chordata; class Lepidosauria; order Squamata; family Lacertidae; genus Lacerta; species Lacerta agilis. Next base: position 25,834,467 of record NC_046324.1, on the reverse strand, counting down.
GTGCACTTTTCTTTAATCCAATAGACAGGAATGTCTTGTGAAAGTGCCAGGAGGAACGAACCATCTCCAGCTACTTCTGCTTACATTATAAACCACTGGGTGTGTTTGGGCTTTTGGGCTGGAGCGACAAATAAGGGAAGTTCCTTTCCTGTTCTTCAGGGAAGCCCCTCCCTCACTTGTTCGTCTATTACCTGATCCATCCGACCAACCCTCCCCCCCCCCCATTTTTTGCTGCAATGCATTGGTTGCACTGCCCACCTGTGCTGTGGTTAGAGCAATAAGGCCAGACATTGTAGGGCATTGGACTGGATGTCCTTTGGGGGACCCCTCCAACTCTGCAATTCTTCCATTCTTCTTTCCTCACCTGTCCCTGTGCTGGCTGCTATTTACAAATACATTCGTCCCCTTTTAAAGTCACCTCTTTTTTGCATCTGCTGGTAAAGCGTTCAAGCAAAGGCTTTCTCCAGTGGAACGAGTCAAGTTTCTATTGTAAGGTTATTTTCCAGAAACAAGACACCTGCCTTATGTTTTCCTGCTAAAGGGACCCACTTGCCTCTAGTCTTGGCCACTTTGAAAGGAATTTGGCTATTCAAGAGAAATGATTCGGTCACAATTTTCTAAAACGGAGTGAGTGGGAAAGAATTATTATTCTTCCTTATTGAAAAACAAAGCAAAACCCTGTTCTCAGCACGGATCACAGAGTGATGCATGGTGTCTAGGCTGATTCATGAGATAAGTGTGACTTACAGCCCTTCAGCCAACTACAGATTTTACTAAGCATGACCCCGGTCTGCAAACCGGCAGAATTGCAATAAGCAATCTCTTGGCTGTCCAAGTCCTGAGCCATTTGTCACTCTTCACAAGTCTCAAATGGGAGCTGCCCAGGACTGAACCGGTCTCTGCCTGCACAACCTTATCCTCCATTCTTTTTTTCCTGAGCATGCTAGAACAGCCTTTCCCAACCTGGTGCCCTCCAAATATTTTGGACTACAGCTTCCCTCATCCCCGGCCAGCTCAGCAATCACAGGACACACTTCGCTTTATACAGATGACACTGCTTTGTATTGAGTCAGATCTCTGGTCCACCTAGCTCAGTATTGTCAACACTGACAGACAGCTGCTCTCCAGGATTTCAGTCAGGATTCTCTCCATGGAGATGCTGCCAGTTGGTGGCCACCACTGGCCTTCTGTGGGAGCAAGTTACATAGTTTAACTCTGTACTATGTGAAGATGTTAAGAACACCAGAAGAGCTCTGCTGGATCAGGCCAGTGGCCCATCTAATCCAGCATCCTGCTCTCACAGTGGCCAGCTAGGTGCCTGTGGGAAACCAGCAAGCAGGACCCGAGCATGAGAGTCTCCGGGGGTTGGACTAGATGACCCTTAGGGGTCCCTCCCAACTTGACAGTTGTTTAAATGAAATAGTAGGAAGACGTTTTCTGGCAGTAAGAGCTGTTTGAGAGTGGAGCAGACTCCCTTGGAAGACGGTGGCCTCTCCTTCATTTGAGGTTTTTTCAACAGAGGTTGTGTGGCCATCTGTCATGGATCCTTCACCTGTGATTCCTGCATTGCAGGGGGTTGGGTTGGGCTAGATGACCCTTAGGGGTCCCCCTTCCAACTCTACAAATCCAGGATTCCGTGGCTTTCAGCAACCGGCATTCAGAAGCGTTGCTGCCTCCAACCGGGGAGGCAGAGCAAATGGACCCTCCTTTTCGCCTGTCCTTCTCACATGTGTCTGGATGGCAAGGAGAGAGGGGATGACGAGGCTCCTTTAATGAGCAACCCCCTCCTCCCAGCTGATCCTCGGCTGAGTAATGTGGCGCGTCCTGAGAAGGTATTTCCCCACCAGCAACCATGACCTTTGTAGCTGCCTGCCAGCTGCTCCCAGTTTTGATGGATGCAGCACATTTCTGGGAAGTGGCGATGCTCAGTCAGCTGCCACAGATCAACAGGCAGGGCCCGGGGCGTTCAGACCGGCTCAGGCAAATCCCATTTGCTGCCTTCCCGGGTTTACAGCCGCGAGGCGTTAATGTCTGTTGATACCAGCGATCTAAATCTGCCAGTCCGTGACTCGCGTCAGCATTAAAGCACGCTATATTTGTGCAAAACAGCAATTAACAGCATGCTCGGCACGGCTCTGAGGTTCCCGGATAAAATTGGGCGCCCTCCAAGCGGCGAAAGGCTGCAGCCTCTATTTTAATCCGTCGGAATGTAGCGGTCCGTGTTGCGCCTGGCCATTCCTTGGGATTAGCTGGATTTATTACTGCTGATGCTTCAAATAGCAGGCTTAGGTTGAGAATACCCGGCCGGGAAAACAGGATCGCAGGCTCACTCGGGAAACAATGCCCCCCCCCCCAACTCACCAGATTCCCTATTCAAAACACTCATCAGGAAGAGAATCCACAACAGCTATCCTAGCATAATTTGCAGTGTAGCTTGCTCATCCTCACAACAACCCTGCGAGGTACATTATTATTATTATTATTATTATTATTATTATTATTATTATTATTATTATTATGCCTGTTATTATTACTACAACAACAACAACAACAACAACAACAACAACAACAACAACAGGCCTAATAATAACAATAATTATAATTATATTTATACCACACCCGCCACTCTGGGCATCTTCCAACACATAAAAACATAATAAAACATCGAACATTAATAGTAACAATCTGATCCAATATAAAAGTCACAATAACTTCAAAATGAACAACTTGCTGTATATCAAACAAAGCAGCATTCAACAATGCACCAGAATCTAATAGTAAACAGTAAAATTAAACATCAACAAATAATAATTAAACAGTTCACACTTATCAACCACAGGAAAGATTTACCAATCTACAATCAATAAAACTAACAGCAAATCACAATGCATAAAATACCATAAAACATGCAAAACCATGGGGAAGGGTCAAATTGAGAAACAAAGACACACAACTTATAAAACCAGTGGGTTTTTTCTGGGGAGACGCAGGGGTACACATACCCCTAAACATTTTGTCAATCTTAAGTTTGGCCTCATTGAGGGGCAGTATTTCAATATGAGTAGGAAAATGAGAGTACCCCTAAAGATTTATTTTTTAAAAGAAAAAAAGCACTTTATAAAACTATTTTTTAAAATAATAATAATCCAAGAGCTCCTCTTCCCTGCTACTGCTGCTGCTGCTGCTGCTGCTGTTCTCAAAGTCACAGCCTGGGAAAGACTGGGTGGGGCAAGGCAGATGGAAATGACATTGCCTGATGAGGAACACAAAGTAGGCTTCCTTGGCTTGGCAGCAGGACCCCTCCAGCACAAAACTTCCATTTTCCATGCTGGTCTGCTGCAACGTGAGAGACAAAGAGGGAACAAATTTTGGCCCAGCTTTGCCAACTCCTTTGGGCTGCCACTGGACACATCAGGTGCTCTGAGCAAATTCTTTGGACAGGTGGGACTTTCTTAACTCTCCTTGACAGCTTGCCAGCCAACCAAACGCCATAATCATCTCAGATTCCCTTTGAGCAGTTTGGCACCCGACCAGCAGCCTCTTATCTCAAGCTCCTTGCTAATCAGCTGGCTCTGAGCACTTAATGGATACCAGGTGAAACGTCTGGCCAGAGCCTCTTTATACTGGGGCCAAATCCTCCTATCAGGCAGGGATTCTTCTTTTTTCATGGTTGCACCCATTTTCCAGTTAGGGAAAACTGAGCCTGAGAGACCCGACGGTCAACAAGGAGACCGCACACCAAATGCACCAATGTACAATGGTTATATGGAACAGCCAGGTTTAGAGGCAGTCTACCTCCAAGGACCAGATCATGAGGACTGGTGGCAGAGGCGGGGCTAGACCTAGTGGACTTCCCAAAAGCAGGTGGCCAGGACAGGGGCCTGCTCCAGCAGCGCTCTGTCTGCCGCCTTCCCATTCCAGACAGCTTTGCAAAGGGCACCTTGTGTCACTTATCACTGGCGCTTGGCAGACTCTCCCAGTCCAAGCTGTAACTTTAGAAGATCCAATTATCTGACCTGTGTCTTAGCAAGGAAATGTGAAAAGGAGCTTGAAACCTTTGGCTCAGCAAGAAGGAGGCGGCAGTTGCAGGGTAGGGGTGGGGGGTGGGGAGTTAAAGAGGCACCAGGAGCAATGAAAGGTAAAAGACTGTCTTTGGTTGAAAATGCAATTTGCTCCTGGTCAATTTGAAAGCGATTTTGTAGGTGTGCTTTGGGCACAGATGTGCAAGCATGGTGCTGGAATAAAGAAAGTTAAAAGCAGAAATGCAATCCGGGAAAAGATTCTCAAGCAAAGGCCTCTAACTCACAAATCTGCACAGCTCAGGATGCTTCCAAATGACCCATTTCTTGAGCAATTTGTTTGCAAGGTGAAATGAAGTGGCAGCAAAGCAGGTTTTATTGCCCCACACTTCCCTGTCAATTTTTCTATGCCATATTTTCTTCCGAGAAGCTCAATGTGACATAGGTGGTTCTCCCCCTCCTCATTAAATCCCCACAACAACCCTGTGAGGTAGGCTAGGCTGAGCACTAATGACTAGCCCAATGTCACCCACCCAGTGAGTTTCTTCATGGATGAGTGGGGATTTGAACTCGGGTCTCCTAGCCTAGCGCTTCAACCACTATGCCACACTGGGTCTCACTGTCCTCATCAGCAAAAATGTAGGAGTCTTTTCGGCTGGAGCAACAAATAAGGGAAGTTCCTTTCCTGTTCCTCACCTTACCCTGGTGGGCGGCATTGTGGTGGGGCATCCAGGCCTCGCAGTGACCCGGTGGGAGGGCGGGTGGATGCCGCCTGCATCACCAGGACTCCCAGCAGTGTCACGCCCCTGGCTGTTGAATTGGGACAGCCAGGGGCATGGCTAGTGTCCATTTAAACTGCGGCACAGCCAGGGGTGTGCCCTCCTTTTCAGCTCCTTGCCAGATCTCCCAGCCCACCCACCTTCATTTTTAAGCTCTGGTATGACTTGACATTGCTATGGACATATGTTGACTGCCATATTGATGGGGCTGGGTAGGAATTTTTCCCACTGGGCAAATTGGCACCAGCCATTTAGTTTTTGCCCACCTTGTAACAATCGTCACAACTTTGTGAGGCTAGGCATTGGGTAAGCCTTGTTTATGGGAGGGGAGGTTGTGGCCTCTGCCTGCCCCTCCTCATTAAGGGTATCCCGTTAAAGGGATCTGGGGGTGTGGATTCTGTCTGAAGTCTGGGCGTGGGCTAGGGCCATGCCATGAAGAAGAAGGAGAGTTTGAATTTGATATCCCGCCTTATCACTACCCGAAGGAGTCTCAAAGCGGCTAACATTCTCCCTTCCCTTCCTCCCCCACAACAAACACTCTGTGAGGTGAGTGGGGCTGAGAGACTTCAGAGAAGTGTGACTAGCCCAAGGTCACACAGCAGCTGCATGTGGAGGAGCGGAGACGCGAACCCGGTTCCCCAGATTACAAGTCTACCGCTCTTAACCACTACACCACACTGGCCATGACCCCATGGGGACCCTGGGGGTGCCCTGATTTGATGTATATCATAGGGCTCCATCTACCGGTGGTTTACCCTTAGGGTGTAGGACTAGGACTTGGGAGATCAGACTTCAAATCTGCACTCAGCTCAGCCATCATACTTGGGCCAGTCACTTCCTCTCTGCCCAACCTACCTTACAGGGTTGTTGTGGGTGGATGGGAATCACATATGCTACCTTAGGTTCCTTGGAGAAAGAGGTGGGACTATAAATACAATAAATAAGGAAGGAGGGAGAGAAGGATCCAACCACACAGCTCCCAGACTTATCCGCAAGAGGCCTGATATTCTTATTAGACAATCTGGAACCCAGAGACATTCCAGGTGGAAGATGAAGCCATAAATCCTGCGTCATCCATCTGCTCTGCACCCTGACCTCAATGCGCGCCTGTTCCCCTCTCACCACTGACAGGACTACTGGCAGACAGGAGCAGCTGCCTGGCGCTGACAAGCTGCAAATACAGGAGAGGGAGGAAGAGAGAGACATCTGCCTTTGCTCACTCCCTCTGCTCTGGGGCCGAGGGGATTTGCTGCTGCTGTTGTCTTGGCTTCAGCTGGTCAATAAAGCGCAGGGAGCTCTGGCAATCGTCAGGGTCTGCGGCAGACCCCCCCCCTCCCCAGCCCTTGTCAGCTCCCAAGAGGTGCAAAGTGTGTGTGTCATGTCTTGTCTCCGTTTTAAGACCAGAGGAGATGAAACAAGATAAGGACCTCATATTTGAGCTTCAAAAGTGACAGGCGTACACGGCAAAAATGTTGGTATGCAAAGGTTATAGGAGGGCGGAGAAATTTTGCTGGTCTGAAGAGTGCAAGGAGCTCATCTTGCCCGGGGAATGAAAATGCTCCCAGCCCCTTTCTCCCCAGCGCAAAGGGTGGAGGCTAAAATTCATTTGGTTTGCATTAGCCCTCCCCGAAACAATGCACGAACTGAGACACAACTTTCCTGTCTATTATTCTTGATTTATATCTCACCTTTCCTTCAAGGAGCTCCATATTTATGAAATACAGTGGAGCCTTGGTTCTCGAACGGCTTAGTTGACTAACACATTGGCTCCCGAACACTGAAAACCCAGAAGTAAGTATTCCAGTTTTGAAACATTTTTCAGAAGCTGAAAGCCCGATGCGGTTGTCAGCTATTGTTTCCGGGGCACCTGCACCAATCGGAAGCCACGCCTTGGTTTTAAAACAGTTTCGGGAGTCAAACGGACTTCTGGAATGGATTAAGTTCGAGAACCAAGGTTCAACTGTATTTAAAAAAAAATAGTATTTGTATACCACTTGATATTTCAAACATCTTGAAGCAGTGAATATCCATTGACATGGAGTCCTGAGGAAGAGCAAACAGGAAGTTGGTGTGCCTATTATATTCAAGCCGGGCTGAGCCAAGGGCAGAGCTGTGATCTGGATGCTCACAGCGTATCAGGTTCACTTCCCCATGCCAAAGAACGAGTGCAAGAGAAACCTGTGGGTTTTGATACAAGTTTATAAAAGGATGCTTGGCGTGGAGAAAGTGGATGTCTTACTCCAGTTAAATTAGCAAAAATGTATAAAACTAAGGAAAGCAAGTGTTGGAAATGTAAAACATCAGAAGGGACATTTTTTCACATGTGGTAGGATTGTAAAATTATAAAGAAATATTGGGAAATGATTTATAATGAAATGAAAAAGATGTTTAAGATAACCTTTGTAAAAACAACAACAACAACAACCACCAGAAGCTTTCATATTAGGTATTACATGAGTGGAATTTCCAAAATCACAAAAGAATTTATTTATGTACGCAACTACAGCCGCACAGACATTATTAGCACAACATTGGAAAGGAGGTGTCCCACCTATAGAAGATTGGCAAGCTAAATTAATGGAATATGCTGAAATGGCAAAGTTGACAATGAAACTAAGAGCAAGAGACGACAACAAATTTAAGGAAGAATGGAAGATGTTTATTGCATATACCTGTATACAGAAGCATTGTACACTGGTCAATACATTAGCAGGGTTTTAAAATTACTTGTAATTTAGTTATGAATAAATAATAGGTAGTTTAAATGGGTTTCAAAATTTAACAATGGACATGCGGTATGTTGATAAATAATGGAACCAAAGAAGGGTCTAGAGGGAAGTCAATTTGTTGTTATTGTTTTCGTTATTTTTGGGAAACTAATAAAATGTTATCAAAGAGAGAGAGAGAGAGAGAGAGAGAGAGAGAGAGAGAGAGAGAGAGAACTCTTTTCATGCAGGGTCTAATTAAACTGTGGAACTTGCTCCTGCAGGAGGTAGAGATCTCCACCAACCTAGATGGCTTTAAAAGAGGATTAGGTGAATTCAAGAAGGAGAGGACTATTGATGGCTACTAGCCGTGATGGTTTTGCTCTGTCTCTGTACTAGGAGGCAGCAATACATACCGGTACTTCTGAATACCAGTTGCTGGAAAGCACAGGAGGGGAGAGGGCTCTTGTGCTCTGATCCTGCTTGTGGGTTTCCCATAATGGCCATCTGGTTGGCAACTGTAAGGACAGAATGCTGGACTAGATGGGACATTGGCCTGATCCGGCAGCCTCTTTGCATGTTCTTATGTCTCTTCCTGACCTGCTCCCCCGTAATGCCTCTGGAGGCCACTCCAGGAGTTATACAATGGCTGCTCGGCTATAGACAAGGGTACCCAAGCCTCGGCAGGGACATCTTGACTCCAGAGACATTTTCCAGGAGCATCTGAGTCCTTGCTCTCGGAAGATCTAGGCTTGTAACACTTTAATTAGTGGCATCCGCTTTCAAGTTGCTATTAGTGCAAATCAATAAACACCTCCTCTTTCCAGTAAGTTTGCCTCCCTCCACGATGAGACGTTTTGTTTCCCTGATTGTCACTCTGTTCTTGCTTTCCCAATCTTGAAGGAAGCGGCGTCAGCTAAGGAGCTGGTGAATCACTCAAATGAAATGGAAGCGATCAGCACAGATTGCACAGATTTAAAGGATGCCTGAATTGCACAGGAGGGGAGGTCAGACATATTTTCCCCCAAAAAAACTGCAGCTCAGGAAAAACGTTTGACTGATGACGGGTTTGCTCAGGAGCTTCAGCTGAATATCACCTTGGAGAGCAGCTATATCTTAGTTAAAAAGAATTTCAACACAACAACCTCTGTTCACATATCACCACCAGGCTCCTTTAACTGATAATCCTATAACTTGTTGAATGTAACCCGCTCACATTTCACTAGTACAGGGATAAGTGGTCTACAGACTTGTTTCTTACTAGGACACCAGGATTCACCAACAGGAGGCTGGTGCAAAAGATGGACAGTTAGGATTTTAAAATTCGGAGTTGATTTGAATAGCACAACTGAATGGTCCAGGATATCTTAGGGACTGTCTGTACCCTTATATTGTAGTTCAGTCCCCTGAGATTACCCTGCAGGAGCATCGTTGGTTGTTCCCCAAGTTGGTGAGGCTCATTTGTCAACAACAAGAAACTGAGCCTTAGCGTCATTGGCCCAGTCCGGTGGAACACTCTGCCACTAGAGATTCAGCAGGCACCTTCTGTGCCAACTTTTAAACACCTGCTAAAAACAACTCTATTCTGCCAGGCCTGTGCAGGCAATTAAAAGTATATATATCCTTCCACAATGGAGAATTGATGCCTGTTTTAACTTTGGTATGGCTTTTATTGTATAGATTTATTGCTGTAAACTGCTTTGATATATATTTTAATGACACAGCAGTGTACAAACATGTTTAAATAAATAAATAAATAAATATAGGGACACACCCCCCCAGAAAAACCACACAACTCCACTCCTTGTTCCCCTATGCTTTCTCAATTTCAGCAATATAATTTAAAGTGGGAGTGAGACCGGTTTCATTTTGTGGCTGCTTATTGTTAAACAGTTGAGAGCCAGACAACATCCTTGCTGATCTGCAGATTACCCAGAGATCTGCTGCTAGATCCCAATCCACCACCTGCCCACCCTTTCACAAGCGCGTGGTGCATAAACAAGACCTTACATTACTGGAACTTCCTTAACAGTGTCAACATGTGAACCTCTCATTTTGGCAGTGAAATTTGAGTTTTCGCTCTTTCTCTGGAGTTTTGTCAACCACATTTGAGTCTCCTTACTGTCATCTATCATCTTGATTCAATCAGGTTTTTGGACTTAGCCAACCTACACCCACTCCTCATTTGAAACTGGTTTGGGGGCCCAGCCAACTTGTGACTCTGCCATCCCAGGCCTGTGCTGTGCATACCTTAGTGGGATGTTTACAGATTTGGTGCTGGGAGGAGGAAGAACCGGGAGGTTGCAAAAGAACCACAGAGGTGCATCCATCAATCTTACACAAGGCTGCTTCTCAGGTATGAAGACCTGCAGGTCTTAACACACTACCTTGACTGCAAAAGAGTGTTCAGAGTTATCTGATGCATCTTGCCTCGTGTAGTGCTGGGTCACTTGTAATTACAGGCTCCGGTTGTGCACAGCAAGAACACATTGCAAAAGATGAAGCTGATGAACAGATGCCTCATGTTCTGTCTTCCCATCAATGATGCATAAAGTGCTTCCACGTAGCCGGAATATCTCCATACTTGGCTAGAACACCCTGTCCTACTGCAAACAAGGGAAGACGCTTTGTGGCACCTGAACATGACCAAATCCCTCCAGGGATTAATCTCTCCACTGGAGAGGAGCCAAGGACTCGTGCATTTTTTTCTGGGATCTCTGACACCCCTTGATCCCAGAAGCTTTGCGGTTGCCTAAGAGCAACACAGGAAGCTGCCTTATATGGAGTCAGAGCGTTGGTCCATCTAGTTCAGTAGCTTTCGCACTGACTGGCAGCAGCTCTGGAGGGCTTCAGGCAGGCGATTTCCCCAGCCCTACCTACAGATAGAAAGATCAGTAGGTAGGTAGGAAGTAAGGAAAGGCCATAGCTCAGTGTAATGGCAGATCAAAGCAGTTTACAACACTGATAAAGCAACAAAATGATCACTAAGAAAAATTAACGTAAGAGTTTTGAAAAGTTAACATAACAATAGACTAAAAACAGATTAAAACTCGCACCAGCTTTCTAAACATCTGCATAGGCTTCTGCGTAGGCAAGGGCAGAAAAGAGCACAGTGAAAATGCTTGCCTGGTGTCAATAGGCAGTGAGTTCCAAAGTGTAGGTGATGCCACACTAAAAGACTGAGTTCTTACAAATGCGGAACAGGTTTTTTAAAAAATAAATAAATAAATCTAACATTTATTTGGAATTTCCAAACACTTATTACATATTTAATTTCCAGTGTTCTTTCTAGTACATGTGAACTTCCCCTCTGTCCCTTCATAGTTTCCTTATTTCCCCTTAATGCTGCTGTATATTGTAACTTAGCATCCCACTTTCATCCTATTAATATCTGAATTATTTTCCACTGCTGTTTACAGCTCAAATCCTACAATGTGTACACAAGTAGTATGTGGCAGCTGTAATAGTGCCAGTTCCACCAGCTGATGCAGTCAAGTGGGCATACACGGGCCAAGGCGATCTCACAAGTGAACTGATCCCAAGTTGCTAAGGGCTTGAAACCTCTGTGCCTACTCCTCTGGCCCGCATCCCACAATGCACATTCCAAAAGAGCCCTCCAGGTGGTGAAGAAGAGGAGGAGGAGGAGGAGGAGGAGGAGGAGGAGGAGGAGGAGGAGGAGTTTGGATTTGATATCCTGCTTTATCACTACCCGAAGGAGTCTCAAAGCGGCTAACATTCTCCTTTCCCTTCCTCCCCCACAACAAACACTCTGTGAGGTGAGTGGGGCTGAGAGACTTCAAAAAAGTGTGACTAGCCCAAGGTCACCCAGCAGCTGCATGTGGAGGAGTGGAGATGTGAACCCGGTTCCCCAGATTACAAGTCTACTGCTCTTAACCACTACACCACACTGGCTCTCACACCACACTGGCTCTCACACTGGTGACACCAGGGAATGGTGTTTTGCTGGCGGGGGGGGGACCCCAGAGGAGAATCTCCATCACTTAGGGCTGCTACATTAGCAATATGATTGCCAGACTCTACAATTTCCCAGTGACAGCTCAAAAAGAAAAAGGGAAAGGAAACAGTTGAGCAGGTGGCTGCCAGCTCCACACCCCATCAGTTCTAGCTGTCAGCTCCAAGGAGATCTTAATCATAATGGCATTTGGTGCTGCTCATTCTTTTCTAGCGCTGTAATGGGGAGTTGACGGCAGCCGCCGCTTTGATTCCCCACTGATTCATAAAACCAGGGGAGGCGAAGATGCACACCCAGGCTGATCCCAAAGTCTCACCAGCCACCAGGCAGACAAATCCTTCAAAAATTGACCTGGGCTTAGTCATCATAGGTCAGTGTCATTGGACAGCTGTGCACCCAACACATGCAGTCATCTTCCTTGGAAGGAAAGGAGAGGAAGCAATCATCACCTGAAGTCTTTCTTCATGTGCCTCGTCCGACACGAGAACAGGCCTTTTTTGTAGTGGCTCCCCGTTTGTGGAATGCTCTCCCTGGGGAGGCTCGCCTGCCACCTTTGTTACATATATTTGAGCGCTAGGCAAAAACATGCCTCTTTTCCCAGATCTTTGGCTAACTGAACAATCTATGGCTTTTAAACTGAGTTTGTGTGTTGTTGTTTTTGTTTGTTACCATGGTGTTTGTTTTTGTGTTTTTATATTGTAAGCTGCCCTGTGATCTTCAGATGAAGGACGGTATAGAAATTTCAACAACAACAACAACAATAATTGCTAAGTGTTGGAAGATTCAGGAAGTTCTTCTTCATACAGGTAAAAAAAAAAGGTAAAGGACCCCTGGATGGTTAAGTCCAGTCAAAGGCAACTATGGGGCTGCGACGCTCATCTTGCTTTCAGGCCGAGGGAGCCGGTGTTTGTCCGCAGACAGCTTTCCGGGTCATGTGGCCAGCATGACTAAACCGCTTCTGGCGCAATGGAACACTGTGACAGAAACCAGAGCACACGGTGGCGCTGTGGTCTAAACCACTGAGCCTCTTGGGCTTGCTGATCGACGGGGTGAGCTCTTGTTGCTCTGTCCCAGCTCCTGCCAACTTAGCAGTTCGAAAGCACACCAGTGCAAGTAGATAAATAGGTACAGCTGTGGCATGAAGGTAAACTGTGTCTTCATACAGCACACAGTTTTGAGGCCTTGTGTGGGCTGAAGCACCAAAGAAAATCAGGGGGCACAAGTGTGTATCATAGTTAATGTTCTTTCCAAACAGCCTGGCTTGTCATCAGAACATTTCTAAGAAAAAAATGGGGGGCGGGAGAACACTTGACTCCACGGTGACATTTTTCCAGCAGTGTCAGCAAGCAATTGAAATCCTTGTCTGCAGTCTCTGCAATATGATCCCTGGCATACAGCCAGTGGACTGCCTCTTCTGAGCCAAGTTGTGTGAGGCTTCCTTCCCAGTTCTCTGTACTCTCCTAAGGAGCTGGGCTCCCCATTCTGTGACATAAAATGGGTCTTTTTAGCCAGATCCAGGCAGATCCAACGAGGCAGGCCATGTGTCTCATTAGGCAACACAAAATAATCTGGGAATGTGCATATCTCAGTGGTAGAGCATCACCTTTCTTCCATGGAGAAGGTCCCTCAGCATCTCAAGCAGGTATGGGAATGCGCCTGGTCTGAAACTCTGGAAAGCTGCTGTCAGCCAGCCAGCCAGCCAGCCAGCCAGCCAGCAGAGGCCAGGGTTGGGGAACTTTTGGTCCTCCAGACATCATTGGACTACAAATCCCCTCTTCCCTAACCACTGGGGCTGATGGGAAGTGGAGCCCAAGAACATCTGGAGGGCCAAAGGGGCATTTCAGGGTCATATCAGAAGCTTTTGTAATTCCAGGACAGTCCTTCAAAAACTGGCACATCTGGAGGGTATGCTCTACCATTTGTGGTAAGTGGTGGATGACTTTCCCCAGCAAGGCAGCGTGATTCTAAGCCAGTGAATCCTTAAGTGGGTGATACCACTCCCTGGAGGGGGATTACCTAGGGGGCCCCCTGGAGGCATAAATATTATCATTGCGGCAGGAAGGTAAATGGTGTTTCCATGCGCTCTGGCACTCATCACGGTGTCCCATTGCACCAGAAGTGGTTTAGTCATGCTGGCCACATGACCCAGAAAGCTGTGTGTGGACAAATGCCGGCTCCCTCGGCCTGAAGCGAGATGAGTGCTGCAACCCCATAGTCACCTTTGACTGGACCTAACTGTCCAGGGATCCTTTAACTTTACCTTTAGTTTACCAGACTTTGAAAAGCTGGTACCACTGGATCAGGTTAATCCATTTCATTGAATTAATAGCCAAACATGGATTTTGAATAAATGTGCAACTAATCATTCCTGGTTTGAATTTTATTGTGCTGTTATCCTCCTTAGTGGGTTGTGCCGGCCACTATTCTGAATGATGCTTTTTATAGGGCAGGGTAGGGGGCACTGGGGATGAGTTTATGGAGCCGGGGAGGGGGGTGGCGGCCTGAAAAGGTTTGGCCAAAGTCTACTGGGGTAGGCCAAAGTCTATCAAAACAGAATGGAACAGCATCACCCTGCTGTCTCCCAAGACAGCCAGATAAATCTCCTTCACTTCCATTTAAATGGTGAATAACAAGGAGCAGACTCTCTGGGCCTCTTTGCCAGGGTTGGTCACAGCTGAGTGCAACAATTTAACAGTTGAAAGGAAAGTTTTGAAGACCTCTCCTGGGTCAGCTGCAGCTCGCCACATTCTTCCGATTTCTGCGCAGGGGTCTCCTGTTGCGTTCTGGCTTTATTGTCCTGCGTTGCTGCGGTGGGTTTGCCGTGGGGGTGGAGAGCCCAGCCTCATCTGCCTGGAATGCTCCCAACGGAGCAGCAGGTTCAAAATATTTATAGGAGTGCATTTTTGCATGTTGAGCTCGCTGGAGAAAAAATGTGGGATGCACAAGTAAAAAATAATTATAGAACTCCCCACCCCACCCCCACCCCTAGTTCTGTTTTTTCACTGCTCTGGGCAGCATCCTAAGGCTACACTTCTCTGGGAAAGGAAACATTGTGCCATGGCTTAGTGGTGGTGCAAGCCCAATTTAAGGTGCTGCTTTTATTTGTAGCCCACACATCTGACTGGGTTGCCTCAGCTACTCTGGGCGGCAGTACACTAATGGTGTCTGCCTAAGGTCAATAGGCAGGGAGTTCCAAAGTGCAGCTGTTTATTGCAGGAAATACATAGCCTAGAGAAGAAGAAGGCAGCCATGCTTGAATCCTTCGTTCTCCCAGAGACTAATTAAAGACTACCTCTCATCTTGAGGTGCAGGAGAGGTGTGAGGAGGAGACTGAGGAGGCTGTAAATGGGACACACCTAAAATGTATCCATCTAAATAAACTAGCAGATAGAGAAGTAAGCTGAGAGGTTAAAGGTACAAGGATCGCCTGGGAATGCCGAGGTCCCTCCCTCTGTCTGTCTTAACCCCATAAAAACTCCTCTCAGGCAAGCTGAGCTGTACCCAAACTTCCAACCTCAACCACAATATAAACAGAAACCTTCTAAAAACAATTAAAACAATCACGTTCCCCCGGTAGGGATCCCAGGGATGGATCCCGAGATCTGACACTGTGTGCAAAGCATGCACACTGCATGGAATTGGGGGGGGGTTCTTTCAAAGGTATTTGCCCCCACTTCCTCTCCCTGCCCCCCACCCTGCCAAACCCAGCAGAACGGTTGGTCCAGGATGGGGAAGCAGAAAAATAAACAGGCCCAACACTTTCCCTTTTCGTACAATGGAGCTATTCTGTATTCTGCACTCATAATGGCTGATTGTCGGGATCTCTGACGTGTGTGTGTGTGTGTGTGTGTGTGCAAACGGAATGCAGACTTCGTGCACGCAAACGGCGAGAGGGCAGAGCGTGCAACAATGGCGGCATTGAAATGTTCTTCTCCTGCATATTTGTGATATTAAACGGGCCAGCCAATTTAAAGCTACCCAATGCCATTACGTTTTCTGCACGGTGGGATCGAGCAGGTTCTATTTGGAGTGTTTAATAAGTTCCTTGTTACCTTTGGTCACCATTTCCCATTGTTTCTGGCCCCTTGTCATTTTAAGGCTGTCTTGTAAGCCTGCTGTCCTGGGGTGGGAAGGGGGTTGGGTCAGAAATATTGAAGAACGAAAGATGAACAAATAAGGTTTTCTAGGCTGCAGCACATTAATATTTATTGCATTTATTGCACAACTTTTTCTACAAGGAGCCCAAGGCAGTGTACATGGTTCTTTCCTTCCTCAGCTTTTGAAACTGTGTGTCGCGACATGTTTGCTGCAGTGTGTAGGTGTGTCGCTTGAACACTCCCTGAGCTCCTCCTGGGGCAGGAAAGGAGTTAGTTTAACCTGTGGTGTGCTAGTAAAACAGAATTCCTGTGTTGCAAAATGATGCATGTCTAAAAAGTGTGTCACCAACATGAAAAGTTTGGAAAGCTCTGTCCTTGATCATCTTGCAGACGTTTCAACATCCTTCTTAAAATGTGGTACCCAGAATTGGACACAGTATTCCAGGTGTGGTCTGACGGAGGCAGAATAGAGTAGTAATTCTGGGCTGCATCAATAGGAGTATAGCATCTAGATCAAGGGAAGTAATATTACCACTGTATTCCGCTCTGGTCAGACCTCACCTGGAATACTGTGTCCAGTTCTGGGCACCACAGTTCCAGAAGGATACTGACAAGCTGGAACGTGTCCAGAGGAGGGCAACCAAAATGGTCAAAGGCCTGGAAACGATGCCTTATGAGGAACGGCTTAGGGAGCTGGGTATGTTTAGCCTGGAGAAGAGAAGGTTAAGGGGTGAAACTGGCATATTTAAGGATCTGGTGACTTCTGTTTCAGTGTATCTGAGGAAGTGTGCATGCACACGAAAGCTCATACCAAGAACAAACACAGTTAGTCTCTAAGGTGCTACTGAAAAGAATTTTCTATTTTGTTTCGACTATGGCAGACCAACACGGCTACCCACCTGTAAGGGGTTATATGATAGCCATGTTCAAATATATAAAAGGATGTCATATAGAGGAGGGAGAAAGGTTGTTTTCTGCTGCTCCAGAGAAGTGGACACGGGGCAATGGATTCAAACTACAAGAAAGAAGATTCCACCTAAACATTAGGAAGAACTTCCTGACAGTTCGACAGTGGAATTTGCTGCCAAGGAGTGTGATGGAGTCTCCTTCTTTGGAGGTCTTTAAGCAGAGGCTTGACAGCCATCTGTCAGGAATGCTTTGATGGTGTTTCCTGCTTGGCAGGGGGTTGGACTGGATGGCCCTTGTGGTCTCTTCCAACTCTATGATTCTATAATTCTATGATTCTAGTACTACGGTATTACTTCCCTTGATCTGGACACTAGACTTCTGTTGATGCGGCCCAGGTCCTAATCCTCCTTTAATCCCCACAATAACCAGGTGAGGTAGGTTAGCTTGAGAGGCAGTGAGTGGCTCAAAGTCACTCAGTTTCAGGGCCGAGTGCAGAATTTGAACCCTGGTCTACCGAGGTCCTAGCCTTAACAATCTAACCACTACATCACACTGGCTCTCAGTGGAAAATGATCTCTATATTTAGACATTACTACACTCGCTTTGTCTGTAAAGCCAGCCCATCAGCTGGTAGATGCCCAAACAGTCTTAATTTACCTCCTTGCTTTCCATAACCCTTTGATCCCTGGGATGAAAAAACACACACACCAGTGTTGGCTTTCCTCATTCACGGAACAAGCACAAGATTTCCTGTTCTTCCCCGAGCTCCAGAGTTCAAACAGCAGATCGAAAGCATGCCTGGAGACCATGTGTGAGCACTCAAGCGCCAATTAATATCCGAGGAGGGGGGCGGCCTATCGTCAAATTTAGCAGGAAGAGTTATGGCGACATTTCCGGTGCAAGAGCTGAGGTTTACTGCTATGTGTCATCGAGAAGCCTTTAAACAGGCCTGATCAAAGCTCCTTTTGTCAGCTTCTAATGAATTAATGGAGGACAGATTTTTTTTGAGCATAATGGGAGTTCATGTTTTCGAGGGAGGCTACATGGGGGGAATCGGCTGCACGTACTGAAAGGGAGGGGTGAACTGGGCTTGCATGTTTGCAAACTGATGGCAACGCATTCGGCGCCCCTGTAAATCCTAAGCGTATTTTTCCATTTACTGGAAACAAATAAAAGGTGGTTGGTAGTGATATTTTTGTTTCTCTGGGGGGAAATTCAAGGTGCTTAATTTGCAAAATTGAGATGTTGCAAATAGGTTAAAAAAAATTGAGATGTTGCAAATAGGTTAAAAAAAATTTTTTTTAATCCTATATTGGATTAAATGGGTGGGACAGAGACCACTGATGCCAGCAATGTCCTGTGCATGTTGTATGCATGCATGAAGTGCACCTATCCCATAATAAGCACCCATTTGGAAGCATTCTCAGTTAATCAGCGTCTTTCACCCAACAGACTAATTTACGAGAAGGATTAGAAGCCGTCTTTTTAATTTTTAACTGAAACCTGTGCCTGCTTCTTCTTCTAATTTTGCTCTCACCATCACACACAAAGAAGAAAATGGATGGAACTTTCAAGTAGGATTGGAGGAAGGTTTGGTCTGGTCTGCTTTTTGCAATGTACTAACCTGATCCAATGTTCCTGAACCTTCCTGCATGTCAGAACTCATCTCCCAGTTGCTTTGAACACTTCTCTGGCTGCTGGTCCACAAAAAGCACCAAAATACTACGTTACGCTTTTACAAGTGCTTATTTCACAGGGAGAGCATTGAAAAGTGCATGTTTTATGAGGAAACTGTTTACGCGTGCATTCAATTTAAATGTAGACTTTGGGGGGGTTGTCTTTTAGAAAATCCTCCTTATGGAGGTTGGGGCAGATCTACAGAGATGCAAAAACTGGACGGAATTCAGGGCCTGCGCGTCCATTTAGGCGAGCTAGGCAGTTGCCTAGAGCGCCAAAATGGAGGGGGCGCTGGCAGGGCCGTCCTTCTCATTGGGCTGACTGGTGCCCCCACCCGCTCAGCCAGCCCAGCCGCCCAACGCCATGCGCTCCTTGGGGCGGAGATTGCTGCGCCTCCGACAAAGCCGTCTTGAAGGCGGGGAGGGGCGCCGGGGAGGTAGCTGGGATAGTGCCGCTGCCCGCCGGGTTCTCCATGGGGCAAAAGCTAGTGACTGCTCAGCTCCCAGGGAAGGCGGCGCCTCAGGGCACAAAGGAGGGAGGGAGGCTGGCTCACCCCCCCCCCCAACAAAACAAACTTCGCCACCGTGCCGGAGGTGGGGGAAGAGAGATGAAATGGCTGGCGACGCCTTTCTCCTGTCAGCGCGGCTCACCTCGAGTGCAGGAAAGCTGCCCGCCATAGCTGTCAAGTTTTGGATTTGAAAATAAGGGATCAGCAGTCCCACCCATCCTGGGGACAGTCACATGTCAGTGGTGGGCGGAGCCAGAAGCAAAAGTAGGTGGAGCAGCATTGAATGTGTTGGCAGCCGGCAAAAGCAAGCGGGCTCGGAGCGGAGCAAAGAGGAGGGCAGACAGCAAAGAGGAGGGCAGCCATGTGCTCCGCGCGATGGAGCCCCATTGTCTTCTTGTCTGATCCCATCAAAATAGGACAGGAAGCAGCAGCTGCTCAAAGGCAGCCAGGCTCCGCCCGCCAGCTAACCCTATTGGCCGGCTGAGGGGCCCGGCAGCAATGGATAGGGGCTGATGCAGGGGGAGGAATACACCCCCCTGTAAGCACAGGAAACGGCTCCCACTTGCTTTGAGGGCTGAGGCTTTTCTCTCCAAGTAGGCGAGGTCTTCCCACCCAGTCCCTGCCCAGCAGGGGAGGAGCTGCTTCCATTAAAAACGGGAAATTTAAGGGAAATAAAAAATAAGGGAGAGCAGCGGGAAACTGCTTGAAATAAGGGAGAATCCCGGGGAAAACAGGATACTTGACATCACTGCTGCCCGCTCTGCCGCCTCGCCCCTGAAAGCCCCTGCCGGTATACTGCTCAACCCACGCCTACTTTCAACCAAGCTGACAGCCACTTGCAATAGGATCCAGTAGGAGCTGTGCTTGTTGTCATTTATGAATCACTTCCCAAAGCAATTTACAAAATAATAACAATTACACGTACAAAAACAGTTTAAAAACAGCAGCAGCACATAATAGTAGAAGAATTCATGGGCACCCAATGAAGTTGAACATTGGAAGATTCAGGACAGATAGAAGAAAGTAATTCATGAAGCACATAGATAAACTTTGGAACTCCCTCCCGCGGGAGGCAATGATGGCCACCAAGTTGGGTGGCATTAAAAGAGGATTGGACCAATTCATGGAGGAGAGGGCTACCGATGGCTACCAGCCAGAACGGCTATGTTCTAGCTCCACAGTTGGAGGAAGCAATGCTTCTGAATTCCAGATGGTGGAGACCACAGGAGGGGAGAGGGCTTTTGTGGTCAAATCTTGCTCCCTGGTTTCTCACCTGTTCGGATACTGCGGGAACCAGATGCTGGGCTAGATGGGCCATGGGCCCGATCCAGCAGGGTCTTCTTACATTCTTGTCCAATCAATTCAAATCCAAGGCAGGGTAAATATTTTAGAAGGCTTGTTGAAAGAGGAACATCTTTAGCAGGCAGCAGAGAAGGCACGTGCCTACTATACAGTGGGAGGGAGTTCCAAAGGCTGGGAGGCTGCTGCTGCTGCACGAAAGGCCCCCTTCCAAGATGGTGCAGAACAGACCTCAGAACCGCTGCAGTGCGGAGGAAAGGGTTAAATTCCGCCCCTTCACTGTGACCCTTGTCATTACAAGCCCCCCTCCCTTCCCAGCAGTGCTATTTGCATTTGGTAGGTAATCTTGCTCCTTTTATTCAACGCAAACAGATGTGGAGGGCTGCCTTTTCATGACTCCATTCCACCATCTGGTTTGAAGGAAACAGGAGTGGGGAGAGAAAAGCTTTCCTCTACACCCTCCCCACTCTACATTTGTCTGTCAAAAAAAAAAACCCCTTAAAAAATACCCTGCTAAGGTTAGGATCTGGCAGCCTGGTTAGAAACCACCAAGTTTCCTTTGAGGTTAAGAACACAGGAAAATGTCTCCGCTTTCAGATAAACGTCAGAGGCCTCTCTGCTTCCCCATCTGGTAGCCAGCAAGCATGTTTTGGGGAAATTAAAGCTTATACATATGCAAATAGGCACTGCCTGCCTCCAAGATCTAAAGTTTTGTGTTGTTTTTTTTTAATGAGGCAGCCACAAAAAAGGGTTTTTTATGGGGGGGGGCGGTTAGTGTTTACAAAAGGCAGCAAATCCTAAAGGCGGCAGAATGCGCCGTACATGGGTAATGTAAAGTAGGAAAATGTGGTCACCCCGGAATAATGAAAAGCAGCTGGGATGGAAGGCTTGGCCTCAAAGGCTCATTTCCCTTTGGAGCTCTTTGGCTTGTAATATCTTTAGGAAATTACATCAAATAAAATAAACCGTTAGCCCAATAACATAGGTTACCACTCTGATCTTACTGGTTTGCCGCACTGCTTGGCTAACCCATCATTTATGCATGTATCAAAAGAAAGAAAGGAAAATGACCATGCTCTTCAGAACAAAAGGCTGCCAGAGTGGCTAACACATCATTTTTATTTATTTTTTTAAAAAAGATAATCCTTGCCTTCATGCTTACAGAGCAGAAAAGGAAAAAGGGATAGGGAGGGAGGAGAAAAAGTTAAGTGCAGTTCTAACTATGTCTGTTCAGAAGTAAGTTCTCTTGAAAGCAGGATCGTTCATTAAAGGTCCTGGGCATAGCCAAGGGGGGGTTGGGGGGCAGCTGTCCCCCCTCCAATCAATGAAAATCAATACAAATCTGAGGTTCTGCCCCCCCATAACAAAAGCCTGCTCCCCTAACAAAAGCCTGCCCCCCTTAAAAAATCCTGGCTACTCCCATGGGGAAAAACCCTCTACCACCACTTCTTTGCCAGCTTGGTGTGTGTCCCCTCCCTGCACAGCTGCTTTGGACTACAACTCCCATCAGCCCCAGCCAGCACCCAGTTGTAGATCAAAGCATCCGAGCCAGAAGGCACTAGGTCGGCGATGGTTGCTCCAGACCAGTGTTTCTCAAACTTTTTGCGACCATGGCCACCTTCCCACCTTGCTTCCTTCCTGTGGGCCCCCGTCCTACTGTTAGAAAGGTAGCTATTTAAATGTTATGTTTGTAAACAAAACATGTTTTATTTATAATTTTTATAATTTATACAAAACACAATCATATACAAAAATTATATTTTAAGTATTTCTGTGTCAGTGTGACCTGGCTAGGACATCAGCCACACTGGGGGTGTGTGGGGGTGTGGCAGAGTAGGGTGGCATTCCTGTTTTGCCTCAAGTGGCAAAATGGGACATACAGTGGTACCTCGGGTTAAGAACTTAATTCGTTCTGGAGGTCCGTTCTTAACCTGAAACTGTTCTTAACCTGAAGCACCACTTTAGCTAATGGGACCTTCTGCTGCCGCTGCGCCTCCAGAGCACAATTTCTGTTCTTATCCTGAAGCACAGTTCTTAACCTGAAGCGTTATTTCTCAGAGTATGTAACCTGAAGCGTATGTAACCTGAAGCGTATGTAACCTGAGGTACCACTGTACTGTACCACCTCTGACCTCAGGATTCCAGAACTTACAGCTGTCAGTTCTGAGGGAAGGCGGGCAAGGACCCACAGCCCAGGTGGGGCTTGCTAGTTCGGGGAGGAGGTATGATTCCTCAGCTGGAGTAGACTCAGGACAGGTGAGGGTCACATGCCTCATGGAGCCCAGAAGCTATAAAAGGAAAACTGTCCTAGCCAGGCCAGCATCCTGCCCCCCCCCATTTATGCGATTTTCACCTGGCTGCCCTTGGAATATCTTTGGGGCCTCCAGGGGGCCATATGCTCCCCCCCCCCTGCTGGGAAATGCAGCTCTAGCCAAATGTCCCAGCCACTTGATGGCCCTGGTTGATAAATCTCAGCCACCTGCCATCTCTTTGCAAGTCCTGTTTGTGCCTCCAAATGCCACAAGTCACTATGTAAATCACCTGACAGGATGCATTTCTTTCTCTCTCTTTTTAAGAAGAGGGAAACATCCTTCCTGGAAACTCCCTTCTTCTTTCATAACCACTTGCCCAGGTTTGAGGAGCGCGAAGGCCTGGCGGGAGGCAGGGAGGGGGAGCTTGTACACTTTCATCAAGATCTCTCCAGCGGCTGCGTTGGAAAGATCTAGAGACCAAAAGGAGCTCCTCTGACAAGGACAGAGGTATGAAAAGAAGACTGGAGGCCTTTAACATCTTGACACATCAAAGGAAGACTTGAGATGAAAACAGATTCATTTGCCTCTGAGAGGATCTCTGCACTCTGTGATATTTCCCTTTTGCTCTCTGAGTCTGCCTGCTGTGGACTGAAGTGGCCCGAGGCAAACAGAACCGTTTCATCTGACACACACACAAACACATACATACACACATATATATATATGGCAGCGGGCATCTGAAGAGAAAGCTCTCTCTCTCTCTTTCTCTGTCAAAGAAGAACTTTACAACAGCCCATAATCGGCGGATTTTTATCTCATTGTCAGGAGACAACGAACATCTTGCACACAACCATGGAAATCAGATTTTCCTTTCAGATAAATGCATTTATATCAATGCCAAAGAGATGAACAGGGCGGGGGAGGGGGGGAGGTACAAGTGGAAATATCAAAGGACTTCGAAACTGGAGGTTTTGCCAGTGTGACGGTGACATGATGCTCACGACCCCCTCAACACAATGGAACGGCATTATGAGTGGAAATATTAGCTCAGACATCTCCAGGAATCTGCCTGAGTCAAATAGCAGGTTGGAGGCTACGTCTAGAACTAATGCAAGGAAAACCTTCTCATTGGCAGCAGCCCTGGGCAAAATGGGTTGTTGGCAAGCAGTAGTTTTGAAGACGGTTTGGTAAAGGCAGCTTCCTCTCCCACAGCACAGGAGCTTACTTCTTGTAGAACCATAGAATTCTAGAGTTGGAAAGGATCTGAATGGTCCTCTAGTCTAGCCCCATATCTCACTACAGGAACAATAGTACAAAAGAAGATCCCTTTTGGATCACACCAAAGGTCCAGCATCTTATTCTCAAAGTGGCCAACCAGATGCCTCAATGGGATGCCCACAGGAAGGACCTGAGCGGAACAGCTCTCTCCTCTCCTGTAGTTTCCAGCAACTGGTATTCAGAGGCATACTGCCTCCAGTATCGTAGCCACTGGTAGCCTTCTCCTCCACAAATTTGTCCAATCCTCTTTTCATACCATCCGAGTTGGTGGCCATCACCTGTATCAAGAAGTTTTTAATGTTTTATTATGTTTCTATATGTGTTGGAAGCTGCCCAGAGTGGCTGGGGCAACCCAGTCAAATGGGCGGGGTATAAATAATAAAAATATTATGAAAAATAATATATTGTTCACTACTTCCTGTGAGAGCAAACGCCATTTTTTTCATTTTGCGCTGCTACGTGAAGAAGTTCTTTCATGCGTCCCAAATTTTAAGATGTTCACCTTCACTCATTTGATGCCTCCAAGTTCTAACATTGTGAGAAGGGGGGGGAACCTCTTCCTGTCCACTCTCTGCATCAGTGGTCAAACAGGTCCTTCTCATTTTTTAAACCTGGAAAAATGGTGTAAGGATAAGTGCTCACTCCCCAACCAACCCTGGACACTCCCGCATCACTACCAACGATTGTTTCCGGCCTGGAGCAGAACTATCAGCTGTGTGTTGTTGTTTTTTGGAGGCCACCAACTCTCTGATCATTTGATTATCCACAGTACTTGGTTTGTAGGCTCTAAATATTGACTTTCAAAAAATCAGAGCATTCAGAGAGCAGTTTTATCTTGAGATGTGCCATGCGGGCATGTACAGCCTGTAAAATAAGTTTACTTATTTATCGTTGCCCTTGGAGAAGGGTTTGTTTGCTCCACACGAGGTTACAGCCAATGAGAAAATGACAGCTCCCCAGGAGCCCATTGGGAACACCCTGATACATAAGGTTTAACCGAGAAGATGTGACGCCCGCAGAGCCCTCTTAGTTCAGGACAGGCAGCCTCTCTCTTGCCTCCCTCCCTCCTGCCATCAATCTGGACCCTTACGCTGAAAGCCTTCCGCATCTGGGAGCCATTCTTGGGTCTTTTGTTCCCTTTTGAGCCGACAGAAGGTGTGATGGGAGCCAGATGTTGAGCTTACAATACATGAGGCATCGTAAGTGGGATGGATTAGGGACAAATAAAGAAGGGAACCTGTGAAATCACACACACATCCCGGAGGCTTTTCTTTTTCTTCTTAAAAATCCATTTCCTTGGATTCAGAAAGCGTTTTTATAGAGTAGAACAAGCAGAATGTGGAGTGCATGTTGCAAGCTCTGGTGCCACAAAGACTGGGCTCGGGGCAGAAGAAAGACCTCCAAACAGGAAATGTTTGCCAGCTTCTGGCTTCCTGGAGAGTAAATATATAATGGTGCCCATCACACCATTGGAAGAGCCCACTGACATTTTCCGCTCCATTCCCTTGGAACAAAATTATGCTTGTTCCTGCAGCGCTTTTGACTGGCTAGGCGATGTCATTGAACTCTGATGGTGGCTTTTGCTCATCTGGATGGAGGTCGGAAAGGGGTGCATTGAGTAAACTGACATTTCTTGCTCCACCTGCATCTTATGTCTCTAAGTGGTGTACAGAAAAATGAAACAACAGACAAGTTTAAACAAAGCCTTACATACAGTTGCATATAAAAATGTCACAGTAATACAAAGTTACTAAAATAATTTTTTTTTAACAAATATATAAAAACCAGTATCCATTCATTTTCCTTATGACACACCCTCTGTTTCTTACTGCTTCAGGCCAGAATCCCACCAACCAGGAGGTACTCGGCGACCCACACTGGAAACAGGTCAGTGGTCTATGTTCATCCCTAGTGCTCTATTGAAGTGAGCCAGCAATCTCTGCATTGGTTCCTCCGATCCCTTTATTAAATGTATGTAGACATCTATGTTCTCTCTCTCTCCCCTCCCCACCCTTCCATTTGCTACCTTTTGAGATGGCATGCAAGCACACTCCAGAGTGCAATTAGGCACCTGTGTGCAGCCGCCCAACTCGCTCCAAGTTTGGTTTGACTTCTTAATTATTCCGAAGGGTATTGCTCCAGCTGTAACCCCAATTAATTTGGTTTTCAGGGCCCCGCACTAGCTGTGCTGCACGGCTCGGATCATTAACGCGCCATTCCAGTCGTGTCCGCTGTTGCCGAGCCTTGCCAAAATGAAACGGATACTGGGATCGTTACGTTTCCACCAGGATGACTGACATTTTCCACACGGCTTAAAAAGCCTCCTAGGCCTAGACATGAAATGATAGATAATTAGACCTCAAGGAATGAGTAGGCTGTGATCTGGAATGCTTAAACACGAACCGAATCACAAGTGGGCCGTGAACAGTGGAGATGGGTTGGGTTGGGTTCAGCTCTTGGGAATTTGGGTCCGGAAGCATGAATGTGTGTCTCATGACCTTCTTGTTACCCAGTAAAGGGGTGCAGCCTCTATGATCTCCCCCCTAGCACTTGTTGTCCCTTTCCTCCAACCTGGCAGGGACTCCAGGACTCGAACCAATCATAGAACCGTAGGGTTGGAAGAGACCACAAGGGTCACCTAGTACAACTCCCTGTAATGAAATAATCATAGCTAAAGAATCTCTGGCAGATGGCCACCCAACCTCTGCTTAAAAACCTCCAAGGAAGAAGAGACTGCCACCTTCCAAGGGAGTCTGTTCCACGCTTGAATGGCTCTTACTTGTGGGAATTTTAAGGAGAGCCCTGTTTAGGGGAGTTTTTAATGATTGATGTTTTAATGTATTTTTAATCTCTGTTGGAAGCTGCCCAGAGTGGCTGGGGAGACCCAGCCAGATGGGCAGGGTCCAAATAATAAATTGTTGTTGTTGTTGTTGTTGTTGGAAAGGATATATTGAATAGGTATTATCCTTCCTTCACTCACGCTAGTGAAGTGATATAGCACAGCAAATTCCCCTCAATATAGCTGGAAGTAGTTTGCAGATTCATTTAAATCTCTTAGTTAAGATTATTTTCTGGTGTCCCCTTTGATCCCTCCTAAAAGAATAAAGACGCAAGAGTTTCTGAGTAAAGTAACAAAGCATTTACTCACACTTCCGTTCACAATATGATCCCTAAAAGGCAGACTTTACTTGGTAGTTACACAAAGAAACTGTGAGTTCATCTCATAGGAAGACTGAACTCATGTGCTGCTGGCTGAGAGCCAGCAGACAGCAAAATTACATTAAGATAACAAAATGGCGGCAAGGGAGCAGGATGAACAACAAGACAAGAGAGTGATGAAGATGAACTGAGAAAATGGCTGCATGACTCGGCTCTTTTATGGAATGAGCCAGGGCCACGCCCATCTCCCAGGTCACATGCAGGGGTAGGAGCTCCAGACCAGTGGAACAGGAAGTTACACTGACTGCATGTCCGCCTGCCTGTGCCCACTCTCAGGAAATAAGGAATGTTGCATTTGACTGCACCAGTGGATGACATCCCACATTACTGTCAGAAGGTTTTTCCTAATGTTTTGCTGGAATCTCCTTCATTGCCCTTTGAAGCCATTGCTTTAGGTCCTACCCTGTGGAGCAGCAAGAAACCAAGTTTGCTCTGTCATGTGACAGCCATTTAGACATTTGAAGATGGCTCTCATACCACCTCTCAGTCTTCTGTTCCCCAGGCGAAACATACCCAACTCCCTCAACCGTTCCTCATAATGCTTGGTTTCTAGACCTTTGCTCATTTTGGTCACCCTCTTCCACACAGGTTCCAGTTTGACAATATCTTTCTTAAACTTGGGTGCCCAGAACTGGATACAGGACTCCAAGTGGGGTCTAACCAAGGCAGAACAGAGTGGGATTATTGCCTCCATCAATCTGAGCACTATTTTTCCGTTGATGCAGTCTAGAATTGCATTAGCTTTTGCTGCTGCTGCATCATAATGTTGACTCAAAAGATCAAGGAACCACGATCCTCTCTAAACCTGAGGTTCACCCGTTTGAGCTAGATGGTGAATGTTCAGGGTGTGAGGACGCAGCCCTTTCTCACCCATCTTGGGTTTGGCACAATCAACACTGTTTCCCTTCCGCTATAATTTATATTCTGCTAAAACCTGTGTCATTCGTATTGTCATCCACAATGGCCAAAGCTAACGCAATAACTAATTCATATACATAACATAAATATATACAGGGGTACCTTGGTTTGCATACGTCTTGGTTTGCATACGTTTTGGATTACAAACACGTCAAACCCAGAAGTGCGTGTCCCGGTTTGCAACCTTTTTTTGGATTACAACCCATTTTTTTATTATTACGAACAAAAAATTTTTGGAGGCCCCATTGGCGAAAGCGTGCCTTGGGTTACAACCTGTTTTGGTTTACAAACAGACCTCCGGAACGAATTATGGTTGTAAACCAAGGTACCACTGTACGATACATAACTATATACAGTATATAACATGGCTAATTCCAATGGAAGAGAAATATCAAAAACAATGCAGAAAATAATGTGATTGTGAAGAGGGAGAGTTTTAATTCTCTAGTTTATAAGTTTATAAGTCTGTTTGTAACCAAGCTTTCATGGTTAGCTTTCTCTCTCTCTGTATAACTTGAAGAAAAAAAGTTTTTAGCTAAGAGCTCGTCTGCTAATGCATTCTTTACTGACATACTGTTAATCCAGAAGTGGGCAGCTAAGGGAGGGGGGCTTCCTCCCCTTCTCCTCCCCTTATCTCTTTCTCCTGGTACTGCATGGCAGTGGAGGATTCTTTTTGGCTAGAGCTTTCAACTTTCGCTGAACTGAAAGTCAGGTTTGTTTTTTTAGTGGCTCAGAGCCGCGCATTTGGTTTTCTCTGAAGGACAGTCTCTGAACAGAGAGAGAGAGAGAGCTTTTTAATTAATTTTGAACTGGATTTCTGGGCTGAAAATCTTCCTTTTCTGGAAAAGAAAGAGACCCTCCTCCCTGAATACAGGTAGATTCTTCTCTGAAAGACAGTCTTTTAATTTGCTACCAAGGAGAGACTCCTTGACAGCCATTTGGACTCCTTCTTTGGACGTCTTTAAGCAAAGACTTGACAGCCATTTGTCAGGCATGCTTTGATGGTGTTTCCTGCTTGGCAGAGGGTTGGACTGGATGGCCCTTGTGGTCTCTTCCAACCCTATGATTCTATTCTGTGATTATATATTGAAAGTCCCCTGGATAATTTGATCTTCCTTTCTCTATGTAAGTCCCTCTTAAGTCATTTTAACTGACCTTCCTTTTTCTCCCTTTTAAGTCTTTTAAACTGAGATTCTTTGTCTCTCTCTCTAATGCTTTTTAAGTTCTTTTATTTGACATGTAGCTTCTACTGATGTGTAGCATTCCTAGCCTCTCTATAAATGGTATTTAGACTTTACCTGAGTTTGTAAAACTTTGGCTTTTGTCTGTAGCCCCTTTTATTTGATACTATTTGCCTGGCTTTTATTTGATACTATTTGCATGGCCTTTTTAATATTTTTATGTTATTGGCATAATATTTAGCTTTTACTGTAAGCTCTGTCTTTGTGCTACTTGCTCTTAGTGCATACCTCTCTGGCATACCATTAATCAATGAAAAGCGCCCCTTCCCTGGAGTGCCCCTTCCCTGGATGGCACAGGAATTCCTGGCCGAGGGATGTGAGAGTTGCCAGATAGCCAGAGACAGGATAATTCTTAGGGAAAGGCGGGAGGTACCAGGGGCAGCCAGGGGCTGCTTAACCCCCACTTTGAGATAAGAGTGTGAGACAGGAATTTTCACCCAATAATGAACTCAAGGCTGAAACCCTTTAAGTAAAAGCTTTTCTGTAACCTGTTTAGATGAAACCTTTTCTGATAGATATGAACTTTGATTAGTAGTGCATTCCTTACTGGCATATTAAGCCAGGAAAGGAATAGATCAAGAGGGGCCCACTCAAGGAGACAGGCAGGCACCAGGAACGAACTCAACCTAAGTGACCTTTTGGCCTAAAGATAAGATTGTAAGAACAGGAATTTTCAAGGATGGTACTAATGGTGTGACGTGCAAGAAGCAGATTCCTGGGGAGGGGGAAAGAGGGGTTTGAAGATTATATAAACTGTATGCAACTGATGCTCGGGGCAGTTCGCTGTGAATTATCACACGGGTGCCTTCCTGCCATTCTAAATGACAGGAATAAAAACTCTTTCTCTATTTCAAATCCTCAGTGTCATTTTTTGACTCCTTCCTCCCTCACCCCCCCCCGGGTGCAACAAAGAACCCAAGGTTAACGGAAAGGTCTGCAATAAGGCTACATTTTCCTGGGGGCTCTTTTCCGGGATTTGGCGTTCCCCGGGGTTGAGGGACTAGGTCTGAGGCATCTCTGCAAGGCGAACAGCTCAGTTCGGCTTGGCGCTCCTGCGCGCACCTACCAGTTTGTAGGAGGAGCTAGCCACTCCGTTCTTGAGTGGAGACGCTGCAAGAGATGAGAGAAAGAGAGCGGCCGCACGGGGGGAAATCTGGAGGGAAAAGGTAAGCTCCAGAGGTTGGGAGGTACGGGGCTTGATCAACCCCACAAAGGCAGTGAGCAGTGAGTGCCGCCTTTAACCTGGCAGTGAGCACATGGCGTGCCACCAGGGCCAGCAGTGTGCAGCAAATGCCGCTGGTTTTTGGGAAGAAGGGAATAGAGGGGAGGTTTACTTTGTTCAAGTGAATGGGTGTATGGGGACACTCCAATGAATGGTTTGAGTGAATGAGACGCTAGGACTCAGAGTCACTGGCAAGGCGAAATGTTGGTCTTTAATGTGAATGTGGGCGTGAGAGAAATTTGGTTAGGTGGGGGGAGTGTCCCAGGTCAATTGGAATTTTTGTTGCTGTGTAAAAATTTATGATTTGTAATAATGTTATGATATTGTGTGTGTGATATTGTGAATTTCCTCTTGTATGTGTGTATGTGCCTGTCTGTGTCTCAAAGATGCCGTGCTGTGTGATTTTGTATGAGTCCGTCTGTGTCTGCAGTGATGCCACAAGAGGCTGTTTTGACTGCTAATCCAGTATGCCTTGTGAAGTAAATTTTTTGTATGTGTGGGTCTGTGTGGGTTTCTAGGAGATTAGCCTATCTGGGTGAACGTCTGTTGCCTCTGTGTGTAGGTTCCAGTGAAAAACTGGGACGGGGGAGATTATTTCCATGCTTTCTTTCCAAGTGTTATCCTTGGAAAGAGGGGAATTTTTTTTCTCCAGTTGTCTAGTGGACAGGGATTGCCTGTCCTCTTGCCCTCCTCCTCCTCCTCCTTTTCCTCTCAATGTGTGTGTGGGTGAGTGGGGGTGCAGGTGGCACCCGCCTTTCCTCCTATTTCTTCCAGATCTCTGTGAATGATTATGTCTCCTTATTGCTTTTTGCAAAAATTATGAAGGTTTCTTTTCTGTTTGAGGCTTGCATTTCATTCAGAACAGGGGTGCAGAGGGCAGCCCCAAGCGTTTGGCATTAAGTAAGTGAAAAGGGAGGGCTGCCACCTCCTTAGAGAGTGTGTGAATAGAACTGTGTGTCCCCAAAGCAAGCAGTATACCTGCTTGTTCCCTGCATCCCCCTCAAATTCCCAGACCCTGCCTTGGAAGGGGGAAGAGCTACAGGCTGCCAGGCTATCTGTGTGCACGTTGTTGTGGGAGCATGGTCTTTGAAACCTCCACGACAACTTACACCTTCTGGTTGTGTGTTTCTTTGACTTTGGAAGCAAGTTGCACCTGTTTACCTATTGTGTTGTGTTTCTCATTTCTAGTTTTTATTTTGTCATGAAGCCCCTCTTACATAACAATCTAAGCAAGAGGGAAGAAGAACAAGAAGGGGGCCTCACAACCCCTCCAATAATTAGTGATCACTGATACTGTGTGTGTGCCAGCAGGAATTAGCCAAAAGGGGGCTAAGTTGCTGCAGGCTCTCTCTGTGTGTGTGGGTTTGTTTGTTTGTTTTTCCTTTCTCTCTTTGCCTTAACACAACTGTGTTTTGTGTCGAAGACAGAACTTCGGGTCTCAGTGAAGAGCTGGGATAGAGGAGAGAAGATTTATTTTCATTAAAGTCAACCCTCTTGCAAAGCTCTATCTGTGTATGAAGGGGGGTTGGCTTTCCCCAATCTCTTTTTTATCCTTGTAAGTTGACCTTTGTCTTGTCCCTTGGCTTTTTTGTATATGTGGCTGCACAACAGCAGCTTTCTCAGATGGATTTGAAATTGACGTGTGTCTGCACAGTGACAGTCCCTTTGTATATGTTTTGTTTTTATGTCCTCCAGCTTCCTTTTCGAGGAATCTGTTTGAACCTAGGGTTGGGTGAGTGTGTTTTATAAACTGTTTGTATGCCAAGGCTTGTATATTCAATAGAACGGGCTGTAAAAGTCTATTTCTCTGCAAGGTTTAGGTGAATGTGAGTGTGTTTTGCATTAAAAGGAGGGCTGCTTGTTTGTTTGTTTGTTTGTTTTTGAAGCTAATACAGTCCTTGTTTGTTTCTTAATTGACATTTGTTAAGTAATAAAGGAGTAACGTGCTCACTGAAGGAATGTGGCAGGGAGATCGCCACAATCTCTAACAAAAGCTTGCTAGCAGGAATGGAAAGGAGGGGGAGCGGGGGAGACAGAAAAGCCTCGTTTTTAAAAAAGTAAAAAGCCTCATTTTTAAAGAGCAAAAATCTTTCTCTTCACAGCAGCAAACCTTGGAAGGGAATTGGCTCTCCTACCGGCTTGAGGGGAGGTGATATGTCTTCTAAGCAGGCTGATGATCTTCACTAAAGGTTGATTAGAGGAAAAGTTTTATTTTATATCCCAGGTCTTAAGTTTTTCTAGGAAGTATTTTTGAAGATATAGTATGTGGAATAAAGAAAAAAAAGGAATGTTAAAAGCAGAATAGGAAGGGTTCGTGGCAAGCAGTAATTGCAACAGGAGCCCTGACACTGTGAGGATTTGGGAAATTTTGAACCTCAGGAGAAAAGGGGACAGAAATTTGAAATGATTGGGAAAAAAATGATGATGGCAAAGAGAATGTGTGTGCACATTGAAGGCAATATTTATCTCCTACAGATTTGAAGTGTGCTTCACCACCCGCCGTGCCCAGGTTGCAGAGCACATCTCAGGGGTGACTCCATCGCCCAAACAAGGCACCATGGAGAGGAGCTGGTGGCCCGGCAAGGAGTTGGCGGCCTGCCAAGCTGCGCTGTGGAAGCATGGGACGATGAGAGGAGTCTGGAGATGGCTCTGATATTTCAGAGGTGGTAAGATATAGCAAACCCTTCAAAGACTGTTTTAAATAGACAGGGGCTCTCCCTATTGCCCTGTCCATAATTCGTTGTTACCTAAAAGAACCCTGAAAATTGTCACCCTTTGAATGAGCACATCGAGGTTTTAACTCCATTGTCCAAATGAAACATTTTTGTGTGTGTGGAGTTGGCAACCTTGCTAAGCTGGCTACCACGCAGCATGAGATGATGAGAGCGACCTATTGATGGCTCTGAAGCGAAATAAATAGGCCAAGTTCTGTCTGGCAACCCAAGTCTGTCAGACTTGTTCCCTACTGCCCTGTTTATAGATTCCTCCCTAAGTTCTCCTGAGGGTCAACAATGGGCTGGTGGGTTTGGGAGACATGCATACAAGATGCAGTCTCTCTCTCCCCCGTGTTTTTGCTTCTCTTATTGAAGAGTTGGTAATAATGTCCCTGGGCAGGATTTGCAGATTCTCATTGCTCATACAAGCGGATTGTACCAAGATCCAGCTGGGCATGATTCAGGTGTAAAGCAGATTTCTGAGTAACTGAATATACCTGTCATCCACAGGTGATGGAGGCTTTGTGTCTTAGCTGACACGGACTCTCCAGTCTGTTTGGATGCAGGCAAACAGAAGAGGAGGGAAAGTTAATCTCTGATATAGCTGTTGGAACCGATAATATAATTGGGATAGGAAATGGAGCTTATCTGGGAGAGATTGTATCTTTCTGTTCCTTGACATCAGCAGAGTTTTATGCTAAACTGGGCTGAATAATAATAATAATAATAATAATAATAATAATAATAATAATAATAATAATAATAATAGAATGTTACCTTTCAGTGTATGGATATTTGTCTAATAAAGGTATCAACTATTATAAAATTTGGTATTATGGAATGGAATCAATCCCCTGTGGGATGACTGAAGGGTTAACGAATGGATAAGAATATATAACTTATATGTTTATATATCAATCTGATTTGCAGGAGTTGGAGTTATTAATGCTATGGGTTTAAAAGTTCTGGATAATAAACTGGCATTTTTAGGTGGTCATCTTGAAATGATAAATATTGCAGGAAGCTGGTGTGTTGATTCAAGATATAAAGGTTATAATAAAATATTATCTAATCAATATGATTAGACAGGAGCAATAGACATTAAGGGCAAGATCTACCCTACTGCACATCTATGAAGATTGGAATGTGATATTCAAGTGGAAGTGCTGAAGGTATTAACAGATAGAAGACATATTATCTTGAATATCAATATAAATGGGAAATGGCTAAAATATGTGATATTGTGTATTTGTTTATATTTGTGTGTATTTTAAGGTTAGAGTGTTTCCATGGATTGGGAAAATGAACCAAATTATTTCCCTGGGCCAAAGAGTAGACCATGTAAGATCAAGGGGTGGAGCTATGGGATAATCATTGCGGAAGAACATTGTATTTCGAGGAGATAGTGATCTGACATGGTCAGCCTTACCTTGTGAGTGTATGGGAGGCCATCCTTATTTGTTTAGGGTATTCTAGCTTACCTCAAACAGGTAGGAGGACTGAGGTGTGACCATTATCCAAGCACAGATATTATCTCTGTCACGTGTCTTCTATTCTTTTAACAGGAAAACCCTCTAATGCACGCCGTGTAGTTTTGCTAAGCCAGTTTATCCCTATGCAGCAGCTCTGAAATCTAAGTGGCTGAGGTGTCTCCCTGCTCATGCAGAAAGTGAATCTGCTGCAGCATGCTGGAATATCCCTAGAAGCTGAAGATCCAGAGAAACCCTGTCACTGACCCCACCGGGAGTGGGTCAGAGCACGGTCTCCAAAGGCAACAAAGGCCTGCTGCCAATGCACCGGGAGCCATTGGCCCTGCGCACGCCTATAGAAGAAAGGGAAGAAAAGAACACTGAATGGGAGGACCGGACGATTGTATTGCCTTAATTTGTGTTGACCAGTTACAGATAGGTTAACCAATCTAGGATGATTCAGGGGTATTTTCATTATATTAGAAAGTCCCCTTGCTGTTTTATTGCTTTTACGCTTCTGTATTCCCTGCTTAATGCAATGTATGCATATAATGATTCACAAAGTTGTGTCATGGATTCTACAGCCTATTGCCCTTGCTAGAGAATATCGGTCATTTCCCAAGGACGAGCCGTAAGGCTGTCCAAAAGAAGAGGAGGGAATGAAGAGGGAGAGTTTTAATTCTCTAGTTTATAAGTTTATAAGTCTGTTTGTAACCAAGCTTTCATGGTTAGCTTTCTCTCTCTCTGTATAACTTGAAGAAAAAAAGTTTTTAGCTAAGAGCTCGTCTGCTAATGCATTCTTTACTGACATACTGTTAATCCAGAAGTGGGCAGCTAAGGGAGGGGGGCTTCCTCCCCTTCTCCTCCCCTTATCTCTTTCTCCTGGTACTGCATGGCAGTGGAGGATTCTTTTTGGCTAGAGCTTTCAACTTTCGCTGAACTGAAAGTCAGGTTTGTTTTTTTAGTGGCTCAGAGCCGCGCATTTGGTTTTCTCTGAAGGACAGTCTCTGAACAGAGAGAGAGAGAGAGCTTTTTAATTAATTTTGAACTGGATTTCTGGGCTGAAAATCTTCCTTTTCTGGAAAAGAAAGAGACCCTCCTCCCTGAATACAGGTAGATTCTTCTCTGAAAGACAGTCTTTTAATTTGCTACCAAGGAGAGACTCCTTGACAGCCATTTGGACTCCTTCTTTGGACGTCTTTAAGCAAAGACTTGACAGCCATTTGTCAGGCATGCTTTGATGGTGTTTCCTGCTTGGCAGAGGGTTGGACTGGATGGCCCTTGTGGTCTCTTCCAACCCTATGATTCTATTCTGTGATTATATATTGAAAGTCCCCTGGATAATTTGATCTTCCTTTCTCTATGTAAGTCCCTCTTAAGTCATTTTAACTGACCTTCCTTTTTCTCCCTTTTAAGTCTTTTAAACTGAGATTCTTTGTCTCTCTCTCTAATGCTTTTTAAGTTCTTTTATTTGACATGTAGCTTCTACTGATGTGTAGCATTCCTAGCCTCTCTATAAATGGTATTTAGACTTTACCTGAGTTTGTAAAACTTTGGCTTTTGTCTGTAGCCCCTTTTATTTGATACTATTTGCCTGGCTTTTATTTGATACTATTTGCATGGCCTTTTTAATATTTTTATGTTATTGGCATAATATTTAGCTTTTACTGTAAGCTCTGTCTTTGTGCTACTTGCTCTTAGTGCATACCTCTCTGGCATACCATTAATCAATGAAAAGCGCCCCTTCCCTGGAGTGCCCCTTCCCTGGATGGCACAGGAATTCCTGGCCGAGGGATGTGAGAGTTGCCAGATAGCCAGAGACAGGATAATTCTTAGGGAAAGGCGGGAGGTACCAGGGGCAGCCAGGGGCTGCTTAACCCCCACTTTGAGATAAGAGTGTGAGACAGGAATTTTCACCCAATAATGAACTCAAGGCTGAAACCCTTTAAGTAAAAGCTTTTCTGTAACCTGTTTAGATGAAACCTTTTCTGATAGATATGAACTTTGATTAGTAGTGCATTCCTTACTGGCATATTAAGCCAGGAAAGGAATAGATCAAGAGGGGCCCACTCAAGGAGACAGGCAGGCACCAGGAACGAACTCAACCTAAGTGACCTTTTGGCCTAAAGATAAGATTGTAAGAACAGGAATTTTCAAGGATGGTACTAATGGTGTGACGTGCAAGAAGCAGATTCCTGGGGAGGGGGAAAGAGGGGTTTGAAGATTATATAAACTGTATGCAACTGATGCTCGGGGCAGTTCGCTGTGAATTATCACACGGGTGCCTTCCTGCCATTCTAAATGACAGGAATAAAAACTCTTTCTCTATTTCAAATCCTCAGTGTCATTTTTTGACTCCTTCCTCCCTCACCCCCCCGGGTGCAACAAAGAACCCAAGGTTAACGGAAAGGTCTGCAATAAGGCTACAATTGTTTACGTGATATTTGCAGGTTAAAAAACCAATGATGGTGAATACTGCTTGAATTTGCTTGACTTCTGTTCCTGACCTAGGGCAAACACACAAATTGTGGCAATGTCTGCTCCTGTTTGCATTCCTGATGGGATCCTCCAACGTCCCAAAAGACCTTAGGAGCCCAGACCCCACAGCCTCTTATCACAGAAGGGCATGCAGATATTTGCCCTAAATTGTTCCTCAATTATTGGTATGGGAACTCAAGAGTGGCTTGTAAGAGTCAAGCCATCAGACCTCATATATTGAGCTTTTCTGGTAGGCCCGAGGGCGAACAATAGGCTTGATTGTCCAAGGTAAGGGGAAGTGACCACACCAACAGTTTATGGTATTAACCCCTTCATGCATTAATTGGACTTAAGCATGTTGGTTACATGAAGCTGGTTATCCCACGGTTTTTACCTTTGTACTGTAGGCTACATACCAGACAGACAAAAGTGAAAGGTTTCTCTCTACACACACACTTCCATCTTAGCAAGCAAGAAGCAGCATCCCATTTCAAGGGCAAAAGCACTTGAGAAAGCCAGCAGCAATGGTCTGGGGAGACTCCCAAAGGCTGATTAGAGATGCATGATAAGCAGTTCCAGATTTACGTATAAGCTAAACAAGCTATAGTTTAGGGCCCCACTCTCTTGGGGGCTCCCAAAAAAATTTAAAGGAAAAAATGTATTTCACTATTATATACTTCTTAATTGTATTTCAGTTCAACAATTACTTTGATAAAAATACATATTTTGTTATGTTCAAATGGCTTTAGATACCTGTTAGGTCCATAACTTACCATATAGCATATATTCAACACAAAAAACAGCAGCAATTTGTTGTTGACAAAGGACAGCTGGACATAGAAAGGGCCCTATTATCTTCAGTAGCTTAGGGCCTCATCAAACCTAAATCTGGCCCTGATGAAGAGCCACTTTTGGCCCTGGGTCTGTGTCTCTCCATCACATATCTGGAGCTGGAGACCCTTGCCCAGATTTGAGTTCAGCAACCCATGGACTTAACCTAGCCACGACACACACTCACTTTCCCATGAGCATCACACACACACCCCGGCGCCATTTTGAATCTCCTGCACAGGCTCGCTCATGCTCTGGAATCAAAATGTCCACTATTCCTAATCAAATCAAACAAACCAGGCATTTCAGTTCAAAGGATGTTTTGAGGGGGGACGGGAGGGGACAGGAAACAAGTGGAATGTTTCTCCAGCCTCAGCTGCCAGGAGGAATTATGGACACCTTGACTTTGCAACACTATTTCTGCCCTGGATAAATAACCATTCCATAATCCATCTTTTTCCAATTTAGCTGGTCTTAATTTGAGCTGGGGCTTGACTCGGGCTCGAAGAAGTTTGATCGTGCCTGGGAATAATTATGTTAGGAAAACACGCTCCGGTTCCTCCTAGGATAATTCAAATAACGGCTTTTCAGTTCAAGTTTATTTGTGTTTGTTTGTTTTTTGGATCTCCATTTCCAGTTGATTAAAGAAAAAGGGAGACTCACTGTTGACGAAATCTCCTAAATCAGAATTTCCTTGCAATTTTACAGAGAAAGTTGACATTTATGAAGTTCAGTCAACGACTTGTAAAAATGGGAGTGTTAGATGGGGGAAATGCCGTAAAATCCCATGCCAGGCAAACATTGGTTGACAGCAAGCAGATGGTTGGAAGTTCTTCCTTAATACACTAGAAAAGTGTATGATTTGGCAGTTGTTGTTTTTTTTTAAAACCACCCATCATTATGAAACATCTTAAATGTTTGCCTCATCATCTTCCACCTCAAACCTTGAAACACTTCAAATCTCTTGAAAGGCAGCTGCTAAGGAAAGCTTTAGGATGCCAAAAAGTTGTTGGCATGAAAAGCTTTCTAAGAAAAACTAGCTAAGATTTATAGGAAACAAGCAGCTAGCATACCAAAGATGTCATATTTAAAAATCCAGCCTCTTAACCCACAAATAAATCTTTGCAACAGGCTTGTTTCTGGCCTGCTTCTCAAAGATGCGATAAAAAGTTGGTACAAAAACGCTCCATTGCTGAGTGTTTTCCACCTCTGCAAGCTTTATGCGGTGGTAACCCTTAAGATAATATTTTGATCTTGGCTTAATTAGTATCAAATTGAACCTTGCATTAAAACAACACTGAGATTTGGGTTTCTGTGGTCTGAGCTGAGGGATTCAGAGCCAGCCTAGTCATCCTTTCTGGTGCAGCCTTGGAAACCGCAGCTTGGGAAGAGCTCAAGGCCTGGAATGTACTCACACAAGCCCACTTCCTCCCAGGCCTTCAGAAGATTTTTTTTCAAGACCTGCCGGATGAAACACCGTTTTTGTGAGAGAGTCAAGGAATCAGCCTGCTGAATTTGGCTCAGGGTGAGATGCCAGCCAGCTCGTAGCGAATGTTCACAGCCTGAAGGGTCCCAGAAAGAGCTGGCTTTGGGGCAGTAAGGAATTCAAGTTTAAAATGGGCCAGTGTCAGAACAGAGGGGGAAGTGCCTTATGCCAGGTCCAACTAACTCAGTGTTGTCTACATGACTGGCAGCAGCCCTCTAGGTCTTCAACCCTACCTGGAGATGCGGGGGGGGGGGGGGAGAGAGAGAGAGAGAGAGAGAGAGAGAGAGAGAGAGAGAGAGAGAGAGAGAGATTGAACCAGGGACTTCTGCATGCCTAGCAGAAACTCTTATCTAGCACTGAGCTGTGGCAATATTCCAGTCCGCATGGTGCTGAATTGAGAGTTTGATAGGGAATTGCTTGATACCACATCAGATCATTGATCCATTTAGCTCAGTATTGTCTGCATTGACTGGCAGTGGCTCTCCAAGGTTTTCAGGTGTCTTTCCTAGCCCTACCTGGATACATCTGGGATTCAACCTGGGACCTTCTGCACGCAAAGGAGATGCACTATATCTGAGCTACAGCCCTAACCCCACAGCTCTTGGTGCAAACCTCAGGCTGGAAGACAGTACAAGTTCCACTGGCCAACAGGAAAGGTGTGGTTGCAAGAGTCAGACCTCGGTACCTCCTGCAGCGTTACCGGGGGGGGGGGGGGGAGAATGCAGTGTGACTTTTTTATTTATTTCACACCATTTCTGTACCACTTGGTTGTAATAAAACATCAAAGTAGTTTACAAAAATTTCAAAAGATGGTTTTGTTTCCGTTTGCGTATTTTTTTGGGGGGGGAAGTGTCAGCTAAGTGGGTTCGCCTTTCTGTGCAGACCGAATCAAATCCCCCCCCCCCCGCCGCCGCCGCCGCCGCCACCACCACCACCACCTTCCTTGGGGAATCATAGAATTGTAGAGTTGGAAGGGAACCCCAAGGGTCATCTGGTCCAACCCCCTGCAATGCAAGAATTTCAACTACAGCATCCATGACAGATGGCCATCCAACTTCTGTTTAAAAACCTCCAGCGAAAGAAAGTCCACCCGCCTTCCGAGGGAGCCCGTTTCACTCTTGAACAGCTCTTCCTGTCAGAAAGTACATATGTTTAGTCATAAGATTCATCACACTGTTCTGTTTTATTATTTATGGATATTTAACCAAATGTTTTATTGATAGGGTTTCTCTGTTTTTACTGATGAGCAGCTTTGGACACAATGCAGATTTTTCTTTCCTTTTTTAAAAATGATCTTATTGTGTTTTGTTTTATGTAAACCACTTAGGGATTTTACAAAATAATAATTTATTATTTATACCCCACCCATCTGGCTGGGTTTCCCCAGCCACTCTGGGTGGCTCCCAACAGAATATTAAAAACACAATAAAACATCAAACTTTAAAAAAACTCTTGCCTTCAGATGTCTTCTAAAAGCCAGATAGTTATTTATTTCCTTGACATCTGATGGGAGGGCGTTCCACAGGGCAGGTGCCACTACTGAGAAGGCCCTCTGCCTGGTTCCCTGCAACCTCACTTCTTGCAGCGAGGGAACTGCCAGAAGGCCCTCGGAGCTGGACCACAGTATCCGGGCTGAATGATGGGGGTGGAGACGCTCCTTCAGGTATATTAAGCAGTACATATTAAGCATATTAAGCAGTGCATAAATGGCATAAATGAAATGAACCAAAGTTTCATTAAAGGAACCCTCCAGCCCAGCAGTGGCGTAGCTAGCTGCTTGGGTGACTGGGGTGGTGCACAGTATCCCATCAGCAGGGCACACTGCTGGAATCCCATCGTTCAAGCCGCCGTGTTCTTCTTGGATTCCCTGCAGGCCCACGTTGCTTTTTTGTACAGCATGGAGGCTGCAGGGAGCCTGACCACCACCTCCCCTTTAGCTGGAGGGTGGCTGACAGGGAGGTGACGGGCAGTCGCACACCCAGGTGTCGGGGTTCGGGTGCTGGAGCTCCTCGTGCACAAACTTAGGCTGCCCATGCACGAGGTACCAGTAGCGGGGGAAAGCGGCCAGCGTTCCACGTGCTTATGAGCATGGGCGCCGGCCAAGTCTCACAATCTGAAGGAAGCTGAGTAAGACGGAAAATGACTCCGAAGGTGTGTGAGTTCTTGAATGCCTTCTAACTAAAATAACGCCTCGGAAACTAAAGGATGCTTCGAAAACCAAAGGACGCCCTGAATCTGAACCATGTAGACCAAACCAAGGACATTGCATTGAAATTAAAATTCTTAAAACCTTTACCCCCTTTACCCCAAATGACGACAGACACCAGATCTTTCTTTCATGGCTTTGGCAAAACCCGCGTAGGCTCGTCTTGTGGCCCTAAGCTAGGTTTCCCTGAGCTCTAAGTCCCTGCGCGCCAATTCTTCCGCGATACTAAATTAATCTAAATCTAAACCGAATATCTTCCGCAATTCTAGCCCTAGGCTAAACCTAAGAAACCTAACTAAGGCTAAACCGAATATCTTCCGCGAACTAAACCTAACTAAAAGCAAAACCCATCCAACCCAACCAGCCCGCTCCCAAAATCCCTTAAACTAAACTTGACCTGAACTGAAACCCAACTGAAACAAAAACGTGCCCAAGCGGGGAGCCTCAGCCTTTTATTAGGGAACAGATGTGACATCACGATTGACACTTCAACCAATAAAACCACTGTTGCTGCCCTCCAAAAAGGCGGGAAGCAGGTTTAACGTTCATTGATAACTTCAAATATTGCCGGAACTACAAATAAAAGGCGGATTAATCTTATTGGTAAACCAACTGTTCATTCTTACTTTCACTTTTGCTTTCACGTGTAAAGATACTAAAAGTAGTTCTCAAAAACCCATTAAAGCAAATGAAACAACCGCGGATCTTTTAACGGATCCACGCAGCGTATTCCGACACCCAGGCTGCTATTTCAGGCAGGATGGTGCCCGCAGGTGCCATAGCCCACTGCATCACTCCCAGGAGAGTCTTTCTCAGCTGCCCTCTGCTGGCTTGGGGGGGGGGCGGGGCGCAGCAGCTTGGTGCCCTGAGAGAACAGCCTTGGGCGGTGCTGCTTTGAGACTTGGGCATCACCTTGGGCACGGCGCATGTCGGAATACGTTTCACGGATCCGCCATGGATTCATATTTATTTGGTTATTTTATAAGTTTTTTAAGGTCTACTTTTGGTATAATTGCGCGCAAAAGTGAAAGTGAAAGCATGAATGAATAGTGTGATTCACTTACAAGATTAATCCGCCTTTATTTTGTAGATCCGGTCATGTTCAAAGTTGTTGATGAGCGTTAAACTTGCTTCCCGCCCTTTTGGAGGGCAGCAACAGTGATTTTATTGGTTAAAGTACTAATGATGATGTCACGTTTGTTCCCTAATAAAAGGCAGAGGCACCCCGCTTAGGCAGGAGACCGCACGTTCTTTAGGAGAAGTTCGTTTATGTCTTTTAGTTGGGTTTTAGTTGAAGTCAAGTTTAGTTTAAGGGGCTAGGAGCGGGCTGGACGGGTTGGATGGGTTTTTCTTTAGTTAGAGTTAGATCGCTGAAGATCATTCGGTTTTAGTTTTAGTTAGGTTCTTTTAGGTTAGCCTAGGGATAGGCCCGCGGAAGATATTTCAGTTTTAGTTTATTTAGTTAGCCTCGCGGAAGATTGGGCGCGCAGGGTCTTTAAGCTTAGGAGAACTTAGCTTAGGGGACGAGCCTACGCGGGTTCTGCCGAAGCCACTAAAGATACAACCGGTGTCTGTCTTCCTTTGGGGTTAAAGGGGGGAATAAAGTAAAATTTTTATTTCTTTAAACTGGTCCGTCTATTCAGAGTCAGGGTATATATTTTATTTCACGAGGCAACTTTTCTTTAAAGAAGGCAACTAGGAACTCACACACCATCAGAGTCTTCAATTGGCTTACTCATCATCCTTCAGACTGTGAGGCTTGGCCGGCGACCGTGCTCAAAAGCACGCGGAACGCTGGCCGCTTTCCCCGCAACTGGTACCTCGTGCATAACCAGTCCAAGGCCGTGCACGAGGAGCTCCAGCACCCATACCCCGACAAGTGGTGCCCCGTGTGAGGCAAAGCGTAGTCAAAAATCGCTTCCACGAAGACTCCGGTTGAAAGCAACATATCGGAAGTGGCTCGGAAACAGACATTGAGAGGTGAGGTATAACGGCCCGGTTTATCCAGGATTTCGCTGCAGTAGCGCGAATCCACCGCTTGCCCAAAGTACTGTAAATAGAAGTCGCGCGTATATTTTGCCCCAAGGGGTCCCCGGGTAGAGCGGCAAGGAGTTTAGTGTAAGCCTACGGGCAGAGTAAGGTCTTCCCTAAAGCCTACGGGTGGGAAGGGTTCTGGCAAAAGCCTACGGGTGCCAGGGTCTGGCAAAAGCCTACGGGTGCCAGGGTTTTCGGTCAAAGCCTACGGGTAGGGCCGGTGTCTCCCGAAAAAGCCTACGGGTGGGAGGGAAAGGTTTTCTGGCTAAAGCCTACGGGTGCCAGGTTTTTCGGTCAAAGCCTACGGGTAGGGCCGGTAGCCCCTAGTAGAAGCCCACGGGTGGGGGCGGAGGTTTTCTGGCTAAAGCCTACGGGTGCCAGGTTTTTCGGTTAAAGCCTACGGGTAGAACCGGTGTCCCCTAGTAGAAGCCTACGGGTGGGGGAGGAAAAGTTTTGGAAAAGTGTTTAAAAAATGGGCTCCTCACTCTCAACTGCTCAAGTAAAATTTTGTGAAGATTTATTGTACCTTTTGAAAAGAAATGGTCACCCTGTCTCTGAATCAGAAGTAGAGCTTTTAGTTAAAACCATTGGGGAAATTTGTCCCTGGGTCCCTAAGGAGGGAACGAAAGATTTAGCCTCATGGGAAAGGATCGGGTTAGAATTTATGGCCAACCCGAAAATCGGAATTCCTGTACAATTAGTATGGAGCAAAGTAAGAAACTGTTTTCAACAAATCGCTCCAAGAAATATTTTGCTTAATGGAACAGTGAATTTGGGAAATACTG
The DNA here is from genome assembly GCF_009819535.1 of Lacerta agilis. Classification (NCBI taxonomy): domain Eukaryota; kingdom Metazoa; phylum Chordata; class Lepidosauria; order Squamata; family Lacertidae; genus Lacerta; species Lacerta agilis. The sequence continues at coordinate 25,790,368 of NC_046324.1, read as the reverse complement.
CTTTTAATAGTGCCCCTGTGCTGCCGCTTGCGGTTGTGCCATTTTCGGCCCCCTCGCAGCAGCCAGTTCAGGCCCCGTTGTCGTACACGCACTCGCCCTTGTCCAATTTGTCATTGCCAGATTCATTGCCGCCTGTGCCGGTGCAGCAGACGCCGTCGGCCTTTCAAGCCCCGCCGCGGACTGCCCCACCGCCAGTCGCTCAGCAGTCATCGCAGGCCTTTTACCAGCCAGCGATTTCAAGTCAGCAGCAGCCGCGGACCTCGCTCCAAGCAACGGTCCCGCTTCCTTCATCGCAAGCCGCGCTTTTGCCAGCGATCCAGCAGCAGCAGCAGCAAGCAGTCTTTTTGCCAGCAAACCCTGCTGCCCTGCAGGCCGCGCTCAAGCCAGCAGCTCCAGTTTTGCAGCAAGCTGATTTCCAATCAACAGCAATCCAAGCTTCAATGCAAGCAGCACAACAGCAATTTACCAACCCTTCAGCACCTCCAATGCCAATGCAGATTCCAAGACAAGAGCAAAGCCAAACAATGATGATCCAGATGCCAGGACTTGCAGTACAGAGCCAACAACCTTATGCTCCAACTTCAAGTCAGCCATCTTGTCTTCATCCAACTTCAAGTCAGCCATCTTGTCTTCATCCAACTTCAAGTCAGCCATCTTGTCTTCATCCAACTTCAAGTCAGCCATCTTGTCTTCATAGTCAGCCATCTTCAAGGCATCCAGATGTCAAAGACTCTTTAGCACCATCTAGTGGCTCATCATTTGGAAGGCATCAAGAAGATTTAAACTCACTGATGCCACCTACAGATCCAACAGCAATGCAGCCCATCTGCAGAACCCAAGCTTTGGAAGCAGCTTTGGGACAAATAGACTTTAGTGCTGATCCAATGCACATCTTTCCAGTGATTCGTGCTAATGGAGGACAACCTGCAAGATATCAAGCCATTCCTTTTGAAACACTACGTGAACTGCGAAAAGCCATACGCGAAAATGGACTTCAAGCTCCTTATACTAGAAGTTTACTTGAAGGACTGTCCACTAGTAGACTTCTGCCATCTGATTGGAAGTTGATTCTTCGCACCTTCCTGTCGCCTACAGATGCTCTTCTGTGCCTGCAAGAGTGGAAAGAAGTAGCAGCCAGACGTGCAACGCCACTTGCCACAGAAGATATGCTCACAGGATCAGGACATTACTCCAATCTCAATCAACAGCTAGCCATACCTGATGCTGCACTTGTCACCATAGCAGACATTGTAGTCAAAGCTTGGCGCAGACTACCCAATCGCACAGATGCTAGCTCAGTATCAGGATTCGCTGCAGTTAGGCAAGGTCCAAAAGAGCCTTATGGGGACTTCGTGGATCGCCTGATTGTTGCAGTGGAACGCCAGATAGAAGATCGTCATGCCAGAAACATGCTGACAAAACAACTTGCCTTTGAAAATGCCAATGATGACTGCAAGAATGCCCTAACAGCAGTTGCAGCTCGTCCAGATGCCACATTGACTGAGATGCTACGCGTCTGCCAGAATGTCGGTACCCACTCCTACAAAGCACAGCTCTTGGCAGCTGCGGTACAGATGCCACGTCAAGACAGCTCTACGCCAGTCAAGAAGTGCTATGGGTGTGGAGGCGATGGGCATTTCCGGTCGCAGTGCACAACAACGCCAAGGCCTTCTGCCAAGCCGCCAGAGAGATGTCCCATCTGTCAGAAAGGATTTCATTGGGCGAATGATTGTCGCTTGAATCCACAAAACACATCACCTACCTCATCTCCAGTTCAGGGAAACGGTTATGCGGGCCGCGCCCCGGCCCCGGTAAAACAATAGGGTGCAAGTTCAAGAACATCATGAAGGTCAACCATCCCAGAAAGGTGAACAACGCTACTCCTTATCCAGGTCATCAGGAAAAAAGAGTGATCCAGAGAGATATCTACTCTTCAGATGTCCAGAGAAAAGATGTGACCTCATCAAGCATTCAGGTTCCAGAGGTTTCATCATCTGCCTTACCTATTCAAAGAGTTCCAGTAGAGAACACAGCATTCAGTTCACCTTCTGCTGACCGCCCTTCAGTTCCTGCTGATGTTGATCCTGCTTCACAGCAAGCAATCACAGTCAAGCCTCTGATCGCAGAATTGCCTTCAACGTTGAGAAGACATCCCACTGAGATCAATCTCGCAACTCCTGAGCTTTATTCATCTTCAAATCAAGGTCAATCTGTCATTGAAGGACATTTGCCCTTGATGAAACAGCAGTGTTCAAGTTGCAACCCAGCTGATGATCACTTTCCATGTGGCCAAGGAATGCAAACGAGTGAGACAGCTCCCTCTTGTGGAAGCTTAAACATCACTCCAGTTAACAATGTCCACACCTTTGTGTCACCTCCAGCTTTTAAACTCAGCCCGCCACAACCAAACAACTATCAGGAACAACAACTTCTACTGCCTCGTGTCAAAGAAGAAGTTCCATCCTGCCAGTTTGATGCACAACTGACTGAATGCCAACGGGTTCAACAGCATCAGCAACTTTTACCAACAGAGGAACCTCAAGTTTGCCAACTCAACGCCAAGCAGCTTCAGAGTTGCCAACTTCAGCAGTGCAAAAAACCCGAAGCCAAAAAGATATCTTCAAACACTGCCAACGAAGAACAAGAAGAATCTTCTGTCCCAGGTATACCACTCTTCTTAACAGAGGACTGTTACTTTTCAAATCCATGGTTTGCTCAGCAATTGCCAACATCCATTCGTGGTCCATTCCCAGACACCTCAATTTGCCTTATCCTGCCTAGGATGGATCGCCTCCCTGCCACAGTCACACTGACTGCAGGCCTAGTTCGAATCACAGATTCATCGCAGTTGCTGATTCCAGGATTTTCAACTGTTCCTTGTGTCCTAACAAAAGGTTTGGAAATTGCCAGACTCTATTTGCTTACTTCTACGCCTACAGCTCCTGTAGACTCTTTGCCTCCTCAGACAGCAATGGCGCTAATCAAGATTACAGAAGAACGCCCTCATCTCGTTTTAGAAATGGGTGGACGAAAGATCAAGGGTCTTCTTGATACAGGCGCAGATGTTACAGTGATCGCCAGAAAAGATTGGCCTGACCAGTGGGCAACGACTGTCACCCAGGAAGTCTTCGGAGTCGGAGGTTTCGAACCCGCCCACCAGAGCGTGCATCCGATTACCTTCCAGTCAGACTCAGGCTCCATGGTGCAGCTCCGTCCACTTGTTATGGATGTGCCTATCACCCTTTGGGGTAGAGACTTATTGTCTAAAGCAAGAACTGTTGTCCATACGCATTTTTGATGTGGGCCTTTGCATCAGCGCCAGTACATGCTCTTCCACTCACATGGAAGGAAGGACCCCCTGTATGGGTCGACCAATGGGCGCTGACGTCAGAAAAGCTCGCTGCAGCAGAGGCCCTAATCAAAGAGCTGCTACACCAGGATCGTGTGCAACCCTCTAATAGCCCTTGGAACACTCCAATTTTCGTCATCAAGAAGAAAAGTGGAAAATGGCGTTTGCTTCAAGACCTGAGAAAAATCAACGAAAGAATTGTTCCAATGGGTCCCCTTCAATGTGGACTTCCTAACCCTAATCTCATTCCTAGAAACCATCAGCTTGCAATCATCGATCTTAAAGATTGTTTCTTTACCATTCCACTGGCACCTGCAGATCAAGAAAAGTTCGCTTTCACTCTACCTGTGTTCAATAACACCAGACCAGCTTCCAGATACTCTTGGAAGGTACTCCCTCAAGGAATGGTGAATTCGCCGACTCTCTGCCAGAACTTTGTAGATAAAGCATTACAGCCTTTCAGAGCACAATATCCAGCCTTAGAAGTTTGTCATTACATGGATGACATCTTGATACATGGAGAAAAGGTCTCAGAGCATCATATTGAGCATCTTACGCGCATCCTGAACTCTTTTGGGCTTTGTATTGCCCCAGAAAAGGTACAGCGCACTGCTCCATTTCATTACTTGGGTCACAGACTGCTTCAAGACACAGCCCTGCCAGAGATGCCAAGCATAGTCATCCCAGAGTCCTTTACCTTAACACAATTGCAGCATCTCTTGGGACAGATAAACTGGGCTCGAAAGTCTCTAGCAGTTCCAACATCTGAACTCTCGCCATTGTTTTCTGCTCTTAAGGGACATACATCTCCTTCAGATGTTATTCCATGCACTTCTGAGATGCGTCTTGCTTTACAAGGGGTAAACACAAAACTGCACCAAATAGCTGTAGATCGTGTGCCAACAGCCAACTGCGCTCTTTCATGTGCTATCTTCACTACACCAAGATTGCCGACAGCAGCCTTATACGTTCCGGATACTTCCTCAAAGGTGGCAATCGTGGAGTGGATTCATCTTTCGCACACCCCTCAAAGGAATGTGTACCCCAGTATGGACGCTGTTGCTGATCTCCTTGTTAAGTGCAGAGGCCGTGCAATTCGCCTGAGTGGAAATGATCTGCTTTCCATCTACCTTCCTTTCTCTCAAGAACAAGTACTAACTTTGATTCAGTTTTCAGATAGTTTCCAAATTGCTATTGCAGATTTTGTCGGTTCATTCTTGTATAATCCTCCTAAGGACAAAAGATTCACTTTGTTGCAACAAGTAAACTATCACCTTTCATCCATGTTGGTGCTTCAGCCTATTCCCACTGCAAAAACTCTGTTCACAGATGGCTCCTCTTCCTATGGTGTCCTTGCATGGAAGGAGGATGGACAATGGAAAACTGTGTTTACAGAGAAACAACTTTCAGCACAAAGATCGGAACTGGCAGCAGTGATTCTCGCTTTTAAAACTTTCACTACAGAAGCATTCAACCTCGTTGTAGATTCTCAATATGTATATAGACTGTTATCATCGCTTCCAGTTGCTTATCTGTCTCCGTCCATGGACGAAAATCTCTTTAATCTGTTCGCACAGCTTCAAGAACTACTACAGAGACGTTCATTTCCCTTTTTTGCTGCACACTTGCGCTCTCATTCTAACCTTCCAGGATTCCTGGTGGAAGGAAATGCAGTAGCAGACGCTGCCCTCAGGACTCTAGCTTTCTCCTTGTTCGACAATCCTGTGACAAGCCATGAAACTTTCCACCAATCAGCAAAGGTTCTACACAAGACCTTCAACATTCCAATGTCACAAGCAAGGGACATTATTTCATGCTGCCCTTCGTGCTCCAAGTCTCCTATCTGCTTGCCATTTGACGCTGTAAATCCTCGAGGCACGGAGGCGAATCAGCTGTGGCAGATGGATGTGACACATGTCCCAGCCCTTGCTCCAATGTCTAAGTTGCATGTCACAGTGGACACCTTTTCAGGTTTCATTTGGGCTACAGCACTGAAGGGAGAAACTACGAGGCACGTCATACAGCACTGCATGAGAACCTTTTCAGTTATGGGAAAACCTCAAGCCATTAAAACAGATAATGGCCCGGCCTATGCTTCTCAGGCCTTTAATGACTTTTGTGTGCAATGGAATATTTCCCTATCCCACGGGATTCCGTTTAATTCGACAGGCCAAGCTCTCATTGAAAGGACACACCTCACTTTCAAAACTCTGCTCCACAAACAGACCGCAGGACGTCACCTTCCAGCCTCGGAGATCCCTTTGGCAGTTGCAAAGGTGCTGTTCACCTTAAATTTTCTTCTCTTTCCACATAACAAGCCTCATTCCCCAGTGGATCTCCACTTCAAGAAAGAAGAACAGCTTCCTCGACCTTTGGTCTCTTATCGCCTCTTGCCTGACATTGAATGGCGAGGACCAGTTCCACTCATCACTTGGGGTCGTGGGTATGCTGCCGTTGCCCTTGAAGAAAAGGCTGTTTGGGTGCCTGCCAGATGTGTGCGCCCTTGGAGAGCTAAGGAACCAAGTTGAGAATATCCACCTCGTTGTTTGGCTGCACTAGTTTCCAGTGTCAAATGCAGCAATTCTTCAAAAGTGCTCAACTAACAGCACCAGTTGAGTTCTGGGCAGTTTGCCTTACCCTCCTACTGCCTAGGCCTTTTGTTTGCCTCTGGGCGGCCTCTGGTTCCTGGCTGCCTAGATTTGTTCCAGTTACTCTCATACCTGCACTCACTAGCAGATCACCTTGATTTGCTTGCTTAACCTCCTTTCTTCTACAGGTATCGTTGTTTCTTCAGAGCTCGATGTTTCAGTACTTTCCTGAGCTCCATGAACTTTTCCTGAGTTCCAGGACTATTTCTTCTACATGGTCATGTGTAGTCGGAGAAGAAGACGACCGGCAACTCACTCATCGTCTTCATCCTCCTCTCCAACACCATTTTGCAGTTCTAAACCTGTCTTGTACTTTATATTGTACTTGTAAAAATTGCATATTTGCCTTTGTATGCTTCTTGAAATATCCGCCTCGCATATTACATGTGTTTTCCATATAGCTTGATAATTAATGATATGGATGTTTATATATGCAAAGCTTTTCTGCAATGGTTTCCATTTAGAGTGTCACAATTTTGATGATATGGAAATGTTTATGTAAGGTCAAAACATCATCTTTGTGCAGTTCTAGTCATAGACATATTTATATATATATGTTTTATTTCAGTAATCCTAAATCTCCACGTTGTGCTTGCAAAAGTTGTAGTTTAAAAATGTGGTAACATTTATATGCCTTATTTGAAATATTTCCTTTGGTCAAAGAATTGGTCATTCTCGGATTTGTTCAAGATATATATGTCAAGTCTGGTGGCGTCCTACCCTTTTGGTACCCCTATTTACTTTAAAGATTCCCCCTCTATATGCTACCTTTTGGCAGTAAACCAGGTTCCCAGCTTTTCCCTTCACTCTGTTTCCTGCTGTTAATGGGAGACCCTTATGTAGCTGGTTTAAATCCCATTTCGTTTCGCTGGAAACCCTTGCGTAGATGGTTTAAATCCTCATCCTGGCTGGGACACCTTTATGTAGGTAGCTTAAATCCCCTCTTATGGCGAAAACCACTTGTACATAGGTGGCTTAAATCCCCTCTCTGGAATCGGACCCTAGTTCCCCGTTACCTGTGGTCGCTGTGGTAAGTCCAGAATCTAAAGTTCCCTTGATTCTGTAGCCTCAGAGCCACAACCCCTTTATGTTTCCTTATCCATTTTCCTTAGTTTCCAAATAAAAAATTAAAAAAAATGGGGGAGGGGTCTGGGTAGGCCATGTAGCCCCAGCTCTAGTTATACTTTAATTTTGGGTCCCGGATCGGGACCTCTCTTATGTTTGGGCAGTCGTTATCCGTTATTCTTAATTTTGGACCTGTATCAGGTCCTCTCTTGTGTTTGGGGAGTAATTTGTTATTTTACGCTGCACGCGAAAGTATACATGCTTATGAGGTGATTTGTTGTGTTACACTACACATTGAAGTATATATTTATGCCTAAAAGGTTTACAGTGTATCGGATCGATCACTTTTTATGTTCGGCTAGTGGTTTGTTATTTTCATGACTTTATTGCTACATTATTGTACAAGTATTTCCTCTGATGAAGGGGATGAATATTGATGGTGTTGCTAGTGTTTATATCACAGTTTTGATGTGGACACTGTTGGCACTGTTGATGCTCTGCCCTTTCATGTCGAGTTCTATATCTAAACAAATGGTAATGTTTGTGTCAGATAAATGCTTATGATATTTCTAACCTTCCTTTTTATATAACTAAATCAAAATTAATTTAATTTAAAACAAAAAAAGAAAGATGATATGTCGGAATACGTTTCACGGATCCGCCATGGATTCATATTTATTTGGTTATTTTATAAGTTTTTTAAGGTCTACTTTTGGTATAATTGCGCGCAAAAGTGAAAGTGAAAGCATGAATGAATAGTGTGATTCACTTACAAGATTAATCCGCCTTTATTTTGTAGATCCGGTCATGTTCAAAGTTGTTGATGAGCGTTAAACTTGCTTCCCGCCCTTTTGGAGGGCAGCAACAGTGATTTTATTGGTTAAAGTACTAATGATGATGTCACGTTTGTTCCCTAATAAAAGGCAGAGGCACCCCGCTTAGGCAGGAGACCGCACGTTCTTTAGGAGAAGTTCGTTTATGTCTTTTAGTTGGGTTTTAGTTGAAGTCAAGTTTAGTTTAAGGGGCTAGGAGCGGGCTGGACGGGTTGGATGGGTTTTTCTTTAGTTAGAGTTAGATCGCTGAAGATCATTCGGTTTTAGTTTTAGTTAGGTTCTTTTAGGTTAGCCTAGGGATAGGCCCGCGGAAGATATTTCGGTTTTAGTTTATTTAGTTAGCCTCGCGGAAGATTGGGCGCGCAGGGTCTTTAAGCTTAGGAGAACTTAGCTTAGGGGACGAGCCTACGCGGGTTCTGCCGAAGCCACTAAAGATACAACCGGTGTCTGTCTTCCTTTGGGGTTAAAGGGGGGAATAAAGTAAAATTTTTATTTCTTTAAACTGGTCCGTCTATTCAGAGTCAGGGTATATATTTTATTTCACGAGGCAACTTTTCTTTAAAGAAGGCAACTAGGAACTCACACACCATCAGAGTCTTCAATTGGCTTACTCATCATCCTTCAGACTGTGAGGCTTGGCCGGCGACCGTGCTCAAAAGCACGCGGAACGCTGGCCGCTTTCCCCGCAACTGGTACCTCGTGCATAACCAGTCCAAGGCCGTGCACGAGGAGCTCCAGCACCCATACCCCGACAGGCGCATTTCCCCCAAGATGTCAGGGACTGGGCAGAGGAGGAATGGTGTGGACCGCCTCCCTAGCCTAACCCTTCCAGAGAAGAAGAAGGCAGTTCAGAATTACAACAGGGGTTTGAGGGAGATCACAGCTCAGAGGAAGATGAGGGGGGAAGGTGGGAAATAATGGGAGAGGAGAAGGAGGCAGAGCCGGAGCAGCTGGCTGATATGTTATCACTAGAAAACATTCCAGACCCACCATCTCCCAGAACCCGGCGAGCCTTAAAAGCAGATGGGAAGGACTTTTCCTTGTCTTAGCCATTCCTGGCAACCTTCCTTGGTGGTTGGTTCCTCTACCGCCTGACGCAATATACCAGTGTGCCCCCCTCCCCACCCAACCACCAGCTATGCAACTGCAGCCCAGAACGCCTCATGTGCCCTCTTACGACTCATTGCCATCCCACCACCAATCCCCCAGCTCTGAGTCTTCTTCCCTGGGGGGTTCCCCAGCTGGTGCCTGTGGCCTGCCACCCCACCCCCCTCTGCATCCAGCCAGTTCATGACATGGAGGCAGCGTCACCACCAACTTGGATGGCTTTGAAAAAGAATTGGGCATTCATGGGAGAGGGGGGCTAGCCATGGCTACTAGCCATGATAGGTATGCTCTGCGTCCGGGCCATCTTAGAGGGATCAGCCACCGTGGCACGGTGATCCCTCGGCGCCCCTGGCATGCCGCCTCTCTGCCTGCCTCCCTCCCGCGCTGGCCACCCCTCGGGAGGGGGGTGGGCGAGCAGGGGATGAGGGGCGTGGTGCTGGAGCAGCGTGGGGCTTTTTGCACCCTTCCAGCGCTCCAGCTGGGGCTCCGGGAGGCGAGGGCGGCCAGCTTGCAGCCCACCCGCCCGCCGGCGCATGAGTGCCCACCCGTGGGGGCGGGGGCGGGTTGGGGAGGGGGTGCCCGGTATGCCGGCGGGCTCGCGGGAGCGCCCCTGGGGGGCGCGGTGCCCTGGCACGGCGCGCCACCAGCCCCTATGGAAGAGACGGCCCTGTCTGCGTCCATGGTCAAGAGGCGGAAATGCTTCTGCATACCTGGTGCTGGAAACGACAGGAAGGGAGAATGCACTTGATTGGCCACTGTGAGAACAGGATATAGGACTGGATGTGTCCCCCTTTGGCTTGTTCCAGCTGCCGGGCTCTTATATTCCTAAAGAAGGAGTCAGGGGCAGGGGCAGGGAATACCCAGTTGTCAAAATGCCAATGCAACAAAAACTGGCGTAAAATTCCCTGTGGAAAGGGGGTTGGTGGTGGTGGGTATATCAAAAAGGCACCAAGAGAATTGAAGAGCTGAGAAAATGGGCTGAAATCCTAGAAGGAAGTGGGTTGAAAAGGAAGTGTTTGTGAGGAAACACACTTTGGAAAACGGACGTGAGCATTCTGTTTTGTGCCCCGTTCGCCTCTTCCTCCCTTTGAGAAGAAGCAAAGGGAATTATTAATAAGGAATTAGAGGCATCTCTTGGTAGTGCAAAGTATGGTACTCTGAAGTAGGGCATCGTCTAGCTTGGGGAGACCTTCCCTGCTCTTGATATTCTGTGCAGGGAGAGCAAACTTTCAGCAGGATTATATATCCATAACATATATAGCAAAATCTGCTTGGAGACATTAGCGTCAAACTAAACAGCAACCCTGGCATCCTGCCCATTAAACAATTTATCTTACGTATAAATAGCATCATTAACCTAAGCAGCATACGTGGCGGACCGGCTTGGATGGCTTTTAGCGGGAAAGCAAATAAATCTTGGGGGCGGTGGGAGTTTGAAACCATTTATGGAATTGCTCCCCTGTAAATCACTGCAGAGCATCGAGGAAACCTTATTAAGGCCTTGGTAGCCTGTGCAGAAAGAAGGAGAAGGCAAGGAATGGGAAAGCTTTCTCTGGAATGAGAAAGACACCAAGAGCAGTCTTTGGAGCAGGTAATAATGACACAGACAACAGGCATCTAATTGAGGAGCAAAGGCGGTTTCATGCAGCTTGCCTCCCTGGGCATATTTTTAGCTGATTTTTCTTGCATGGTAGAGAGGAGACTTGGATGTCTGTAATGCACCCCCGAGCGGAAAAGTGGGCTTGTGTGATTGGGTGCCAAGCAGGGACAACGTCACTTCAGGCTGGTAGTTGAAAAGAAAAGAAAAGAAAAGAAAAGAAAACCAACTCACCACTTCCCTGCACATGGTAAGAGCATGCAAATTCATGTGTCTGTAGGGATGCCAAACCCAAAGCCCTGCCACAAGTAAATGCACAGCCCAGGGCCGGATTTAGGTTTGATGAGGCCCTAAGCTACTGAAGGTAACTGGGCCCTTTATATGTGCAGCTGTCCTTTGCCAACAACAAATTATCGCTGTTTTTGCGTGTGTGGAATATATGCTATATGGTAGGTAATTTATGGACCTAATAGGTATCTAAAGCCATTTGCACATAATAAAATATGTATTTTATCAAACTGAAATACAATTAATGAGCAAACCAGTGATATTTTAGGGAGCAGGCTAGCAGGTGGGACCCCTTACTTACCTCATAGGAGCCTACACAACACAAAATACTGCTGCTGTATGTAGGTTTTATTTTATTTGTTCTTTATCTTATATTTTGGAACTTTACATCCAGGGTTTTTTTCCTTTATTTTTTTTTGGGGGGGGGCACTCTGGGGCCCTAAGCCAGGGGTCATCAACCTTTGTCAGCCATGGAACGGTCCACCATCCCTCAGCCCATGTGGTGGGCTGGACTATATTTTTTTTTGGGGGGGGGGAATGAACAAATTCCTATGCTCCACAAATAACCCAGAGATGCATTTTAAATAAAAGGACACATTCTACTCAAGTAAAAACACGCTGATTCCCAGACCGTCCGCGGGCTGGATTGAGAAGGCGATTGGGCTGCATCCGGCCCACGGGCCTTAGGTTGCCTACCCCTGCCCTAAGCTATAGCTTGTTTAGCTTATGCTTAAATTCAGCACAGGCACAGCCCACCTGAACTCAAGGAGGTGCCTTTTCATATTTCTGAAGGTGTCCCCTGAGCAACAGGTTCTACTCAGGGGGCAAGCAGCAGTGATGTCTAAATCTCTTTGCATCCAAAAGGGTTTGCCAGACCCACTTTTCTGTGTGCCCATCTGTTACTCCCCACACCGCACGTGTATGATTTGAAAGTGTGTGAACATCTGCAAACATCAAGGATATTTTTAAAATGAAGGTAATGGAAGCAATAATTGCAGCCCAGGAGGAAGACTCTCAGTTGTTGTGCTTCTGAAGAAGGACCTGAAGGCAGCTTTGCTTAGGCACCTGTCAATCGCAGCTTGCTCTTTGTCCCGCCCTCATTGCCACAAACCACAGCCTGGCCCTGCTGCCTCCTTATTTTTAGGTTCAGGGCTTGAGCATGTTGCTGAGCTGGCCATGAGCCGCAGTCTCAAAAAACAAAAACAAAAAAAACCCTGCTGCTGACAGCTCAAGATCACCCTGTGCCACATTTTGACTTGCAAATAGCTTTCTGGGGAGAGCAAAGGGTGCATTTATCCAATGCAGCTAGAATGGCAGCTTTATTTAGCTGCTGACCCCACCCTGCCAAATCTGTCAAATTGCCTTACGACACTGTGGGGGGGGGGCAAGGAATTAGGCCACTGAGGAGCCAAGGAAAGAGCATCAAGGCTTGGGATGTTTTTAAGGGAAATAAAGCACAGAGATTAAATCTGTACGCCTTGCTCCCACAATAAAGGGGGTGGCGGCTTATGCATGCAGAAATGCTCCCCCCTTGATGGCTTGCAGAGCTGACCCCACCATTAGGGTCTGGCCGTCACTGAGTGGTAGAGCCCCTTGGGCTTTCATGCAGAAGATCCCAGGATCCATCCCCAACAGCATTCCAGGAAGGGCTGGGAAGAGACTCTTGCCCCAAACCCCGGAGAGCTGCTGCCAACCAGTGCAGACAATGCTGAGCTAAATGGACCCGTGATCTGACTCTGGGTAAGGCAGCTGCCTGAGTTCCATTAGGCAGGCCTGTTTTCAGTGCTCACCTAAAAATGCAACCACACAAACTTATCAAACCAGAGCTCGCAAGCCAATGTCAACAGCCTTCCCCGACCTGGTGCTTTCCAGATGTTGCCAGATGGACTTTGTGGTCCAAAACACCTGGAAAGCACCAGGCTGGGGAAGGCTGTTCAGTAGGGAACAAAGGTAGCTTGCCTTATACAGAGAACATCTAGCCCAGAATTGTCTATGCTAGCAAGTCCCCAAAATGCATGGGGAAACCCCATGGGGGCAGTGGGATCACCTAGGGGGTGCTAAGAGGCAGCAGGGGGTGCTGGAGGAGCTTCATTAACTGCAAGCCCCGAAATCTGGAAATCCCCTTCCAAACCTGTGCTAACCTTGCAGCATTTTGCAAGGTAAGGAAGCTTGCTGGAGGTGTATCGGACTTTGAAAAGCTGCTATCGCTGGATCAGGTTTGTCCATTTTGTTGAATTAAATTGGATTTTGAATAAATGTGCAATTGATTGTTGCTGTTTTGAATTTTATTGCGCTATTACCTTCCTTAGTGGGTCGTGCTATTCTGAATAATGCCTTTCATAAGGCCGGGGGCACGGGAGATGAGTTTATGGAACCAAGGGGGCGGAGACCCCCAAAAAGGTTTGGGAACCACTAGTCTGCACTGGCTGTGTATCAATGACTCCCTGGGGTGTCAGGAAAGGAACATTCTGCACCTTACCCTGGAGATTGAACCTGGGACCTTCTGCACACAAAGCAGGTGGTCTCTTGCCAGGATGGGCTGCAGGCACTTGTGGCATGCACTCTTGTGGTCAACCCACCCCTGCCTCTGTGTAACGTGCGAAACAGCCGTCTTATGCTGCTCTTGCAGGGTTTGTGGCGATACCCCACCATCCAAATTTGCTCGATGCTTTAGAAATGGACAAGAATGCCAGAGCCTGCCCTTCCCCATGGATGTCTCCTCTGCTTCCCCAGCCTGCAATGTGCTGAGGGTGTCTGCTTCCACTCCGTCCTTCACACTAATCCAGGCCTCCAGTCGCAGGTATTTGGGCTGCTGATTCCTGGGTGTCCAAATAGGGCTGTCAATAAGACTGTGTGGCCTCAGTTTGCTTCCCGGGTCTCTTTTGTTCCACTCAGCCACCATCAGCTGGCACAGCCTCCTTCCTGCTCAGAGGTGCTAATCGAAAAACAGAACACTGTCCTAAATCTAGGGGAAGGAGAAAATAAAAATGCTTCCATGCTGAGGTCATTCAGCTCCCTGCTGCTGCTGCTGCTGCCGCCGTCACCACTGTCCGTGCCATCTCACGCTATCCCCCAATGAGAATAGAATAGAATAGAATTTTATTTACGGCCATAGGCCCATACAAGTAAAACACATAGATAACAACTTGTGCAAGTGAGAACAACAGTCGTTAAAACACCACAGTAACAATAAAATACAATAAAATAGAATGGCATACTAAGCCTTAGCTAGCTTGTAGTGCTCCTTGGCGTCGCTTTTGGGTAAGGACAGCGACCAGGAACCTTGCCACTTTCAGGGTCGTATGAGCGTCCTTATCCTGCAAGATTTTTGCGAGGTGGAATTCTGGTGGGGTCATCCCCCAATGAGCAAAACAAATGCTTGTTTCAGCCTATTAATAAATAAATTAATAAATCAGGGAAAGGAAAGCAGCCCTGCTTGACTCTGCTGGAGTCCAGGCTGACTTCCCGTCCTCTAGCAGGCCATCTCCACCTTGCTACATCTGCTGTAGATGCTGTAGGGTTGAGAGAGAAACCTGATTCGTTTTGCATTTATAGGCGGACCTACCTCATTCATAACTGTTGAAGGGACCCACAAACCGAAACACCGCCATCCTTCAAAACCCACGCCGAGAAACTTTCCTTCCTCCAAGCAACATATTCACCCAAGCTGGGGGACCATAAACAAGGTCTATGAAGACAGCAACTTCATCCTTGAGGTGAGGTGACTCCCAAAGTTATGCTTCCCAAAGGGTAAAAAGACTTTGATGGCATCCCTTTGAGGTCAATCCACAGGAGTCGGCCCACTGTGCTAGCAGTTGCAGGGGTGCTCCAATGGAACCCAAGCCAACCTTCACCCTTTTCAGAAATCATGTTCAATATTGTACATTGCATAAGAATTTGGGGGTCTGACTTAAGCATAGAATGTCTGTGCTAAACCAGTTGTACTCAGCTGTGCTTTAGAATGCACTCTGCGGACAAACACCGGCTCCCTCGGCCTGAAGCAAGATGAATGCTGCATCCCATAGTCACCTTTGACTGGACTTAACCGTCCAGGGGTCCTTTACCTTTACCTTACCCATCAAGGAATGTCCTTCCTCAGCCTGGTGGCCTCCAGATGTTGTGCACTATAACTCCCATGAACCCCAGCATAGGCCTAGCCAGGATTTTTGTTGGGAGGGGCAGGCCTTTTGTTGGGGGGGAGGTCAACCTCAGTTTGCTATGCATTTTTATTGATTTTTACTGATTTAGGGGGCAGCTGCCCCTCCCTGGCCCCCTGGCTATGCCAATGAACTCTAGCCAGCACAGCTGGAGGGCACTAAGTTGGGGGAATTGTGACCTAAAATAATGCTAATGTTTCTTGTAATTCTTTCATAGGTAGCCATGGAGATACCCTTCAGAAAGGCCCCTTGCCAGCAGATCTGACCGTCAGTGCACAGCTGGGCCCATCATAACAGAACAACTGGAATATCAACATTTGAAATGATCAGAAAAGTTTAACATATTCCCAAGGAAACCCTGAAATTCTCGCTGCAGGCCTTTATCTGCCAGGAGAGGAAGGGTGGGGGTGGTGAAAATTGCATTCAAATTCCCCCCACCCACTAGCTCAGGGATAGTTAATGCATGAAGGGGTTAAGACCATAGATCTGTATTCCTAGACTCAGGTAGGTCATGCCCCCTCACCTCCAGGGAAGAAGGAAGGGAAGCTTCCTTCTTTGTTCCCTTCCACCATGTGAAGCTGACCAGGCAACACATCTGGGCTTGACTGCTTCAAGCCCAGACCACATGCTCAGAAATATTTTTCTGTATTTTGTAAACCCAAGATTTCTACCTGTGTTCTTCTTGCTGCTGCATGGAATAATGCACGAATCTGACCTTTGGAGTTTGTAAGTAAAGCATTTAAACTTACTAACAGTGTGGTCTGTTCATTGCGAGAGAGGTGGAGAGGGGAAGCACTGTAAGCAGACTAAATGGGATAGTTAAAAGGTCTAACAGCCTATATTCCTTTTTGCTTCACTGTGCTGCATGATTCCATGATTTTAATACTCACCTGGGGGCTCTATCTTGCTGGAGAGTGTTTAGCCCTGTGCTTTGGATCTAGGGATCCAGCCAAGTCTTTTATTAATTCCTCCACATGGGTGATCTATGTTTATTTTTCTTGCCCCACAGAGGGAACACTGTCAGCCATGGGGCCATGTTCCCCCTGTCAGGAGCTGTGTGCAAGGGTTGACAGGGCCACAGGCAAAAGTAGGAGGAAAAAAAGACTTGACTCTTCCTTTTGTACAGGTTGAGGAAGACTGCGCTCTCTCTCTCTCTCTCTCTCTCTCACCCACCCACCCACAGAGTCTTAATCTGACAAGCCTGTTATCTTTGTTAGGAAAACGATACCATATTATGAGGCTGGAAGACGCAAAGCCATTGTCTTCAGACAACTTCTGTCTAGCCCTCTGTTATCACACCTACTTCATCCTTTTCAGGTATAACCAGTAATTTCACTCTGGGGGAGAAAGAATCCCAAGGCAAGGAGAGGCGGGCAAGAGGGGAGGAAGACATCACCTCTGGCAAATGGGGCCGCTTTGAAAGATGTGCAAAAGCAGGAGAGAGATGACACTTGAACGCCAACATGGCATCATTAGCGAGATCTTTCCAGCACCACCTCCTCCCCCTCCCCCCAGGGTTCATCTTCCTACCTGCCTGCCTGCCTGCCTGCCTGCCTGTTCCCCCAGCTCCACAGCTCTCCCCTCAGAGCTCCTCTCCTGCAACGAACCATAAATTACAGGCTGACAGCTTTAATTTGAGCAAAGTATGCCTGCCTGCTTCTGGCACCAGCAGCCGGCTGCTATAATAAGGTCAATATATATTCATTGTCGCATTGCATGATGTGCCAGTGAACACGGTGAGGTGGGGGGGGGTGGCGCTGTGGAGAGAAGAGAGCAACAAACGTTGTTTCTTTGGGGTGACAGGCGATGGGGGGGGAGGGATCCTTCCCAGCCAGCAGTTGGCCCCTAACACCTGGGGCAGGATTTGCCAAGACTATAAGAGCATCGGACGTGGGTGGCGCTGTGGGTTAAACCACAGAGCCTAGGGCTTGCTGATCAGAAGGTTGGTGTTTCAAATCCCCGGGAAGCTCGCCAGCAGTTGGCCCCTAACACCTGAGGCAGGATTTGCCAAGACTATAAGAACATCAGGACATGGGTGGCGCTGTGGGTAAAACCACAGAGCCTAGGGCTTGCTGATCAGAAGGTCGGTGGTTCAAATCCCCAGGAAGCTCCCGCTGCTCGGTCCCTGCTCCTGCCAACCTAGCAGTTCGAAAGCACACTAGTGCAAGTAGATAAATAGGTACCGCTGTGGCGGGAAGGTAAACAGCGTTTCCATGCGCTGCTCTGGTTTGCCAGAAGCGGCTTAGTCATGCTGGCCACATGACCCGGAAGCTGTACACCGGCTCCCTCAGCCAGTAAAGCAAGATGAGCGCCGCAACCCCAGAGTCTTCCGCAGGGGTCCCTTTACCTTTACAAGAGCAACAGAAGCGGCTGCTCATCTCATCCAGCACCATGTTCCTCACAATGACTGAACAGATGCCTCTGGGAAAGCTGCAAGCAGGATTCAAGCACTAGAGCCCTCTCCCCTCCTGGGTTTCCAGCAGCTGGTATTCAGAAGCATTGCTGCCTCCAACTGTAGAGTTGGAGAATGGCAATCATGGCTAGCAGCCGCCAAAAGCCCTTCTCTCCATAAATTAGTCAATCTCTTTGAAAGCCACCTAACTTGGTGGTCATCACTGCCTCCTGTGGCAGGGAGTTCCATAGTTTAACTATGCACATTTGCTATCCATCCCATCAAGGGGTGCTTGGGGCTGCTGTCATTTTCAGAAGCATTTTTTCCATAACTGATTTCTTCCTCCACAAAAGCCAAAAAGAGAGAAACCAATCCCGCGAAACAACAGCACCATTTTGCTGTTGTTATTTTTTTTAAAGGAAAAGCCTAATGCATTTTCTTCCAAGCTCAGTGCCTCTGATGGATGATGATGCCTCCAAACTTTAGCTTGTGGGAGATCCTTGTTTACTGAATGCAGGAAATAAACTGATGGAGAGAACTCTGCAGTGGAAGGGATTTCTCATGTTTCTTTTTGCAGCCCAGAGGAACACACTTCAGCACCAACCAAAGGCACTTTGGGTAATCACGTGAGAAATCCAAGTGCTCCTCTCTCCAGCCCATTTGCCTCAGATTAATCTAAGCCCCGCCTTCCCCAAACTGGAGCCCACCAGAGTCCCAAACTCAGTAGGAGGGAGAGACAGAGGGGCTCTGAAGATAAGGGAGATGTCCTGATGTTCTGGAGTTCCATGGGGCCGTTAGGACATGGCAGGACAGCTGACAAATACATATTTTATCTCAACATATGTGTTTCTAAATTTATTTTATCCTGAAACGCACACTTTGGGTTCATTTTTGAGTCAAAAAGTATATTGCAAATTTCAGCGAAGATTGAAATCTGATGGATGGTTGTGTTTTTTCCCAACAAGGTGGGAATTAGCTCAGTTTGACCTAAGAAAATTCTCCATTTCTAGATAGAAGTCTATTATATGCCCCCCCTTTGTACTTTGGAAGGCCCCAACCTCCTGAACTCCTAGATGTGCAGACCCTGGGACAGGAAGTGATGAGAGAAAAGCACTCTGCACATGTTCAATAGGTTATTCCCCCACAAGCCTTTTGCACCAAGGTGGGAAACTTTAGGACTGGGAGACAAATGTCTCTCCAGACCTCAATCTGGCCCTCGGGACTCTCCCTAGGCCAGGAACCCTTCCATGGCCACACCTCCTCTCCAGGCCACGCCCCTCACCAGCACTGCTCCACCCCCTCATCAAGGCCTTTTGTCTTTGCTTCAAGAAGTCCCTGGACTTGCTTCTTTGCATTGGAGGTGGAGAAATGCATGTCTTGCTCCACCCACTTTAGGCTCTGGCTCCACCCACTGCTGGCACATGGCTGGCTGAGGTGGCTCAGTTGTCAAAACATGAGACTCTTAATCTCAGGGTGATGGGTTCGAGTCCCTGTTGGGCAATAAATTCCTGCATTGCAGGGGGTTGGACTAGATGACCCTTGTGGTTCCTCCCATCTCTACGATTCTATGGCTGCCAGAAGCTTGACATGAAAAAAATAACACGAACATTTCGAGTGCAAGTTTTGGCACTCTAAGCACATCACACTTTCCTCCCAGCAGAACAACAGAAAACTATTTCAGTGGCAAGAATGGAGTTTGGATTAAATTCTGACACCGGACGGTTTCAAGGTTTCAGTAGAATAAACTGTGTAAAGCAAATATTTGCATTTAAACACGCTTTGAAAACCTCTGCTGCTCCTACCCCACTCTCACTCTTGTGGACATTTTCACAAGATGCATATTAAAGAGGCAAGATTAGATAGAATTTCTCTGCAATCACCAGTGTTTAAAAAGCAATAACCATTTTTCTCCATAAAGCGCTTGGCGATGATAAATGATCTGTAATTTCATGGGCGGCATTTCAATCTCCAAAAGTATTAGCGCCGCTCCCACAGCGCCTCTTCTGAGATAGATTCCTCTTGGCAGCCCTCCGTAGCAGCTTTGCCTCGCTCTCAGTCTCTGAATTTGTTTGGAGAAAATCAGGCATAAATTTATGGGCTTGGCATGAGCTCTGCAGGAGCAGAAGTCACCAGCCTGGTGCCCTCCAGATGTTTTTGGAGACAGGGGCTGATGGGAATTGTAGTCAAAAACTAAGGTTGCCATAGGCCCGGATTTTCCCGGATATACCCACAATACTGCTGTCAGAAGCCGTGTCCACTCTGGGCGGCTACCAACAGAATATTAAAAACAGGATAAAACATCAAACATTAAGAACTTCCCTAAACAAGGCTGCCTTCAGATGTCTTTTAAAAGTCAGATAGTTGTTTATTGCCTTGACATCTGATGGGAGGGCGTTCCACAGGGCGGGTGCCAGTACCAAGAAGGCCCTCTACCTGGTTCCCTGTAACCTCACTTCTCGCAGTGAGGGAACCACTAGAAGGCCCTTGGAGCTGGACCTCAGTGTCCGGGCTGAATGATGGGGGTGGAGACACTCCTTCAGGTATACTGGGCCAAGGACGTTAAGGGCTTTAAATGTCAGCACCAACATTTTGAACTGAGCTCAGAAAGCCCCAAAACATCCATTTCTTGCGATTTTGCCCAAAAAAGTTCAACAACTTTTGGCAAAACCCTACAAAGTCATCTTGAGGGTACCAAGCTGGCAAAGGGTGTCCAAAAGAGCTTGGAGTGTCTACACTCTACAGCAGCAGATCCCAGTCAGATAGGTCCAGTTTGAACTGGATTTCAGCAGTGACATTGCATTTCGCCACTTTCAGGAGCAGGGACTCCCTGAAATCGCCTTCACAGGTCCCATCAATTCTGATAACTTTCCAGGCCATGCTAGACCTTTCCAGAGAGAGAGAGAGAGAGACCCACAACACACAAATTATCTGTGCTTCATGTTCCAGAGGGGTGTGCCCGAAGCCTAAACATTAGGAAGAACTTTCTGGTGTAAGAGCTGTTCAGCTGTGGAAAAGGCGACTTAGGAAGGACTCTCCTTCACTGAAGGTTGGATGGGCAGGGATTGTTTAGCTTTGATTTCTACCATGCAGGGGGTTGGGCTAGATGTCCCCCAAAGTCCCTTCCAACTCTACAATTCCATAACATAGGAGCAGACACAGAAAAGGCTCTCTCTCATGTCACCACCAGCCATGGCTCTGATGGTGATGGGACCAAGAGAAGGTGCTCACCTGGGGTTCTTAACACCCGGGTAGGTCCGTGTCGGAATACGTTTCACGGATCCGCCATGGATTCATATTTATTTGGTTATTTTATAAGTTTTTCGAGGTCTACTTTTGGTATAATTGCGCGCAAAAGTGAAAGTGAAAGCATGAATGAATAGTGTGATTCACTTACAAGATTAATCCGCCTTTATTTTGTAGATCCGGTCATGTTCAAAGTTGTTAATGAGCGTTAAACTTGCTTCCCGCCTTTTTGGAGGGCAGCAATAGTGATTTTATTGGCTAAAGTACTAATGATGATGTCACGTTTGTTCCCTAATAAAAGGCAGAGGCACCCCGCTTAGGCAGGGGAGTAGTAGCACGAGACCGCACGTTCTTCTTATGTTCTTTTAGTTGGGTTTTAGTTGAAGTCAAGTTTAGTTTAAGGGGCTAGGAGCGGGCTGGACGGGTTGGATGGGTTTTTCTTTAGTTAGAGTTAGATCGCGGAAGATCATTCGGTTTTAGTTTTAGTTAGGTTCTTTTAGGTTAGCCTAGGGATAGGCCCGCGGAAGATATTTCGGTTTTAGTTTATTTAGTTAGCCTCGCGGAAGATTGGGCGCGCAGGGTCTTTAAGCTTAGGAGAACTTAGCTTAGGGGACGAGCCTACGCGGGTTCTGCCGAAGCCACTAAAGATACAACCGGTGTCTGTCTTCCTTTGGGGTTAAAGGGGGGAGTAAAGTAAAAATTTTATTTCTTTATACTGGTCCGTCTATTCAGAGTCAGGGTATATATTTTATTTCATGAGGCAACCTTTCTTTAAAGAAGGCAACTAGGAACTCACACACCATCAGAGTCTTCAATTGGCTTACTCATCATCCTTCAGACTGTGAGGCTTGGCCGGCGACCGTGCTCAAAAGCACGCGGAACGCTGGCCGCTTTCCCCGCAACTGGTACCTCGTGCATAACCAGTCCAAGGCCGTGCACGAGGAGCTCCAGCACCCATACCCCGACAAGTGGTGCCCTCTCTGAGGCAAAGCGTAGTCAAAAATCGCTTCCACGAAGACTCCGGTTAAAGGCAACATATCGGAAGTGGCTCGGAAACAGACATTGAGAGGTGAGGTATAACGGCCCGGTTTATCCAGGATTTCGCTGCAGTAGCGCGAATCCACCGCTTGCCCAAAGTAGTGTAAATAGAAGTCGCGCGCGTATATTTTGCCCCAAGGGGTCCCCGGGTAGAGCGGCAAGGAGTTTAGTGTAAGCCTACGGGCAGAGTAAGGTCTTCCCTAAAGCCTACGGGTGGGAAGGGTTCTGGCAAAAGCCTACGGGTGCCAGGGTCTGGCAAAAGCCTACGGGTGCCAGGGTTTTCGGTCAAAGCCTACGGGTAGGGCCGGTGTCTCCCGAAAAAGCCTACGGGTGGGAGGGAAAGGTTTTCTGGCAAAAGCCTACGGGTGCCAGGGTTTTCGGTCAAAGCCTACGGGTAGGGCCGGTGTCTCCCGAAAAAGCCTACGGGTGGGAGGGAAAGGTTTTCTGGCTAAAGCCTACGGGTGCCAGGTTTTTCGGTCAAAGCCTACGGGTAGGGCCGGTAGCCCCTAGTAGAAGCCCACGGGTGGGGGCGGAGGTTTTCTGGCTAAAGCCTACGGGTGCCAGGTTTTTCGGTTAAAGCCTACGGGTAGAACCGGTGTCCCCTAGTAGAAGCCTACGGGTGGGGGAGGAAAAGTTTTGGAAAAGTGTTTAAAAAATGGGCTCCTCACTCTCAACTGCTCAAGTAAAATTTCGTGAAGATTTATTGTACCTTTTGAAAAGAAATGGTCACCCTGTCTCTGAATCAGAAGTAGAGCTTTTAGTTAAAACCATTGGAGAAATTTGTCCCTGGGTCCCTAAGGAGGGAACGAAAGATTTAGCCTCATGGGAAAGGATCGGGTTAGAATTTATGGCCAACCCGAAAATCGGAATTCCTGTACAATTAGTATGGAGCAAAGTAAGAAACTGCTTTCAACAAATAGCTCCAAGAAATGTTTTGCTTAATGGAACAGTGAATTTAGGAAATACTGCTTTTAATAGTGCCCCTGTGCTGCCGCTTGCGGTTGTGCCATTTTCGGCCCCCTCGCAGCAGCCAGTTCAGGCCCCGTTGTCGTACACGCACTCGCCCTTGTCCAATTTGTCATTGCCAGATTCATTGCCGCCTGTGCCGGTGCAGCAGACGCCGTCGGCCTTTCAAGCCCCGCCGCGGACTGCCCCACCGCCAGTCGCTCAGCAGTCATCGCAGGCCTTTTACCAGCCAGCGATTTCAAGTCAGCAGCAGCCGCGGACCTCGCTCCAAGCAACGGTCCCGCTTCCTTCATCGCAAGCCGCGCTTTTGCCAGCGATCCAGCAGCAGCAGCAGCAAGCAGCCTTTTTGCCAGCAAACCCTGTTGCCCTGCAGGCCGCGCTCAAGCCAGCAGCTCCAGTTTTGCAGCAAGCTGATTTCCAATCAACAGCGATCCAAGCTTCAATGCAAGCAGCACAACAGCAATTTACCAACCCTTCAGCACCTCCAATGCCAATGCAGATTCCAAGACAAGAGCAAAGCCAAACAATGATGATCCAGATGCCGGGACTTGCAGTACAGAGCCAACAACCTTATGCTCCAACTTCAAGTCAGCCATCTTGTCTTCATCCAACTTAAAGTCAGCCATCTTGTCTTCATCCAACTTCAAGTCAGCCATCTTGTCTTCATCCAACTTCAAGTCAGCCATCTTGTCTTCATAGTCAGCCATCTTCAAGGCATCCAGATGTCAAAGACTCTCTAGCACCATCTAGTGGCTCATCATTTGGAAAGCATCAAGAAGATTTAAACTCACTGATGCCACCTACAGATCCAACAGCAATGCAGCCCATCTGCAGAACCCAAGCTTTGGAAGCAGCTTTGGGACAAATAGACTTTAGTGCTGATCCAATGCACATCTTTCCAGTGATTCGTGCCAATGGAGGACAACCTGCAAGATATCAAGCCATTCCTTTTGAAACACTACGTGAACTGCGAAAAGCCATACGCGAAAATGGACTTCAAGCTCCTTATACTAGAAGTTTACTTGAAGGACTGTCCACTAGTAGACTTCTGCCATCTGATTGGAAGCTGATTCTTCGCACCTTCCTGTCGCCTACAGATGCTCTTCTGTGCCTGCAAGAGTGGAAAGAAGTAGCAGCCAGACGTGCAACGCCACTCGCCACAGAAGATATGCTCACAGGATCAGGACATTACTCCAATCTCAATCAACAGCTAGCCATACCTGACGCTGCACTTGTCACCATAGCAGACATTGTAGTCAAAGCTTGGCGCAGACTACCCAATCGCACAGATGCTAGCTCAGTATCAGGATTCGCTGCAGTTAGGCAAGGTCCAAAAGAACCTTATGGGGACTTCGTGGATCGCCTGATTGTTGCAGTGGAACGCCAGATAGAAGATCGTCATGCCAGAAACATGCTGACAAAACAACTTGCCTTTGAAAATGCTAATGATGACTGCAAGAATGCCCTAACAGCAGTTGCAGCTCGTCCAGATGCCACATTGACTGAGATGCTACGCGTCTGCCAGAATGTTGGTACCCACTCCTACAAAGCACAGCTCTTGGCAGCTGCGGTACAGATGCCACGTCAAGACAGCTCTACGCCAGTCAAGAAGTGCTATGGGTGTGGAGGCGATGGGCATTTCCGGTCGCAGTGCACAACAACGCCAAGGCCTTCTGCCAAGCCGCCAGAGAGATGTCCCATCTGTCAGAAAGGATTTCATTGGGCGAATGATTGTCGCTTGAATCCACAAAACACATCACCTACCTCATCTCCAGTTCAGGGAAACGGTTCTGCGGGCCGCGCCCCGGCCCCGGTAAAACAATAGGGTGCAAGTTCAAGAACATCATGAAGGTCAACCATCCCAGAAAGGTGAACAACGCTACTCCTTATCCAGGTCATCAGGAAAAAGGAGTGATCCAGAGAGATATCTACTCTTCAGATGTCCAGAGAAAAGATGTGACCTCATCAAGCATTCAGGTTCCAGAGGTTTCATCATCTGCCTTACCTATTCAAAGGGTTCCAGTAGAGAACACAGCATTCAGTTCACCTTCTGCTGACCGCCCTTCAGTTCCTGCTTATGTTGATCCTGCTTCACAGCAAGCAATCACAGTCAAGCCTCTGATCGCAGAATTGCCTTCAACGTTGAGAAAACATCCTACTGAGGTCAACCTCGCAGCACCTGAGCTTTACTCACCTTTGAGTCAAGGTCAATCTGTCATTAAAGGACATTTGCCCTTGATGAAACAGCAGTGTTCAAGTTGCAACCCAGCTGATGATCACTTTCCATGTGGCCAAAGAATGCAAGTGAGTGAGCCAGCTCCCTCTTGTGGAAGCTTAAACATCACTCCAGTTAACAATGTCCACACCTTTGTGTCACCTCCAGCTTTCAAACTCAGCCCGCCACAACCAAACAACTATCAGGAACAACAACTTCTACTGCCTCGTGTCAAAGAAGAAGTTCCATCCTGCCAGTTTGATGCACAACTGACTGAATGCCAACAGGTTCAACAGCATCAGCAACTCTTACTAATGGAAGAACCTCAAGTTTGCCAACTCAACGCCAAGCAGCTTCAAAGTTGCCAACTTCAGCAGTGCAAAAAACCCGAAGCCAAAAAGATGTCTTCAGACACTGCCAACGAAGAACAAGAAGCTTCTTCTGTCCCAGGTATACCACTCTTCTTAACAGAGGACTGTTACTTTTCAAATCCATGGTTTGCTCAGCAATTGCCAACATCCATTCGTGGTCCATTCCCAGACACTTCAATTTGCCTTATCCTGCCTAGGATGGATCGCCTCCCTGCCACAGTCACGCTGACTGCAGGCCTAGTTCGAATCACAGATTCATCGCAGTTGCTGATTCCAGGATTTTCAACTGTTCCTTGTGTTCTAACAAAAGGTTTAGAAATTGCCAGACTCTATTTGCTTACTTCTACGCCTACAGCTCCTGTAGACTCTTTGCCTCCTCAGGCAGCAATGGCGCTAATCAAAATTACAGAAGAACGCCCTCATCTCGTCTTAGAAATGGGTGGACGAAAGATCAAGGGTCTTCTTGATACAGGCGCAGATGTTACAGTGATCGCCAGAAAAGATTGGCCTGACCAGTGGGCAACGACTGTCACCCAGGAAGTCTTTGGAGTCGGAGGTTTCGAACCCGCCCACCAGAGCGTGCATCCGATTACCTTCCAGTCAGACTCAGGCTCCATGGTGCAGCTCCGTCCACTTGTTATGGATGTGCCTATCACCCTTTGGGGTAGAGACTTATTGTCTAAAGCAAGAACTGTTGTCCATACGCATTTTTGATGTGGGCCTTTGCATCAGCGCCAGTACATGCTCTTCCACTCACATGGAAGGAAGGACCCCCTGTATGGGTCGACCAATGGGCGCTGACGTCAGAAAAGCTCGCTGCAGCAGAGGCCCTAATCAAAGAGCTGCTTCACCAGGATCGTATGCAACCCCTTACTCTCCATCAGTACCTCATGGATAAAGCTCCACAGTCATTAACCTTGGAACACTCCCCTAGTAGTCTTAAAACTGTCCTTTGCTATAAGCCCATTGCAAAGTTCTCCTGGAAAGTTTCACTGCTTGGTAAGGTGAATTCTCCTGTCTATAAGTTCTGTTCAGTAGCATCTTCAAGCGCTCTCACGCCGTTGAGACTTTCCTTTGTTTCAGTGATCCAGTCGCCAACCATGGGACGTTCCTTGCTATGTTCCGTGCTGTCTTTTGCATGGGCATTCTGTTGGCTGGTTTTGAATGGTACTCACCGTGCCTACAGATTGCTGCCATCACTTCTTGCAGCATACCTGTTTCCAACCAAAACCGCAAACCCTTTTCACCTGCTTTCTGTTGCTCTCTACCTGGTTGCAAATATGCTCCGCATCTCCCCAGGTATTCTTCTGGAGTATCTTTTCCTGCATCAACCAAGAACTCTACTACAGGCTCTTCAGGCGGTTCCTCCTTGTGCTCAGAAGTACTGTCTTCCGCAAAGAACTCTTCACCTGAAGGTCAAGTCATATAACCCTGCGTGGTACTTGCCAGCCTGCATCTTCAACGACAGCCCCTTGTTGCTTAATCCTCTCGGCGGAGGACTGTCCTTACTTCTGCGGAAAAAACTCCTACTTCCCACACCTTGTTTATGTGTTCAACTCCATTCTTCACTCAAGAAACACACTGGACAAACTTTGCGTGAAATTCGATACTCCCTTTTCATCACAAGCCGTGATGTCTAACTCTGGTTGTTAGCTATTCGCTAACTTCTCAACTTCCTGTCAAATGCAGCAATTCTTCAAAAGTGCTCAACTAACAGCACCAGTTGAGTTCTGGGCAGTTTGCCTTATCCTCCTACTGCCTAGGCCTTTTGTTTGCCTCTGGGCGGCCTCTGGTTCCTGGCTGCCTAGAGTTGTTCCAGTTATTCCCATACCTGCACTCACTAGCAGATCACCTTGATTTGCTTGCTTAACCTCCTTTCTTCTACAGGTATCGTTGTTTCTTCAGAGCTCGATGTTTCAGTACTTTCCTGAGCTCCATGAACTTTTCCTGAGTTCCAGGACTATTTCTTCTACATGGGCATGTGTAGTCGGAGAAGAAGACGACCGGCAACTCATTCATCGTCTTCACCCTCCTCTCCAACACCATTTTGCAGTTCTAAACCTGTCTTGTACTTTATATTGTACTTGTAAAAATTGCATAATTGCCTTTGTATGCTTCTTGAAATATCCGCCTCGCATATTACATGTGTTTTCCATATAGCTTGATAATTAATGATATGGATGTTTATATATGCAAAGCTTTTCTGCAATGGTTTCCATTTAGAGCGTCACAATTTTGATGATATGGAAATGTTTATGTAAGGTTAAAAACATCGTCTTTGTGCAGTTCTAGTCATAGACATATTCATGCATATATGTTTCATTTCAGTAATCCTAAATCTCCACGTTGTGCTTGCAAAAGTTGTAGTTCAAAATGTGGTAACACTATTATGTCTTATTTGAAATATTTCCTTTGGTCAAAGAATTGGTCATTCTCGGATTTGTTCAAGATATATATGTCAAGTCTGGTGGCGTCCTACCCTTTTGGTACCCCTATTTTCTCTGAAGAATACCCCTCTATATGCTACCTTTTGGCAGTAAACCAGGTTCCCAGCTTTTCCCTTCACTCTGTTTCCTGCTGTTGATGGGAGACCCTTATGTAGTTGGTTTAGTTCCCATCTCGTTTCGCTGGAAACCCTTGCGTAGATGGTTTAAATCCTCATCCTGGCTGGGACACCTTTATGTAGGTAGCTTATATCCCCTCTTGTGGCGCAAACCACTTGTACTTAGGTGCCTTAAATCCCCTCTCTGGAATCGGACCCTAGTTCCCCGTTACCTGTGGTCGCTGTGGTAAGTCCAGAATCTGCCTTCCTGAAAGTTCTTTCGATTCTGTAGCCTCAGTGCCACACACCTTTTATGTTTCCTTATCCATTTTACTTAAGTTTTCCAAATAAAAAATTAAAAAAAAATGGGGGAGGGGTCTGGGTAGGCCATGTAGCCCCAGCTCTAGTTATACTTTAATTTTGGGTCCCGGATCGGGACCTCTCTTATGTTTGGGCAGTCGTTATCCGTTATTCTTAATTTTGGACCTGTATCAGGTCCTCTCTTGTGTTTGGGGAGTAATTTGTTGTTTTACGCTGCACGCGAAAGTATATATGCTTATGAGATGATTTGTTGTGTTACATTATATATTGAAGTATTTATATATGCCTAGAAGGTTTACAGTGTATCGGATCGATCACTTTTATGTTCGGCTAGTGGTTTGTTATTTTCATGACTTTATTGCTACATTATTGTACAAGTATTTCCTCTGATGAAGGGGATGAATATTGATGGTGTTGCTAGTGTTTATATCACAGTTTTGATGTGGACACTGTTGGCACTGTTGATGCTCTGCCCTTTCATGTCGAGTTCTATATCTAAACAAATGGTAATGTTTGTGTCAGATAAATGCTTATGATATTTCTAACCTTCCTTTTTATATAACTAAATCAAAATTAATTTAATTTAAAACAAAAAAAGAAAGATGATATGTCGGAATACGTTTCACGGATCCGCCATGGATTCATATTTATTTGGTTATTTTATAAGTTTTTCGAGGTCTACTTTTGGTATAATTGCGCGCAAAAGTGAAAGTGAAAGCATGAATGAATAGTGTGATTCACTTACAAGATTAATCCGCCTTTATTTTGTAGATCCGGTCATGTTCAAAGTTGTTAATGAGCGTTAAACTTGCTTCCCGCCTTTTTGGAGGGCAGCAATAGTGATTTTATTGGCTAAAGTACTAATGATGATGTCACGTTTGTTCCCTAATAAAAGGCAGAGGCACCCCGCTTAGGCAGGGGAGTAGTAGCACGAGACCGCACGTTCTTCTTATGTTCTTTTAGTTGGGTTTTAGTTGAAGTCAAGTTTAGTTTAAGGGGCTAGGAGCGGGCTGGACGGGTTGGATGGGTTTTTCTTTAGTTAGAGTTAGATCGCGGAAGATCATTCGGTTTTAGTTTTAGTTAGGTTCTTTTAGGTTAGCCTAGGGATAGGCCCGCGGAAGATATTTCGGTTTTAGTTTATTTAGTTAGCCTCGCGGAAGATTGGGCGCGCAGGGTCTTTAAGCTTAGGAGAACTTAGCTTAGGGGACGAGCCTACGCGGGTTCTGCCGAAGCCACTAAAGATACAACCGGTGTCTGTCTTCCTTTGGGGTTAAAGGGGGGAGTAAAGTAAAAATTTTATTTCTTTATACTGGTCCGTCTATTCAGAGTCAGGGTATATATTTTATTTCATGAGGCAACCTTTCTTTAAAGAAGGCAACTAGGAACTCACACACCATCAGAGTCTTCAATTGGCTTACTCATCATCCTTCAGACTGTGAGGCTTGGCCGGCGACCGTGCTCAAAAGCACGCGGAACGCTGGCCGCTTTCCCCGCAACTGGTACCTCGTGCATAACCAGTCCAAGGCCGTGCACGAGGAGCTCCAGCACCCATACCCCGACAGGTCCGTATGGGGAGATACGAAATTTCAGGGAGCCTGGGTGCAAGCCATATAGGACTTTATAGGTAATATAGGTCAAAGTTGGTGCACGGGGCGGGGGCAGATAAAGAACTGGCCCCCAGAGCCAAAAGGTCCCCCCACCCCTTTATTAAGGAGGCAAATCCATCAGAAAGTCCTCTTGCACAAGTGTTTCTGAAATGAATCAGAGGAACAAGAAATCACCATTATTTTGGAGAACACTATTTGACTCTGTTCCAGGAGACTCAATCCCAGCTGCTCTCCTAGAAATTAAGCACTGTCTGTCTCTATAATGATGTATTATTGAAAATACATTAAGAGGCCATCCTGTCGGCAGCAGAGGAAGATAATACGCCAAGACGCTTCCACAATATATCAAAGTGCCTTTGTTCTGATGATGCTTTAATGCAATGCATCAAACTGCCATTGTCCCAATAATGCATTATCGCAATACATCAAAGCTTTGTTGAGTTTGCTTGCAGAGGTGCTATTACAGGACTTCAAACCTGTGGCGTCCTTATGATGCACTGCCGGTGTGCCATAACCCCCTCCGGAGAGTCAGACATCAACCCAGAGGAAGGGGGAAAATCATATCCCCACACAGAGAGAGATACCAATTGCACAGAATACCGTCTAGCGCAGGGGTGGCCAACTCCCAAGAGACTGTGATCTACTCACAGAGTTAAAAACTCATGGTGATCTACCCCCTTTTTGGGGTTCAGGTCAAAGTTGTTGAGCTTTTCTTAGGAAGGAGGAAGGCCCATTTTGGGGAGGTTCCAGTCAAAGAAGTTGAGTTTTTTTCAGGGAGGAGGTAAAATGTTGAGCTTTTTTTAGGGGAGCCACAGTTGTTCTGCTTCTTTGGGGAGAGCCAATGATCTACCAGTGATCTACTGCAGACATCCGGTGATCTACCGGTAGATCACGATCTACCTGTTGGACATGCCTGGTCTAGCGGATTCCCTTCCCTGATACATACCTGTGCAATCACTGAGATAATCTGAGGAGACTCTGCTGACCTTGCTATGGCATGCAGGCTGCTCCCTACAGGCAGTATGGAAGCAGGGCTTTCTCTGTGGTGGCCCCTATCTCTGGAATGTTCTCTGCTCTGGCATTCAGGAGGGTCTATCTCCAGCATGTTTCATAAACTTATGTGGGAATACGTTTTAAGGTGCTCCTGCACCTGTCCACTTTAAGGTAACCTTCCACGCGTTGCAGGAAAGGCAATGCGTGTTTTATATATGTTGGAAGCTGCCCAGAGTGGCTGGGGCAACCTAGACAGATGGGTGGGGTATAAATATTATTATTATTATTATTATTATTATTATTATTATTATTATTATTATTATTATTTAGGATGTCCCTATTTTCATTGGATAAATGTTGGAGGGTATGAGACATTTTCAAAGCCTCTGAGAATGAGGAGAAAAAGCAGGCGCTTCTTTCTCAGGGGAGCAGAACTGTCGAGAAATGAGAGGTCCTGTTTCAGCACAGCCCTGCTTGAAGGCATTTTCTTGCCAAATGGACCTTTCACTTCACACACAGAAGCTGAACTGTTTGCCAACATTCCGAGCACAGCTCCTTCCTCCATCAAACAATATTCCTTGGCATCAAAAGCGGTTTGGTCAACAGCAGGAGGTGGCTCATAGGAGGTAGTAGCTGGGTTTTAGGTGATTCCATTTGGAAACATTTGCAGAAAGCCTGCAATGATTTGACATTTCACACGGCTGTGAAAGAGAGCAGATACCATCCAGCTCTGGAGAAACTCATCCTGTTTACTTGACTGTATCTTTGGGGAAACAGCCACCGGGCAAACCCTTTTTTTCTGAGAGATGCGCAATCAGTTTTGTGTTTACTCATAGAGCTGCTGTGCAAACACCCAGCAATGGATGAATTAAACAAACACGCAGCCTCCAAAGTTGACATAATCAGCTTAAATTCAGAGGGTAATTACAGGAGTCAAAAAAAAAAAAAAGCTGTTCCACAGCAGAAAGGCAGGTCGTCGAGGAGCAACTCTAATGTCGACAGAAATATAAGTCAGCTCTGAAAGATGACCTTGGGAGCCGCAATTAATGCCCCCCAACGGTTAACAGTTACCGAAACTCATAGTGCAAAGCGCTCCCGAGGAAAACAAACAGAAAAGTTGGCACCCGTCGAGGAATTTAAGCTTAAACCTACAAATTAAAAGCATCTCGAGAGCCAGGGCGGGACCCGAGAACATAATGTATTCCAGTCACTGGAAAGTCATTGACACAAAATTCAAAAGTGAAAAGCAAAAGCCATCTGTCAACAGCTGAGGTGATGCGAGAATCCTCAGGGGCACCTGGGGAAACCAAGCCCTTCTTGTGTCAGCTACAGGGTTGTTGTTCTTTCTCTTTTCTGTTTACTTTTTCCTCCGCTGCGACCTGACAGGAAAGACCCCGAAGGGGAGAAAAAGGAAGATTTAGAGAGAAGTGAACAGACAAGTGAACTCCAACAAAGTTGCCAAGGGCAACCAAGGTCTATTACAACCAAACACACACACACACACACCCTATTAATTCTCACAAGGAAGAAAAAATAATCCTGGTTAAGATGGAGGAAAGATTAGGGTGTCAAGAGGCTTGGGTGGTCTGGTTAGAGTCATAATTTATTTACTTTCAATTCATTTTATTGCATTTATTCCTGACCTACATTATATTCCTCCTTTCCTCCAAGGAGTTCAAGGTGGCAAACACAGTCCTCTCCTGCCTCCTTTATCCGACCCTCCCAGTCTGTCCCTTTTTTTCCAGGGACATCCTGGTTTCTGATTTGATCCTGGAATGTCCCACTTTTCCTTAGGATGTCCCTATTTTCATCAGAGAAATGTTGGAGGGTATGGAGTTATCCAACCCCCCGAGCCAACTGAGGGCAATCCTGTATAGGGAAGTTTCTAAATGTTTAATGTTTTATTACGTTTTTATATATGTTGGAAGCTGCCCAGAGTGGCTGTGCTATACATGTGGAGTATAAATAGTAAAATTATCATTATGGAAGGGGATGTCCCTATTTTCATTGGAGTAATGTTGGAGGGTGTGTTTTATTTTATCTCCACAACAGCCCTGCAAGGTAGGTTAGGCTGCAAGGGGCAGTGACTGGCCCAACGTCACACAGCGGGCTCCCTGGCCGAGTGGGGATTTCCTAGGCCCTAGTTTCACACTTTAACTCCTACACCGGACCAGTTCTGTTTTATTGTTTATGTTTGAAAAAATTTACTCTGAATTTTGTTCTAATCCCATCCCTTAGTTTCCATGAGCATCTCGACTGAAGTGGAAAAGGCAGCGTTGAAATTTTAAAACAAACAACTGAGAGACTCCTGGAGCCAGCCATGCCTGGGGCTCTTTTCTTCAACGTGTGAAGAGCTGCGGGGAGGCCCCCAGCCAGTCACGCCTGGCTCGAGAGATGATCCATTTGAACTTTTCCCCAGCAAGCCCGTGATCTTAAACCCTCCCCAAACTCATATCAGTTCTGTTTGCAAGTGCATGGATAAGAAGAGGAGAAAAACCTGGCTGCAGGATCTAAACAGAACCCCTTTTAGTCAAGCATCCTAGTACCACTTTGAACAGTCATGGCTTTCCCCCAAAGGATTCTGGGAACTGTCGTTTGTTAAGGGCTAGTGTAGTGCATACTCCTCAACCATCCTGATTTCCCCGGGACACCCCGGAATTACAGAAGCCATGCCGGCTTCTGATTGGATCCCAGAATGTCCCATCCCACTCCCTCCAGCACTGCCGAACTTGGGGAAGAGGATTAGCCGGCACTTGCAGCTGGCGCTGGAGTTTGCTGTGGTGCCTCATGAGTCAACTGGCTCCTGTGAGAGTGTGGCACCGAAAGTAGGGTTCAAACCCCACTCAACCATGGAGCTCACCTTGGGCCAGTCATTTACTCTCAGCCTAGCCTACCTCACAGAGTTGTTGAGGGGATTAAAGGAGGGAAAGATTAATGTACATCACCTGGAGCTCCTTGGGGTGTGTGGGGGGGGGAGGGAAGTGGGGTATAAATGCAATAAATAAGTAAGTAAGTAAGTAAGTAAGTAAGTAAGTGTGCTGAGAGTTGTCAGGAAACCCAATTCCACAGAGTGGTTCAACATTTGATTCCTCTTCACAGGGAACTCTGGGAATTGTAGCTGTGAGGAAGAATAGGGGGCCTCCTAACAACTTAATGAACTGCAGTTCCCAGAATTCCTTGGTCGGAAGCCATGACTGTTCAAAGTGATGCTTTAAATGTGTGGTGCGAATGTGGTCACAGTGGCCAGCCAGATGTCCACAGGAAGTCTCTACATAATTTTAGACATCTTTATCATGTCCCCTCCTTACTTGACTGGAAGCTGCCTAGACTGGCTGGGGCAACCCAGTCAGATGGCCAGCATGGAAATTACTATTGTTGTTGTTGCTGCTGTTGCTGCAGCTGTTGTTGTTGTTGAAGAGGATGATGATGATGATAACTTCCCCTGCCCAAACTACAAAGGCCCAAAGGTTGTGCTGTTTCCTCATAGGGGACTTGCTTCAGCCCTTTGACCATTCTTGTGTGAGGAAGAAGGCTTCTTTCCCCACCTTATTTATGTGTTCATAGCTCACCTTTTCCTCCAAGGAGCTCAAGGTAGCGCATCTGATTCTCCCCCTCCTCAGGTAATCTCCACAGTGGCGCTGTAAAGTTAGGCTGAGAGAGACAGTGACTGGACCAAAGTCACCCAGTGAGCTTCATGTCCAAGTGGAGATTTGAACCTGGCTCTCCCAGGTTCAATGCCAAGACTCTAACCACTACACCACACTGCCTTTCCACCCTACCCTCATATACCTTTGCAACCCTTTTACCCAAATGAGCCTCAGCTTCCCCACCACCACATCCAATTCTGGCAACCCTTGATTTCAGCCATATTGCCAGAAATCCAACATAGGCAGAAAGGAGCAATCTGTATCTTACTGCAATGCAAACATTAACATGATTGCAGTTTGTTCCGATGGCACTGACATGATAGCGATACACATCTGAAACCAGTTCATATTTGCAGAGTAGACGTGCCCTGGATCACAGCTCTGATCCTGGGAGACAGCATTCTGTTCCACCAAAGGCAACCACTACTGACAATATATAGCCCCCAGGGCAGCGATGGGTATGTTTGTGTGATCCCACACAGGTTACACAACAAAAGCTTCAGAGAGAAACACAATTCCCTGGGGAAGAAAACCCCAACAAACGTGAACACCCTTTCAAGCGTAAGCTGTGATGCCAGCAAACCCAGTATTTCCTCTCAGATATAAATCATGGCAGCCGAATTAAGTAATGGCTCTTAGCGAGGATAGTTCAAAGAGAAGGAAGCAACCTAATTATAAAGCAGCTGAGATTTAATAAGAGAGCGTGTTCATGGATGCTCTGAGATCAATAGCTTTCACATGTTCTGCCTATCTTCCCCTCCCAAACTCCACATCTCAGCAACCGACTCTAGGTCACAATGATTGCATCAGAAGTCTTTTCCCACCGTGGAGTGTGAGTTGTTGGTCTTACAAGCCAGGCTGTGTCATCAGAGAGGGCATTTCATAAGCAAAGCCCAGCTATCATAGATTTCGAAGGGACCCCAATCTAGTTCCAACCCCCCAACAACACAGGAATCACATCTAAAGAATCCCTGAAAGATGGGCACCCAACCTCTGCTGAAAAACCTCCAAGGTAGCAAAGTCCACCACCTTCTGGTGTCGTCCGTTCCGCTGTCGAACGGCTCTTGCCACCAGAAAGTTCTTCCTAAGATTTTGCCGGGATCTTCTCACTTGTCACTCGAGAGAGACAACAGGATGCTTCCTGACAGCCCCTGCCACTGCCGTCATCGTCGCTTGGGACAAGCGCTGGCTCATCCTCCTCCCTGAGCTTGGCACTGATGGTTCTGGCAAAGGAAACAGGGACATCCCGGGATCAAATCAGAAGTTGGGATGGCTTTCGTAATTCAGGACGCTTGGAGGGTATGCTACCCCTGCTCCCAATACCAGTAATCATAATTCTTTCAGGAATTGTGACCAAAACAACCCAAATCTGCACTTTCTTTCTTTCTTCATGTGTGTCATTGAAGCACATGCCCTTTCTTCATAGCTGTCAACTTTTCCCTTTTTTTTTAAGGGAAATTCCCTTATTCTGAATAGGATTCCTTGCAAGAAAAGGGAAAAGTTGACAGCTATGCCTTTCTTACATAAATATATATTTATTTATATTTAAATTCATGTTCATATTTAAATTCATTCCATGCCAATCTCAGAAGCCCCACCCTGCTTCCTGTGGATGGGGCCTACATGCAGCCAGATAGCAGATGCGTTCTGACAGCTGAGGTGCCTCAATGGCTGATGGCAACTTGGGGTGAGCCATAAGGAAGCTGCCAGCCTTTCGCACTCCTCCCTCCCCTTCTCTCTCTCTCTCTCTGTCTCCCTCCCCCCCCCCATCCTCACTCCTTGAATGATGCTTGTCTCTCATCATCTCCTTCTATAAATAGCTCCAGGAAAGATTGCACATTTGCCGACTTGGGGATCCTTCACTTTCTCAGACAGGGAGGCTAAACATACCCAAGAGATGCCACTCAGAAGGCCTCTCGCCCGCTGCCAAGTTTCTCTCTCAGCAGGCACTCGTGCTGCGCCTGCCCATCAAGTCCCAACTTGGCAGCTGTGGGGTTGGCATCATTGCCAAGCCAGCTCTGCGAGGCGAGATGATGCCAGGGTGAGCTGCGCTTGCAGCCACCATCCCTGGAGTTCAGGCGCTGGAAGATGTGTAGATATGCACAACTTCTTCTTCCAAAGCCCCACAGTCTCAGTGCAAGTGCGCATCCTCCAGTTCACCCCTGAGCTTATTTATTTGGGTGAGGAGAAGAAAGCCCTTCTTCACGTATCACAGAGTTAAACCGTGGAACTCCCTCCCACAGGAGGCAGAGATGGCCACCAACCTGGATAGCTTTAAAAGAGGGAGGGTTGGCGCGCTATGGGTGGCTCCTAGCCGTGATAGCTATGCTCTGCTTCCACTGTTGGCAGCAGGAATGCTTGTGCTCTTATGCTCAGGTCTAGTTTGTGGGTTTCCTCTTGGGGCATCTGGTTGACCCCTGTGAGAATAGGGTGCTGGACTAGATGGGCCATTGGCCTAATCCAGAGGGCACTTCTGATATTCTTATGGAAGCACTCTTCCATAAGAACCAAGATGAACAAGAATCAAGCCTCTGAGACCCTTCATTGTGTGCCTCCTCCACAAGAGGTCGGGAGGGTGGCAACAGGTGAACGGGCCTTT
This sequence comes from Lacerta agilis, assembly GCF_009819535.1. Lineage (NCBI taxonomy): Eukaryota > Metazoa > Chordata > Lepidosauria > Squamata > Lacertidae > Lacerta > Lacerta agilis. The sequence goes on along the minus strand of NC_046324.1, from coordinate 25,753,390 downwards.
TCTGCAGTGGCTCCCTGTTTGTGGAATGCTCTCCCCAGAGAGGCCCACCTGGCGCCTTCGTTACATATCTTGAGGTGCCAGGCAAAAACATTCCTGTTCTCGTTGGTGCCTTTGGCTAGTTAACCAAACTATGGCCTTTTAGACTGGGGAGGTGGAGTTATTGTTTTTGTTTGTTACTATGGTATGTATTTTTGTGTTTTTATATTGCAAACCACCTGTGATCTTCGGATTAAGGGTGATATTTAATAAAATAATGATCGCTTCTCGGCCTTTTGGCTAAGATCAAGTGTGTGATATTTAATAAAATAATGAAATGACTCATTTAGGTCCATTAAATTCATTGCACTGTATCCCACATTCTCTGCCCACTGGCACAAGGGGACTGGCGAGGGTGAATTAGTGCAGTGGAAGAATCTAGTGCAACAGCTGCAGTAGCAGAACCTCCTTGCACCACGGATTGTGCCATCTATCATGCAACCAAGTCACCAGAAACCTACTTATGCAGTAACTTTCCTTGGGTGCAAAACAATTTTTTCAGGGAAAGAAGTGTCTTGCTAAATGACTTTAACTTAGTTTTTCCCATTTCAGGCAAAAGAATTATTATATGTGTGTGTTTGTGTGTGTGTGTGTGTGTGTGTGTGTGTGTAAAACTTTATACAGTGGTTACCTCTGGTTACGTACTTAATTTGTTCCGGAGGTCCATTCTTAACCTGAAACTGTTCTTAACCTGAAGCACCACTTTAGCTAATGGGGCCTCCCGCTGCTGCTGCGCCGCCAGAGCACGATCTCTGTTCTTATCCTGAAGCAAAGTTCTTAACCTGAAGCATTATTTCTGGGTTAGCGGAGTATGTAACCTGAAGCGTATGTATCTTGAAGCATATGTAACCCGAGGTACCACTGTGTGCGTGTGTGTGTGTGTGTGTGTGTGTGTGTGTTACATAATAAAGTTTTACATAACCAACACATCATTCACCTCCTCATTTAGGATTCTCTGAATCACTTGACTTCCCTCCGCCCTTCCATGGTTACCATTGTCATTCTTTTTTTTCATGTGCTTACCTTATTTTCTCTAATTTGTTAATAAAATAATAGTCCATTTTCCCATAGTTTTTGTACATTACAGGCATTACTCAAATCCTGCCAAAAAAAATTAGTTGTTTACAGTGATCCCTTAAGTACATTATAAATTTTCCCCATTCCTTCTTAAAACTCTTCTCTTCTTGGTTTCTGATTTTCCCAGCCAGTTTTGCCATTTCAACATAGTCCATCATCTTCCTCAGCCATTCCTCTCTGATTTTCTTCCTCTCTCATTTTCTTCTCTCATTTCTTCTCTCATTTTCTTCCTTTGCAAAAGATTCTTGCATTGCAGGGGGCTGGACCAGATGAGCCTAGTGGACCCTAGTGATTTTATGATTCTACCCTATGGGTCTTCTCTGAGTAGAACTTGGTTGGTTGGCTACAAGCCCAAACCAGAGAACCTCCAAAATTATTCCTTAACCTCCTGAGATCATGAAAACAATGGCAAGGCCGTCTTGTGAGCTTGGAGAATCAATATTTGTCTTTCCCTCTGCCAGACCAGGCAGATTAAGAGTTTGTTGACATGTAAGCTGAGTGCAAACATCTTCACAAAAGGCTGACACTTCTTGATGGGGGAGAGAGAGCCCTTTGTCGATTTTTTACCCCATTTCCTTCTTCAGAAAGCAAACAGACGCTGGGCAGATGGCACCTCCTAATTGGCCTAAGAGAAGGGGGCGGCCACAGAGGGATGTCTGGAAGTTGCAAAACCTTTGTTTGCAAGCAACAGAAGTTCCTTGTTGGTGGTTTTTTTTGTTTTTGTTTTTTTAAGCATCTTCAGGAAAAGTGAAACCTCATATGCATGATTTGTTTATTAAAAAACAATGATAACTTTAACCTCAAAGCAGTTTAACAACCTCAAGGCTGATTTTATCTTGTTTTTAATTTCTGACTTTTATCTATAGGTTTCGTGTGTGTTTTATGTCAACTGCTCAGAGGTTTTTACATTTAAGCAGCATGCAAATTCTGTTAGATAAAATGAATGAATAAATGTGAAAGAAGCATTTCTTTTTTATGACGATGAATGTGGTGAAGGAAAACCCCACCACCCCATGATGCTATTTCAAGCTTCTAGTGCCCTCCCATGTTGTTGGACTCCAGTTCCCATCAGTCTCAGCCAGCATGGCCAGTCTCCATGGATGATGGGAGTTGTAGTCCAGCAACACCTGGATGGGGGAGAAATTCGATTCAGTTTGCTTGTGAAGAGGAAACTATCTAATTTGCATGTATGCAATATGAAAATTGAAACACAGCTATCCTTTAACAGCACCAGTGCTCTGTGTTTTGCAATACATTTCTCTAGTCAAGTAATGCGTGCAAAAATACATACCAGTACTCTTACTTAAAGTGTGCATAAAAATACATATAATTGTGAAGATAATATACAAAAATGCATTATTTTAGGAGAAATTGGGTGATATTCAACTAAGCTTTACTTAGCATAGACTTAATTAAGGTCTTACTAAGGTTCATTAATTTCAACAAGTCTGCTCTGAGTAAAACTGAGTTGAATTCCACCCAATATGCTTTGCAAAATATATATAGAGTATGTATCTATTAGGCCAGGGGTAGGCAACCTAAGGCCCATGGGCCGGATGCGGCCCAATTGCCTTCTCAATTTGGCCCCCAGATGGTCTAGGAATCAGCGTGTTTTTATATACTGTAGTAGAATTCATTCTTTTATTTAAAATGCATGTCTGTGTTATGGCTGGGGCCTGTCTGGTGTTTTTACATGAGTAGAATGTGTCCTTTTATTTAAAATTCATCTCTGGGTTATTTGTGGGGCATAGGAATTCGTTCATCCCCCCCCCCCCAAGTATAGTCCGGCCCACCACATGGTCTGAAGGAGACCGTTAGACCGGCCCACAGCTGAAAAAGGTTGCTGACCCCTGTATTAGGCAGAATAGCATGTACATTCAGATAAATATAGCAGGGGTTGGTCTAAATGACCCCTGAGGTCCCTTCCAGCTCTACAATTTTATGATTTTATGAAATTTGCACTAAAACACTGGTTTTTAATGGGGATCTTTTTGAATTGTTAACTATTTGGCAATGTGAAGACCTGAATTTAAAGTCAGAAAAATGAGGAACTGAGAAAACTCAAAATGGACAGATTCAGGCATCCCTAATCCATAGGGATCAGACATCTGAAGGCAGCCGTGTATCAGGAAGTTTTTAATGTTTAATGTTTTAGTATGTAACATCTATATATTCTGTGAGCCACCCAGAGTGCCTGGGGAACCCAGCCAGATGGGCGGTGTATTATTATTATTATTATTAGCATGTCAATTGGATGCAGTGCAGTCCTTTAGCTGCCCAGAGCCATCAGCCCCTCCTTCTGCTTAGGGAACCCAGAAATGGCCAGTCACTCACCGGAAGCCCAGTGGGAATTCACTGGGCTTGTCGGAGCAGAGAGACGCTGTGCGCCAGGCCTGGCATTTGCCTTCTTCAACTGAATGAGAGGAATTAAACAGTTACATGTTTTGATTAGACCACACCTGCCTGGAAAAAAAAGAAAAGAATCGACATCTACCTGGCTTGTTTTCAGGGCGTTGACGGGGGCCCTTTCTATCCGAAAAGGGAGCTACAGCCATCTTATGCATCTGAAGGTGGCAGAAGTGCCAACATTGACTCAGGCTGTTTGTTGAAAGGGTAAGAGGAGGAGAGAGCCCAAGGAGTCTTGTTTGTTTTATAGCTGCATCAAAGAAGGTTTTGGCACCCGAAGGAAGATTTTGACTTCCTTAGAAGCACAGCCACTGATCACAGGAGCAGCTCCAGAGATAGAGAGCATCAGTCAAATGAGCACACATGCTTGTTTGGAGGGCTGGCTGAAGAGGCGAGTGCGAATCCAGATGCAGCAACTGGTGCTGTCCTCCCCGTATGGGACTGGCTTTGGAAAATGGGAGTTTTGGTTCAGATCAATAGGGCGAGCAAACTTAATGTATGCAGCCTGCCCTCTCTCCCCATGAGACCCCACAAGGAGAGATGCTGGAGAATTCAGTGAAAACAGAAAAGGGAGTAGAAATTGTCAATATTTGCTTATTCGTCTCCCATCCAAAACAGAAATCAGCCCAGTAAAAACTGGGTGGTTGTTGCTTCCAGTCCACAAACAATGCAAAATATTTTATGTTCCGCCTGCCACTCATTCTTTTGCATTCCGTTTCCCTTGCACTAAAAGGATTGGGGTGGGACAATGTAATTTACACCACTAATTGCATAAATTATCGTAAGATCATAGAATTGTAGAGTTGGAAGGGATCCCCAAGAGTCATCTAGTCCAACCCCCTGCAACGTAGGAATCAACGTAGTGAAACAATCCCTGACAGATGGCCATCCAGTCTCTGTAGGAAAACCTCCAATGAAGGAGAGTCCACCACCTTTTGTAAGTGGCATGATTTTGCTACAGTGAACAATGAGATAAATGGCCAGTCACTCTCAGCCTAGCCTGCCTCGCAGGGTTGTTGTGATGATAAAATGGGGCAAGGGAGAACCATGCAACCACCTTGAACTACTTGAAGGAAAGGTGGGATATTAATATAGCAAATGAAATAAATGAAATGGAGAAAAAAATGCCGGCAACCGCTCTCGATCTGGCACCCCATGGTTCTGGCCCAAAGTAGGCTATGCACCTAGGTATTCCTCTTTATCCCAGTAGGTCACAGCAAACCGCTTGGCCCCTATCCAACAGCTCCAATGCAAGGAAATGAGCTACCACTGAACAAGTGGAAGGTGTGCACTTCCTATCCATAGACTCCGCCTTACCTCGCTTTGATCCTGCATCCTTCATCCCTGACGTTTGGATGGAAAGCGCAAGCCCACAGCAGCTGTGCATGGATCTCCTGACTGCCTGCCACCCTACCTGGCAGCATTATCATCATCCTTAAATTTATTACTTGCCCTTCACCAGCAGGTCCCAGGGCAGGTTAAAATTTAAAATTCGGAATGAAAAGCAGTAGAAACATAGTCAAAATTAAATTTTTAAAAAATCCTTCCAGTAGCACCTTAGAGACCAACTAAGTTTGTTCTTGGTATGAGCTTTCGTGTGCATGCACACTTCTTCAGAAACATAGGTTACACAAACCATTTCCATCCCAGCTGCTTCTAATAAGAACCGTAACTTTTAAGAACCAGTGCCTAAGCTTGCATTTCCCCCCTTCTCCCTCCCCATCCCTTTTTCCTTATGTGTCGTGTCTGTTTGGGACAGGCTAGCTACACACAGCCGCCCTGTACCTGCCGTCCTGCTGGGCTGGCAAGCGAGCCCAATTTCACAGCACATTTGCCTGTCCCTCTCCTGGAAACTGACCCCAATGCGCTCGCGGCTTCTCCTTCCTCTTTCCCACCCCACGACTCATTTCTGCCTCTCGAAATGGTGTTCAGAAATTCATACGGTAATTTACAATGAAGACATTGGCGCGGTGACATTTACAGCAGACCTTGCACTCATTAAGACAACCTCATTGCCTCATTAATTCCATTTTTCAGAAATTATGTTCCTATTTATGCACCGCGGCTGTGCCTCCTGCATTTCATATCGCGCTCTTCTCTGCCGGGGAAGGCAGCGCCTCCGAGATCCCTCCAGATAAGCAATCCCAGTGACCTAGAAGCAAAACAATTATTTTTCTGCCTCTGCCACTCGTTCCCACTCACCCACTCGAGATAAATAAAATTAATGCAACGGCGTCTGCCACGGGGGCTTCGTTATTCCAAACAGCCTCCGACTCCTGCCATAATTGCACCGTAAATGAGCTTCCTCGGTGACAAGGCCACCGTGCTGGAATTCTGAAGCTGAAATGTGCACATTTGTAGAGCTGCTGATTCACACCCGTGTGTGTAAGACTGAATATCTGGAAGCCTGACAGCCCTTCTGCCACCCATATGGGGACCCAGGGAACAATGTGTCAGATGGGCATAGAATCATAGAACTGTGGAGTTGGAAGGGACCCCCAAGGGACATCTAGTCCAACCCCCTGCATTGCAGGAATCACAGCTCACGAATCCCCATCTAAACTCTGTTTAAAAACTTCCAACAAAGAGGTGACTCCACTGTCAAACTGTTCTTCCTAATGCTTAGTTGGAATCTCCTTTCTTCTCATTTGTTTCTGTTGGTACTGGCCATGATGCCTAGGCTCTTCCTCCACAGTTGGAATCATGGAATCATAGAATTTTAGAATTGGAAGGGACCACGAGGGTCATCTAGTCCAACCCCCTGCAATGCAGGAATCTTTTGCCCGATGTGGGGCTTGAACCCATGACCCTGAGAATAAGAGTCTCGTGTTCTACCATGCAAACAATGCTCCCGATTAACAGTTGCTGGAAACCACAGCAGGGGAGAGGGCGCTTGTGTTCAAATCCTGGTTGTGGGTTTCCCCACAAGCATCTGGTTGGCCACTGTGAGAACAGGACGTCGGACAAGATGCCCGTTGGCCTGATCCAGCATGGGAACCAATCTTGATCTTGAATATACTTGCTCAACAACAACAACAACAACAACAACAACAAACGCAGCCTGTTTTTAACCCTGGCAGAGGGCATTTGCTGAGCAAGAGAATTCTGAGCTTTCCTTTTCACAAAATTTCCAAGTGGCCTGTTTGGTGACAAAAGCACACAGCTACTCATAGCTACGCAAATAGCAACTCTTTGTTTGCACTGTTTGCTCAGCTAATATTGACTCTCCAGCCCGACACGGCTGCCATTGAGTTGGGCTATTCACCATGATGTTTGACTAGCATTAGAACAGGGCTGCGATAACATGGAGCGCAGCAGGGAAACCAATCCATCAGGCCCCTGTAGGTTATGGTGCCATAATGGTACTTAGGATGGGGAGGGGGGGTGAGAGCGTTGCAGCACGGGGTGGGACTTGCTCAAGTACAGCTGTTGGGTTTCATGCTGGCATCTACGCTCCCCACTAGTTCAAACAACCACAGGTTGTAGTGGCACCCTGCGTACCCATGCAACACAAACAGCCAGAAATCGACACACAATATTAGCCATGACGGGGAGAGTGTGGGTGGGGAGACAGTACAGATTACTGGGAACAAGCAGTCCAGAAGGAGGCTTTGAGCCCCAAAACCTTCTACAGTAAATGTTTTCAGACCTTCCAAGTGTCCCTATTTTCCAGGGACAGTCCCAGATTTACAGAAGCCATCCCAGTTTCTGATTTGATCCCGGAATGTCCCGCATTTCCTTAGCGTGTCCTATTTTCATCGGAGAAATGTTGGAGGGTATGGAGTTATCTGACTCCTGAGCCATCTGAAGGCAGCCCTACATAGGAAAGTTTTTTCAACATTTAATGTTTTATTATGTTTTTATACATGTTGGAAGCCACCCAGAGTGGCTGGGCCAATCCAGTCACATGGGGGTAGAAATAGTATCATCGTCGTCATCATCATCTCTATTTTCATCAGATAAATGTTGGAGGGTATGTTATATAATTCTTAAAAATATATATACAGTTCCAAAGGCTCACTCCTCCGCTGTCTCCCGAGACAGATGGATGTCAACCAACAATGTTGACACCAGCTGGGAGTGGCTTTAGAGGATTTCCAGTAGAAGCTTTTCCCAGCCACTTTCCCTGGAGATGCCAGGAACCAAAACTGGGACCTTCTGAATGCAAAGCAGAGGCTCCCTGAACGGAGAGAAGAGAATCTCCCTTCCCAAGCACTGTAGATTAGAGACCACATATTTGTAGGTTATTTAGCAGCAAAGTAGCAATCACTGCATTACTCTATTTGGATTCATTTGAAGGCACTGGGCCTGTCAATAATGTTTGTGCATTTCAATATTTCATGGCTGAAAGCCCCGCTGATTTAAACAGGGTTCACTTCTGAATAAATAAGCAATACATTTGGCTTGCCATAAAACCTAGTAAGATTTTGGGCTTCCTTGTTTATTTGGATCACCAGCAGTGGTAACATTTCCCGGCTTCAGGGGAAATGAGGGGCATTGCTAATAAATAGTTCGTGTAAACTGATAGCCTGGATTCCTGCATTGCAGGGGGCTGGACTAAATGACCCTTGGGGTGCCTTTCAACTCTATGATTCTAATAAATAAATGTGCTTGCCAGCATTTGGAGAGGGCAAGGCTGGAATAAATAATGGCCCACCACTCTAAGTTGGTGGGTGGGAGGATGTTCACTGCACAAATATTATTCTTCCTACCACTGCATATCCCCTCCCCACCCCCTCCACGTGAACCATTCTGATGGTATCAGAAGTACAACAATCTTTGCTGCCAATGAAGAAGGAACATGAAGTTGGGGGTGGGGGAGGGCAAAAAGCCATCATTTCTCATCTAGCGCCATCTTCTGTTTGAATTTAAGTATTGGCTTTTGGGGGGAACAAGAGAATCCCCACAGTTTACCAGTGAGGTGTGAGCACCTGCTGGTCCCCTCCTGGCCAATTTCTGATCGCAGCAGCAGCAGCAGCACTGAGTCCCATTCTAATAGGATTTTAATATTGGGTGGCACCCAACTATCATGTCTCATCAACACAAGAATTTGCAAATATTCTCCCCCCACTCCTCCTCCTCCTCCTATACATGGACTAAATTTATTCTAGGGGTTCCCCCCAAACCTCCAGAGCAGATCTGGGGGGGGGGGCACAAAGGCACATGCAGGGGGAGGAGAGGGGGAAGTTCCATTGCACAAGCGGGAATCCTTGAGATAATGGGATACACTAGCTGGATACTGCCCATTGTGTTCTAAAATGGTTACAACCCCCAACCCCTGGGACCATTGAGTGAGCTTGGGCCAGTTGCTGTCTCTTAGCCTAACCTACCTCACATGGCTGTTGTAAGGATAAAATGAGGAGGAGGGGAAGTTATGTATGCTACCTTGGGCTCTTTGGGGAGAAGGTTGAATGTAAATGTAATATAATATATGGACTACAGTTCCCATCATCCCTGACCACTGGTCCTGCTAGCTAGGGATGATGGGAGTTGTAGTCCAAAAGTAGCTGGAGACCAGAGTTTAGGAAACAGTGGACTAAATAACTTTATGATGGTAAGAGCTGCTTGACAGTGGAGCGGACTCCCTCAGAACGTGGCGGACTCTCCTTCATTGGAGGTTTTTAAGCTGGAGGTTGGATGACTGTTCTGTCGTGGATGCTTGTTAAAATCCCTGCATTGCAAGGCGTTAGACTAAACAACCCATGGTGTACCTTCCAACTTTGCAGTTCTGTGATTCAACCTGTCAAGTTCTGGAATTTAGACAAGGGGGGAAGAAAACAGCTGGCTGGGACTGATGGAAGCCACAGCCCAAAACATCTGGCGAGCACCAGCTTGGGGAAGGCTGCTGTTCAGGTATCTCTTCTTTCCTCTCTCCATCCTTGTCAGAACCAATTAAGGGATCTTTTCCTTGTGAAAATGACTGTTTGATGCCCCTTTGAGCAAAAGGCTCCTTCCCTGTGAAGAAAAGCTTTTAAAATACTTCTGACATTTATCTCAAAAGGAGATTTATTTGATTACCAAAACGTGATATATTAAACACACACACACACACACACACACACCCCTACCTCTTGGCAGATCATTATCTGGCCCAGTTCTTCCTGGGTTTTCCTTTTCTTGGCAAAACATAATGAATTAAACATGATCTGAGCTCCTAGAAGCGCTCTCTCTCTCTCTCTCTCTCTGAACAAACCTCCAGCAAAAATAAAAAATGATATAATAAAGAAATACCTTTACAAGACAAGCAGTATTGTCATCCTTAGGGGGGCTGTGAGATCTAATCGGTTTGACGCAAGCCGAGCTCCAGGAGGGATATTGAAAAGGCACGTAAGAAATGTTAAGAACTTAAAAGGGGGCGAGGAGGAAGAAAGCCGAAGACTGAAGCACAGCCTGTAAACAAGTCATAGAATCATAGAACTCTGGAGTTGAAAGGGACCCCCAGGAGTCATCTAGTCCAACCCCCTGCAATGCAGGAATCACAGCTCAAGAATTCCTGACAGGTGGCCACCGAGCCTCAGCTTAAAACCTCCAACGAATCGTCTTGTGATTGATTATGTAGGGCAAGGCTTACCCCCCCCCCCCAATATTTTATTCAAGTTGGCAGACCATGGAGCACTTTGTCCCTTGCAGGAGGTGTGCATGGGTCTTGTAGTGTCATGCTGTTCCCATTCCACAATAATGACATCAGTGGGTTTATGGGTCTGTAGCCTGCATAAACATCACCTGAAACACACACCAGTCAAAGGTGAGCCTGTGGGGCTGGGTGTGTACATGGCTGACTCAATGGAGTCAGTATCTTGCCCTTTTTCATAACAGATAACAACCCCTGTATTTATGCAAATCGCCTCCCCCAGTCCTTTCTTCTCCTCTTTAAAAGGTGGCAATAAAAATGCCGGTTGTTTTTTCTCCTTCTTCTCCTTTTTTGCCCCTTCCGTTAACTGAAATCATACATTCTGTTTGCCCAGAGTTAACCATTAAGCGAGGACAATTCTGTGTACAAAACGTCTGCTCAGATGCATTTTACGCTTAAAAAAAAAAAGCCAAACCCAATGACACACAAAGAGTTAGTAAAAGTTGGGCAAATATTGGCTTTGGCAGAGTTTGCTGTTTGTATCAGGAAACTGATTGGTGTTATTGATTGACAGATGGGACCCAATGTTTAGAAAGCCCGCCGCCCCGCCCCCCTCGGATTCTCTGAGGTGTTTGGGCAAACAGGCGCCTAATGCTGGGCAAACAGAGCGATTGCAAGGAGAGCTGCCGGGGGGTGTTAGCAGAGCAAACTGGAGGGCTGTGCAAACAGCTCGGAAGGAATGTGGGCAACCTTCACGTAACCTTTGATGTAGCCGCTGATCCTTCGCAAGGTGGAGGGGGGGGGGGAAGTTTGAACAAGGAGCGGAATTTGAGAGAGATCAGCAAGGCAGCAAACACCCAGAGCATGCAAATGTTATCCGGGTGAGCTGGCAGTGGAGGGCTCCATGGAATTTATCTTCCTCCAAATCCTTAAATCCGTGAAGCAATAAAAATTAACCGAGGCTTCCTGAGAGGCTTCCCACCTCCCTGAGTCATCTCGGTGTTAACATAGCCACATGAGAAGAGCCTACTGGATCAGGCCAGTCAGTGGCCCATCTAGTCCAGCATCATGTTCTCACATTGGCCAACCAGGTGCCTCTGGGAAACCCACAAGCAGAATCTGACCACAAGGGCCCTCTCACTCCCTGTACTTTCCAGCAACTGGTATTCAGAGGCATTACTGCCTCAAATTGCGGGGGCCACCGGGTGTCCTTATTTTCATTGGAGAAATGTTGGCGGGTGTGCCATCCCAGCTAGTTGACATTGATAGCCCTCTACTCCATGAATTTGTTCAACGTTTGTTATCAAAATTTGTCATCAAAGTCTATCATGTCATCTCTTACTTGCCTTTGGGACTCTTCCAAGGCCAGGCCAAGAGAGGGCTGAATGAGGCTAAGTTGCAAGGGAATAAGGAATGCTCCTGGAAAGGTGGGCAGTGCTATAACTTGGGACCTCTTCCTTCGAGAGGGCAGGGGTTCATCTCTAATATGGGAGTGTAATAGGAGTGCACCCCACCCATACCCCATCTACACCCCACTGTCTCCTTATGAACTGAGAGGGGACCCAGGTCCAGGACGGGCCACCTGGGAAGAACCATTTTCTCCTTGGAAGCAGAGGGGGGGGGGAAACGGAAAGGTGACAATCCTGCCTATTGTGATGTGTGACCTCCAGCCAAAACCCAGATGTACAGATGTAAATCTATCGCCCACATATCCCCAACTCCACCCTGCAAACAAAGATAAACAGAGCTGTGATCTAGTCAAAGGATGTTCAGGAAAAGCACTCGACCACCATTGTTAACCCAATCACTCAGTATTAGATGTACTTACCTTATGCAAAAACCCTTTTTCCTGCTCTTTTTGTATCATTGACTTGTATGGGAACAGAAATGTATATAAGTCTCTTTGTACCATTAATCAGGGTTCTCTGTTCGTGTTGCCACGTCTGGGAAACCTCTGTTGCAACAGATTTTGGAATAAACGGGAATGCTACGCTTTGCTTTTTCAGCTACGGTTCGTCTCTGTCATTTCAGTGTAAGTGGAAGGCTCCGCAAATTACGGGGTCTTCCCCAGGGTAAAAATTCCGGAACTCCCCCTTGGGAAACGGGCCCTATTTTCTCCTTATTATAGTTTAATTGGTTTACAACAGGAGTTTGGTGAAAGCAACACATGAAAGGCCTGCTGTCACCTTGAACAATTTTGGGGGTTGCTAATAAATTCTGGGGGCACGGGTGGTGCTGTTCTGTAAACCACTGAGCCGTGGGCTTGCCGATCAGAAGGTCGGCGGTTCGAATCCCCGCGACGGGGTGAGCTCCTGTTGTTCAGTCCCAGCTCCTGCCAACCTAGCTGTTCGAAAGCATGTCAAAGTGCAAGTAGATAAATAGGTACCGCTCCAGAGGGAAGGTACCGGTAAAGGGCGTTTCCATGCGCTGCTCTGGTTTCTGCTGGCCACATGACCTGGAAAAACTGTCTGCAGACAAACGGACAAATGCCGGCTCCCTCGGCCATAAAGCAAGATGAGCGCCACAACCCCAGAGTCGTTTGCGACTGGAATTAACTTTCAGGGGTCTTTACCTTTAATAAATTCTGTCCGTCTGGCTGAAAGGACACAGCATCCAAGCACCCCCACTCACCAAAGGATCAACACACACCCCATCACTGCAAGGTGTCATGTGAAATTGCTGGCATCCATGGTTGGAGGCAGGAACTCTTCTGAATACCAGTTGCTGGAAATGGCAGGAGGGGAGGGTGGTCTTGTGCTCAGGCCCTGCTTAAGGGCTTCCCAGCCCAGTCTTCTGGCTGGCCACTGTGAGAACAGGAGGCTGGCCTCGCCTGACCCAGCAGGTTATTCTTACTTTCTTAAGAAAAGCTACTTTCCAAATGCCACCCACCCAAATTTGAGCAGAACCTGCAGACCTGCCCCAGTGGTCCGAACCCAAGGGATGTGAGTCCAGCAGGGGATGCAGACATTAGGATTAGCTCCCGCATGCAGGAAAATTGCCAGGGGCTGTAAGCTTAAGGTCCCATTTTCTGGGAAGAGAATGGCTCAGGGGTAGAGCATCTATCTGCCCTGTATGCAGAAGGCTGCAGGTTCAATCCCTGGCATCTCCATTCTCAGAAGACCTCTTAAAGGCATCATACATTCTTGGTCTTCATCCTGAGCTTACAGATAGGCTGCATTTTTAATGGAAGGGTTTCATTTTGCGCTCATTATAGATTTCTTTTGCTAACAACCGTATTTGCAGTGCAGAGATTAGCCAGGCCTTGTTGTGTGGATAGCAAAGTTAATCATTGTGAGGGAGGAAGAGAGGAGAGTGGGCAAAGAGCAGGTTGAGGCCAGCGCCTGGATTACCTGAAATGTCAGGGTTGCATTTAACTAGGAAAAGCTTGATGGTCCTCTTATCCTTTCAGAAATTGCAGGGGATAAACATTACAATGCAGATAGCAAAAAAAGGACTCCAGTGAGAATGAGGCAGATTAGTCAAGAGGTTAACATTTAAATGACTAATCTTTGAGATAAGTGTCCTTTTTCAGGGCTAGGAGCTAGTACAAAAAGAGCCTGCTGGATCAGGCCAATGGCCCATCTGGTCAAGGGGGGGGGGCATGAACAGATGCCTGCGGGAAGCCTGCAAGCAGGTTCTGTGCACAAGAACCGTCTCCCATTCTGTGGTTTCCAGCAACTGGGATTGCTGCCTCCTACTGCAGAGGCTGAGCATAGCCATTGTGGTTAGTAGGCATCAAGAGCCCTCTCCTCCATGAATTTGTCTAAACCTCTTTTGAAGCCATCTAAGTTGGTGGCCACCGCTGCCTCCTGTGGCAGTGAGTTCCATAGTTTAATTATTTGCTCTTCACCTCTCAAAGAGTTACTGAAATGAGGAGGGGAGGAAGGTAGGTGGTCCCTTATTGAAATCTACTAAACTAATTTCCAATTTCAGACAAATCCCACCCTTCAAACAACAACAACAACAACAACAAACAACAACGGCATTACACAAACTCAGTAGCTTGCAGGAGTGTTGTTAGGAAAGTGGTGCAGGGTCCCTGGAGGAAGAAAATAGATCTGACCCACATGTGTGTAATTAACATAAGAAAATGTGGGTTGTTGTTGTTCAGTCGTTCAGTCGTGTCCGACTCTTCGTGACCCCATGGACCAGAGCACGCCAGGCATGCCTATCCTTCACTGCCTCTCACAGTTTGGCCAAACTCATGTTAGTAGCTTACTAACATGTGGGTGCCTAGATTCAAAAGGCAGGGCTCTGCACACTCTCTAGGAGAGAGCCTCCAGCAGAGTAAAATCACTTTCAGAGTGGAAAACAGGTTTGCATATCCCACTTAGTCTGCTTTAAAGCTCTTGTCTCCCTCCCTTTACCCCTCTCGTAGTGAACAGACCACACACTGTTAAGTAAGTTTTAAATGCTCAACTTACTAAATCCAAAGGTCTGGTCCATGAGAACACAGGTAGACTGCTCTTGCTTTGGTGCTAAAACAGGGACAGATTACAACGGGTCAAGATAATGTTTGAACAACCAAGAATGTGATGATGGCATTGGAGCATTTTAAACAAATGCCTAGGATTCCTCTACATTGCATTGTAGGGGAGATTGGACTGGGTGAGCCTTGGGGTTCCTTCCAACTCAACTACGCTTCTCGGATCTTAAAGACTGACAAGTGTATTGCGCCGTGTGGTCTCATGTGCCAGCAGCCACTCCAGAGTGGTTTTTGGGGGCGGGCAGGTGAGATCTTCCTTAACCAACCCCTCCCATGCTGCCCTGAAGCTCTTACAACTTAGGAGGCACAAGCCAGACAGGTTCAGGTGCCGTCGCAGCCACTCGAGATGGATGAGGGCATACAATATCATCACACGGTCCCATTGTCCAAATAGCATTCAAATAGAAATTATCTGATCGTAATCCAAGGGAACATGCCATGGGGTGTGTGTGTGTGTGTGTGTGTGTGTGACCTATTGAAATAGAGGCTCCATGGTAGCATGATGCCCCCTAGACAATGAACATGGGAAAAGCGCGGTCTGCATTGTCACAGTGGATTAATAAGTGACTTATATGTACGTTGAACCATTTATCAAACCCGCCGGCCAGCCATTGTATTGACTCCAAAGCAAACAGACGGTTTACTCAACAGAACACCGTTACTCCTGTTAAGAGGGATAATGACATTTTAAGCACATTGTGTCCAGCCTTGGGCACTTTACCTCTTGACTACAGCTACTGTGGAAAGGAGCCTTTGGATTTTGCTGATACGGCTGGCAAAGACTCCCTCCCCCCACTCCTGCATCGCTCTTTGATTTGTTTGTTTATCTGCACAATATTCCTTTATTTTATTTTTCAATGGGGAAAAAATGGGGAACTGGTTGAAACTGAAATTCACAGATGCCAAGAACAGAAAAGCAAACAAATTCAGGCACTGATTCTTAATAAGCTACATAATATATCCTACGAATCTTTTTAAGGCCGTCGTAACTGATGAAAAACCCTCAGGGAACAATGGTGTAAATACTCATTCCCCAACCAGAATACATTATAATTCCAGATTTGAGATCACTTTCACTCATTTTTAAGGAACATTTAAATCTTGGAATTCATCCTCCTGTGCCTGCAGTTTATCCCAAGATTTGGGGATTGGGTGTCTTTGAACCCTTTTTGTCCTCGGGGTTATTATGGGAGTGATGGATGGGGGAGAAACCCAAGCCCTCCCGGATCAAGAGGGCAGCCTGTTTGCTCTCTGTCAGCAGCATGTTAAAAGCCACGGCCCCCACGGAAGGCCCGTCTTGCCGATACGATGTTAAGCCAACATCCTGTCCACATATAGAATTACAGGGCACTTTATATCGGAGCAACAGAGTTCACCCTGTGTCCTCCGAGCTCAGTTTCCCAGCTGCCCATCTCCCTTTCAAAGGCACAGAGATAAATGCAGGATGCAACAGGGACTGGGAGTATTGATGCAAAAGAGGACGACGCTTGAGAAATTCGTTGCAGAAATACCGGTACCTGCAAGATTACCTCGGAGTTTCATATTAATCTTCCAGGAGTTGCCAATACATAAATATTTGCATTTTATCATTAACATATTGTTATGAAAATTGCCTTTAGAAGCAGCACATTCTGAAAAATCCCTCTTTATAAAAAAACAAAAAAAACTGTTCTCCATCAATTAATGGGGAAAGAAACTGCCTTTCAAAACTATCAAAAGGGAAAGAACATTTCAGCGACATTCTCATCGGTGGCCAAGGAAGGAGTTGTGAGGATGGGTGGGACAAAAGTTTGACAAAGTCTGCGTTTAAATGATCTAATTTGCCTAATTATGCAAATCAAAACACCTTCCTTCGAAATTCACAATTCTTTGAATTTTGCAACACAGTTCGTCAGCCAAACAATGCATAGGAAAATGCACCTACCAGAACAAAGTGTGCATAAAAATGCATATATATGTATCAGTGAAGATATCAACATGCACTATACCAGGAAAAATTGTTTTGCAAAAATGCACACAGTAAACAAAATTGCATACTAATCAGGAGAAATTTGTGCTAAAATGATGAATAGCTTCCATGAGAACTTATTTAAAAAAATAAATAAATCACAAGCTGATGTGTAGAACCTAAGACTAGAAACAGGAGAAACAGAAAACAGAGAGAAATCAAAACTGACATACCCCAACTCCTCTGCTCTGCCAAGTTGTTTTTTCAGGGCAGGGAAGATGGGATGAAAGGCGAGGCCGGCAGGGTGTGTGGACTCATTGACCCTTGGGGTCCCTTCCAACTCTACAATTATATTATTATACAATTATAACAGCGCTTGGGGCGCCTCTCCACACTGCCATCCCCGTGGCACATCCTCCATGTTGTGGTGGAGCCCTGAACAGCCAGCGAGCCAGGCAAAATTGGCTCCTCCAGAGTCATGATCAAGGGGCTGGAATAACTCCCCTATGACTAAAGGTTTCAGCAATTGGGTCTTTTCAGTTTAGAGAAAAAATGAGAAGGAGACAACATGATAGAAGTTTTAAAAATTACACATGGCATGGGGAAAGCAGATGGAGAAAAGTTTTCATCTCTCATAACACCAGGATCTGTGGGCGAAGATTCCATACAGATTTGTTTTGAAGTTCTTCTTCACACAGTACAACGTTGAACTATGGAACTCGCTGCCCCAGGAGCATAGCTGTCAACTTTCCCTTTTTTTGCAGGAAATTCCCTTATTCCAGTGCCGTTTCCCAATGCAAAAAAAAAGGGAAGATTGACAGCTCTGCCCAGGAGGCAGTGCTGGCCACCAATCTGGATGGCTTCAAAAGAGGATGAGACAAATTCATGGAGGAGAGGGCTATTGGCTGTGCTATCCTCTGCTTCCACCATTGCTCATTTCCCACAGGCATCTCGGTGGGAACAGGATGCTGGACTAGGTGGGCCATTGGCCTGATCCAGCATGCTATGCTTATGTTATTATGATGGGTAAGCACCAGGCATAGGGCTTGATATGTACCATTTTCCAAATGCCCAACAATAATATGGAGGTAGTCTCCACCGTGGTAGCAGGGCCAGCTTGGGAGAGTGCTAGAGCTCTGTCAGTTAAAGGTACGTGCTCTGCTGAAATGCATAAACTCAAGGAATTTTGCTATAAATCTGCTTGAAGATAATGCATTCATGAGACAAGAGATGTGTGTTTGTGTGTGTGCATGAGAGATGGGGGGGGGAGCTCTAGTCTAACCCATACAGAACAGTCCCTAACATCCAGCTGGCTCGCTGTTGACAGTGATTTCTTGATGACAGACCCTCGTCAGAGAGAGACCGGCCTTTGATCACTTTCCAAAATGGCCGTCACCGCCTCAGAAGAAGGCCTGACTGTGGCCTTTCCCAGCCCGGGTCCTTGCTAATCCCCTCCATTAGGTCCTCCAATCTCCCTCATCCTGGGTTACCCATTAGCTGCTTGTATTTCAGAGTGCTCAAGCAGGCCGGCCATCGCTCCCGGCACCTGCTGCCCAAAGAGTATTTGCAACCAATCCCTCAGGCCTCTCTTTGGTGCCATTAGCAGCGGCTTTCATGACAGCTGCGGGGAACAGGTGCTTGGTTATTATATTTAGCTGCCAAATCCAATTATGTCCGTGAAGAGAGAGGCAGGGAATAAAGACTCCCACTGCCCTGCAGAGAATCCTGGAAACTGTAGTTTAAGGGTGCTGGGAATTGTAGCTCTGCAAGGGGTAAACTACCCAGGATCCTTGGGTGTGTGGACTTTAGACATATGGTGTGTGCACCTCCTGGGATCCTTGCAAGAAACAGTTGCTCAGTTCATACATATGGCTGTTGGACAGCTGTGTTTTGAGCGCCAGGCAGCGTATTCTCACCTCTGCTTCTGAGATAATGTTGGCATATGCTTTCCAAGTGGCAGGGGGCCTAAGCGAAGAAGGCCCCGCCTGTCAGCAGACGTGCACATGTTGTGACTCCTCGTCACTACTTAGCATCATAGAATTGTAGAGTTGGAAGGGACTCAAAGGGTCATCTACTTTACTCCTTACAATACTTGGGAGGGGAGTGCCAGCAAGCAAGCCAACAGTGAGGGGGTGAAAATGATGTTCTTCAATGAGGTCTAAGACATGGGACTTCCTGCATTGCAGGGGTCAGGCTAGATTAACCCCTCTGATCTCTTCCAACCCTACCATTTTATGAGTCTGTGATTTCCTTCTTCCCTTCCCATCCTGCCATATGCCACAGTTTTCAGCAAGCGAATGCCCTTCTTCTAGCATTTCCTAAGCAGCCATTCCAATATCCATCTAGGGTTCTTCCTGCTGTTGGTATATTCACCCCACTCCCACTCTGTGTCTGACAGGCCAGTTCTCTCACACATCATGCCCAAAGCCCCAGGGGAAAGCTAAGTTATTTTTTTTCCCTTGGTGGTGCTGCTCGCAACAGAAGCTGTCAATCGCTCATGCCCAGATCTTCTCCCGGCTTAATCTTTTAAGTGTTTGGGTTCTGCAAAGGAGTGGGAGAAATCAGCACTTAACACCTTAAGAGGAAAGAGAACTGTAGGGTGACTCCCCCCCCCCCCCGGCTTGGAAAATCTATTTAAGCACTTCTGATTTAGCATCTGTGTCATGTTGACACCCACAGCTAAAAGATGAGATTGAGGCTGGGAAATACATGGAAACAAGCTGGGAGGGGGGTCTTATTATGGGCTACCACCTGGCCCACCTGGCATCTTACAGATGTTTTGGACTTCATTTCCCATCAGGCCCCTTCTATTGACATCACCATCATAATCGTTTTTAGCATTTATATCCCACCTTCTCCTCCAAGGAGCTCAAGGTGGCATCTACAGTTCACCTCTCCTCATTTAATCCCCACAACAACCCTGTGTAGGTCGGGCTGAGAGGCCCAAGCTCACCCAGAGAGCTTCATGGCCCA
The DNA here is from genome assembly GCF_009819535.1 of Lacerta agilis. Taxonomy (NCBI): domain Eukaryota; kingdom Metazoa; phylum Chordata; class Lepidosauria; order Squamata; family Lacertidae; genus Lacerta; species Lacerta agilis. The sequence goes on along the minus strand of NC_046324.1, from coordinate 25,733,893 downwards.
GTGGGAAGACTTGAACCCTGGTCTCCAACACCAGACATACCGGTACTGCCTCTCTTTTTTCAAGACCTTCCTGATGCAGCACAGCTTCGTGAGGGAGTCGAGGAAACAGTCAACCCAATTCGGCTCAGGGTGAGACACACTATAGAAGGCGCAAGATTTTATTTATTATTATCATAGAATCGTAGAGTTGTAAGGGGCCTTGTTGAGGCTCCAGTACTTTGGCCACCTCATGAGAAGAGAAGACTCCCTGGAAAAGACCCTGATGTTGGGAAAGATGGAGGGCACAAGGAGAAGGGGACGACAAAGGATGAGATGGTTGGACAGTATTCTCGAAGCTACTAACATGAGTTTGGCCAAACTGCGGGAGGCAGTGAAGGATAGGCGTGCCTGGCGTGCTCTGGTCCATGGGGTCACGAAGAGTCGGACACGACTGAACGACTGAACAACAACAACAACAACAAAGGGGCCTTGAGGGTCCATCTAGTCCAACCCTCTGCAATGCAGGAATGTTTCACCCAATGTGTGGCTCAAACTCATGACACCTGGGATTAAAAGTCTCTTACTCTACGACTGAGCTAGAGATAGCATGAAGGCCAGGGTGGGCTTCGTGGCTGCGTGGGGAATTTGAACCCAGGTCTCCCAGGCCCACCACACAGGTTCTCCTGCAGAGCCTGGATGGTGCTGCATGAAGTCTAAAATGGGCATATATAAGAAGCTGCTGAGTCCTCCTGAGTCAGGCCTATCTAGTTCAGTATTGCCTGCACTGACTGGCAGAGGCTCTCCAGGGTTTCAGGCAAGGAAACCCCACCTAGAAATGGCATCAGGGATTGAACGTTCTGCATACCAAGCAGGTTCTCTCCCACCAAGCTGCAGCCCTTCCCCGTGCTTGGTACTCAAGGACAGGATTGTGTTGCCAGTGATTTTGTCCTATTGGGAGGGAGGCTTAGGAAAGGAAGAAAAATTCCTTTTGGTTTGGTTTTGTCACTGTCTGAAATGGTTCGAATATTTCTGGGGCACATATCCCTGCCTTCAGGAAGAGTATTTATATAACAATGCATATTTATGAGACTGTCATAGATCAAGAATACTTTTTTTTTTAAAGGGAGATGCAATTATCTTCTAAAAGTTTAGCTTTATTTTCATGCTAATGAACACGTCGGGTTTTTCTTTTTCTTTTTTTTCCAAGACAGCTAATTGGCTTTGTGCTTTATCCCGCCAGCCTTGGCTGCCTCATTAAGGGCGCCTCAATTTGCACGTAAGCAAATTCAAAAGGAAGCTTCTTTGCTTCAGGTGGATGTGTGTGTGCTCACTTCCAAGGGACACACACACACACACAAAAACCAGTAAAAATATAATGCTTCCCAAGCACTTCCCACCCATCTGAAAAGCAAATTATTTTTGAAGGAGCTCGCAGGAGCCTCTCACTGCCAACCAGGAGATGTGAGAGAAGCAGGCTCATTAACACACACTAGAAACCCAACCAGAGGCCATAGGAGAGCCAGTGGTGGTGTAGTGGTTAGACTGGTTAGTATGAAATGGGAGAGAGGTGGACCATTAGAGGTGGTGTCACAACGCCTTGGTCCTCTGCAGTTTCAGAACCATCTTCAAAGGCAGCCCTACATATAAATGCCTAGAGCCCACGTCCAACAGTTAACCTGCCAAGACTGAATTCTGCCTAGACTCTGTCGGCCAGCTCTCCGAAACCTGCCTATCATTCTTGCTGCAGCCTCCTGGCAGAAAACTTTGATGAGAGCCAGTTTGCCGTAGAAGCCCCCAAAATTGTTGGGCTTTCTTGGAGAAACCTAACCCAAAAAATAGTGATTTAAAGCTTTTTGAGCTGTTTCCCCTGCTTTTTCCACCACGTTGCCATACATCTGGGTTTCCCCTGACATTTTGCCGATTCAGCAAAATTCCCGACGCCATTTTTCACACCCGAAAACTAGGTCACATCAGGAATTTTCCTGACATATGGGAAGCCTACATGAACATAATTTCCTACAGAGAAGAAAAACAAGTGGGTTGTGACAGTCTTTCCTCACTGGCTCTTTAGGAACAAGCTGCCTCACACCGAGCCAGACCATTGGTCAGTACTGTCCACACTGACTGGGCAGTAGCTCTCCAGCGGGTCCTCCCCACTCCTACCTGGTGATGCCATCGGGGATCATCCACCCTGGGACCTTCTTATATTGGTACATGCCTTCTCTGAGTGGC